>NC_140581.1:1065411801-1066100134 GCF_964204655.1 Triturus cristatus
GAGAGAGAGAGAGAGAGAGAGAGAGAGAGAGAGAGAGAGAGAGAGAGAGAGAGAGAGAGAGAGAGAGAGAGAGTGCATGTGTGCGTGCCTGTGTGTGAGAGGGAATGAGAGAGCTTGTGTGCGTTGGTTTTGATTAGATGAATCGGGTGGCTCTGTATCATAGGTTATTAGACTTGGATTCCTGTACTGGCTTGATGTATTGAACTTTTATGAAGTTGTCTTGTTACGTATGATTTAATTACGAGATGTAAATATGCACACTAGTTAATTACAATCTTAACTTTAGTAATATTAAACTGTTTAGCACATTGGGGGTTGTCATGGCTTGACAAAGGGATTGGTTTCCGAGAAGAAACCGATCTGCACAGTTATTGTAAAATGTTTATTATTGCATAATTTCACTGAATTACACAACCGGTACCTGCAAGCCTTTAAATACAGGGGATGCCGTTGCTATTTAAGGCCACGGGGTGGCAGTGGTAGTCTCTCGAGTGGTGCGCGCGCAGCCGTCGCGAAAGTGATCGCGATCCGGCGAGCGATGCGCTTAATGAGCATGAGGAATGCCATAGGGCGCCTCTGCTCAAGCGCGCGCCCGCGCACATGCACTGCAAGCTGTAGCCGGCGGTAGCATTTTTTGAAGCACTTAAAGTCTCGCCAGACCAGCGCAAGCGCTGGGTCAGGCGAGACCTAAAAATGAGAAACAAATATAAAAATCTGCAGTTGGGTGCACTCACACAGTATATTGACTAAACTTCAGTAACAAACTGCCCAAGTTAGCTTATCTAATGAAGGAACAAGAAACACGATGGCATCACCATATCCAACTGTGTATCAGTGAGTTATATACAATGGTTACCAATATCGTGTTCTGGAAACTTTAAAAGGTCATTACAACAACAGGGGCAACAAAAGCAGTACGGACAAGGATGAGACTCACCTACACTGTTGTCAAGTATTTACTTGCAACAGTTGCTGGCGAGTGAGATGGACTCCAATAGGGTCCTGAAAATATGAAGAAGCGCTAAATTGAGCAGGGGGTAGTTAAAAAGATTAGAAAGATTATATGCGGGGTCACTGGACCACTCAACAAGTGGTTGATTAGGAGTAGCGGTCACAGACATGGTGACCAAGCCATAGTGGGCTAACCGTTATACCGAGATTACCAAGGGATTCGGGAGGAGCAACCCAAAATAAAAAGGCGCAGAGGTGGTATCAATAAAAACCAATAGGAACAAATTACTTCAAATAAACAGGAAGGCAGCTGGAAAACCCAAAACAACCGCGGGATTAAAGTACCACACGGGGTCAGTAATTAACCAAAAGGCCCGTTCCCTTCATTCCATGTACTGAGCACTCACCTTAAACAGTAGTCCAATGAAACCTCCATGTCAAAAACCGGGGGTGGTGGAAGAGTACTCACCAGCGTTTCAGAACGCGTAGAGCTCAAGACCTACCCTGCCGACGGAACCGGGATGGTGTATGGTTACCGGCGGGCAGCGTGTAAGAAACACTAGCATGATGACTAAGAGGGAGTCACATGGGGGCACAAACTATCGCGTGACTCCTGGTGATGTGTGTAGAACGTTAACTGGACATAGTATACACAGCGGCCATCTATAAGTGGGTCGGGGAGCCGGTTCATAGAGGTGTATCCTACACTGTGTTCCTCAGACACTATTGAAGTGAAAAAATGCTACAGATGGTAGAACGGTGATAATTTCTACCAAACAGCGGAATGTGACACACCCGCGACTATGCAGAGTGGATCGTATATATAGAGCGCGTCCATCTGTCATGAGGTTAAAATAGAGTTCTTAATGTGCTAGCTAATATGCATATTGGGAAATGTAGACACAGGGGACTTGTATGGCCCAGAGATGCCGTGTATGTTGTAACTGGAGTAAAATAGCACGAGACTGCATAGGTAAAGTCGGTACATGTGCTGCGTGGAGGTAGGGCTAGATAGCATTTTCGTGTACAGACCACTAATAAGCACACCCTGAATGCGAATGGTGCACGAGATGCATAGGCTTATGGCATGAGTACATAATTGAAAATGCCAATACAGTATAGGTGAGTGCTCCCCACGGTATGTCGTCATTCAGCCCAGCAGTATGCGTAGAGAGTCTGTGTACCCATCTCTGTTCAATCCTGAACAATGCGCCTTTGGAAATCTGTAGGTGGGGCTCCAGTACAATCCATCGTAGTGAGTCTGGGGAGTGTTGTACTTCCCTGAAGTGTGTATACAGCTTAGTGGTAACCCTTTGGCACCGAATATTGCTCTTATGTTCGGTTATCCTAGTCTTCACAGTACGCATGGTCATCCCTATATATATCAAGCCGCAAGGGCAGGTGATCATGTAGATACTTTGTTTGGTGTTACAATTGGTATGTTTTGTCAGAATCCATTTGAAATTGGTCAGTAAAGAAATTTCTTTGGATGTAGTAGTAAGTGGGCAAACTGTGCAGGACCCACAGGGATAGTGTCCGGTTACTGAAGGGAGACTCCAAAGAGTCCTCTGTGTGTGGATTGTATTTTTTCCAGGTCTCGTATGTATCAAAATATCTTTCAGGTTGCGTGTTCTCTTATATGCACACCTGGGTTTAGGTATTTGTAGATTGCCAGTATCTAATATATTCCAATGTTTCAGAAAGATTTTCTTAATTCTGGCTGAATCAGGGGTGAAGGATGTAACTCAAGTTAGAGTGTCGGTCACCGGTTTCGGATGTACCTCAAGTAGTGCCTCTCTTGGGTTGTTCCTCGCTCTTTGCATAGAGTCCCTCACTTGTTTCTCTGGATAGCCTCTCGCCCTGAGGTTAGAAGCTAGAGCGCTGGCTTCTGTTCTATAGTCAGCAACCAGTTTACAGTTGCGTCTGAACGCAAAAACTGACCAAAGGGTAAGTTGTCTCAACGCTATGGGGTGATGGATTTTGTATAGGAGTAGGCTGTTACGGTCGGTGGGCTTTTTGTACAGGGTTGTGCTTAGTGAGCCCTCATAAAGTGTGATATTCAAATCAAGGAATGGTATAGTACACTCTGAAATGGTGTGGGAAAACTTGAGATAGTCATTTTGGTCGTTAATCCATCTAATGAACTCCTCGAAAGTGGAACGTGCCCCTTGCCAGAAAATAAGGGTATTGTCAATAAAGCGTTTCCATAATTTCAGGTTGTTGTAATATGGATTGGTTTTATTCTGAACAACATCCCTTTCAAATGCTGCCATATAGAGGCGTGCTACGCTAGGAGCGAAGGTGCTCCCCATAGATGTACCCTAGCTTTGATAGAGCTGTTTGAATTCAAAAAAGTTCTCAGTCAAAGCCAGGGTAGCACACTCCATTATAAAAGAGACTGGAGTAGTTGAAGACCACTCCAATGCTTGCAACGCAGTTTTATTAACAGACAAGGAGGCTCTCTGGGGAATGTTTGTGTAGAGCGCCTCCACGTCAAGAGTGACGAGGAGGTCGATCTCTCCAGTGTTAGGGGTGTCTTCAACAATCCTGAGGATGTCAGTGGTGTCTCTCACAAAGGAGGGTGTGTCTCGCACTATAGGTTTCAGAAAGTGGTCACAAAACTTAGAGAGTGGCTCAAGTATAGAGCCAATCCCAGAAACGATAGGACGACCGGGAACCGGGGTAGTAACCTTATGTATTTTAGGAAGGGTATAGAAATATGGTACCCTCGGTTCCTTGGTAATCAAAAAGTCAGCTTCCTTGCGAGTTATCCAACAATTGGACTCAGCCTCATGTACCAATATAGAAATGGTAGTAGTCAGGCGTGGGGTGGGGTCAACCGTAATAGGGGTATAGTATCGGAGAGTTGACGATTGCATTCTGTGTCATAGTCCACAGTGGACTGGACTACAGTCGCCCCACCCTTGTCTGCCTGTTTGATTGTAATGGTGGAGTCTTCCGAGAGGTTCCTTAATGACATGGCCTCTGAATTGGAGAGGTTATGAAAAGGTATCTGCCTGTGTGGAAGGGCTAATTCCTTTAGAACTGCCTGTTCAAAGGTTAATACTTCTACTGGAACCATACTATTGTGTGGTGTGAAAGACGAAGGATTTCTCAATCGAGAGTCATCCTGTTCATTGAGGGGTTGGTCATGAAAGTAGGATCTGAGTCGTATTTTGCGGAACATGTTATGTATCTCGCAGTGGTCTCTAAACTGGTCTACTTTGGATGTGGGGAGAAAGCCTAGGCCCATCTGTAATACCGCGTTCTCAGGTTCAGTCAGGGTGCGGTGTGAGAGGTTGACCACCAATTACTCTTGTCTTTTGTTTTGCTCCGAGTGTCCATGCCACTGGTCGGATGGTCTTGCCCTTGGACTTGCTTTTGTGTTCCTCTTCTGTTGCGCCCTCTTCCTCTGCCTCAGCCTAAAAAAGGGGGGTTGCTGTTGCTGAAGAATTGAGGTGGACCATGTTGGTACTGGGGAAACTGCCAGAAGGGAGGTGGTGGACCATGGAAGATAGGAGGGCCCTGAAATGCTAGTGCATTATAGTACTGATTGGGGCGTTGGTTCCTCCTAGAGTTATTACTCCCCCAACTGCCTGTTCTAGAACTGCTGTCACTTGAATCTCTCCTATCTGAGTTGTCATCAGAGGAGTAACTCGTTTTAGCTTTAGTGTAATCGGCTTTGAGGTAGGGGTACACTTTCTCTTTCTCAAATTTCTGAATATCTTTCTGCAATGTATTTATATTTTGCTTCATTAGATAATCTTTATAATCAAAAATCTCTGTGTTAATTTCTGTGAGTTTAGTTTTGTAAGCTGTGATCTGGATGGTTGTTTTAAGTGCCCCTTGGGCAATTTGAATCCTCACGAGGAGGGCATCTGCCAGTTTTCTTGCTGTGTTGATAATTAAAACCAACCAGTCCCTAGTACATTTCCACGCAACTAGGGACCATTCCTTTTTGAAGGTGGCGTCATCCAGAAACAATCTAGGGAAATTTTTCACAATCAAGCCAGATGGAGCAATGTTAGCTCGCAAGTATTCAGTCATAAGGGCACCGTGGTGAGTTATCTTGAGCCACTCCCTTTTTAAAGTTGTTAGGGAATTCCAATCATCTGACTGTGAGCCAGATGCTGAACTACCATCTGCCTCTAACAGGGACGGGGTTCTGTCTAAAATATCCGTGACTGCATCATTGCCAAAGCTCAAGCCTTGGTGGTTGTGCATGGCAAATGGGCTGTTAGAATAATGAGGAGAAAGAGAGGGCCAGTCTAGATCCAACTGTGATGTGCTGGTAACCTAAACAAAAACTCCCACAGGTGTAGCCCGTGCTAACTATATCCAACAAAGGTCTCTATCGTTATCATTTTGTTTACATTTGGGAAGCATCGGGTGTACCTCTTTTGGCCAGCTTGATCCTCTGTTAATATTATCTTATGTTCCATTGATTTGCTTGTTTGTGTTATCTCTGTCACTCTCCTGGAATCTTCTCCTGTGTTCGGATATATGTTACACACATGCCAAGCTTCTCTAAATTTTCTTGCGTCTTCGTCATGTGTTAGTTCCAGTATTTGTAAGTCACCCGACACTTCCTTGCGCAAAACTAAGATACCCCCAACAAGATTGGCTACTGGTTTTGCCAATGCTGTTTCGGAGGTTTAGGTGGTTAGAGGAGGGAGACACATGAGGGTGAGACCAACACGGAGCAGAGGAGGTGTTTTCCAGGTTTTGAGGGACCACATAAGGAAGAGAGTGACAAGGAGTGCGGGGCAGGGGTGTTTTCATGGTAAAGAAGCACACAGAGAGGGAGAGAGTAACACAAAGCATGGAGGGAGTTTGCATGGGGAAGTACACGAGGCAGAGAGCAACACAGAGCAGACGGAGCATCTTCCTGGGGGAGAAGCACAAAACAGATAGGGAGGAACAGAGATCATGGGGCAAGGGAGGTTTGAAGGGGAAAGAAGCGCACAAGAGGGAGAAAAATACAGTAAAAGGGCAGGGGAGAAATTAGCAAGACAGGGATTTGCAAGGGAAAGCACACAGGAGAGAGAGCAACACTGAGTGCAGGGGTGTCCAGAAGGGGAAGAAAGCACATGATGGAGAAAGCAGCACAAATATGAAGAGTAAGATGTGTGGTCAGTACTTGTGTCTTGACTTGATAATCTTGTTCAACGCTCCCTTGAAGCATAGGTACTTAAACATCGCTTTTAATTGGCTGGCTTTTAGAAAGCTCCATTTTCGTTGCTTGAAGCATGTGTAGGCTAATCAGTATTTGCTCTCCAATTTCTCACAACTATAGTTGCATTTGAATGTGTGAACGTGGTATGAAACGCAACTTTTTATTTCAGGTGTTTTGCAGCAAGTTCTAAATATTGTGGAGTTTCTCATTGCTGAATAGGGTGCAATGAATGATATCTATTACTTTGCATTTTGTAACTTGGTTTTCACTGAGTGGAAAGTGCCACTCTTAAGTGTCACACATACACACTGAAACCATGGAAATGTCACACATAAGTAGGGCTCCCTGTTTTATGGTATTTTTATTTTTTTAACATTTACGTCTGTATTTATGCATATTTATCTTTTGGCCATTTTATCTGTATTTATCCATATTTATTTTGGGCTTTGCATATAAATGAAGTTGTCAAACTGTACATTTCCATATTTATTTAACTGATGGACGCACACTCATACTTTGCTGTCTGTCGAGTTTTAGCTATTTAAGCTAGCAAATATTACCTAACAATACATCCACTTTAAATACTATTATACCATAAATGTATGTTGACATATGCCATTATTTAAAGATATGTCATCCTGTTTTTTTTTATTTCCATGCTGTCCAGCTGTTGGCCTATAATTCATGAAAAACAGCATGGAGAGTCACTTAAAAGTAGGACAATCTCTGTATTTATCCACTTTAAAAAATAAATGCAAACAGAACACACATTGTTTTCGGTCTGTATTTATCTGTAAAAAAAAAAAAACAGTGAAAACGGGGAGCCTTACACATAAGCATCCTGAAAACCGGGCATGCTATGTTTTAGTATGCCTCGCTTACAGCACTTAATGGCTTGACTAATGTAGTTGTACGCCGAACTTCATCCACATTTGGGCTGTTAATTCCTCCATACAGGGACCTTAAGTCACAGGCTTAATACTGGGCAGCTTCAATTTTTAAATCTTGCAATACGAGCAAATGATAGATCTGCTGCACATGTGATTGCATTTCCTGTTGTGATGTCACTTCTGGCCACGATGTCACTTCTGGCCACGATGTCACTTCTGGCCACGATGTCACTTCTGGCCACGATGTCACTTCTGGCCACGATGTCACTTCTGGCCACGATGTCACTTCTGGCCACGATGTCACTTCTGGCCACGATGTCACTTCTGGCCACGATGTCACTTCTGGCCACGATGTCACTTCTGGCCACGATGTCACTTCTGGCCACGATGTCACTTCCGGCCACGATGTCACTTCCGGCCACGATGTCACTTCCGGCCACGATGTCACTTCCGGCCACGATGTCACTTCCTGTGACACCACCTAACTTGGAGAGTCCCCCCACTTCTTTTTTTAGGACTTGGGCCCTACCTACACTCACATTAACTCTGTAACTGCTACCAAGCTTGAAAGAAGCATAAGCCTCGTCTCAACATTATGAATAGCAATAAGGTCTCCAGATATGTAGCGACAGTTTGCAATCTACAAAACGTCTGGTCAGAAACACAGACCAGGAGCGTTGGGAGAGTCATGGCGTATGATGGTACCAGGAGATGCTTGCAACCCTGGAACCTAATCAAAGTTGAACCCAGGAGGCAAGTGCCAAGCCAGGATTCCCCTCTTTAAGGTTAAGTTCTTCCTAAAGCTTCACAACTTTCACAAAGGCTTCCAGGTTCTGATTAAAAAAACACTGGAGGGAATAATAAAATATTCAAAATGTAGGTTTGGCAGTAAGAGCACTCTGCAAAAACTCACCTATAAGTAGGTGAATTTAGTTTAAAGAAAAAAAGGAGAGGAATAGTCTAGGAGACCTGCAAAATAGCAGCAGCAAAGAAAGATTGTGTGCGATTACCAAACAATGACCTATGGCTGAAACAAGGGATTCAATAAGCAATAAATATCCTGGGCATCAAGAAGACAGGAGGAAAGAAAGACGAGGAGAAGACAGAGCGCTCTCGCAAGAGAGTCCAGTTCAATTTCAACTGCAAGGAGGTTGAGCATGCTGCAAGAACTCAAATTAGAACACGTGCAGCGAACAGCTGGACAAGAAACAATCAATACTAAAGCTCAGAAGAGTATACTATTTCACAACTACAAACTAAACACCATCCCAGGAAAGTCTCCAGTGACTGCAGTCGATGAAATGTATTTTTAAACACAAAAGCAGTTTCAAACTCTCAAGAGCTGCGACACAGACAGCCAACTAAGGTTAGGAGAGATTAATGTATGCCCGAAACCATTAACAATCAAAGATGAAGCATACAAGCATCGAGTTACAAGTACATTGAAAACTGATGTCACTGAACTGTAAACAAGGTTTCAAAACATTGTTTTACTGCACTGCCAGACTAGGTTCCGCCCCCCCATCTCCGAGATGTGACTGCACGTTCTTAAATTACCTCTCGCCTTAAGGTGGGTCTGACATTTGCGCTCTAATTTCAGGAAAAAAGTTTCATAGGTAGCTGTGCAGCGTTTGTCCCTTAAGCATGGTCAGTACTCAATGCGACAAATAAAATGAAAAGCAGCATTCGCCAAGAAACAAATTATCAGAAAGCAAAAACTTGTTCTACCCACATTGTGGTAATTATTCCCCATTTTCCAACCACTCCTCCTAGCACCTCACATATTTACTACTAAATCTTATACTTATGTACCATTGGGCCGAGATCTCCATATAGAAAAGACAGGAGAAGTGGAGATCTCCTGCCGTAGGTTTGTGCACTGCATTTTGTAGTATGTGAGTAGTACTACTACTGCTGTAAGACTTTATACACTCCAGAATGCCTTTTGTAAATCATGTCCTCAGTAGTTTGGGCTCAGAAGCAACCAGGAGGTCCCATCTTGGTTATCTAGAGGGGTCTACTAGAGGCTTTGTTCCCCACTGTGAGGTCTTACAGCGAGACAATCCTGCCCATGGAACTCACAGGACTAGGACAGTTCAGTTGCCGTATTACCGCCCCCATTTCGAGTCCTGCTGGTCAGAATGGGGAATCGATGGCTTACTGCGCGTTCGCTCCCACCACCCACCCTCTTTCTGAACAACAAAACTCTGAACCTTGAATTTCTCCCCAGTACACATTTCACTAGGTATTTTATTACCCGTTGAAAGGGCAGCAGAAAAAACCGTCCATGTTGGTTTGAAATTTGATCACGTTATGCCAATTGTGGTGCAAAACTATGTGCTCTCTTACTATAGTAGTACCACACAACTCGGAAGGAGGCCCGTTGTAATCTAGATTCTGTCGATATTCATGCACTATACATGGACACTGTTAGCTGTAGGGCGCAGTGAATTTGATAAACGAATCTGACAATTGCAACACATGCTCAAGCAGCGCTGGCTGTCAAAAAACACAAATGACTTCAGTAAACAAGATTTCGTCGATCAGGCCCTGGCTCTCAGTGTTTTGATAATGGCCGTCCCAGGCGAATAGTGATAACAATTAGTGCAGAGACGGGGAGCCGTGGCCCAGAGACAAAGGCTTGCAGTAAACTGCCTCCTTCACTCTGAAAGCCACTGGGACCATTAACAAATGCAGCGGGGAACGGCGTGTGTTGTTGTACATTCACTTAAGCCACACAGGGCTCGGGTTTCATGCTCAGCAGATTTCAGATGTCTGGCTAAAACGGGGGCGAGTAAACGACATCATGTAACTGAGCTGGTGTAATCAGCGAGCACATCAACTCGGAGAAAAATATTAGGATCTATTAGAAATGCAGCCAGTGGCTAAATACGATACTCAGAGCAGTCTACAAATGGAGAGGCGGGATTCCATTCACAGGTTGCAGTTTTCTAGAGTACCACGAGGGGGCAATGTTGAGAAGGGCCGGAGAAGAAAATTCAACAGGAGTTTTCCCATTGCTTTTTCTCTCAGAAGCAGCCAGCTAGCTCTAATGTTAAAGCACGCCAGCGTTACGCGGCTATTTAACCAGTAACAATAAATATGTATCAAAACAATTGGATAAACCTCGGCACTCAAATCAATTCAATATTGTTTGATAACTCTTTCTATGCATGTAACTTAGAACATAGCAGCAAACAAAGAAAAGTTTTTACTTGCTGTACAGTTTAATACACATATGGAATATACAACTTTAACCATATATGTGGAAGTAATGGCACTGTATTCCAAAATTGTAAGACCTGACACAATAATCCTCCTATCAGGCGTCAAACCAGCAGCCGACACGTGTTTGGTTATAAAGACATTTTTCAAGGCTTCAATATGTAGTAGATGAGTCCCAAAAAGTATTCCATATAAATTCAGTTCTTCTTGTAGAAATGATAAAACCCTGTTTGAACTTGTATTCTGGTCCGGAACAAAGTTATGCCCCAACGTTTTCAAATTGATCCAATATTAGTCATATTTTGGTAGGCAAAAGGCATAGGGCTACGATATGCCCCTAGCAGTGCGCAATCCGCCGTGTACCAGGACAGTTCAGATTTTTATTTTTTTTGCTGACCAAATCGGAACTGTCCCGGTACGTGGCGGATTGCACACTGGTAGGGGCATATCATAGCCCTACACCTTTTGCCTACCAAAATATGACTAATATTGGATCAATTTGAAAACGTTGGGGCATAACATTCCTTTTCCTCCAAAGACAAGCACTATGTTCTAGTTGTGACCCCCTGTTCTTCCTCCCGTTGATATCTCATGTTCCTCATGTCCATCAGTGAATTTGGGACCATCAACTTGCATGCATTTGCCTAGAAACCTTCAAACTATGTTCTCCCTCTTTTACCACTTTTAAGACTGCCTTCAAATCTCACCTGTTATGGGTACGGTGTAATCATGGATGACAGCAGACTCTCTACAGTCCACTATAGGCTTGGCCTGCCTAATTCTCTACAGCCATGGCACTTCAGTGTAAATGAACAAGTTACTTACCTTTAGTAATGCTTTTTCTGATGGATGCTCCAACAGAGTCCTCACCTTCAGAATACCGCCAAGCTAGATCAGAAAATTTAAAGCTGCATTACTTCCACGGACTGTAGGTGGCACAATGTTGACTATGGGTCCGCCATTGTTTTCTATTTGGGACCGCCCGCCTACAAGGCAGCAGTCCCACAGTAGGAATTACGATGTGACCACCACTGAGGCGGTAGCATTGCCTATTTTTTGCAATGCGGCGTGTGCACCCGCCGCAAGACAAAAAGGAGTCACAACACATATCCCTGCACTACGTGGCACCAGTGTGCCAATCTCTAGTTTGGGACCTACTTATACGGAAAAAAGACCAATCCATAGAATAAAGAGGTGCAAGAGCAGTGAAGAATCTGTGGTTAAATAGGGTATCCACCAGAAAAAGAGTTACTGAAGATGTTACTTGTTCTTCTGATTGATACTTTTAACTGCTAATTCCTTACCTTTAGAAGAGATATTAAAGTAGTACCTTCGAAAGGTGGTGGATCTATGGAATGGTTTGGATCAAAAATTCCTGCAGAACGTAATGAGCAAAATGCCCTTCCCATCAAACTTGGCAATCAAGGCATAAGGGTTTAGTGAACTTTTACACTGATGCCCATGTCTCAGCCTGACCGATATAAAGAACGCACTCCATGTACCAACACAGTGGTAGCAGTCTTCGTGTTGGTGGAACGGGCTCTCAGTCCCTCTGGAGGCTGCTTCTTGACCAATGCTTAGCAGATCATAATGCAGAGGACTAGTCACCTGGACAACGTCCTTTTCTACACCACTTGCCTTTCTTTACTCCAGAGAACCACACAAAGAGCTCATCATTCACCCAATGGTCTTTGTTGCAATCAATATAAAAACCTCTAGGCTCTCCTGGGATTCAACAAATAAAGTCTTGCTTCCTCTTTCGAGCATCGAGGTGGACAAAAGAATGCTGGAAGGGTGAAGGATTGTCCAACGTGTAAAGGAATCATGACTTTAAGCAGAATGATCACTGGTGCTAAACACCATTATATCTGGAAAAAAGTGGTGTAGGACTGCTGCACTGAGAGAGCCTGAAGTTCACTAATGTGGCAAGCTTAAGTTACTGAGACAAGGTGGACCATCTTCAGAGTGAGGAGACAGAGAGCAGCTGTGCATTGGCTCGAAGGAAGTGCACCTAAGGAAATGAATGCCCAAATTAAGATCCCATTGTGACATCACAAAGGATTTGTTTGGGGGGGGTATAGGTGTCAAACCTTATAGAAACCTTATCACAACAGGTGATTTAAACAAGGACGGCTAGTCAGACATATGCAAAATTTCCAAAAGGGATAACAAATAACCTTTCATAGTGCCACTGCAAGTCCTTGCTGTGCCAGAGATTAAACACACAACAAAACAACATGACAACAAACAGTTTGGCTTATAAAGCCGTATTGAGGGCACCACACTAGATCACAAATTTGCCCCAGCGCTCGGCGCAGACAGATCTTGCAGACTGACACCTGGCAGCAAGGATGGCATCCACAATTTTGGGAGGGAGAGCAAAAGCAGTCAACTGCTGCCATTCAATCTCCAAGCATGGAGGTGGAGACTGCATTAACCCAGGAGCAGAACCCTACCTTGCTACAAAGACTGAAGATCCTCTTGAAGCGGTAGCCTGATCAAGGTTAACTACTTAGGCCTAGAAGTTCCTGGTACCACACTCTGCAGTTCGAATCTGGAGCCATTAAGAGGACACGGGCCAGTTGATCCTGATCTTCTCCAGAACTCAGGGCAGGAGAGGAAGAGGCAGAAAGGCGTACAGGAGTCCCGGAATCCACTTTAGGTGGAATGCATCCAAGAGAGAAAGAGCTTTGTGAAATCTCCAACATGCAAAACGTTTGACATTGCGTGTTTTCAACTGTGGTGAAAAGATCTAGTCAGGATTCTCCCCATGGTGGAAGACAACATGTGTCACCTCAGGATGTAATCGCCATTCGTGATGTGGCAGGCATCACTGGCAGAGTTTGTCCAGCCTGGCGTTTAAAGAGGCCACCAGGTAGTTCATGATCAGGGAAATGCCCAGACGCACCTCCAGGCACAGAATCCAGGGCCTCACGCCACCCTGCTTGTTACAATATCAGAAGGTGGCGGTGGTGTCTGGAAACTGGCGTGCATCAACATCAGTTGTTGGAATCGGCTCCTCAGCAGGAAACCGGGAGTAAGACTCCAGCGTCCTTGCCACTTTTCAGGCAGAGAGAGGAGGCATAGGGACAAGTCATGCTTGGCCTTCTTGCGCTTGTGCTTCAACTTGTACTTACAGGAAGACTTGGACCACGACCTTTTGCAAAATCAGGTCTGCACCCTCGACTTCGACTGGAAGCAGGATTGATCTCTTTCGGTGTTTGGCAAATTAAATCTTTGTGTCAAGATCCTCGATCACCTCTTTGAATTCATAAGGATACACTTTACGCATAACTTCGAGTCATGCCCTGAACGCAAACCTCAGAGGCATACCTAGTGAGAGTCTGCCACATACATTTGTTTGTGAAGGCCTCTACAATGTTTAAATCTAAAAGTTTTAGGTTGAGACATTATTCCCTTCCCTTGTACACTCGTTTGGGGAAAAAAAGAGGGAATTTTGAGAAAGAAAAAAAAAACTTGTCAATCGATGAAAAAAAAGTGTGAGCGAGCCCGGAATCTGCATAGAAAGTCCCAGAAATAAAGTAACTTACTTCGAAGCACAGGGCTTACACCGTCCGTTCTGGGGCAGAATACAACACAATGTGGTGCTGCCTACTGGCAACATAGGCACTGCTGTTCTAAATCTTCCTACTTCAGTCTGACACCTGGGGATATTCTAAAGGTGAGGAATCTGCATTTAGAAGTATCCTCAGGAATTCATATTATGATTTACTTTCTCTCTGTAACGTCACTTTAGTTTTACGGAGAACCCCTCTGAAGTATCCATCAAAAGTGCTGCACGGTGTATCATATATAGGGCTAACGGTTTTATGGTATTTTTTTTTTTTGCCATTTCCGTCTGTATTTTTCCATATTTATGTTTTGCAAATTTTATCTGTATTTATCCATATTTATTTTGGGTACTGTGGAAAAATTAATCTGAAATTAGTATATTTCCACTTTTATTTAACCAAAAAATATGCGCTCATGCTTGAATGTCTGCCAGGTTTCAGTGCTGTGAACACAAGCAGAAGATAAATCAGTGCACTTATATGACAATAAGCAAATTTCAGTATCAACTCTGTGCATAGCTAGTGCTGTTAAAGCCTATTTACTAAAATTCCTTTCTTTGTAACCCCTTATCTATCAATCCACACATCTATTGGCCTGGCAGTCATGACAGACAGTATTTAGAATTACTCAAAAAGCAACCCAATTTCTGTTTTTATCCACATTTAAAAATAAATACAAACAAGAAAATGAATGTTTTCGGTCTGTACTTATCTGTAAAAATCAGGAGGAAAACAGGAAGCCTTAATTATATATAAGCATTCGTTAGAAATGCTGGAGTTCTTAAGTACGCTGAGCAGTCAGAATTCCTACACAGTACAATGAATGCACCCCGAAATGTGCTTATCATACTCCAAACGAGTACTGTCATCGTGGGACTGCCCAGCGAGCAGTGGCAGGCTTTCCTAAACCCGCTGGTAAGCGCTTCTAACACACTAAGCTACTTCTTAAGATGTATTATACTGAAATAGACTGGCTTCTGTATCGCGCCCAGTGATAGCTGTCTTAGAGTGTAATCTCGGAGGTCACAGCTTCGAGCTCAGGTTTCCCCCTCCACCCAGTACGTCTCTCGCCAACCCAGCCTCTTGATTCCTCTCGCTATATTTAACCGCATGACCCCTCCACTCCACTGTCTGTAGGACTACCCTCGCTGTAAACTCGCGGGAAAGCAAGCCAGCCATTGCGAAAGACTTCCAAGTGCCACAGCATTCATAGCGCCTCTTACAAAATTAACTGCAGACTTTACAGTTTAACCAAATGGACATTTAACAGACGGCACAGGCATAGAAATATTTAGGGGCATATTATCAAGCCAGGAGATAAAATTATCGCCGCTTTAGCGGCCGAAAACTGCCGCTAAAACGGCGATAATGGGCTTGATAATATGCCGCAGAGAATTCCAATTGAAGCCCATGTTAAATGTGAAGGACATCTAACATGGGCTTCAATTGGAATTCCATAGAGCATATTATCAAGCCTATTATCGCCGCTTTAGCAGTTTTCTGCCGCTAAAACGGCGATAATTTTATCGCCTGTCTTGATAATATGCCCCAAAGTTCGAGAACAAACGAGCACCGTAGCGCTGCGAGTTACAATAAAAAACACGGTGGCAGCGCTAGCAAGCAACTTTGGAATTCCGCGCACTGCCCAAACATTCGTAAAAAAATGTAGGACGTTATATCTAAGTTTTTACGGTATGAATCATAATTACCAACATTTCATTTACGTATTTCAAGTTATTCAGAAAGGGGCATCAGTAATATAACTTTAATTACGGCATGCTTTCTTAGCATGTAAGAGTGTGGCATATTAAAATATTGATATTTAAAAAAAAAATGTTTCTAAAACATTCCAAAGCATTATAACCTCTGGTAGTATCAGATTTTAAAGCCGTCACAAAACAATAGCATTTTTTTTTGCAAAACGAAACAATCGAGTCCCCAAATTGTAAGTGTTGCAACAAGTATGTAAGAGGGTCTTCAAATGTCCCACATCAAGAAATGCTCTTCTAGATACATACTCTCAATGTCTTTGAAGCTTATTCCCTGGCCTAGCACGTTATTAGCGTCTGTTTGGCACTTTCTAGCATAGGTGTGACGCAGAGCGCTTTGCACAAGCACAGGCAAACAAAGCAGGTCTGGTTTTAATTAGCTAACATATGTAACTACAGGCATGTACACATGCTATTTCACAAATGAAGGCCTGGTCTGTTGGTTTGCCAATGCTGGAACAAATGTAGCCAGAAAAGATTGTTTTCAGCATAGAATGCATATAAAAGATGGTCCCTCGTCAGACACTTTGGGCGGTTTTGGCAGAGATGGGGATGCCTACTTGGGATTATTAAGCGACTCCATAAAGACAACTTTGCCCAAGTAAGGTGCGGCAAGAGGGGCAACTTGACATCTAAGGGGCAGATTTATGAGGTTTTGCCGTAGGGAAGCGCAGCAGGCCTTCCTGCTGCGCTTCCCTACGGCAAAAGAAAAGGGCAGGGATGCGCCGTATCTATAAAATGCGGAGCATTCATGTCCTTTTCCCCTGCGCCGGCGCACAATGGGCTGCCTGCGCCAACGCAGGCACCTCTGCACCATGGTGCAAGGGTGCCTGCGTTGCGGAGATGAATATTTTTGTACAGGAAGGGAAACCTTTCTGTACAAAAATAATCACAAGGTTTTTCCTCTTTGTATGGGTGCTGCAGAATGCAGCACACATAGAAAAAGGAAAAACGAGGAGAAATAAAGATATTTCTCCCCGTTGCGCCTCCCTTACGCCTCCCCTGGGGAGGCGGAAGCTTTTGGCGCTGCCTCAGATTTACGATTTCTCGTAAATCTGGGGCAGTGTCAAAAGGCCATGGATGTTGCTGGAAACACCCCCAGCAACACCCATTGCACGCCCCTTTAACGCAGAACACTGCGTTAAAGGGACTGATATTTATGAGGCAGCATTAAGCCAAAAAAAGTGGCTCAGTGCTGCCTGATAAATATCACGCAGGCTTCTGCGCCACGGAGCGTCACAAAAAGTGACCTTCCGATGGCGCAACGGGCCTCATAAATCTGCCCCTAAGTTTCCTGTTAACCGTGGAGTCAGACAGGGGTGTGTGCTGGCCCCAACCTTATTTTCCCTTTATGTCAATGCACTAGTGGCCCACCTGAGGGGAGTCAAGGACATTGATGCCCCTAAACTTAATAATGAGCAGGTAGTGGCATTAATGTTTGCCGACGACACTCTTTTAGTGTCAAAATCCCCTATGGGGATACAGCGTGCTCTTGACAGTTTTACTGAATTCTGTTCCCTAAGAGGGCTTGAGATTAACTCCACGAAAACAAAATTTATGGCATGTAACCCGCCCAAAACCACTCGCCCTAATCCTTCCCTTAACTGTGTTATACTGGATAGGGTAACTGTGTTTAAATATCTTGGAGTTATACTCACAGATAGAATGGAATGGGGTCCTCAACTAGCAAAAGCAAAACTTCAACTTACCCAGACCTGCGGTGGGATCCTTAAATTGCACAGAGCATCCACCTCCAAACCTATAGCACCCATTATTGAGATCTATAAAGCCCAAGCATGGGGTGCAATCTTTTATGGGGCTGAGCTCAGGGGGCACTGTCCAGGTGGAGACATCAGCAGGTCTGAGAATTTGTTTTTAAGGTCTTTATTGGCCCTACCACCCAGTACACCACTCAATCCACTTAGAATGGATTTGGGCGTTAGATCTATACAGGAAGAAGTTGCGTTGAGGCCTCTAATGTATTGGCGGAGGTTGTGGGCAACGCCGGAATTGGTAAATTATCGAAATGATTTAAATGCACTAATGGCTCTTCCTGGCTTAGCCAAAATACCGTGGCTAGTATACATCAAAAAGGAGTTTATGAGATTGGGAATTCCTGCCCTCTGGTATCAGCCAGAGACAATCGCTCCAAATCTCTCTAGAGCTGAACTGGCTAACATATTTTGGTTAAATAGTAAGGACAAACTGCTAACTAATAATAGGCTAGGCCCATTGACCCTAGAATTCTTGAATATAAAGGAGGAGTTCAAAATAGAGCCCTTCCTAGATGAGATTGAGCCGTGTGCCTCTAGAAAGCTTTATATTCAATTTAGATACGGCACACTTCCCCTGAGAGCCTTTTCGGGAAATTGGTCGACTAACAATCCTTCTGATTGCCCGACCTGTGGAGCTATTAAAGAAACTGAGTTACACGTCCTGTTCTTTTGTCCCACATACAAATCGATTAGGAAACGCTGGCTTGCCCAAGTTTGTAGGAACTTGGGCACTACACACTGTTATGAGGCCTATAGAATTTTGAAGACTGATACCTCAACACTTATAGTTTTTTCGGTATCACGTTATTGGCACGCTGTGTGGCGGAGGAGATGTTCCCTTACCTCATTTAACGCCTAGGGCCATTTAAACAGATATACCCATTAACCTTCGTCACTAGTACTTTTTTAATCACTTTTAATTTTTTTATTCTTTTATCCCTCTTTTAAATATTGGTCTTGGTAATTAATGTAATTTACAATGAAATGTCATTTAATATGAATTGTAACTGTTTACTTCTATCTTTTTAACCCCTTCGCTGCGGCGGAAATTCCGCCGCAGCGCTGGGGGGTGCGGGGGCAGCGCGGTGGCCCGGTGCTCATGACGGAGCCACGCCGTCATGAGCCACGGTTGGGCTGTGCTCATGACGGAGTGGTTCCGTCATGACTCCGCCCACAGCGCTAATCGCCCGCACAGGCGGGGAATTAGCGCCGCGTGGGCGGCGCGGCCGCCAACGGCCGCAGCATGACGGAACCACTCCGTCATGAGCACACTGCAACCGTGGCTCATGACGGCGTGGTTCCGCATTGAGCACGGAAGGAGTTAAGATGTAGGTTTTTCTGATCTACCATCTTTTATGGTCCATGACCGAAATAAAGATCACTTTGATTGATTGATTGATATAAAAGAAAGACCTGTGCAAGAGAAACAGCGGGTTAACTGAGGGTACTTTTCAGATCTAAAGCAGTCCCTCAAACGTTCCAATGGAGCACTTCCTGGAAGGCAGAATGATGCATTAAACAGCCAATAGCACAAGGAGAGAGAAAATACTCCTCCAAGCAGAGCCAAAGCCTACTCTGTGTATATTTGAAAACTGGTAGCAACAGGTTAACAAACTGCTTGTTACATTGTTAAGCTAGGCCCATAAATGTTTATTGGCCAAGTCCCAATTTACACAACTTCCTTTGGAGCATAACCATCACTCCTACTACCACCATTCTTTTGTTTGCTGCCTCTTCCAGACCGAACAAAGCGATACCAAAGGGGATGATGGATGGAGCGCTTGAGCAAATCAAGCACTCACCCCCAGTCAACTGATCTGGGTTTAATCCATCATTCTTTAGCTCACTCCACCATCCCAGTTCAGACATGGCCATATGCAAATCAGTCTGACCCTGTGCCTCATGGGAACAGTCCAGCCCGAACTGCCAAGCCATGTCTTCCCTGGACCGGAAACAAGCATCCTGGGACCGGTTTCGGGTTCATAACCCTCATCAGCCAGGCTATCTTGAATCCAGTGGCAAAGTGAGCAAGGGACCCACGTCTGGGCATACCCTGCCAACTTAGAGCGAACAAAGCGACCCCCAGCAGAAACAACAGGTTGTTCTAAAGTCTCATCACCTGTAGAACACATCAACACATCTACTTCAAAAGTCTAACGTAGGTCCAGGACGATCGGATTTTCCTACAGATTTTCAGGATTACCACTATGTAAACGAGTTTCATATATTAAATGCATGCGGATGTATTTGACGTAGATATCTAGAAAAACTGCTTTGATGATGCCCCTTTACTGAACTCTGCAAATCACTAAAAGGCAGATTTGTTCAATGTACTGCCCCCTAAGCTACTTCGGCTTACATTATTTTTGTGATCTCTTTCAAATTTGCTCCATGTGTACTACCAACACCCATGCTTTTGTTCTCTCTGATCAGTTTACGCCTTAAGCCTATCAGTAACCTTCAAGCTTCTCAGAACATACAAGCCCATGTCCTTAAGGCAGTTCAGTTGTTTTTAGCTTTCAAACATGCAAAACAAGTTTTATTTGATCAGCGCTATGACAGCACCAGAAGGCCTTGAGCTATGAAACACGACCGCATTGTTACTGTTTTTAAATCCTTATTCAACCTGCAGACAGCTACAATGAACAAGAATTGCACCATTCCAACGTGTACCGAAGCAATCACAGTCTGTTTTCCAAAGACAGAATGATGAACACAAACCTTAGGGGACCCCTTACTTTCTCACCGTCAATTTCCTTGCATTGACGTTTACTCGCATTACCCTGTGTAGAGAATTTCAACGCCCCAGACTCTACTGAAAGTGCAATGAAGCCATTAATGTGCTCCAGGTCCTTTTCTGTGTGTGTGCATGTAGATCTTTCCAAGTATTCTGGTACCCTCAGCCCTGTATCTTGTCAGGGTGGAAAGAAAAGGATTCCACGTCCCTTCATGTTCTCTTAATGGCTGCGCTTCTGTTTACTCTGTAGTGGATGCATGCTGTTGCCTTCTGAAGTGCCTCGGTTTGAGGAAGCTTGCAGCGCTGGCAGCAGGCAACCACAGATGTATGCAGTGCGTTGAGTGGTATGAAGCAGGATCCAACCTGCAAATGACTCGCTAGGTCCTTCCAAGTAGATAGTTTAGGTCAAACTGAAATCCAGTGTCTGAAGGGAATCGACACTTCGAACCTTTGTAGGTAGATGGGGGCCATGGAGAGGCACTTGCCTGGCTTCACACAGGATTCTTCTCTCTCCGCGGACATTCCCTCAATTGCATTAAGTTGCACTTACACTGAAGCACTAAAAAGTGCAGTTTTATGCAGCGCTAAGGATGCAACTATGCCTTTATGTTGCTTCTCCAAACAGAAGCAAAATGGCATCTATGCCCTCTTTGGGGAGGAGGAGGGAGGTCTACTTCCATTTCCGCCAGGTGAAATTTCCCATTATCCACCTATTTTACTCACTTATCCCATCTAGAACTTTCCCTCTATCTGACATTTTTTCTTCCTGATGTTCTACAGTCCTTGTTGAAAAGGCTATCGTTGAGGAGCTAGGACACTATAAGAAAGTTAAAGCACAGGGTGCCTAGTTTCGGCTGTTCCATGCAGAGCCATGCCAGCACGTTTTGCGAGGGCCGACCTATTAGACACTAGCTGTCTTGCTGTAGGGACATCGCATGCTCAACATCTTGTCCTGGGCATCAGAAAGAGTGCACCAAACTCATCGTTCAGCGTTCCATTTACCTATTTCAGAGTTCTGAAGATAAGTAATGCGCGCACAATATCATGGTTTGACTTGAAGTAGAAAGAGGTTGAAGACTTTTTTGTCGTTTATGAAAATATTTTTGTAGATGCTGTAATCTGAATGTTCGATATTTCTATCATGCTGAATGTACTCTCCACATAACCACTTCCGATTTACACTATCCATTCCTCGCTCAACTGTCTCTGCACCTTTCATGGCGCGTGTGTGTGAGAGAGAGATGACCCTGAGACGGGCAGGATTACCCAGAATGACACCGGAGGTACAAGCGGTTGGGGCCATGGGGAGGCTGGGGACCTCCAATAATTCAAAATAGAGACTGCTTGATTGAATTGGTGAGTGGAAACAGAACAAGGATACTTGGGGGAAGTGATCTGGTTTACAGGTTGGGTCTTCAAGATTAATGTATTGTCATATTCTTCCGATTGCCAAATTTGTATATTTTTCAGTATGAACAAGTGTGGTTTCTTAGACTGCTGGTTGTATTTTTGGTAACTTTAAAAATAACGTTTTTTTAAAAGTGTGTGTGCGTGATCACTGCTGTTACTTCGACCCCCTCCCACTTCAGTCATTACAAGGCTCAACTCTCCATTTCTAGGCACCCCCCAAAAACGAGATGCATGTCTAATCTCATTCCCTTGTGGCAAGGGTGCCCTCATTTGCTTATGGCAAGACTGAAGCTCCATGTCCCCACAGAATCGCCAACGACAAGCTCCCTATCAGAGGTTCCAACTTTATCCCCATGCCATCCAGTGCTTCAGTCATCGCTATCAGCATTGAACAAGGAAAGAATGAACATTTGTAATGAAAACATAAGAATTGAGCAGACTGGGCAACATTTACATTCTCACTGGCCTCTCAGCGGCCCAAGTACTTTTTGGTTGGCTAAACATTCTACTCTAAGCTTAGCCACTGCGATGAAGAAGCAAACACAAAACCAGATGGGACAAGCATTCAACTGCCAGAAGGGAAGGCACACAAGAACTACAATATAAAGCAAGGTATTGATACAACTGTGTACTCTAAAATGTATAACATGACCTGTTTGGAATT
Source organism: Triturus cristatus (assembly GCF_964204655.1). Lineage (NCBI taxonomy): Eukaryota > Metazoa > Chordata > Amphibia > Caudata > Salamandridae > Triturus > Triturus cristatus. Next base: position 1,065,433,971 of record NC_140581.1, read on the forward strand.
TCTGTCTTTCTGAAAAGTGCAGAGAACCTGCAAAACGTAAAAAATGGAAAAGTAAAGACAGGGCTATTAGTGGGATGAAAAAAACTGGTGGACGCTCAAAGGGGCGGGCCGATGCAATTAAGAGCGTGGCTTAAAAACACGAGCTAGAAATCTGTGCTTCGCATAGTGTGTCGCCCGACTGGAATTCTGCCACTTCTGTCAAGATTTGATTTTTTATTTGATTTGTGCATTTATAAAGTGCACAAATGCCCGGGGGCGTCTAGGTACTGATAGAGAGTCCAGTGAGGTTGCAGACGTAACTGTAGATGACATGTTAGTTGGCGAAAAGCCAAGTTTTTAGCAAACCCCTGAAAGATAGCAGCGTAGGACTATTCTTTATGCCGATCGGGATCAAGTTCCATGTCTTGACTGTCCCTAACAGAAAGCTTCTTCCGCCCCAACGAGCTTTCTTGAACATCCCATCCAGATAATACAACAAGTAACATTACACCTACAACAATCCAGTACTTTTGGCTTTTCCAACGGTTGTTATTTGCGTAAGGCAAATAAGCAACTATGGGTTTGATGTGAATAATACTGAAAATGCTTCCGTTTTGAAATGATGAGACTGAAAATACTATAACGAATCTCTTTGAAGTTATATCAAAAGCAGTGAAGGGTGGTATTCCTGCAGAGTTAAAAAAAAAAAAAAAAAATTCACCCTGAGGGGGAGGGCAAAAATGGGGAGCTTGATAGGGACCCGTCTCAGCACCTGCTTTATAGAACTGCTGGTGCTGAGCACCTGCAGGACCCGACCCACTTAAAGCCCTGGGTAAAGACATTGATCCATGCCTGTGTCAAGCTCGGTCTGTACAAAAAAAAAAAAAAAAAAAAAAAAAAAAAAAGAAGAGTAGGGGCATATCTTGACAAATTCTCTTATCTCAATAGTAGACTAACTCATGTGGCAGAAGTCAGTCTCCCACTAAAGAAAAACTGTAATGAAAGCCATGAGAAGATGTAATGCCTTATTTCTTGCAGAATTCATAAAAGGTCCGTACAAAAGAGCAGTGCGCTATTTTCGGAAAAGTCTCTTTTCTATGTGTGGACATTACTGCATCTCATCCTCCTCTCTTCATAATATCTTATTACTGGGTCGATAGCTAGTCTAAATCACCTTTTTCTTTTTTAGGTAAATGCTGAAGTGAAGAAGTTAATTTAAAAAGTCATTTTTTATTTAAAAGGTGTTTAATGTTCCATTTATGTAGCTTCAAAACCCCGTCAGGTTTTGGTAAACGAGGTGCTGCAAGGAGCAGTTATTTGGCTGAGGCCTCACAATGCGATCACGCGTTGGAACAAGTACTAGAACCAAGTTCAACCAGGGTTCCCAGTTTAACTTCAAGATCACATCTCCCTTCTCAAGTAAAGACCATCGGGCAAAGAGGGAGGCCCAGATTACCTCAGTATGACGGGCCATGCTTAGAACAGTATGCCAGTAGAATGGGACAACAGGCTTATTGCCGCACTCAGATTTCACCTCACTGCCTGGTTTTAATCCACGAGCTCTTGTTTACTATTTGATTGCCATTCAGCAGCACTATATGCATACTACATGTGAAGCGAGATGTGTTTATTTTACTTGTACCCGCTCTAAAAAGGCCAGTACAGCAGCCAATAGTCAGTCACCTGTATGAAAGCCCCCAAGCCCTCCTGGCCTTTTCTCTATGCCCTTAGAAGAACAACCAGAGGAAAACGTCTGCGCACAGTAAACGCTTTTCTTTATTTAACTTCTCTTGCATACCGTCAGCAGGCACCTCCATGCAGTTTCAGGAGAGGGCAGTACGAGGAACACGAGCTTTCTGCATCCATCAAACAAACACCTCAGTGGAGCGCCTGAAACATCTGTAGCTCTAGCCCCAACATTTGTTTATTTGTTATACTTCTGCAGAACCAGAATTATCCAGATCAAAGCTTTACTAATTTGGGCAGATGAGAGGCCCGAGGTGAGGGGAACTAACGAGATTTAATCCAGATTTTGGAATGTGGCAGACATCGAGGTGGGGACAGACCTCAGTCAGAGCACAGGCACCACACTACTCACGGCATTGCCATCCAACGCATCACTTTGAGGTGCCGTGTGGATTTAAGGAGTAAATGTGAGGTTCAGCCTGAGCCCTCGTGCCAGTGTGTATAGACAAACATGCATATGTAAGACACACTTATAAAAGTGTAGCTTCTGCTAACACCATTTCATGTGTTTTCGATGTGTGTCAGCTCGCAAGGATCCAGCTCTTCTTTTTGATGTTCCCTGGATGGCAGCGCTGGCTTTAGGGCAGCAGACCGTGTTCTTCAAGGCTCAACAATCTCACAGCATGTCCCTGGGAGGAGGTTGATCCGCATGCTGATTAGTCCCAGAGGTCTACTGACTGCAAATATGCAAATTCATTTTTAAATGATAGGAATGCTGGGAATAGGTGGCTTGCTTTGATCTAGCTGAGCAGTGGTACACCAATTAGGTTATAAAAATAAGGACAGCAAATGCCTGTGAAATCATACATCTGAGGGCTCGTGCAGAAAATGTTGCTGTCAGAAAAGTGCTTCTTTATTTTAGTTTAACTTGGAGCTTAATATCACATTTTATTGTAGAGTACACCTGTAGGTGTTCATGTGCTCTGAAGAGAGAACAGCCAGCCTACACCCCCCACACCGGGGAGTGGGAAGACAACCAGCATGGGGGGACTTTCCTGCAGGTTCTTGGAACCCATAATATATCATCACTTGACCGTGTGCCAAAATGTCTGCAAAGGTGATACAGCAGCTGAACGACTGGAGGGAGAAGCCGAGCTTATTATAATTGGGATGGCAACATGACATTAATTGTAGTACCATCCTTCCAATTACATAGGAGTGCCAACTGAGTCTTCCGAAGCCTTGCCTCCTTCTGAAGAAACCAGCCTTGGCAAAGCCAGTCGGTCTCGCTTATGGAAGAGGTATTGGAAATGTCAATTTCTTCTAGCTACGTTGTATAGCAGAGTGGGCTGCTGTTCAGCATGGCTGAAAGTTAGAAAAAAAACACTAGGATGCGGTCAGCCCCTGACCACGAGGGGCAGTGATCTGTTTTCTTAGACTAGCATTATTCTCTGCCCCCGCGCAAAATGTTTAAAATTATGTCACATCCGATCTGAAGTTCATCGTGGTGGGCCAGAATGAAGACAGTACCAAAAAGGCCTTGCAGAGCAGGGAGCACAGCGTCGTCTGCATCATTGTATCATCTTGATACCTACTGGTGTGACCCTTGAGCACTTATTGTTCCTATGGGACAGGAGGGGGGTGGAGAGAAACAAAGGGGGTGGAGGTGGATGGGTCAAGTGACAATGGGGGTGGGAGCAGACTGGACAAGCAACAACGCAGAAGAAGAGTAGGGGGGCAAGGCAAGTAACAACGCGTGAGGGGAGAGGCACCAAGATGGAGCAATTAAAATGAAACAAAGTAGCTCAGAATGCGGTGGAAGGGCACTGGGCAAGAGAAGGAGTCCTTGGGCCATGCTCTAAGATGGAGAAAGATATGCAGAGGAAGTTAAGCCAAAATTTGCTAACCAAGGAGAAGCAAGTAAATTAGAGGGACTATTAAGCCAACCAATGATAAGCAATGGACTGTCTCCAAGTCCGCGGTAAGTAAACAAAATGTCTTGCAAGCGACAGCATATATGCTGCCTCAGAAGAGACCTAAAGCATAGGGTAGGGGGAGAAATGGAAAACAGTCAAAGAGGCGAAGATGCCCACATACTGAAGGGCATAAAGCAACTGTTAGTGCCCCCAAACCTTTGAGGGGCACTAGGGTGAAGGCAGAGTAGTGTTTAAGGAGGGGCAGAAAGGTGTTCTGCTTGAGGGGAAACTGCCTTTACCACGCAGCTAAGTTCCACTGAATTAAACATTTGTATCTTTACCACGCAGTACTTTACCAAGCAAGTACGCCTTTATGTTTTTTTTTTTTTTTTTAGATGACATCTTTTTTATGTTATTTTTTTTAAAAAAAAGTGATTTTAGGGATTAGGGATCGGTAGAGGTAATGAGAGGAAAGAGTGATAATAGAGTTCAGGAGTGGCCAGAGGTAAAGGGAGGCAAGGGTGACTTTGGAGTTCAGGGGTGGGTAGAAAAGGGAGGTGAGGGTGATTTTAGGGTTCAGTGATGGGTGGAGGTAGGGTGATTTTACAAGTAAGTAAACCTTCTGACATCACTGCATTTGATGATTAACAAAACATCCTCTAAATGCCTAAATGAGTACACAACAAATAATAAAATGCGACAGCAGCAAATGATAATTTAGAGAAACACATACTGTATGACAACAGTCTTGAACGAGGGGAGTATGTTTATAGCGTCATAATCAGGAAAAGCATCAGTCTGCCGAAATGTATGTTGCAGAAATTAGTGGAAGCTTTGTTATTGCTAGTTGTTTACATTCAGCTCATGGAAATACTGGAAAGCGTAAGCTTAAACTCTGATTGTTTTAGGTGTCTTGCAAGCAAAAGCATAAAAAAAGTACCCTGGTACGAGTGCAAGTAGCACGGAAGAACACTCATCAAGAAATTAATCAGGACTTGATCCATGCTCTTTGGGAAATAAAAAAATACACAGAGACCAAGTGCAGGGCTTTAAGTGGGATGAAAAAACTGGGGGGGGGGTCTCTCAAAGGGGCATGGTCAATGTAAATAAGGGTGCGGCCAATGTAATTAAGGGCGTGGATTAAAACACCTAAGCTAAAAATCTGTGCTTAACATAGTGTGCCGCCTGACTTGTATTTTGCCGTTTGTCATTGCATCTAGATATATGATACAACAGGTAACATCATACCTACAACAAGTCCGGACTATTGGCTTTGTCAATGGTTGTTAGTTGATTAAGATAGATAGATAAGCGGGAGACACTGCGGAACCCTTTGGCCTTCGCAGCGGGCGGCAAAACACTCACCTGGACACCTGGCAACCTGTGGGGGACCTGCGAGGCGGACGCCCTCGCATGCTCACGATGCTGTTGGTGTTTGCTGGCTGCCACACGAAGGGAGCGCCGGACTACGGCTCCCAGGATCCTAGCGGGTACCGCCCCCTCACGCCAGCACTTCCGCCCGGAGGCGCTAAAATCAAACGGCTCCCTCGGTGGAGCGGGAGACACTGCGGAACCCTTTGGCCTTCGGCAGCGGGCGGCGAAACACTCACCTGGACACCTGGCAACCTGTGGGGGACCTGCGAGGCGGACGCCCTCGCATGCTCACGACGCTGTTGGTGTTTGCTGGCTGCCACACGAAGGGAGCGCCGGACTACGGCTCCCAGGATCCTAGTGGGTACCGCCCCCTCACGCCAGCACTTCCGCCCGGAGGCGCTAAAATCAAACGGCTCCCTCGGTGGAGCGGAAGACACTGCGGAACCCTTTGGCCTTCGGCAGCGGGCGGCGAAACACTCACCTGGACACCTGGCAACCTGTGGGGGACCTGCGAGGCGGACGCCCTCGCATGCGCACGACGCTGTTGGTGTTTGCTGGCTGCCACACGAAGGGAGCGCCGGACTACGGCTCCCAGGATCCTAGCGGGTACCGCCCCCTCACGCCAGCACTTCCGCCCGGAGGCGCTAAAATCAAACGGCTCCCTCGGTGGAGCGGGAGACACTGCGGAACCCTTTGGCCTTCGGCAGCGGGCGGCGAAACACTCACCTGGACACCTAGCAACCTGTGAGGGACCTGCGAGGCGAACGCCCTCGCATGCTCACGACGCTGTTGGTGTTTGCTGGCTGCCACACGAAGGGAGCGCCGGACTACGGCTCCCAGGATCCTAGCGGGTACCGCCCCCTCACGCCAGCACTTCCGCCCGGAGGCGCTAAAATCAAACAGCTTCCTCCGCGTCGCGGGACGCGCGCGGGCGGCGCTGGGCTAAGCCCGGGCAAAGGGCGGGCCCTCTGTGGCCCTCAGAGGACCGAGAGAGGCCAGGTCGGGGCACGTCATTAAGGTGTAAGGCATATACCCGCGAGCACCTGGATTGGGTGACCTGCTTATCCCCCGGATTACAGATATTGTTGTATTGGTTTTATTTTATTCATTTTGGCTAACTTGTATCACTGTATGTGTTGGTGATATTATTTTGTGTTATTGTTTAATTTAAATTTTAGGAATTTCCAGGGTTTTGCTTACCATGGCTAAATCTACACTGGGAAGTAAATCCTCCACTGCCTCAACATTAGATAACTACTTAGTTAAAGTAGTTACAAAAATTAATAGCGATGGGCGCAAATCCCTAGGTCAGGGGTCCAACTCAACGACCACCTGCCCTTTATTAGATGATACATCCACCATATCTTCCCCTCCTTTTCACGGTGTGAACAGTTCCAATGATAACCACGATTTTGTAACCCTGGGCGATCGAGTTCTTGTTGAACAAGAATTGCCAGAAGCTAATAGGGACCCAGTAAATGATGTAAATGAGGTCCCATCAGAGGAGTCCCCGGACCTGACTATTCAGAGAGTTCTGAGATCCCGTAAACGCACTCAATTGAAACAGGGAGGTGCATGAAGCATCCACAAAAAAACAGGTTCTGCGTCTTTAATCGGGGTTACCTCGGAGGTAGCCTCTCCTAATAATCTAACAACTAAGATTGATCCTGACCAATTAGATTCTTTGGTAGGCTTTTTGGAGGCTAAAATTAAAAAAATAGTTGAACCCCTAGTAACCAAGATTGGCGAACTATCGGCAGAGATTGAAGGTCTACGTAATCTCGTGGCCCTTAGTAACAACTCTTCCGGGAAATCTTGTAGTGTAGCTGGGGTTCATGTGGAACTGTTGATCCTCATAAGTCCTCAAAGGTAATTTCAAATTGTGCTGAATCCCTGGCTGTTGTACCCACGATCAACGTGAATAATACTTTACCACTAGATAGCTGTTCAAGGAGCAACCAGGTACCCAGGAGAATGCATACGGGTGGAGCGAAACCAGACTTACCCCCTGATTGCGCCCCTTTTGTTGTAGTGTTAACAAATGTACCCCCCCTGAAGGATGGTGCCCAAAAAATTTATTCAGAATCCCACGAATCTCTTAAAAATAAAACAGTTTCGTGGTTAAATAAACATTGTGGATTTCCAGTGCATTTAGCCCACCAGATATTAACAACTAGAAGATTTTCATGGATAGGGCATTCTCGTAAGAACACAAAGGGGGATTGTGTTATTATAAACTTTAGCAATCCTTCCTTAGTCAATAACACCCTATTAAAAGCTACCTTGCTCCCTCATACCGATCAGGGTATTACCCTCCGATCACTGGGTTATTTTTATAGGCAACAGACAAATCTACCCATTAGTGATCCGTTGGAGGGCAGAGTACGTTACCCTGAAGGACAGTTTTTTCATGGTGTCGTCACTTCTAACCGTTTTCAAGTTTTGAGTGATTTAGACTCTAATGATTGACTCCACCATGATTGGGTTACTCCTAGATCTACCAGGGAAGCTTCAATTTCAATATTGGAGGAGGACCAGGGATTAAGTGGAATTGAGTTAAGCACGAGGGTAGAGGGCACCTCAAATGCTATGACTGTAGTGAGGAATGTTAATGTTGAAAATTTGGAAAGTATAGCTGTTGTTCCATTGCAGCCTCTAGGCACAAGTGTCCTTAGTTGGAATATAGCCGGCCTTAACAGCAAAGCGCATGATCCCATATGGAGGGACTGTTTATTATGCCATGAAATTATTGGGCTACAAGAAACTTGGGACACTGAAAGTACCTTCTTGTTGGATGGGTTTTCTGCTTTTTGGTCACCTGCGGTGGTCTCTTGCAGGGGGAGGGCAAAAGGCGGACTTCTCACTCTCATTTCATTAACACTCTAGGGTAAATATAGTAAAGTGGAGTCAGGTTCGCCTCATTGCCTAGCAGTGGAAATTCAATCCAACTCTAATGGGAACTGGCTTATTGTTAATTTTTATAATTAGTTTACTAAGAGTACGCCAAATGAACATTTAGTCAGTCTATATGATTTTTTGCAAATGTATAATGAAAATAACAAGAATCCCTATTCGGTTATAGTGCTTGGTGATTTTAATGTTCATTGTTGTTTTAGCAACTGTTTTGTATGGGACAGCTTAGGACCATCTAACCAAGGAAATACGCATTTCGAACATACACCACAGGGTATGTATCTAGATGAGCTTCTTGCTGGCAATGCCTTGGTTCACCCCGTTAATCATCCAAATGATATCCCAACCTATAAAGGAAGCGGCTTGGGCTCCACCATTGATTACATTTTTGTCAGCACAACCCTAGCAGATAATGTAAGTCGATACAAGGTAAATTGGTCTATTTACAGTGACCATAATTCTGTCCAGATAATCCTGACTGACGATCTTAGGAAAAGAGAATCTGACAATCCCACTGTCAGAACTCTGGACATAAGGCCAACTGACCAAACACGTCGCCTGAAATGGTGTCAAGTGGTACCAAAGGACTTTAATGAGAATTTGTTGGGAACGGTTGGGGATGAAATGCATATGTGTTTGCAAGATGGGATTTTTGGTGAAGCGGTCCTGACAGCTTATGGTAAAATTTGTTCTCAGGTAAACAGTGATCTTAAAAAAGCATGTAAGGCCAAACCCATGAACGGGGAGAAATGGTTTGATCACAGCTGCTCATCAGCCCAACGGAAGTTAATGAGAGCTCTGAAAGCTGTTCCACCAGACAGAGCGGAAATCGCTGTATTCAGGAAAGCCTATAAAAAGGCACAGAATAAGCGTAAAAATGAAATTAGGGAAGAGGCATGGAATGAACTTTTATCCATCGATGTTATCAAAAATAGTGCCAAATTTTGGTCCATCGTAAACAAGCCTTTTTTTAACGGTAAAAGCAATAACGAGCTTGACTGCGGTATCCAAGAAGATAAGTGGTTTAGCCATTTTAAACAGGTGTATGATGGAGATGGCCCTAGGGTGACGTCTTCACTTAACTCGGAGAATTATACCCTGTCCTTTACAGAACTAGAGGTCACAAATGCCATCATGCAAATGACAAGTAACAAGGCGCCGGGACCTGATGGAGTCCCGGCAGACCTTTTTAAATCAGATATAAAAACCTGGTCTAAAATTTTATTCAATGTCTTCGTAAACGCATGTCAACTGGGCCTACCGTCGACTTGGGCGAAATCTGTCATCATACCTATTTTTAAAAAGGGTGATAGAGGTGATCCGAGCTGTTACCGTCCAATCTCCCTAATAGATTCATCCGTGAAAGTACTGGGGAGGGTTGTCCTTGCCCAACTGACTGGTTGGCTAGAGGAAACAGGAACACTCTCTAAGGTCCAGTACTGATTTAGAAAAGGGATGGGCACCATAGATCAATGTCTAAACTGACAACTATTAATTGGCAAATACACGGTGGCCAAGAAGGGAACCTTATTGGTAACCTTTATGGACCTGTCATCGGCCTTTGACCGTGTAAATAGGTCAAAACTATGGTCCCTGCTCCTATCCCATGGAGTAGACAAAGACATCGTCTACTTCTTAGCTGATCTACATAGAGAGTTATCGGCTACAGTTCGGTATGATCAAATGGGCAATTGTACAAAAGATATACCCATATCAAATGGTGTTAGACAAGGGTGCATTTTGGCACCTCTCCTTTTTACACTTTACATAAATGAATTAGACAATGCCCTAATCGCCTCATGTAATGATATCCCTCGCGCAGGGAAATGTTTAATCCCTGCACTTTTATATGCTGATGACGCCGCCCTAGTCGCAAGAACGGGAGTGGGCCTTCAGTTACTGCTTGATTCATTTGCAGGTTTTATGAAGGCCCTGGATTTAACTGTCAATTTTGCTAAATCGCATGTTATGGTCATTGGTCCAAAATCCGCTAAGTCAAAAACCTTTAAATGTGGGGGTCACCAATTATCCAGGGTATCTTCATTTCCTTATCTGGGCGTTCTTTTTGACGACCAAGGTTCCTGGGTAACCCAAATAATAGCAAAAAAGATTGTTTTATCTAGAGCAACTGTGGGTGTTCTGGGTTTTGCCAGAAAGCTAGGCGCCAGACCAATGAGGGCCCTCATTCAAGTTTATAAAGCTAAGTGTCTCTCCTTGGCATTGTATGGAGCTGAGATATGGGGCATCAAAAATGTCAAAAGCATTCAGATTGTCGAGGATAGGTTCTTAAAAAACCTCCTTTCAGTCCCAATCTCAACTGCTAACTATAATGTCCATCAGGAACTCGGAATCGGTTTTTTAGAAGATAGCATGGCCCTGGCCCCATTATTGAAATGGATTAGCATTTGGCTTAACCCGGATCTACAGCTGAATCGTACAATTATGAAAGATTGTACATTGCTAGATTATGGGTCGCGTATACCCTGGCTGAAATATATTCAGAACCTGGCTATTAAGCTAGGTAGACCTGAATTATATCAGTCTCCAGAGGCACTAGGAAAAGGTGACATTAAATGGTGCAAAGAAACATTTATGCACATATCTACCATGGATAGGGAAGGGAACGAGTTGGTTAAGGGCACCGTTAGGGCTCACCAGCTTTGTAAAACAACACCATCCATGGAAACATATTTATGATTTGTCACAAATGTAAATCACCGTTTCCTTCTGACTAGATTCAGACTAAATCAATTACATCTCCTGTTTGGAGATAGGAAAGGTTGTAAAAGGGCTGTGGACCTTGGCCCTTGTTCCTGTGACAATTTTTCCCCACAGGATATGACACATTTTTTCTTCTTTTGTGAGCACTTTATTGATATAAGGAAACGCTTTTTACTCCCTATATTAAGAAACAAAGGCTTTGTTCAGGTGAGACCTGCTCTTCTTTACCTTCAGATGTTAAATGATGTTTGGGAAACTTTTAATATTGCGAATTTTTTATCCGTTGTAATTCGCTCCTTGAGGAAATGAACTGTATCCTTTTTAATGTTTTAAATTGGACACGTTGCTCTGTCTTATTAATTTGTGTCAATGTGTTTTTTAGCTGTAATGATCATTTAAAATGAAATCTGTATTTTTAAGCCTATTTATTGTAGTATGCTTTTATGGTTTGCACTTAAACCGAATAAAGACTTTTGACTGACTGACTGATAAGCAGCAACTATGGCGTGTATATAATATTGAAAAAGCTTCCACTTAAAGCCCTGGTGACACCACGACAATGTTGCTGCCCCCGAGTTTCAAAAAGAGAAGGGAAATCCAGAGAGAAAATGACTCTCTTTGAAGGATTTCCCTCCCCTGCAACGCTCACCTGGCATGACGTCATGCCGTAACTACCCCACTAATGAGAAGTGAGCCGTGTGAGCACGCTCACATGATGTGCCTGCTGTCACTGCAGTCTTTAAAAAACGGACCGTCTTTGCTAGGGCACAAAACAGAGCCCAATAGAGACCCATTTCGAGGCCCCCTTTAAAAAACTGCCGGTGCTGAGCGCCCGTGAGACCCGGCCCACTTAAAGCCCTGACTAAGTGAATCTCACACACGCTGGCACGCACTCACCAATGAAAGGGAGGAAAATAGGACTTATAAGTCAACTAATGGTAAGTAAAGCTCTTGTTCATAGAAATGATAGATTGTCGTAAGCAACAGTGCATGCACTATTTTAGGCAATGCGTAAAAAATAGACATCATCCAGCATGTAACGTACTTGAAAATCAATTGTGGGAGAGTCAGTCACTTCAATCAAAGGCAGTTGTGCCGAGGCACTGGTCATTATTAGTGGAGCAGAAAGACCGGCTAAACCAACTGTTTTATTTTAATGTTTATGATAAGAGTTTACACAAAATAGTTTACAATCCTAGAAATTCTGCAACTTTAATATCCAGTTTATATGCAGGCATGAATGGCAAGGACCACAGAATAGGGCTGAACCTCATAGGTGACACCTTTGGTTTAAAAAAAAAAAAAAGAAATCTGCAAAAGTTGTTAAATACGAACACCATCTCGAAGGCCAACGAGTTAAGGTGCATCTTCCTTCAGGTACAGTTCCGTGCCATGGGAAACACTTCCTATAATATTCACAGTGAAAATAATTTAAGGGCATGTATCCCTTAATAATGGGCATGTCTCTCAGTCCTTCGCCAATTAGGGCATTTGAGGAGGTTTTAGCAGGCTACAGGATACTGACAGGCAACCACATCTTTTTAGATGAGGTAAAACCAGCAACTCTACCCCTAGCAGCAATCTTTAAAGTGTTGCTTCATGCAGTACATTCATTACCAGTTACAATGATGGCGTTGCTAATTTGAACGAGAAACACAAGACTCTAGCTGCAGTAAGGCCTGTTCAGGGAAGAGGGAGAGTAAGCAGCAGTGCAGGGAGATAGACCTGGTCAAAGGAAGGACACTGTCTCGAGGCATAAATTGACTAGCATGGTAACCCACCTTCTTGGCCTACTCGCCCTCCATGCACACAGCGACTGACTACATTGGAAGCAGGGGAAGTGTAGGTTACAAGAAATGACAGTCTATGCAGGTTTAACAGGGAGGACCAGTAGGAAGTTCCTCCACATCGGGTGTAGAGAAGAATTGACCTTACAATCATATATTTGCCACCAACCTCTAGCCGTGTAGTGGCATGGAAAGTAGTCACAGATGTCAAAGTCAAAAGGAAGTCTACCGTAGATGAATCCCATCAGCAGTGAAGTGGGTGCTCTATTGGGAAGACATCTGCATCTCGTATGCAGTAAAACATACTGTGCTAGTCACAAACGTTAAGGGGGGCATCAATGACTTGCAGGAGAGGGCTACTAAAACATGGTTCAGGGGTGAGCAGCGTGAGGCATATGGAATCGCTGCACTCCTACGGGTTCTGTATGAAACTCCTTCTTCCTGAACTTTAGGGCTGCCCTCCAAGCTCTTTGTGATAGCAGTTTTCACCTGCAGGGTGTAGAACGGATTGTGAGGTGACTACTGTAGCTGTGATGATAAATGGACTCGAGGAACTGGAGCTACTGGGTAGTGTTCTTCCTCACGACTGACAGCAGGAACAAGATGGAACTGGCAGAGCTGCAACATTACTGAAATGCCAGCCCTGCCAGTAAGAAGGCGGGCAGTGACAGACTCAGTGTGGTTGATCTGCCGCTGCTCAGTGAGCAGTGAAGACACCATCATTACTTGTGGGCAGGGAGGGCTCAAAACGGGCCTGTGCATACTCCTGCAGCAGGGGTGAGTGAGGAGTCCCAGCCTGGAGGGGCAGTGGCCAACTGTGGATTCTGGAGATGATCTAGTTGCAGTGTGACAGCAGAGAAGTTTGAGGACGCTGTACAATGCTGGTCAAAGGCAAAAAGGAGTTTTTATATTTTATCACCCATTTTGAATGATTTAGCTGAGCATCAGAGACGAATAACTGCTGCTTTGAACAATATACTAAAGGCGTTCAAGCAGGGTTTCACAATAGGGTTACCCTTGGCATTAGATAGCAGGTTTGGTACACTGGAGATTTTGAGGTGCTAAGCTTACTGAGTACTGGGGTTCCCGGTTATGAAACAATGGTGACGAAGGAGATGGAAACATTTTTCTGTGAATCATATGGATTTATTATGCAACATATGAAAAGGATAAAAAACAAGATTATTTGTTGATCTGTTGTCTAGAATTGTGCTTTTTTGTCTTTTATGTATCGACTTGCACTTTTTGTTACACATGTGATTTGATATTGTTCATTTATGTGGACACTGTATTTTAACATTTTTAGAGATTATTATAAAAAACTTTGTTTTTAATCAAACAAATAAAGATTTTCATATTGAAGTTTTAGGCTACTGTGATATTGACCCGGTGATAGTGGAATGTGTTTTGTGGTGTGAAATTGTTAGGGTATGCAACTAAACTATCCCAAAGGGAGTTTATTTTAGACCTATTGCCTAGAGTCGCATGATGCAGAGTGAGTTGCTCTGGCCACTGCTCCATACCTCTTGCACTAAAATACGACAGCTGCTGCGGGTCATATACATCACCAAATACTGTACCAGTCCACAGCAAATAAACCCCTCATCACCAACCAATCCGGCATGGAATACTTAAAGACAGCTGCCACATGATGCCTGCCAATGGAGGATTTAAAATTTAGTCTACCACTGCAGGTCCCAACTAATCTCATATTGTGGCCTCCTTCTCACAGTGACAACCAGATATGGGATGATTTTAACGGTCAATCCCTGCAGATCACGCTGCAATTTCTCCCTTTAACCTATGCCTGCTCCAGACCATGCACTGTAAACAAAATATCTCAGAATGGACAACCCCATGTACTAACCCGCTAAATCGACTATGAAACATAAATGCCTTAAACGGATCTGCAGAGCTGATCAAAACGGTAACCTTACTGATAAACAATCTATGGGCTGTCTCTCACGCTTCTCTGCCATCACACTGCTAAGCGCTGCGTCCTATAACACGATAACCACACCTCAGTTGTCCTCATGAACCACATGGAAACACTTCCCACACAGGATCAAAGCAAAGACAGCACACCTCCAACTACACACCCTACAAAGTGTACAGTGTGCTACCCATGCAGGCAAGTACTTCAGTGCCCCATAGAGAGGTAGTAAACTATGTAAACATTGTGGTACACTACAATCCCAGGCATTTATTCCATGAATCCGCCCATAGTATATTTAAGACAAACTGGAGGGCATTATTATGCTCACTTGTGTTAAAGTGTCATAGGAGTCTTGATGTTTCCTACTCCGTTTGCTTTTTGGGTTCCTCCCACTTTCCCCTTACCCTGCTTTCCTTTTTTCTTGCACATGCCCACTTCCATTTTCCTATGCTTCTCTCTGGCTTTACACATATGTTGGTCTTGTTCTGCATAAGAATAATTGTTTTATTGTATGAAGCACAGTTAACATACTAAAATGAGTGACTGTACTACGCTGACGAAACCATTCACATTCAGTGAGTCAAAAAAGGGACAACAAAGATTGCTACTGGGGTACAGCAACTGTCTTGTGGGATATACTGCATGTCTTGATATAATCTAGGATCAATAAAATCAATTTAAACTAATACATGAATTAGTATGAAAGTTAGTTAAAAAGTAGATAGTTAATTTTAGTTATGGCTTATTAACCTTAAACATTGTACGTATTGTAAAAATAATCGTACCCAAGCACGAGGCACTAGTAGTTCAAGCGAGAACCTCCAGACCAGAATTTCACCTGTGGCATCTTGCAAGGATCCATTTTTTCTCAGATTTTCAACCTCTCCATTAACTCTTGGGATTTTTCTTGGAAAATTATGGAAATAGCAGGCACTAGTGTATAAACAGAACTGTAAAGTATCCAAATATTTCTGGTAGTCAACCTGTATAGTCCAAATCCTGCCTCATCTAAACCAGGTTGCCCAGTGCTTCCCTGACCAAAAGGATTGTATTGTCATCAATTTTAAGGATAGATTAGTCACAAAGGATATAATGTCAAAGATCCATTTTACAGGACGGGCTCCCACACCCATTGAGGCCTACCCATTAGGTTTTTTCTATAGGCCTCAGAGACCAGGGTATATTGCCCCTGCCCCTCCCCATCACCAGGTACCGACCTAGATTCGTTTTTCCGCCCTTACATACCTGGACTCTTAAGATTGACTCCCAAATCAAACTCCCCTCCCTAGTTAATCAATGCCAAATGAAGGCAGCTATATTATTGATACTCCTAATACAACTATAGTTAAGCAGTCTGGGGGGGGAGGGGGGGAGATTGTTTACCACCTGGAATATTGCAGGCATTGCCAACAAAAGGGAGACAGAGGATTGGGCAACAAACTTGAAATCGCACATATTGTTTGCATACAAGAAACATGGTCACTCAATACACCAGGATGGCTTTGTAGCTTTTAATACTCTAGCCACCCCTGACAGGTCAAAAGGGGGGCTTGGTGACTTTTGTCTCAAAAAGTTTAGCCCCACGAATTAAGAAGAGTTTCTTAAAGTCTCCCTATTAACACTTTGTTACTTTCAAATTAGGCACTAATTTGGCTTTTACAGTTATACATTTTTTATAATAATGTATTTGATTCAAAGGTGGAGGTAGTTAGCGCACTTGAAACAGACTTAGAACATTTTATTGATCTGGACTCTTTTATAATATTGGCAGGGGCTTTTAATATTTCAGAAGGCCCCAGCAAATCTAAACCAATATGTGGGTACACTGATCGAGGGGGGTTGGGGGAGGGGGGGGGGGGGGCGGGAGGGTGAGGGTGGGGATACCCTAGTAATTGTTTTACATAGCCCATATGGCCTATGACAGCGGTCTCCGACAAGTCGATCGCGAGCTCCCTGTAGCTCGATGAGACCCCATGAGTAGCTTGCACCAGTAGCATCTCATTTAGTAGCCCATTAACATAGTTAAACTATTTAAGCGTTTTCATTTTAGGCGACGCTGCCCACCCTCACCCAAACCAGTTGCTCAGATTGGCTTAACTGACCTTAGCTGGGGCGGCCGCAGAGGATGACGCTGTTCCTCCCTGCGCATTTCCGTCTCTGCTCCACTTGCCTTTTACACCCTAGCACTGAGTTTTCATCCAGTGCCACGAGTGCCAGTGCAAAGCAGCAGGTGTGGCAGAGCGGCCGCAGCAGGATAGCGTGCAAGTGGCGCAAGCAGTATTGAAGTGCTACTGAGATCTACGCCACCTGCCTTGTTAAGCCTGCCACCAGTTAGACCAGGGCAGCAGGTAAGGCTTAAGGAGCCAAGCCCTGGCCTGATCAGCTTCACACCCGACTGGAAGAGACAGTCAGGCTCACCAGAATGAGTTCTGTAAGTCTCACAAAAACACTAGAGTGTGCAGGGGGCAGAGGACATAGAGAGAGTGTGGGTGACCCTAGTGGGTCATTTATCTGTTGTATGCTATTTATGTGATTTATTGTCACGCTTGCCAGCAGCAGCCAGTGCAAGGGCTACAAAAGTCTTTTTGAGTGGATCTGCAGTCAACAAGGAACTCAGAGTCCAGCTTTTTTTTTTTTTTTACACCTGTGGAGCGATCCTGATTTGGGGTGAGGGGGAAGATTCCGGAGTTTTCACCTAAAAATGATTGTATTTCCAGAGCACTCCATGTCCCCTTCACCCCCTGCTCCAGGCGCCCCTCGTGGCCCTTGTCCACCCACTCCTTCCCTCCCATGCCCTCCTTGTGGCCCAGCCATTACTGCCCTTTTCTGAAGTGACAACCCCATTGCTCTTCCCTCCAACCCCCACCTGCCACTCCTGTTCCTCTCTCCCCTTCTTGGACTGATTGTTGGGGCAATTTGGGCCCCTCCAGTCCTCTCCTCCTCCCGCCTGCTCTTTTTCCGCATAGGAAAGTCCTCGCTCTGCCCGGTCTGTGTGAGAGGCCAAGCAGAGTGAGAGGGCCCAGGCATGGTGCTGGTGCTGCTGGCGCCTCACACGACCTGGGTGCAATTCAGAGCCATCCTGCACCTTCTTGGAAGCGAGGAGCTTTTATGGACTGTATGGGCCTAGATATAAAGAACAGAATCCCCTGGTTACTCTATATAAACTACTGGCATTGGGCCAGACAGCAAGGGTTTTGTGGTCCCACGAAGAGGAAATTTTGAGGTACTCTTAAAAAAAATATGAAAGAGTTTGGGTTTGCCGTGGGAAGAGGGAACAAGTTGACCTCCACTAGGTAACAGTAGGGTGGTAAATAGCATTGAACGAACGGCTTGGAAGTAAATTATACCCCACAATAATCAATAATGTACAACATAGGTACCTTTTAACTCATTTTCATCTTCTCATTTTTCGTTGTTTGACTACATTTCCCAAAAATGAAGGTTGGGGTACAATCACCCAAAAATCTCCGTATCATAACCGGTTAGAGGAGACAACGTAGCACTTTTTTTGGAACATTTGTGCAATTCCCAGAAAATTTCTTCAAGTAGTTAATTTGGTCAAGTATGTATTCCTGGTTTTGTTTTGCTGTCACTATGCTTAGTGTTTTTAAAGGCTATATTTAAATCGTTTTCGATTTTAAATGGCAATGGCTATTGTATGGATTTGGGTTTATCTGTGAGATGTTTGCATTGTTAACTGTCTAGGCAATTATGTCAATTTTGGTTTCACGAGATGAATGTTTTAACCATATCGTATTATATTTTATTGTATTAATATGATGCTTTGATGGTTCACATAATTTGTGTTGAATAAAGCCTATTTGACTTGCCTTGAATAAAGCTCAAACCAACCAAACCTGTTTCATTACTATGAACTATATTTATAAGTTGAACTTAATGCAATAAGAACAGCAAAGCCACCAGAGCACATATGAAGGTCAAAAGAGAAAAAGAGTTGCATACTGTTGGCAAGAGATGGTAACAGTATTTTGCAGATTGAACCAGGAAATCGGTTCTTGCGTTTTTTTTTATTTCAACAGATTAGAAGAAACTGCTGATCAGAACTTTTAGGGAGTCATGATGGATTGTGAATTGTATAAATCAAACATGGTAACGGGTGAAAAGTTGATCTGCCCATTTAAAAGCTGTAAAATTAAATTTAATTCAAACCTAACCAAAAAAGAAAGCAAGGAAAACTAGCAATAAGCAAAGCCACTAGGTTTAGCATTTTTTGTTTTGTCATATCTGTTGGGAAAGCTACTGGGAACTCAATTTGGAAAAAATGACTAAAAGCAAAACATTTGTGTGGACATGTTATTTGCAGAAGACCTGCCATGTCTCAAATTCAAAATGAGCTCAAAATCCGACCCCCAAGCATCAGTCTCTAAACTCACATTATAGCTTTACACAATCTCTAAACCATTCCTCCTCCTATGCCTTAAAACCCACTCAACATACATTGTATGTACATAGCTACGTCTGCCCTGTATAAAAACATGATATGAAAGTGATAAATGAATTACCAGGCACAACCTCTTTGCTTTACAGCAAACTATACCAAAGAGCACCATTCTAAGGCAAATCCAATAAAGCAGCACACTCCCGCCCCCCCCCCCCTTGAAGGTCTCAGGTGTTAACCATGGGTGTGTTTAGGGAAATTAGCATTCCTCTCCTCCTCAACACCACCAAACTGGTTCTGGGACAGCACTCCGCTAACCCCCACTGGGCAGTTGCAAAGTTGGCCATAGAGTGCCCAGGGACTAAAGGCTTCCTTGTACCAGGTCTTCCCATACACAAATCTATGAATGGGCATGCCTAGCCCTGGTCCATTTCAAATTAATTTAGTTCCTCCGCCCCTTCATGAGATGAGGAGTCACATGCCTCACACCCAGGTCTTCCTGTCAAAAGACCCAATCGACTGTTTCTGCTCAAAGAGCAGCTTTTAAACTTTATTAAGGGAAAGAACTCACAGCGGCTAGCTGATGGCAGTGTAATGCTAATTAGTCAACTGAAGGTTCAAGCAGCCAAAGTCTAACTTTTTAGGACTAACCTTTCATGAATATTTATCAAAGATCCTACTTCACCAGTGAATTTGATTTTCAATAAATATTAAAATTAGTGGTTGAATGATTTCAGTAGTTTGTCCCAAACCAAAGTTATCAAAACTATTATTTTATCTGAACTTTACTTTTTTCATTGGAGCAACCACCACTCTTTACAGTGAAAAAAGCTTTTGGGGGCTAGTTATTGTAGTTACATGCCAGCACTAAATCCTTGCATGCACCACTTGCATACTAGACACCACACCCTGTGGGTATAGAGTCTACTTAGGGTTGACTTGCTTGGTATTAAAAAATAGGTTTTTTTCCTGTCAAAATTGGTTATTTTGACATATTCACCTGCAGGATTAAAAGCTGCAGCAGTGAGGCTACATTGATAGACCTAAAGAGATGTCTTGTTGTATATCCACAGAAAACATTTAACTCCCCAAGCAACTGGTGCATTTTTCTGTACCACATACTTTGATCTTCTAGACAGGTAAAAAATATAATTTTGGAATTACCCAAATCTGTCCTTTTAGGGGTCAGAGCACCTACACACTAGGGCCTGGACAGCTGTGCCTCAGTGTGCAGAGTTAAAAAACCAGCAGCATCAGTCCACAAAAAATGGGGGCGACCAAGCAAGAAGATATTTTTTCACACTGACCACTGGAAACTAGGAGATGAACTAGACAGAGATTAGTGGGAGGGCATCCTCCCAGCTGCCTGACCAATGAAAAATAAGCTGCTGCTTACTGTTTAACTCTGACTTGTGAGGATTTTTGTTGGTTGTGAATCACCTTGAGTGTGGAAATGTTCTGTTACTGACCTTGCCTTGAAGGCCAAGTCAGCTCAGGAAGCATGGGACGATGAGGAGAACCTATATATCTGCTCCATCCTCACACAAGACCATAGGCAGGCAGACTAGAATCAATCTTACTGACAGCTTATGTTCACAACACACACTGACCTCTTCATGGGAGAAAAAGGGTAACTAAGATCAACGGGGTGATGGAGGCAACTCTGCCTGGCAAGCACAACACTCTCTGCATCAACTTTTATTCCTGTTATCTACTGAGTTACTCCCTTTAAGACATGCCGTGTGCACAGGGGTCCAGCACACAGTTGGCTAGCCATATGG
Source organism: Triturus cristatus (assembly GCF_964204655.1). Taxonomy (NCBI): domain Eukaryota; kingdom Metazoa; phylum Chordata; class Amphibia; order Caudata; family Salamandridae; genus Triturus; species Triturus cristatus. The sequence continues at coordinate 1,065,454,463 of NC_140581.1, forward strand.
AGCTCTGGGATTAGGGGTCAGCTCAGTGTGTGGTTGGGGCATTTTGTTCATCAACTCCCCCAGGACAGCATACCTCCATGATGTCCACTACTGCATATACAATCTGAGACACTGTCCACTTCCTTGCAGGTATGAGGAAACGGTGTATTTTCCTTATCTACTTCCCCTTAAATTCCTTGTCTCGCTTTTAAATCTTTACACTGCATACATTTAAGGAGATGAACTGAAAGGTACTGCAGAATGTGTTTTTGCCTGCATTTCTTGGAAGAAATGCACTCAAGCTCAACTAAAATGATTTAGCTTGTACAAAATATTTAACATTTGACATAACTGAAAGAAGATATTAAGTCACTTTAGAGGGCCTAATCAAATTATTTTAAACCAGAGAGGCCTAGACAGGAAAACGTTTGAAGATTATTTGAAGACCTTTAGTCATTATCACATTTAAATTGGTCTTTCACCCAGTAAAAAAATTCCATGGTGGGGCTTACGGTTCTAGAAATGTAATCCTTTTCTGCTGCCATTATAAGTCACTACGTACTGGATATACTAAATAAATGTAAACAAGAATTGGCAAAGCCATCATGCCTAGCTTGCACTTTATTGTTGCTACAGGCGCTGAAAAGGAATACATGCATGTAATTCAGTGAATAGACACTGTAGGAGAGTGGCATCGACTGCATAGTTGCCCCCAACTTTTTGCTGATGTTTTGACTGTTTTATGACACTAGCCAGGTTGTGGCCCTGCTATCCAGGACCCCAGCCGATCTGCTTCTTCTCTAAACTGAGAAGGTACCTTCCAATTGGATACTGAGGACACCCTATCAGCCCCTTGTAGATGGTACCCAGGGCATGGGTCCCTCAGAGGCCTACCAGGGGCTGCAGCACTGATTGTGCCACCCCTGGGACAGCCATACCAAATGACACCACCAGACCACTACTGTAGTCTGGGTAAGGTGGTGCTTGCACTCCTTACAGGGATATAGGTATCCTGTATCCCACTTAATACAACACATATATCCTCATAGGTCACCCCTAAAGCAGGCCTTGCTAATCCTACAAGGAAGGGTGCTGAGATATGTGTGAGGGGGGACCCCTACCTGAGTAGGGCCCCTCTGCAATCTTCGTAAAATCATTGCTAGGTTGTTTGTAGTATAGCCATACCATATACTCTTAACCGCATTATAAGTATATCGCGATAGCGTGATAACTTGAGAATGGCTACACAGGATCATATCGTGTTTGGTGTCAAACATGTAGGAATCATACCCCAATCCAGCCATGGGACTGACGGCATGATTCCCTCCTGCTCGAGGGTCGATATGGGAAAAGCGGCAGAATTTAGACACCAATTTAAAAGTGCACACGTAGTACAAAATGGATGCTACCCGCCACCCACACGACTCTGGCTGCCTGTTGCTGGGCAGAACTCCAGCCACGGCAGCTGGACAATAGGTATCCTGTTGCAGGGAGGTGTTCCCACCTCCCCAGACAGACTATGTGGATTGGAACTTGGTGGGTGCACCATAGGATGCTTTTCAGAGTTGCACGTAGGCTTCCCCAGTGCCTACATTCTGCATACACCGCATGGAACCGATTCAGGGGCATCCTGTCCCCTGCCCAGGCGGGAAACACACAAAGGGGAGAGGGTGTAGCCACCCTTTTCCCGCATGACCTCTCATTGGTGGGCTCTGATCTGGACACTCCCCTAATCTTTGGATAAAGGTGAATACTGGGTCCCCAGAGCCTCAGATTACTCTTGAACTTCACAGACTTGAACTTCGACTTGCTGCCGCACAACTGACTGAAGAAATCTCCCTTGGGGTAAAGGAGTTACCCCCCTGTTTGGCAGGCATCTGAAACACTGCAAGTGACCCAGTTGGAACCTCGCTGCTCCTATGGACATCGACGACTCTTTCCTACCTTGAGGTGGGTTTCCAAGCATCCCAGAGGCCAGTGAGTGTGCACAGCAGAGCTCAGCACCGTGGACCCTGTGGGCGCCGAGATCCCCAATACCCCAGGACACGGGCCACTTCTTGCACAGCACCCGACCCAGACGAGTGGGGTAGTTGTGCTTTGGCCCATTATTGAGCCAACCTCTCATCATCATCTGTGCCAAAGATTGACGGCCTAGCCCGCTCCGGCAACCGGTGGGCGCATCTTTACGCACGCCAAATTGCTGCCTCCCGCGGTCCCTTGTCTCTCGACTTGTGGGCCCTAGCGGAGGTCAATCTTCGATTCCAAGAGTTCCCCTGGTTGCTCCAGGCCTGCTCTTCAGTCTCCTCGCTGGAGACCTCGCTCAGACCTCGTGGATCTGCACCAGTAGCAGTTTTGTGTTTCTTGTGTGGGTTGCGGTTGCCAAGGCTTAGTGGATCCAATCCGGACACTAACACCGCAGCGACCCTCATCTTTCGTGGGACAGTCGCCCTCCAGAAGCTGGCCTTCCTTGACGCCTCCTGGACCCCGTGGCTGACGATCCAAGCTACACCTCTTCCACCTGGAAGCACCCGACATTGAAGGGCTCCTTCTCTTGAGCCCCCTGGTCACTGTGCCGTGACCCAGACTCTGTCCCCTCTGCTTTCAGGTCCTTCTCTACAAGATCTACATTTTCATTCTTCACGACAAAGACAACGCTTCTGGCTAGCAGCAGTTCTTCATGTTTTGCCATTGAAAATCAGCCCGCGACCCGACATCGAAAACGACCTATGCACCCGGCTTCCCTGGGGCAGGTAACAGTGGTACCCCGGTACTCTCGTGGGTGTGGGCTCTTCAAAAGCTTAACTCTAAAGTATTGAACTTGAACTCCTGCAAGAAGTGTTTTTAAACTTGTAAAATTCAACCGCGACATTCTCCATAGGCTTTAATAGAGATCCCGACAGTAGCTCACGCGTCTCCCGTGGGTCCCCTTCCTCACTACCTTGGGTGGTTTCACAAGGGGGCCAGCGACCCTAAATGACCTAGGCATTGTCTGTAGAATTGTCGTGGGTCATATACCACTTTTTTGATATATGGTTTGGTCCCCCCCCCCCCCCGGGCCCTGTGATTCCAGTGCTATTTATTGTAACTATCAATTCTTGTTCGAATTGTATCTTCACCTCTAGCCTCATAAAGAGACTAATGGGGTTATTCCTAGAATAAATACATATATTTTATATATATACACCTGTGTGGACTACTCTTTCATTTGTTTATTCAAGAGGTTATCTATGGTAAAATAATAAGCTTAACACTCCTTCAAGACAGCCTGAAGGCTGCTCTCCACAGCTACCACTAGGATAGCTGTCTTTAAAGGTTGTCTTTAAGCTATCACCATAAGAGTCGAATTGGACTGCTGCAAGGTGTCCCCTATAACTAGAGGACAGCATATGCCTGGCCTACTTCTCACAGACACAGCATGGTGTCACTATTCCATGCATATGATACTTGAATTGGACAAAATGGAGAACGGACAGAGCCTGTGCACTTTGTTAGAGGAGTCTGTCAAGGTTGTATTTTAGCACCCTTTTTATTCACGCTCTATATTAATGGGCTGGGGGAATACTTAGCTCAAAATGAAAAGTATCTTCCTCTTGTAAATGGACACCCAATCCCGGTGCTGTTGTATGCAGATGACACAGTTCTGCTAGTCAGAGCTGTGAACAGCCTTCAGGATCTTCTGAATCATTTTACTGTTTTTATGAATAATTTGAATAATGAAAGTTAATCTTATGAAGACTAGTAAAATTCAACCAACAAATAAACGAGGGCTCAGATGGGAAGGTGGGGGGGGGGGGGAGGGGTGGGGGGGAGTGGAAGAGATTTTTTAACACTTATTTAGCCATTCCTTTGAACCCTTCGCTTCCTTAGCCTCTGTTGATTAATGTTAAATCTCAGCAGTTAGAGGGATCGGTGGAGGCTATTTTTAAATGTGCACAGAAACGTGGTCAAAAACCTTTGAGAGAAATGCTTACTTTGTATATTAGTAAATGCCTATCCGTCACTACATATGGCTCTGGTTTGTGGGGATATCAGAATTCCGATCAACTATAGAAAATAGATTTTCTAGAAGACTTCTGTCTGTTCCACAAGGCTGTTCTACATGCCTGGTGTGCTAGGTCTGTCTTTTTTGGAGGACCAGGTGAAAAATAAATGCCTTCTTTTTTTGTGGATTTCGATTTGGCAGAAACAGGAGCTGGTTCTTACACTATAGATTATTAAGGACTGCCTAAATCTTGATAAGGCTCATCATATCCCATGGTTAACATTTGTCAAAAAGGCACTGTCTGACCAGGAGTGATTAAAGGCTTTTAACAACCCTGAACAAGCAAAGTCAATTAGCAAGCAGATGGTGAACAGACTAGGTTATCTCAGGAAGTTAATAAGACCACAGTACACTACCATCTTGAGCTGCTCTCTGGAAGGGGGGGGGGGGGGGGGGGTAGTGTCTTATTAAGTGACACTCGGACAAGCAGGGCAATCAAGCATAAACCGTTTTTCAATAATTGTCTTCCGATACGATACGTGTGAATATCTTACATTTTATTTTAAGTGCTGTAATGATTAAGAATTACTATGTCATGCAAAAATTACTATAAGGATCTTTATGTAAACATGGTACTGTATGCTTTTATTGTCTCTCTGTAAAGTACAGTTTTTACCTTTTTACAAATGTATGCATCTTTTATCTATTGCTGGTATTAAGGTATGCACTTTACAGCTGTTTTCAGCGGAATAAAGTTATTTTGACCAATCAAAATTCTGAAGAAGAAAATGTCTGTCAGAACTACATCCCCCAAATCACCAACAACAAAATGTTAAGTCAATGGCACAGTGTAACCATCCGCAAAATGCTGTGACCCTGTATTGATCCTATTAAACTTCACAGCTAGAAAAAGAAAACTATCTTGAGCAAAGAGAACCAAGTCTAGCCTGGCGCTGTCACATAGATGTTAATAAAATGTTTAGAAACTATAGCGCAGAGCAAACAAGTAAGGACGTTTTAGAATCAGCAGTCAAGACATAATTCACGATGTGAGTGGGCAACACCTTGAAACAATTTCATTTGCACAACGGGTTGGTTTAACGAAGTGCACAAAAATTGCACATCTGCCTTATCCACATTTGGAATGTGGCATCGTTTTTTCATAATCAATTTGACTGGCAATGTTCCGATAACAGACCTGCGCATGGCCCCAACATGAAAGAGAACCATTCAAAACTACTGAGGAAGGGCAATGTCGGTGGTAGCCCTGCACAGAAAACGAACTATCTTGCTCCAGCAACATTGCAGTGTGATGATAAGAGTGGACACCACCATGAGAAATGAAGAAAGCCAAGAGCTATACCTGACAATTGCATTGCTTTGTACATTAGGACGCTGCACTACAGCAGAAGATCTAAGTAGTAAAAGGTATAGGATTGCTTGTTATGAAAGCTCTCCATAGAGGTGATCATCCACATGAAAAGCATGCAGACTTTCTCATGTACGATAATAATTATACTATAAACAACAAGAGAGTGAGGGAAAGGATAGGAGTCGCTGGCCACTCTCAATCCCCCAGGTAAGTACAATCAAAACAACAAGAGAGTGTGCCTTAGGATTAGCTCAAGGGCACTACTGTAGAAACCTTTTGGTTTCTTTAGAAAGCCCTCACTCACCAACCTGGCTGGTGACATACTTCATCATCGGGCCCCACCGAGAGAGGCCGAATGCCACCCCGGTGTGCTACGACGCCAGAACTACTGCGGAGCTGGGTTTTTTGTGGGTGGTGTGTAGTGATTTAAAAATGTACTGTTTGTATCTACAAAAATAATTTTGAGTGAGGGCTTTCTAAAGAAATAAAAAAGGTTTCTACAGTAGTGCTCTTCAGCTAATCCCAAGGCACACTCTTGTTGTTTTGATTGTTCGATAATAATTATAACCATTATAAGCTGAAATTGCATACGTTAGACACAGTACACACGAAAATGAGACCAGTGTACTAGAAGCACCGTAAAAGCGTGCTTTAAAATGTGAAGATGAAGAAAACACATGCACAAGGTAATTTTAATACAGAGTTGCACTAATACATTTCTAATGTACATGTTGCGTATTAACGTATATTGATGGAATTTGTAGAATGACCAAGTGTTTCAAAAGGTTTTTGCTGAAAATGTGCCTGCTAATAAAGTTGATGCAAAAACTTGTAGCAGTGAAGTACAAACCTGAAACCTAGCATAGTAATACTACAGCTCCTTTAGTTTATCAAAATATAGAAACGATTTTTGTAATAAGACTTTAAAAAATATCCACTTATATGAATACTGTGAAATTTTGTGGTAGCAAGGTATTTTTAATGGTACTTATTTTCATGTAATAATGACTGACGAACGTTTTACATAATCTTCCTGTGAATTGATTTCATTTCACTATATGTGATTTTGGTTTAGAATAATTCTATTTAAATGTGTGATGCTAACTTAAATGCTTTTTCAAAAAGCGGCTTCTAATGCTGACCTTTTTCCTGACTTAATACAATGGTTTATTTTCTACTAGTGAAATGTTGCATTATTTGACTAATACATGTACATTTGAGCTGTTACTTTAGAATGCAACTCTATATTTCCTTTCTATCAATGTTAGGACTATGTGGACTTTCGAATCTCTGATTTCTTATTAATACAATGGGAAAGCTTTTCAACGTTTCAAACGTCTCAGGTGACATGATGCGGATATGGACATGCAATAGTCTTTCAATGGTAGTGTGATGCCACCTCACTGGGAAGATTTTAAAAACCCTATAAAAGAAGAAACTCCAAAGGAGTGGCAACGTCCTACTTTTCCATTTTCCCCGTGAGACTTTTAAAGTTTTCTTTGCTTTTGGACTGCTTTGCTGATGCTGCAAGTTATAGCTGATGGACTGAAACCTTCTCTTCTGAACCATTTCTATTCATTTGTTCATGATAATGGACTCGCCCTTAGTGGACTTTAATTTTGAACCCTTTCCCCATCTTCATAGAGCTCGAGCTGTTAGACGATGAACTATCCTTCTGCCTTAATGGGGCTAGGACTCTGTGATACCAATTTTAAATAATAACCATCCAATACAGCCTGCTTAAATGTTTGGCATTTTTATACAAGCTGTGATATTCCCAGCTAAACATCTCAAACAACTGCTTATTGCAATGAACTTTGATTCTTTAATACAATAACTACATTTATCAATTTATTGTCTGAGTATCATTGAGTCATATGGATTCTTCCATTCAAACTGCGCAGTTTTTGAATGGCTTAATGTGTTGTAGGGAGAATCATCGAGCTCTGACAGAACATCCGGTATTACTTCTTTTAGTATTGCGTAGCAGAGCTTTTGGTCTGCATAATCCTAACTTGACTTAGCTTCTTTAGGAGGTTGCGACTTTCTGTTGCTATTCCTTATTGCTACAGCATGGTCTTGAAAGTGGTATATCTAAATCAGATTTCAAACTTGAGTTGGCTGTCAATTAATGGTCCTCATAGCACAGTTAGCATGGTGTTTGGATACCCTAATTTCTACCCTTCCTATCAGCGGAGAAAGATTCATCAAAGAATCATTGCCCCTGTGGTAAATGAGAGTGTTATAAACGGTCTAATCGTAAAGGACCCAGTACAGTTAGAGTAGTAAGAAGAGCAAGTGTATAAAAATTGTTCTACCATGCTTTACACTTCAACACAAACAAGGACTTGCATGTCACTGTTTCTAGCCATTAGTAAACTGGTGCATAAGTTTAACACTGCGTTCTCATATGCATCTACATGTCATTAAAGCCCACCATGTCACAAATTCCTCACTGGCACACTAAGAAAACAGCTGTACATGCCACATAGTATGGGTCGTGATCAGTCTTGCAGGTTTCTTCACTCAGTAAAATACCTCCACTCTAGCTGTGCACAGCAAACACAGTAAAGGAGAAATGCTCAAAAGAAACAACGAACAAACGTACACATTACAGAAGCACTCCAGGAATGCAGCAGTCTTGTGCCAGAGAGGTAGAAGGATAATATGGATACGTAGTAACTGACATAGGAGGGTCACCAAGATACCTAGACACTAGTCCCAAACATCGGCCCAAATTTCCCTTCGAATACAGACATCTGGCGCTTTCCCTACCACCCTAAAAATTTAATAAATGACTGACATTATGATTGTAACCATTAAAAAATGAACAAGGGAAGTTTTTGATGTCTGGCTCTAGCCAAGACGTTGTGATTTTATTAAAATTATATGTATTCTGTACTTAGTTATAGGGGCTTTCAGCAATCCCTCTTCATCCATTTGTTCACTTAATTCAGACCACACCGCTTTATATGGTATTAACAGTTGCTTTGCCCACTTCACCAATTAGCTAACTTCACTTTGACGGACTACAATCGGAGAGGACTCTGTAGCTTCCCCTGTAATAATGTTTTGTGAAATCCATGGCAAAACAAGCACTGACAAAGGAAAAAGGCTGGTAGACAATGGCTTTGTCAGTGCTTTTTTTCCAAACTTCATAACCTACATAGTATACCACCGAAAATATGTATCCAAATAGCAGCTAGATGAGGTGGAGTACGGAAATCCCCGACACCATTTACTGTATTAGCAGCAATAACATTTGTAAAAAATATATGTGTGTATATATATATATATATATATATATATATATATATATATATATATATATATATACACACATTATATATACACTGCACACTAAAATTCTGTGTTGGTACATACACCAACAAACTGGTGACCTATAATCAGAATTATACGTTGAGGTGAGCAAAACTTAATATCTAATTGCACATCAATGTACAATAAGAAATTGAGGTCGACCTTTTACATACTTTCGGTGATTTTGGATGAGTTACCTAGCAAGAGATGATATATCAATGCTTTCCAAACTCTTGGAGTGGGGCATGTATGAACGAAGCCTAAATGTCCTTTAAGCTGAATAACTTGAAAAGGTTGCCTTTAGTTTGATCTGGTGAGGACTACTATGGCTCTCATAAAAAACACTAATCTCTGCAACACAATTAGTAGGATTACTTTGTTAGTATATTTCCACAGGGTACTTGTTTGTTTAATGTTCATTTGGAGGGTGTTCACTAACTGGCTATTACTTCTTCCCTGCCTCTTGCAGATAAGACCCCCCCCCCCCCCCCCCCAAAAAAAAGCACATCAGCAGCGTTCATACATCAAAGAAAGTATAAAAATCCGTCCAGGGATGGCCAACGCGACTTTAATTTTGCTTAATACTCTGGCAGAGGCGCACTCGCTGATGCTTACTTCATGGACCATAATGCTTTGGGGTAACACGGTGATAGGACGAGCAGTGTGCGACCAATTGGATTTGCATCAAAGAAAGTATGTCAGCACCCAATGGGATAACCACATTAAAAGCTTGGGTAGAGTTTAAAACCTCCTAATGCTCCCCTCCAACAATAGGGATACACTGCACCCACACAAAATATGGGACATACTAATACTAGCTAAACATTGACTTTCATCCTTTAAAAGCCTATTTTCCCTTACTCCTCTATGACTACTTGGAAACTCTTATAATACTGAATCGTCCTTCCCCAACTAAAAACAAAGGGATACGTTCAAGTGCCAAAAGAATGACTGCGGACCCAAGGTAGTCATAAATTAGCTTATTTTCAAAAGTCACAGTCAAACGTGAGAAATTAGGGCTTCAAATCACAAATCTAAATCAAAGTTGCCGGAAAGGTGTTGGCGAAAGTCCTGGCAAATAGGCTAGTGACGGTTATTACATCACTGGTTCGTCCGGATCAATCTGGATTCATGCCCGGGAGGAATACGGCCCTTAATATACAGCACCTACACAATGTGATGGCTCGTAGGAAATATATTGAGGAGGACGCGGCGGTGCTATCTCTCGATGCCTCAATAGCATTCGATTCCATAGAATGGCCGTATCTGTTCGAAGTCCTAGAAAGAGTGGGACTGGGCCCTAAATTTATAGCCTGGGTGAAGCCGGTATATACGGACGTGTTGGGACAGGTGAGGGTTAACAGCTATACATACCGGATATTCGGGTTAAGAAGAGGTACTAGGCAGGGATGCCCGCTCTCCCCGTTGATATTCTCACTTCTGTTGGAGCCCCTTGCGACCTGTGTGCGCAGAGATGTGATGGTACGAGGGATGCGCTGGGCGGATGATGTAGAAGATCGTATATCCTTGTATGCAGACGATATACTGTTATATCTAGCCTCTCCGTACAAATCAATCAGGATAGTGCTCGACATCTTTGAGAATTTTGGTAAATATTCGGGTATGCGATTAATTGGCACAAGTCCGTATTGTTTATGTTGAAGGGCCAAGCCCCCCAACTTCCGGCGGAGTGTACCACAGCGGTGGCCGAGGAGGGGTTCCGGTATCTGGCGTTTTTTGTCACATCGGATCCAGCTCGTTTTTACAACTCCAATCTGGCCCAACTACTTTGGACAGGTTACGAGCAGATGTGAAGCATTGGAGGACTCTTCCTCTCACACCAGTGGGGCGTGCTGCACTCTATAAAATGCTGGCCCTCCCTCGTTTTCTTTACATACTCCATAATTCTCCATACAGAGTCCCAGACTCATACTTTAGAGCAGTCGAGGGTGTAATTCGTACACTGTTGTGGGATGGGAAGGCCCCCAGGATCGCACTGAAGAAACTGATAAAAGGCTGGTACGACGGAGGCATAGCACTCCCTGACCTGTAGCTTTACTACTGGTCGGCACAATTGGTGGCTGTTAATCACTGTCTAAATCACCCCCCTGACGACCCAGCGTATGCACTTGATAGGTACCAAACTGATCGCTCCGGTTACCTGGGGACCCTGTACACTAGTGATAGGAAGAATAGGGGGACATGTTTTGGGCCTACCCAACATACATTCGAAATATGGCGAATAGTCAACTCTCACTTGGGCTGGGCGGGCGTCCTCTCACAGGTAACGCCGTTGTGGTATACTCAGAAGATAGGCAAGCTGTGCTATCAGCCTGGGTTCGACAAGTGGGACCTCATAGGTATCTCTGCAGTGAAAGACCTAGTTAAGAAGGAAGCTATGCTCACGTTCGGTGACCTCCAGAGTCAATATCATCTTGCCCAAGGAGAAATATACAGGTATTTACAGATCAGGCATGCAATACGGGCGGCTTTTCCGTCCCTCAAGGAGTCGTCGCCACTGGAGGACCGTTTATTAGATGGACCCCTGACTTCAAGGGCGATATCTCTGACATATAACAAGTTATAATAATAACCTACCAGACACCTTTCCCAAGCTTAGGGAGCGGTGGCAAGACGACGAGGATTGGCAACTGGCCCTTATGTCCCCTCGAGAAGCGGCCATTACACTTAGATTTAGACTGATACAGCTTAGAATACTCCACCGATCATACATGACAGGGAAAGTTTTGGTGAGAATAGGTTCTAGACCTGACGATCTTTGTCTGAGGGGCTGCGGGCAGCAGGCCACTTTTATCATACTTTGTTGAGTTGCCCAAAGATACGTGCCATTTGGGATGGAGCTTCAGAACACATGCAGACGGCCTTGAGAAAGGAAACCGTGTTAAAGCCACAACTGGGACTGTTGAACATCTGGGAGGCGACTGACCTCACGGAGGTCGAACAGCAATTCACAACACTGGGATACACGTTGGTTAAACGGGAACTGGCGAAAGGTTGGGGGGGGGGGGCGGACCCACCACTCATTACCCAATGAGCTAAAGAACTGGATAGATGCATGTTGGCGGAGACCGAGGTTTTTAAGGCTCGGGGGTACCCCGGGAAGTGGGATAGGTAGTGGTTGCCATGGAATAAATACCGGGGGAAATCCTTTGTGTCGCCCACTGTTGAAATGGAGTTGCATAGACATACAGCGAGGGAGAGTAATGCCTGATATGCAATGTGAATCAATGTCTGCTCAGTGACCATGTGGACTATCTTGAGTGTGTCGTCCAAATATTTATGTATGGCTGTAATTAAAACCAATAAACACAATTTAAAAATAAATAAAACAAAGATGCCACTAGCATAATATATACATATGTATTTTTTATTATTCTTTACTAGAATAGTGCTTGGTAGTTAAGATGAGCACTTTTCCCACTAACTGTTAAGACACAAATCACAGCTTCTTTATACACAGCTACCTTATGGGGGGGCTGAAAAATCAATCAGGGTACTAGATGAGATAATTGTGTGGTAGAAACAAACGTGTTGGATTCGGAGTAGATAAAAAGTTGATGCTCTATCTAATACGGTTAAGATGGTGATGGAAAGGGATAAATGTGTCAAACTGCCCAAATCAATTAGAATGATTCTGTTTCATGGGCAAACAACCCTTAAACCAAATTTATGTCAAAAAAACTTGGGGGACAGAGAACAGAGAGACCCCTTAGATCCAAATGTCCAAAAATATAAAACAATACCAAACATATCTGAGAGAAAAGCACTAATTGGTGGCTAGTCTCTCTACGAATTTCGAAAGCTAAGAAATGAAAATCTGGATTTAATTACCCTTGCCACGTCCAAAAAGTAATCCACATATTTAATGATAAACTTCAGACCCCGATACTGGAGAAAGAAGGTCTACCCATGCCGTCCTATCTATGAAGAGCTTCTGCTCCATAGACCATAATATGCTCCTCAATCCAATACAATCAAGAATGGCAATCTCCAGTAAAGTACAAAAGTGGCTTGCAACACTTCTTCAATATTACGGGCCACTTAGGGACTAGAGCAATGCTGCCTCCATGCTCACGCAAGCCAGCATAAGCCATGGTTGCCACCTTACAAAGGCACTCTCTCTTACTCATTAATCTACAAATGGAAATACTGGATGAGGTCAACTCTGAACACATTTCCTTGCTTCACTATGCACTGGCCTCACTACAATTTAATTTAAAAAAAGGAACAAAATGATATAAGAAATTAAAAGTAACTCTGCTAGACAATTCTAAATACTTGACAAGTGTTGAAGCCTACACCATAGTCACTACAGAACTTGTTGGGGTCTAAAAACTGCTCTCATGCTATGCTCCTACTTGGTGTGGGGTGGGAGGGTGACAGTAGCCACTGTATAGGATGTACCTATGTTTGTCAAACTCAAAATACGTTTTTAAAAAACAAAATGCTTTGCAACATACACAAACGTTTTAAAGGCAATGAAAAAAGCACTGATTACAAATACATCAATATTTTTAAAAGCAAAAATAAAACAAAGAAATACACAAGCATGTCCAGTAACGTTTATGTAGAAGGAAAAGCAGTCTGCTTCAAACTCACCAGCATTTTTAAACTTGACAACTCTGCAACCAAAGTAACCAAAATATATCACCATATGACAAATACACCTACCATGTTCTACTTAATAATAGAAGCTGTAGCTCTCTAAAAATAAGACTATTCTAAGTCCCAAGAACAACAATTCTTGCCCCCTCCTTTAAACTCATCAATGACTCGTGCAGCAAGGTAAGTGCCACACATGCGTGGAGTGTTTCTCAGCTTTTACAAATTCCATCTTAACAAATTTCAGCCCATTATATTTGACATTTCTTTTGTTTTCTCCAATGCAGCTTTATAGTACCTTTACTGCACATGAGCCATACCTTTGATAATTGCCATTCTATATAGGGCTCTCGTGCATTTACCTTATTCATGATATGAGGCAACAGGAATTTCTATAAGAGGTGTTAACACAGCTAATCTCTTGGACTGCTCTCTAACTGTGCCACATCTTCACCGCCTGGCCAAAAATAAGGCTCCAGGACATGACTGTTTCCCCATCGAATTATACTCCACATTATCTCAGCAACTGGTCCCACAGCTCGATGCGTTGGAGGTAGGGTGACTCCCTCAATCTATGCGTGAATCTGTGCTGGTGACATTGCCCAAACCCGATCAAGATCCCCTACTGCGGGCCTCCTGTCGCCCCATCACCCTCCTGACCACGGATTGCAAAGTACTAGGGAGGATCCTAGCGGACAGAATCACAGAGGTACTTCCCAGACTGATACACTCGGACCAGAGCGGATTCGTCCCTGGGAGAAATAGCTCCTAAAATATACGCTGGCTATTCCAGATCCAGGACGGTGTGCGGGGCAGGTTCCCACATGCGGTGTGCCTTGTGCTGGATCTCGAGAAAGCATTCGATACCCTGGCATGGCAGTATTCATTTGAGGTGCTACAGAGGGTGGGCTTGGCGCCCCAATTCATAGCGTACGCCCGGCTCTTGTACACAGACCTCACCACGCGGGTTAGAATAGGTCAACACATTTCATCCCCCATTTCGATCATGCTTGGCACGCGCCTGGGTTGCCCCATGTCATATTTGCCGTAGCCATGGAACCAGTGGCGGCACGACTACGAGAGTTGGGCGAGCATTGGGGCATTCCGTTGGGAGGCCGCACACATAGCGTATCCCTATATGCAGATGATCTCATCTATGTCAGAGATATCACAGCAGACCTCATGACTCTCTGGACCATGCGCGCAGACTTCGAGAGAGCCGCAGGGCTAAGGGTGAATTGGGATAAATCCTCTATCTATCCCCTGCACCCAAATATACCCCACAGCGAAATTAGGCTGGGAGATGCCACACTAGCATGGACAGGGCCCGCCCGCGATACTTGGGTGTCAGACTCTACCACATGCCTCAGGACCTCCTGGAGGGCAACCACTACTGAGCCCTTCGAGGGCGTGATAGCCAAATTAGCTTCTGGCAGACCCTACCCTTAGCCCTCATAGGGAGGGTAGCATTATCCAAAATTATGGTGCTCCAGCTCTTTTATTACTTAGCTAATGATCCGGTCATCCCACCGCAGTCGTTTTTCCGAGAGCTAAACTCATTACTAATCTCCCTGACCTGGGGGAAGGGCCGATGCAGAGTGGCCCTATCAGCCCTGCAGCTGCCCCGTGAAAAGGAGGGGATGGGCGCCCCATCCTTTGAAGCCTATTTTTTGGCAGCGCAACTGCAGTGGCTGTCGCGCTGGCCAGCGCATCGCAACCTCAGGGAGACGGACTCCCAGGAGGGACACGTAACAGTCCCGGAACTAACCCGAATACTCCTCCTGGGGACAAAACCCAACCCTGCTCATCCACTGTTGGTTAAAGTGGCCAGATCCTGCACCCTACGGGATCACCGTCTGTCCGAGGGGACACCCATGTATTCCCCATTACTGCCACTAGTCTGCCTCCCTAAGGGGCACGGGTACTACAGCTCAGAATTTGGACCGCACACATGCTCACCGAAGCTGAAGCCCTATTCACCGACGGCCAGCTGACGTCGTTCGCAGGCTTGGCCGAAGAAAGCGGGCTCCCGGTCGGTCAATTCCTGCTACACAGGCAGCTGGTGGCGGACTGCAGACAGACCTGGGACCTTGGGGACGGAGAACCCAAGACACACCCGGTACTGCACACACTACTACACATGGGGACAGGCAGATATTCACATTACGTTGATCTATAAATCCATTATGAAACTAACACGCACCACTGACGCGATTACGGCTCGGTTGGGAGGAGGACTTTGGCCGAGCCCTCCATGATAGAGAGTGGCTTATAGCCCTAGAACACCACAAAAAAGTGTCCCGTAATCAAAGATTTAAAAATGTCCAGTTCAACGAGCTGCACCGTGCTTATCTCACGCCGGCACAGCTTAAGCGCTTTTACCCGACGTTCGGCTTTGACTGCCCCCGCTGCCACACTCCGGATGCCCCATTCATCTACATGTTTTGGACATGCCCCACGATACGAGCCCTGTGGGCAACGGTACACACTACAATACAAACAGTCACAGGTCTGACAGATTTCCACACGTGGGAAGCATGCGACCTTGGCATCTTTAAGCTCAAGAAGCAAAAGAAGGTAGAAACCAAATTTGCCATGCTGGCCGTACATCTAGCAAAACGCAGTATAGCAATGCACTGGCACTCACCGGGTGGTCCCCCAATAGCAGCATGGTGGGGGGCGGTAAAGAAATGGGGCATGGCCGAAGAAGAAATCATCCGGCAGGAGGAGGCTCGCGGCATGAGACGGCAACCTATTTCATTGGAATGGGCGATGCTCCTTCATGACTTCCAGCAAGTACAAACTACCGGCGGTGAACCCCCGCAAGCCACCCAGACGGAACTAGGGCCCAGCGCGCATTGACCCATCCAAAATATCCCCTCCTCCGTACTGGCTCATCCCCCCAGGCCACCCTCAGGGTATCGCACCGTTAGTAATGTTGGAAATCATTGCCCATAGTTAGCGTAACATGGAGCTGCGCCACACCTACCCCCACCCCACGCCCTCCCCAGATCCATCACTTCCCGAGTTGTAAATCCCCAGTTCAGTTAAGATCCTGGATTACCATTTAGCATCACCCTATACAGGGAACAAAGGATTAGTGACTGTCATACAGGTATGGGTGACACAGCAACCCTACCAACAGCATCTTCAAGTATGTTTCCCGGTATCTCATCTAAAGGCGGAGAGTCATTCCCCCCTCCCCCCATCAACAGACACTCGGCTATTTAATGCAGAAATGTTGACATCAACTGTAATACCGCAGCAGATGAGTCTGATTATTGTATGACATGTATGATACTAAAATCCAATAAAAAGGTTTTGCAAAAATAACTGTGCCACATCTTAATACTGAGTAAACTTAGCTTAACCAGGTGCTATTTTCATAGCATTTATTAAATGTAGTCCATGCTCCTCAGGTATTTGTGTACTATTAAAGTTGATAAATAGAAGGAACATTTACAGTAAAGCTTATGGAAGGAATCTCACCACACCATCAAATAAGGACTCTTTTACAGTGAACCTCTGTAGAGCCTCGACTCAAACTCAGTGTCCACCAAGGGACAGCAGAAAGGATACTTAGGAAACCGATGGGTTTTTTTCTCCAGGGATATATGCTCGGATCCCACCCACTTTCGATTTGGACCTACATCTTTTGCCCCACAACTAGCAAGGATGAGGTCATAAGCTCCAATGAGATGTCATTTTCAAGAAGGATGCAGCTCTTGTATTGATTGGCTTACCATCATACATAGGTATAAACTGGAAGGGACACACTTGCAGTCCTTTATCAGTCTATGGCCGAGGTACACATTAAGAAGAATGGATAAATGTGGGTCAAAATTCTAGTTGCATAACTAGAAACATCAAATGGTCGAATTACACATTTGAAAAACGTAAGTATGAAAGTGTGGTTAGAGTACTTTGAATGGGCTAAATATTGTAGAGGGCAGAAGTTATAGTTCCTTACAGCATGGTTATCACCTGTTAAAATAAATATTTTGAAAATTGAAATATTTAAAGATTATTACGTTTGTAACTTCATTTTTCACATGTTGTGCTTTTTACATTTTTTTATTCCGAAACTCTATGTTAAATTTCCTATGGACTAAGATGAACACCCCTAAACACAACATTACATAACAAGAGAAACCATTGGTCTGTGAGAAAAAAGACTTAGGCAACAACAAACTAAACTGATTAGGTTAAATGAGTCCTTTTAAAAAGGACGGCGTCCCATCACCCACCAAGGTGGCATGCTTCATCATTTGGGATCTCCTCTTAGCTGCAAACCCTAGTGCAACCAAGGGCTGCAACCTTCTCAACAGTAGAAGGGAGCTCACAGATGTTTTATTTAGTGGCCTAAGATGGAATCCACTATGATCCCAAAACGAGGAGCTGAAATTCTAGTTTCGAGGGGTGATGATTGCAGTGCATGTGACTTAGTGTGTGTGAAAAAAGTGATTTTAAAATGGACTACCAGGATACTGAACAACTTTAATAAACGCTATCCTGGTGTCAAAACTAAAACAGTGCGTGTAAAGTTTTTATCAGGACCTAAAAGATGGAATCGCTACTGCAAAATAGTGAGCTCAATGTGCAAATAAGTAAAAAGTCTCAATGGGAAGAGGTTGGTTCAACACAACCTACGATCACCTGTGAATCCTGAATATGGTTGATTGTCACAGGAGTATTGGACACATTCCCGTCTTTATGTGGGAGTGCTCCTCACCTCACCTGGCATCCGCCAGGGAATGAGGCGCTGCTCTGTCCGTCGGTACCCCTGACTGGACTAAGCCGCTCTTCTGTGAACACAACTAGTAGCTCATTCAGGAAAATGCCAGTCTCCCACCAGAGACCCGGAAACTGTGTCAGAAACCGGACAGAAATTAGCAGAACTTGTCCTGTCGATCCCTTACCTAAGGCCACACACCGTGGTAAATCTCCCAGGATCAGTCTAAATGTCACGAGTCAAAGTAATTGAAAATGAACATTCTAGTAAGCATTGTAGACCGCCTGTCTAATGTAGATTGCACATATCACAACCTGTTCTAAGAGGACACTACAGCGCAGTATAGTGAATCCCAACACATTAGGGAGAATATCCAGGATTACTAGGACTCACAGTATGCAGAGCAGCCGAAATCCAAGAACTACCCAGTCTCACAAGAGCACTCCGCTGTTCTGCAGATAAAAGCAGTGTTCATCTCATAGATAAGCACCAGTCACAGTTGGATACACGCTTCACAAGAATTCTAAGGGCGAGCAGCGAGTCTGTCCATGTTCCCATCGGTACTGCTGTTTGCATGTCTAGGTATTGGACTTCCCCCACCCCAGTTCACGTTTGGTATATTAATTTGAATGCAACACAGTCCCTAAAAAGTAGGAAGGCGGTGCTGGTTTCACACATTCGGAAGACAGCATAAGTAAACCTGTTTGCGTTTAAGTATATAGTCAACCTAGGACTATCTAATTTTGACTTTGAGAAACAGTCTAGCATCTTAGTTCTTTTACTTTTCCCCTGGCTTCTCAACTCTTTGCTAAGTAGTGTCTAGGAAGCAGGTGTGGGCATTAATCGATACAATACCTCCAAGGGAGTCTTAACTCGTGATACCTTTTTTTCCAGTACTGCAAAATTGACAGAGGGAAAAATTGTTGATATAAATTCAACTGACACTACACCAAGGTAGAATCGGATGAACTTGGACTTGGGTATTCTAGCAGAGATTTAAGTGTACCCTTTTCGATTTCAAACAAAATGCGAATATTATATATTAGATAAAGTACGCCTTGCCATATATAACAAGGATATTACAAATCACCGAGGAGTACAGTGACCATAGAGAGAAATGAGACCTAAAGGGGGCTACTTTATGTGCGGATATGCCCAATGTGCAAGAGAAAATTATGTCACTCACAGTAGGGTGAGCCAATGGCTGAAGTGGTTTAACCCTGTGGCCCACACAGTATGTTTTGGTGGGCAAAAGCAAAATGTTAATGACACTACAGCCACCAATGGATGAAGACGGGGGAGTGAAAGCCCCCTGAACTTTGTATAGTATTATCTTTTTAAATAAATACAACAAGTCTTAGCTAAAACCAGATTTATTAGAAAAAAAAGGTCTTAGCTAAAACCTATCAGTAGCTAAAACCTATCAGTAGCATAAAACATGGCAATAGGCACGGAGTACTTCAGGGCACAATAGGGTAAGGGCCTGTAGTTTCTGCTCTCTTTAGGTTCCAATATGTAGAAAATTGATTTTGAAGGTGTTATAGCTTGAATTGTCCTACCATTCTTGAAAAAAAAAATTCCAGTGGACCAATAATAAAGTAAATTGGTATTTTCCTAAAGAATATGGTCTTTTCTGAAATGCGTTTTAATATTTTTAGTTTTGAATTCAGTGAATTAAAAGGCACTTTGTGTGTATTAATACAGACATTTCATACATGTATTCAGAGAAACTATCGCAAACATTTTTTTTTTCTGTTGATTCAGACAGCTGGAAATAGCTTTCACAATGGGTGTAAGGGAAGACAACATCAGTGTCTGTGGCTTGTTGGTGCATTTTTGAGGGACATGGAGAAGCTCAGCGATTTCTGAAACTTTTTTTTTGAGGTATGAGCTGGAGGCGCTACAAATATCACATGAGACTTGATAGCACCTATTGACTTTAGTTGGCTTTTGGTAACCGAAAAAGGTGTTGGCGCCCAACAGAAATCTCCTGCTTCACGCATCCTTAATTTTGACACCTGCTATCGGACTTATTGGAATGCTCAACCAGGAAAGGAGAGGTGGTGGAAGCTTGGTCTACAGAGCAGATTTGGTTTTTCAAGTGCAGCACGATTTGTAAACCATGTACACCTGGGAAGGTTGGAATACAGAACAAGTCACGTTTGACTATGCATCTGTGGCTACCACCATACTTCAAAGGGTATCTTCCACAAAACACAGCATGCACCAACCCTAAAATCCAACACCATTTGATTTTGTGTCTCTCTAGGGTGGTCCACAATAAATTTCAATACCATTTGTCAAAGTTTGATAGGTTATCATCAACTTAAAATCCACTTGTATAAACAGACCAAGGCAACAATTTTTTAGCACTACTTGAAACATGCCTTGGGGTACCGAAAGCTTCAAAAACATTTGGAAAATGCTTTAGTTGCAAGACGTGAGGTATAATAATTCTGAATCCAAGTATCCTTCCACAAGAAGGAAAACCAAAGCAGCACATGGATTCTCATGCCCAAGTGCTCGGCTCTAACAGAAGCAAATCTAAATTTTTAGGTCGAGCCTAGTCGGCGCAGGTGCTGTCTCTTCGGGATATGCTGAATTCACTCTGTGGGTTCACAGCATGCCCATTGCCTTTTTATTCGTCCCTTTGACTTTCATTCAAAAATGCATGCTTGCCCGCCGCACTGCCTCTTCTGTTGTCCTACTCTGCTCAGAACTCTAATTTCAAAGCACATTCACAGCAGTTCACCAGCAACTGTGATTTTTTTTAATTATATAATGTTAACTAGAGCGACCCGAAGATGTTGTAGGGCTTTACAGGAGCACTAGTTACTTGCACACGGTCGGATACATTTTTGGAGGCATTTATATAGAGCGCAAACTCGACTGACCCGAAGGTATTGGAAAGACAACATGGACGCACCACATTTTTCCACTCAAAACGGAACCTTTTTTTCTTTTGCAAAGTGGGTTGCTGTGGATTTTGGGCCCTAGTTCAGCTGGCACCTAGGGAAACCTAGGAAAACTCTGCATTTTTTTAAACTAGACACAGACGGGAATCCAGGGTGGGGTGAGACTTAAATGGCTCTCACCAGCATGTTCTACCCAGAATCCCTTGCAAACCTCTAACTTTGACTGAAAAAATTAACATTTTCCTCACATTTCTGTGACGAAAGCTATGGAATTTGCAAGGAGTCACAAACTTCCTTCCACCTAGCAATCCCTCAAGTCTCCTGCAAATAAAGTAGCTGTGGATTTTGGGCACTAACTCAGGAGGCACCTACGGAAACCTAGCAAACTTGCAAATTTTTGAAAAGAAGCCCTGAGATATGGAAGTATAATGGTTTACTGCCGCAATGTGTAGATATGACAGAAACAGTCCTGCTAAGTATCACGCATCAGGCGTGACTGTCGCATTTCAGTGTGGTGGTCCGCATCACCGCACTGAATTGCAAAGTCACGCATTTCCGTAGGTCACAGATCTTTACTTGCACTTAACTCATGCCCTGGGAATGAGGACGTGACAGGCTGCAGAGAATGGCCTGATGACAAGGGCCCCATTAGCACCATTCACGTAGCAGCTTTTTGCAAGAGATGTTCGGCTACAGCGCGATTCCAAACATCTCCACACAGCCTTGGCTGACACTAGATCACGTGGCAGGAAGAAACCAGTGGCGGCTGATGACATTTCAAAGTTGTGAGGAGTGAAAGTTTGTGATGAATAGGGAAGCATGCAAGCACGATAAATAAGGAGGGCTTGGGTGGGGGGTCCTACAGGATACTATCAGACTGAAAACGAAGACGTGTAAAAAGTAAAAACCTGGCAGCACAGCAGGCATTTTCCATCTCTGCATCCAGTATCTGGAACAATATACTCATATCCATTACCACCACCCCAACAATGCTGTAATGTAGAAAAGATTTGAACACACACGTCTTTACAGAATAGTATATCACAATGCAGTAAAAAAAATTCTAACCAGCTACAACTTCCGTCACTCATTGACCGTAATAGTGAAACACATACTTGTATTGCTTGGATGTTTACTAGCCCTTAATAAGTGGTTGTGCTTATTTTGGAAATCTGGCAAGGTTGTCATAACCCTTTCCTTCCCTTTATCAAAACACTACATGCAGCATGCCCTGCACATCTTGACGTTTTTTCACTAACTGCAGCCTCTGGTTTCGAACAGTCAGAGAAAATCCATGACAGATGACGTTTTAATCCTAAACAGTTTCAGAGGCTGGCCATTAATATTACCATAACTAAAATCAAGGTCATTAGGAGACTTTCCATTTCACAAGAAAGCAGAGCAGAATAAACTTTTCTCAAGTTGTAATCTGCCACGCTGGTGCCACATTTCATAGTACTGCCACTGACTGAGCAGTACACAGATCGCATAACGGTTGAAAGTGTTTAAAATGAAACTGCAAACAAAGTCCCATTTTTTTTTTTTAGATTTGTAGTGGAGGTCACGGAGTGTATAACGAGATGGTAGATTAAAGCGTGTATTCAGAGGCAGTCCCTTCCTAAAACAATACCCAGGCATCACGAAAGCACAAATCCTCCACATTCAAGAGCCTAGGCCCCACGCACGTTAGTGAAAACACAGCCCGGGCCTGTAAAAACGGTGGGGTTGCTGAAAGGATGGTCTACCTTTCACGCTCTCACACCGCAGCCTGCCTTTTTTCCACCCGACCACTACCCAGTGTCCATGCGCCAACCTCTTACCTGTGGCCAACAACAGCTCGTTAAGAAGGTATGCGGCGGCCAACAGCAGTGCACCCAGTTCTGAGAGACCCCCCCCCCCCCCCCCCATCCCCCAGTCAGGTAGAGGGTTTTCTCTTTCGCCAGGAATCGGAGCTCAGCCCTGACATGGTGCTGCCCAGTACTGGTGCTGCCGCCTGCAGGGATCCTGTGCTAGGAAGGAGAGATGGTGATGATCATGATGTCCCCATGGAAGAAAGAGGCGGCGTACTGCTCTTCTGCCGGACATCCGCACCAGCTCAGCAAGTGGGCTCCGGTTCTGGGCTCCTGCTCAGATCCAGCAGGCACGAGAAGGGCGAGGAGGAGAAGCCCAGCCCTCAGTGCATGCTGCCGCTGACACGCCCAGCGCCAGGCAAACCAGGCTGCAGCCAATCCCGACGCTGGCTCTGTCACAGCCGCGCCTTGATTGGCTGGGGCAGGGGATTGTAACGCTCATTACTGAGCCCGGGGACTGCAGCTATGAGTCAGCCCGGGCTCCAATATACTGCAGGGGGATGACTCTAGTGAGCATGTCGGGCTTGCCAAGAGAGACCGCCATCCTTACCCGACATGCGCATTTGGGCCCCTCTGACTCTGACAGTGTGTACTGTGTGTCAGTAATATGTTCCATCCCCTCAGGCTCGCACTGGAGGATTCTTAAGGGATCTGCCTCCTCATGCCTGAAACCGAAACTGGCCCGCAGCAGAAATGCCTAACACGTTCTAAAACGTTTAGGACTTTTACTTGAATTTAACTGGGGGCTACAATATCAGGGGGACAACGCCCTAACGCCCTAAGGAACGAACCGCCACTGGAAGAAACTGTGTGATGTTTCCGGTTACGCGATGACGTCCTGTTACCAGAGCATTACCAGCTACGCTGTAATAACTCACTACCCAGGCACATGCCAGATCGGAAGTTATTCGTCGCTTGCTAAGGGGAACAGATCTAGTGGAAGCCTTGAAACTATTGCCGAGTTCAACTTCACACGTGCTAGCTTGCGCATTTCACAGAATGGCGTTGTACTGTCAGAGCCCGTGTTAGGTGTAGAGGTGTGATCTACATTCACCGTTACAAAATTGGGGTTTGTTTTTATGAAATACAAGATTGCGTGGCTGCACCGTTTGCAGAGAGTCTGCAACGTCCAGTTTGGTATTTCATTTCTAAATAAGGCTTATTTTGTCTTCCTTAACAGACAAAATCCCCCTAATATTAAAAAGCGCAATGTATGTGCTTAAAATGATTTTAAAGCTATTATAAAGTGTCATCATCACTGTCCTGGGCCTGTTCCAGCTGTGCTCACTGTTTGGCTTTCTTTGTTGCAATGGATGCACTGATTAGGCCCTGCCACAGCGCCCGGTCCCCTCCAGTTCGGTGTGGGCCAGGACTCAGCCCAGGCAGAAAGGAAAGTCTTGATAACAGCCCTTCACCAGCAGTCGTCTGGCTCATACAGTGCTTTTTAGGTCTCGCCTGAGCCAGCGCTTTAGCGCTGCTCTGGCGAGAGCTATAGAAAACGGGGATTTGGAAGTGCAAACGAGTGCTTTTCAGGCCCCCAACTACAGTGCATGTGCGCCGGGCGCGCGCACCATTTGGCAGCCTGCTGATCACTTTCGCTGCCGCTTTGATGTTCTCAGTCAGCCGCGGGGCCACTGAGAACATCAAAGCGGCCGCAAAAGTGCTCACCATATGCCAGCCTTCCCTGTGTTGCTTTAGCACTCACCGCCCCCCCCCCCCTCCATGTTACCCGTGTGGCTCACTTTTTATGGCCGTGCGGCGTTAATTTCACGGCCGCGCGGCCAATGCTTGTTTCAATGTGTCATCATCAATACAGCAGCTCACCGAGCGCTGCCTTTTGGAGTCTCCGTGTGCATTTCTGGATGATTTGGAATTTTCGTTTTCTCCCTAATAGGATGAGCTCCCATTACTCACATTCACCACATGAATATTTTTATTTTCTTTCAGTGTGTTTCCTGCCCCCGGTAGTATTTCCTTTCCTCCTACTGATTTTATCGATTTTCAGGTTACTGAGGTAACGGACGCTATTCGCCCGTCCTCAGCTTCCATCCCTTGCCATTTCTGATGACTGACGTCACCTGGCCGTCACTGACATCGAGTCTATTTCATGCAGCCTTCTAGCTGTTGCACAGACTCGTGTCAGACCACATTATTATTTGCATTGCATCCCGTCGAGTGATGCAGGTTTTGCTCTGGGACGTGTTCTTTCGCTAAGCTATAGATTGTCCCCTTGTCTATTGTATGTTTTCTTGGTTCTAGCACGGCTGCTCTTTTCTGTCGCTCCATGTTCTGCCTGATTTTTGTGCACACAATCATTTTCGCTCTGTATTCAACCGTAGTGTCTCTTGGCATAGCGCAGCTGCTAACTTTCTGTCGTGCTATGTTTTGCCCATTTACAAACACACGATCAGTATCGCGCTGCATCCAGCCATAGTGTCACGGCTCATCCTGAGATTCTTTTATTCTTCAGCAGTCCATTTTTGATGCGTAATAATTCTCAAATACGGGGGGGTGGAAGGACTTGCATCTCTTTTTACCATAGTTGTTCCTCTTAGCACTTTGATGCGACCTGCCTGGCGTTTTCCTCGTCTCTTCAATGCATCATGTGATTTTAGCAGTCAGGCCACGTCTATTATTTTCTCACATTATTTCCGGGTGTCAATTCGCTCACATGAATAGAGGGCCCTCTGAATTAGCCTGTTCAAGCATACACAACCCAACGCTCATTAATCTGCAGACTGCACTGCATGCCTGTGGTGTTCACCATCTCTGAGCGCTTACTTTTTCTTTCTGTATGTCTTTCCCTTTCACAGACGATTAGCCTGAACCATTTACTATGACCATTTTGGCAAGTTGAGACCTTCGTTTATTAGAATATGGTATACCTGACCGGATACTATATGTTGGGTAACTTCATTTCACTGCAACTTATTCCTTGTTAGCTTTTTGATGTGGTGTATGTATTCATCATGAGATTTTAATTTGTGATTTTGCTGCTGCATATTATATATGGGAAGACCTTTCCTCTAGGCTACATCTCCACTTTCGACTCCAATGTACCTTTCCATACTAGAGTACACAGGTTTTAACGCAATGTCTTTTCGGACCGCTGGCCTATAATATGAAGCAATTGTACTTACAATTTGCATGTCCAACGATAGTTGTTTCTCTTTATGCTTGTGCAACGTTTATGTGGTGTTCATACCCATAATGGCATACTGTATACAGAAACTTGCTGTGCACATCATACATATGTTTAGATGGACTTTGACCACAGTGTCCCAACTTGTATATATAAAGGTTGATTTCGCTTTTTGTTTGCTTTCAGGGTTGACTCATGATTGTATGTATACTTTTGTCACCCATGAGGACTAATTTAGTTTTTACTATATCTTTTCCCCCTATACCTTCTTCATCCCTCTTTTCCATTTGTCCTGGACTTTGGGTGCACTTACCTCCGCACTGCACTTTGTTGGTATATATGACATCTTGACTACCATACACTCCTTTATATCCCATACTCTACACTCCTTTATATCCCATACTCTATCTGCACTATGCTCATTTACCCTTGTGTACTTGGTCCCTGCACATTCCTACCTTTTCTCATGGGCCTCCACCCACCCTCCCAAAGTTCTCTCATACCTTCGTGATCTATTTCACTTTCGATACCAGCCTTGAACAAGCATTGGCATAGCCAATAGGTCTCGCTTTTGGGACCTTATAAGTATTTAGTTATGCAACTTTTTCATGGCTAAACACTTACAACGTCCCAAAGGCGAGACCTATTGGCTATGCCAATGCTTGTTTATCTACGGCGCCCGAAGCCAGAGTGCAGCGGCTGGTTCCTCTGAGGTCGGTCGGGTCCTCACTTTTCAAGGTAGGAAGGATTGCGAGAATTGAAAAAATATACCGGATATCAACATTTGTTCATGTACACATAAAGCCATTTGTATTCACTTTTAACGTGACCTTTCAGTTTTTGTTAATTTTACGTATCAGTCAGGTGTCATTACGCGAAGCTCTAAAGCACGTTTACCTGCTGTTTATAGTATGAACTAATGAGGGAGAAAATAGACTTTTTGCCATTTCCTTTTTCTAATTTTCTAACGACTGGTATAATAGTAAAGTGTGAGTTTTTGGTAGCACAAATGGGTGTAAATTCTGATATTTATACGTTTCCCTGGTCTTCATTGCTTTATTTTGCTTGCGAGAAAGTGTCACTCATAGTTGTTGAATGTCGCTCAGAAGTACACTGAAAAAAGGAAAATGTCACTCATTAGCAAGCTGAAACCTTGGCAGCTATGCAGAATATGGGTTATGCACTTGCTTAAGGTGCTGCACAGTCGTCACTAAGGAATTTGCATCTTTGTGGTGGGAGGGGTGGTGTCTGTTTATAGCTTAAGTTTGACACTAGCCATATGGTGAAACGAAGTTTTGGTTGCTCTCTAATTTGTGAAAAAGTATGTTCTGCAAAAGCCAGAAAGCAGTGGATAGCATTCATTGCCATGTCACAATAAAACTAGGAAAGAGCTTTGCCAAATGTAATATTTGGTGTTTTTCAGGGGACTATGCAGTACAGAAGAGCAGCTTTAAAAATCCAATTTAATTTGCATGCAGAACAAATTGAGCACAGAAGCCAGACACTCGTTGGTGACAATAGAGAAAACACGTTATTCAAGAATTCATACAAAGGTGCCATTGACAGTACAGCATACGTGTATTAACTGGCACAATCAGGGGACCCAATTTGACATAACTGGCTTTGGAGACGTATGGTTTGAGAAGATCAAGACTAGCCGACTGTTACTTGATACTACCATACTCCTGCACTGTAGTACATCAAGTTTCCAAAATGTAAACACTGTCTTGTATCCTTCAAATACTTAAGACTCGTTACAGCAAACCATGCTCAATAACTGAAACCAGTATGAAAAAGTACAACTTTTCATGCACAACTAGATCTTCATTGGAGTCTAAACGCACATAGTGGCATGGTCATGTGCGCGCTCGCTATGGTAAGTCCATGTCTGACTGCACTATCTTGTCTGTAGGCCATTACGCAGCAGACTTGTGACCTCAACCAGTTATTTGTAACACACAAAAGGACTTTGCAGGGGGGTCAAAGGGAATGAATATTTAGAGACCTGCAAGAAGTAATTCCCCAATGAGCATACACTATAAACACAATGAACTTCTCGGGTCTAAAACAACTTAAAGCAGTGGCGCAAAGAAAGAGATGAAAAGTGAATCTGTGTCTCATCAACAAAAACCTGATAGGGGAAGCAATCCCTTTTTAGGACAAATGCCCTCAATCACCAAAGGTGACATGCGTCATCATTTGGGCTTTCTCCTCCCAGTGGGAAAACCTAGTCCCACTGAGGGCTAAAACCACCTCACTGAGAGGTGGGAGCTCAGGGATGTTTTTAGTTGTACCTGAAGTCTGGATGCTAAAATCCCAAAGACGAGCAGTATAGTGATGTGAGGGTGCAGCACGACAAGTGAGTGATAAAAGTGTGTGAAACTAAAACTACCTAGTGCAGATGAAAAGGAATTTTATTGGCTCATCTGTCTGTACTGGCAGGAATAAAAAGCAGTGCAAAGCAGAGTCTATTGAAAGCTGCTAGATTGAGAAAAGGTCGATTTCAGCCATCAACCATCTTACGAGTATGTCTGGCTTTCTTCAGGACCAAAAAAACAAAGCTGCTGCTGTGAAGTGCAAAAAATATAATAAGGATTCTTAATACAAAACCAGTAATTCAAGTGCGGATTCAGTATCACTGGAACTTGTCCAATTTGAAGGACAAGTGAGCCCACCTCAACCTGGTTACAACTCAGGGAAGGGAGCTCCGCTCTCTCCGTCGGTACTCCGTTGTAGTACAGAATTTCAACCGGTTGAGGTGGGCTCACTTGAGCTATGAGCTACTGGCTTTGGCAATCAGGTGGACCAGAGGGGGCAGGTGGGGGTGGATAACAGGAGAATTTTAAAAAGTGCTATGAAGCGGCCAGCACTGGCAGCTTCATTCCCCTTCTGTTGGGAGAATAAACAGAGACAGGAGGATGGCTAATATTCTTCAGAGTCCATGCTGGCACAGCTCTGTAAAGACGTACATTTTACCAGAGTAAATGGGGGAATGTGAATATTGCAAACTGTTTGTGTCCCACTGGATGGAAGTATCAAATTGTGAGGGTTTGTTCAACTGCATCCTCTTTTATATCTTCATAGTTAGCGCAGTGCACACCTTTACGTTAACTTCATGGCACTACAACTGACAACCCGGATACATACATGGGGTAAATATGTGAGATGAGGGAGAATGGGAGAGGGAGGAACAAGAGCCAGGAGGGCGGGCGGAGAAGAAATAGAGCCATGATTAAGAAACAGGGCAGGGTAAGAAGAAACAGGGATAGCGTTAGTAGAAGGTGAAAAAAGCGATATGATGTGGCCAGCGGTGACCACGTCATCACGCTTTTTTTCCAGAAGAAATAATACCAGAGTCACAACATGAGCAGCTGATGGCCAGCGGAGACACACTAAAATCAAGCATAATTCATCTGTGCTTGGTACATGCGCCATGAAAAAAAAAAAAGGAAGTGATGCATTGCAAGTGCAGCCCAACCAGAAAGCAGCAAAGAAGAGACATTCATACCAACTAATGGTCATCAATGGGCGGGTCCCAAGCACAATACTAACGACCAAAGTTTAGCAAGCGACAGCACAGGCTCACGCAGGTGACGTGAAAAGCATCATGTGTGAAATGATACCCTGACAGGTAAAAAGTCACCAAACTGAACAATATAAGGATAGAGAACTGGAAATATTACAAGGAGAAATATGATTCACACTTAGTTCATATCATCGTTATATTGCAAACATATTCTTTCTTCACTATTTCTAGCACAAGGCATAAACACCTGTTGGATCAGCTACTAACCCCTCTCACTTCAGGATGGCTTATTTTAAAGATATGGTGAACAAGAGCAGAGGCGCCCTAGTGTTGTACTGCTTCAGGTAGAAAAACAAACGTAAGCTCTTTTCCCTGCAGGTAAGCAGATGCAGACTGTCGTGCCCTCAGAGGCCCTCCTTGTTGACA
The DNA here is from genome assembly GCF_964204655.1 of Triturus cristatus. Classification (NCBI taxonomy): domain Eukaryota; kingdom Metazoa; phylum Chordata; class Amphibia; order Caudata; family Salamandridae; genus Triturus; species Triturus cristatus. Next base: position 1,065,484,331 of record NC_140581.1, read on the forward strand.
GGTATAGTTAGTGCTCCAGGAGTCTCATTGTTATAGTGCTGTTTACTGCAGTCGTCTAAAAACAAAATAATTGCCAAGAGGGAAAAAGGGAACCAATAAAAAAAACACCATGTGACAATGAGATAGTTGCAGAATGGACCGCATGTTTTCAAACTTTGTCTCTCACAAAGAAATGACACTTGTTGACCACAGTTAGCATGTTTTTGCAAATGACGAACGATTAAGTCCAAATGACACTACGGCCCACGACAAGGACTCAATTTAAACACGAAAACACCACAATTCAAAATGGTTATTGAATTCGCTTTTGTAACATGTTTGAGATCGTTTTGTAGAAGCCAATAACTGGAAATATAGAAGTACGTAAACTAAACAAAAAAATTAGGAATAATAAATAAAAAAAACAATTAACGTCTGTGGCGAGGAGGAAGGATGAACAAAACATATAGCTACCAGTTCCTTAAAAGTAGCAGAGGTCTTGCACTCCAATTATTAAAAAAAAAAGGCAATCTCTTGTGTCACATATCACAACACACTTACTGAAAAACACTATGTAATGCTGGATAAATACATATATATATAGCCTGTTTTATAAGTGCTCCCAATTTTGTCAGAAATTAGGCTTATAATACACTTATGAGTAACCATCTCTTGTTAAGATGGAAAGCAGGCACTATACCTCTCATACATTTACAGCCACTGACCATTCAGATATTTTGTTTCCAAGTTTATGGCATTACCTCTTGATCCAATCAAACTTTAAACTTTGCACAAAGCAACCCCACAGCCTGCCTAACTGGTGTATAGTTTTGTACTGCGATAAGTGCACTTTGATATCAATACATTAACCCTTTCGTTTTGTGTAGATTCCTCAAGGGTTTCCCAAAGAAACTAACAGTTGAAAAAAAAAATATTGAAAATTAGTAGGACAAAACAACCATTTGTGACAATGTTTTCATTTGTAAATTCTTGGCACAAGGGATGATTTACAAAAGCAATATGCCATTATGTCCACTAGAGCCTTCTGGTGGCGGTAATGTATATAGTTTGAAGGTTCTCCATGAACCCAAGGTACCCAGAGCCAACAACTGAACTGCATCTTACAATGGTTTTTTATTGTGTACCGGGCATAGAGCAATCCATTTGGTAAAATATAAAGAGTGAAAAATAGGTGTCAAAGAAAACTATGTGTTTCTGTAAAAGACACCAGATACAGAGTATATGAGCAGTGGTTATTTGTATATCTCTGAATTAGTGGGTACCCATACTACCATGCGATTCAGAGGGCATTTATCAAAATGCCTTCCATCTTGCATTTGGAATCAACAAACACAGAGAAATTCAATTGGTTACTACTATTCTGTATTCCCCCATGCCTTCTGATTAAAATGCCCAGTGCCTGAAACAGGAAAGGGTCCCAAGTACAACATGGACAAATCAGATCTTTCCCACTGAAAACTGACTTTTTTCAATGTGGGTTGTTGTGACTTTTGACCCTAGCTCAGCAGGCACCTAAGAAAACAGCAAACCTAAAAAATTAAAACCAGACACATAAGGAAATCCTGGATGGGGGGACTTGTGTGGCTTTCTTAGCCAGTAGCCCTTTGGAAATCTCAAACTTTGACTAAAAACAAAAAAAAACACACATTTTCTCACATTTCTGTGATAGAAAGTTGTGGACTCTACAGGGAGCCAAAATGTCCTACCACCTACCATTTCCCCAAGTCTCGCGTTAAAAATGGCACCTCACTTGTTTCGGTCAGCCTAGTGCTCGCAACAGGATATACACCAAAATACAACATGGAGACATCAATATTTCTGTCACAAAAGTGATCTGATTTGGCAATGGAGATAGCAGCGCTTTTTTGGCTAATGATTGATGGCTATCCAGAGAAACCTACCAAACCCAGTCATTTCTGAAAGCTAGACACCCAGGGGAATCCAGGATGGTAGGCCTTGCATGGACCCCACATTCCTTGGTATCTAGTGGCTCTCTATCTCCCTGTGAAGAACGAAGACACAAAGGAGCTTCTGAAGTAATGGTGGTTTATTCTTCTAAAAAGTTACCTACGACCTGGAAGTACTGGTCAGCTCCGGATCTCAACCATAACTTAGAGAGACGCCCAACATCAGCTGAAGGGATGTGTCACCAGAAAACGTCAGACAGGAGCGTGCCGTAACACTCGTACTGGAAGATGGAGCTTGTGGTAACCAAAAAGAAACACAACCTAGCGACACAAAATTACACAGTGAAGAGGTATGAGGGGCAAGCAGAGTCCGACCAACAACACTTTTTGCTTCCTTCAACAAAATTAATCCTAGCTCGGGTCAGAAACTGCAGAGGGGGCTGACACAAGGAAAACCAGAAACAGCACGGAGTTCCTGTCGGTGGGCAACAGTGTGGGAACCAGATCGTCACCAATATGTGAAGAACAAAGAAACTAAGAAGCTGCTGAATTAAAGGTGCTTTATTCTTCAAATAAGTTGCCCATGACCTGGATGGACCGGTCAGCTCCTGATCTCAACTGTAACTGAGAAGAGTCAACCTTAGAGTTGTCAGCTACCACTCCGTTCCAGAACCGGAACAAGAAGCAAAGATAAACATGGCACTTATATGCGTCGTTAAATAACAATGATGTAATGTAAATACACTTCACTCCTTCCCCCGGGCTGAAAGATTTTTGCGCCTGGGGGAGCATTAGCACATTGCCAGGACAACTGACACCCCCCCCATACATTTCCTTGTGGGCAAGTGGGCTTTCTACCCCCCACCGGGGGACAGATTGGAGGAAAATACCTTCTAGCTACCCCCGATAGGGACTGAAAGACTGCTGGGGCTTATTTGGGTGGGTAGGGGCTAGGCCTCATGCCTAGTAGGTTGCTCCCACCTATTTTGCTACAAAATAAAATAATGCCTAGTGTCTAGCAGGATTTCTACCCTACTGGGGGTAGACTGGAGGTAACCTCCAATCTGTCCCTGGGAAGGAGGGGGGCATAAAAACCTTGGGCCTGGGGAGGGGGTAGACAGTAGTAAGACAAGCTGGAGATGTCAACTGCACCAGAGTACTGGTGCTATGGATGTCTCCAGCACGTCCATATCACCCAAGCGGTTAAAATATTTGAAACAATGCCCATAGTCAAGGAAATAATCGCACAGTAAACCTGGGCCTAAGCATTTTACATGATGAACTTTATACATAGTGAGTCATAGCTAATCAGAAATGTTCTAACGTCTGTGAAACCTAGTACAAACAAACCTGAGTGCACAAAGTTAAAATCCCTGGACAGAGTCGCTAGAAGAATAAAAGACTAGTCCTTCCCATAAATGTCTCACCAAGGTGCGCAATTACAACCACCCCATGTGTCTTATTCCAAGACTTAATATTTGCCATTAATGACGGAGACAAGCCTGTAAGGAGTGAGGCGGTCGATATAGCCCAAGGCAGAAGGGCTGTAAGGCTTTTAGAATATTCCACCCACAGAGTAGACTGCACTAAATTAATAAAAAGAGAGAAACAGAAATACAAACATTGGAATGTTGGAGAAAAAATCATATACCAACCATTTTAAAGCTTTAAGCCATTTCATTGTCTTCAATGGAAATCCCATCATTCTAATGTTCAAATGTTTATCAACCGCTCCCTTTTCAATGAAACTCCTATACACTAGTATGATCTAGTATAGGAACTCTTACCGAATGAATCAGTCACAGAGCTCCATTAGATGTTGCTAAATATCAATATATTAATATATTGATGTATCATGTCACACATCACTTGGGCAACATTCGTCCCAGGAAAAGTGCACTAATTTAATAACTGCGGAAACTTTGTGCAGTAAAAGTCAGACCTAATCACATGAATTGTTTTGCTTCATAATGCTTTAAAGATTAAAGCACAGTGCATTGCAGAATAGAAGTGTAAAACACAATTTCCCAAACCTAACTTTATCGCAGGAAAGGAGATCATTATCACACAGCAAAGCATCCCACTAGAATAAGCTCCTACATAGAAAACCCTGATAATTTACCAGTCAGCAACAAATATCACAACTACACTATTTAACATTTACCAAATTCCACAGAATCTTTCTGCAACCACTTCCTTGAAATACTACTTTGAACACCCCCCACACCAACAGCCTTATCACAAACCCTTCATATAGTTATGTTATAGGAGTTTTCAAATGTTACAAATTTACAGATTTGTAAGAATTCCATCTTTCTTGTGAATCGTCACAACCCTAAGTACTTGCTAATCATCACTGCAATCTGCAACAATATATAGGAAAGTCTTCTACCGGCAAAGCACCAAGAAAAACATTATTTAATACAAGTTTAAAGGCTTTAACAATGAAGCCTAGCTCAGTGCACTCATACCATAACTAAATAATATAACTAAATACTAGGCAGCAAAGTTCTCTAGATTTTAGACAATATCCCTAAAAGCAACAGTACCTCATCTATTCCCCCCCACCAATAACACATGGTTGGTGTTACGCTGGATACCATTCAGAGTCAAGTCACCCTAAACTTGGAACTGAGAGTCTTTGTATCAGTCGCCAAGGACATCAGGATTATCCTCGATACTGGGTGTATAGCCGCCTTGGTTTACACCCCTCGGTATCATTTGAAATGCTATTGCATAACATACTGCTGTATAGCTTGGTTAACATTGGCATAAGAGGCACGGCATGAACGTGATATGCATTATTTCTGAGCAACCAATGTCAGGGGCTGACACTTGCTCTTTTTTCACTCCCAATTTAAAGATTACCTATATGATATTCCTGTGGGATCTTATTTAAGTCACACACTCCTTAAAAATATAGGCCCTATGGCTTTCCTCATTCAGTCGTATGACCGGAGATTATTGCTTATGCAGACGACACACTACTAATACTACGACTTCATAGCACTATGTGTATCCTACAAGGCCAGTTTAAAAGCTGCCTACGTGCCATAAAAAACTAGATGAACTCTAACTCAATACATCTGAATACTGATGGAACAGTAATGTTCATTTTCAGCAACCCTTGAGCATGGTCTTCCACTTGGTGGCCACAAGATTAAGGTTCCGCTCCCCTGTCTGCCACTTTTGCCTGCAAGTTTGGAGCTATTTTTGGCAACAAACACCTTTGAGCACCATCTCAAACTCCTCTCTACTTGCTTTTCCTTGATGAAAGTCATCAATAAAATAATTTCTCTCCTACTAAATTCTTTTAGGAAAATGCAAACAAAGATTATTTCTCACTACACTACTGCAACTGTTTGTTTTCCTTCTGCCTATTTTCTTGGCAGAGTCCAGTGTATGCAAAAGGCTGCAGCTAACCTTCTTCTATATCTCAGCAAAAGAAATAAAATCTTTAGACATCTCAATCACTTGCACTGGCTTCCAATCAGACAGTGCTGATCTTTCAAATCTCATGCTTCTGTCGCCAAGTTCTCTATAGCCAATTCCCCATATACTATCTAGCCCAGGCTTCTCCAAAGAGTAGCTCGTGGGCTACTGGTAGCTCTCCAGCTACCTGAAAGTAGCTCTCCAGTGTGCAGCCTACTAAAGGTGAAGTTTTTACTTGGTTGAATTATTATACCTAACCCACAATTGAGGGTGTATATTTAAGATAAAAATTTGATTTTTCCAGAACTCATAAGGTGATATATATATAAAAAAAAATGGTTAACTTATAAAATATATTTAAAACTTATATTTTAGTGATAGATCAAGTAGCACTGGGGTGACATCTTACAAATGTAACTATTTTGGTCCCAGAGGCATTGCAGCTATGGCTGTTATGTATTACCCATGTAGAGTCATTCCAAATTGACAACGTCTTTTTTAAATTAATGCAGGCAACCGGATGCACTGAGGTGATCACTGGTAGTAATCTTGTATATGGTGGCCACTAATGTAATTTGTCTGATGTGGCCAGTATTACAACACTAATAAGATTAGTAGCTCACGATGAGTTTCATTGACAAAAAGTAGCTCTTATTACAGAAAAGGTTGGTGACCCCTGATTAGCCTGTCTTTTCAATCCCTTAACTTTTTTCAGATCCCTGAGATATAGTATTGCAGCCCTTGTACATATTCCCAAGTACAGGAAAGCTTGTTGCTGTCACTGATAAAGCATAGAAAGTTTTGGAAAGCATATAATCAAATTATAAAAATGTACCTATTTCTTCATTTATCTTATTACCAGTTTATTACTGAGTTTAGGATCCTCTCTACAGTAGAGCTAGGACACCCTAGTCCCAGGTAATTGTGCTCACCACTTTCATTCATTCAGGGATTTAGCATAGCTACAGAGACTGTACAGCTTTTAAGTTGCTTATGGTTGGTCCACTCTTTGTAATGGCACAAACCAGCAAACCAACAGATGGAAATTACAGGATGCTAAGGTTAACTAAAGTATTTGTATCTACTTTGTTTTTTCTTAATGTAGACCGCAAATGCACAGGCCACGGCTTAAGGCAAAGAAATAAAACACAAGCCTGCCATGTACTGCATATTACACCTCAAGCCTTTAGTTACTCTCTCCATGAGAGACTTAACCTAATAAATAATTCAACTATGTGGTTGAATGTTATGCCACAAGGCTTCTTGTTGGCACTATACAAGATATATTACAAATTATTATATTCACTTTTTAAAATCTGTTGACTAGGAATGAGTGTTGCCACTCCGCTCTCTTCAACAAATAATCCACATTGAAACATTTTTGATCACAACATATTGTGCATTCTAAATGGATAAGGTAAAAACAAGAAAACTTCCAACATAATCAAAGGAAGGAAATAAAACTAGGCCAGCCAGAAATAACAGAAGCAAGCACATTGGAATGTTATCAAAAAGGATAACATTTAATTTGAGACAAGTGTTATTCTTAGGCTGTAGGTTCATTACCATAAAAAAACGTTGACACCGAGCCACCCAGTGGCAGGGATGGAAACTGCTTCAATATTTTTAAAACAAAGCTTTAATTGCTAACAACGTACACGCATAAGAGTGCCTTAAAGTGGCATACTTCTCTACCTCTGCTTAACCGGTCACCCTCATCAGTTCCTCTTTTGAGAAGATGTGGACAAAAGGTGTGTATTTTGGCTGAATAGAGAGTGGGGTCTCAAGATAGGTCTACAGACTATTGCACAGATTATGAATTTCCTGGCGAGTGGTACCCTATTTATCGCAACGTTAAAAACCATCAAGTCAGGCTTCGGAATTTAACAGACGTGATAAACAGCACCCATGAATACTTCAAAATGGAACATGACATGTACATGTTGGTGCTTTCCGCAATAAAACTTGCATTTCCCAGTATTTAGAAGGCATTTTACTCCAGTATATATTAATTGGTTAGACCTGCCGATATGTACCTGGGGAATATTGAAAGGGTGCCGAATTTATTGTCCTAGTTGTAATGGTCATCTATGTGTAAACAGGGGTTTATGCAAAAGTCAGAATTTTTCGGCCAGGTCATAATCAGGGCCTTAGAGTAAGAGTATCACAATAAAGGGTAGGTTCCATAGCAAATGAAAATTACAAAATACATCCAAGGGCAGCTAAGCCTGGCTAAACAGGCTGTGGATAATCTCCTGAAACCCCCCAGACAGAAAAGCTAATGCAGAAAAGGTGGAGGGGTGACATACACCATGGTTTGCCTCCAGAGTCTGGGTAGCCTGCCAAAATTAAGGAAATGGCTGACAGGCAAGACAGGATAGCACAACAAGGGCCGAAGATTCCAATTCTTCTTTTGAGTCCTGAGTTTCATGGGGATGGAACACAGAGGTGGACCTACATCTAGTGCTGAGGATCTCCACTCACAACACTGAGTGATATCTTGATGTCCTATAAAATTAGATTTTCAACCAGTTCAATTCGAGGGTTTGTTGATTAGACAAAACGCCTGGTAAAGAGGTTCCTGTATTCATGGTTGTTCTGGTAATGGTAGAACTGTGGTAGAACGATACTGCCACAGACTTGGCACCAAACTTCCAGCATGACGCTGCACTGATGCTCGAACTCTGTACTAAAAATGCATTTCTGGCACTCCGCGACATGGCAGCATACCCCTAGTTTGAGAATGTCAAAGAGGTAGGACATGAGTAACAATCCATGTCTAGTCAGAAGAGACTGCTTGGTTCAATTAACTTGAAAAGTAATCTAAAATGCGAGCTCTGCAGGATATGGCAGGACTTGTGCAAGTGCTCTTTAATAAAGCTGCGAGTACCAGCAGGGAAACAGATTGTTTGCAGCAATCTTGTGACAGAACCCTGCTCTACTTTCTTTATAATCAACAGAGGAATAGTCTGTCGGAATACGAATGCTCCACCCCATTCAAAATGTCTGTTATTCATCCTGGAAGGGCAGTGCCAAAAACTCTGCTTTCACGGAACATCAAATAAACAGAAAGCCCGGCTCAGGCACTGAAGGTGATCTGCATAGGTCATTAAGACTGAAAATGAATGCAATTACTTCATGTGCTCAAGATTATGTCACAAGACAGGAGGGTAAACAATTTCCCTTCGGCCGTCCGCAGCAGGAACTCGGTACAGGCCCTGGCCTGTAGCCAGTCCCTGCACCTTACCCACTGCTGTCAGCCCATTCAAGTGCACTGCAGGGCTCGGGTGGAGGTCTCTGGTATGCATCTAGCCAACTCTGCTGTCAGCCAACCCACGCTGCACATGCCTTGGTACAGGGACTGTCCTGTGTTCCCATCTTTGCCACCTGTTAGTTAACCCCCTCTGCGCACAGCCTTTAAAAAAAATAAAACTCGAGCCAATCACAAAATGGCAGACAACTCGGGCATTTACAACGGGCACTTGAAGGACTAATAATTTGTGCCTCACGAGAAATGTTGCAATTTTGGTGCATTTTCGCCATATAGGACTTGAGTTTTCCTTGCCTCGTTTAAGCCTCACCTCCTCTCTGGGGTCAGGCACCTTTTAAAGTTCCCCTACCTCCCCATGCCTGTGCACATTTTTTTCTGCAGCATAAAACTGAGTCACAGTTCACTTACAAATTTCAAGATGGGCGGAAACAAAATGTATGTCAGGAAAGAAAGGCTTCCGATCAGGTTCCTCTTTCTTTACTGAATCATTACAGCAGCCAATAAAACTTTAAACTACATAACCCAGGGGTGCCATAGGGCGCACGGCAAGGTGGCCGCACCGTAGAGCAGCTCCGCCAGCCGCCATCATTATCATTTGCCTAGCCTGCTCCCTTATAAGCCATCCAGGCTTCCTTCTACACAGACGGAGCATCAGGTTGGCAAAGTTTGCTGGCAGCTAACTCCCCCTGGCAGGCGTGTGAGGTGAACGAGTTCGCATCACATCCTGAGTATTATGGAGGCCACATGAGCTGCGGCGAATTCTGAGGTGACATGGCGTACAGAGCGTGGCTCGACTGCCCTGATTCCTTTCAAGCACACGACTCCAGCTCAGGTCGTGCCCCCTCAGACAGCAACCGCCGCTCTGTCTGCGGACCCGGGCGGCTATCTGTGGAGGATCGCCAGGCGGCGGGCCTGCGGAGGGAAGTGCGGTGAGGTGATCAGACCGCTGCGCCTGCTTGTGGTCTATACTGCTTGCACCAGAGGAGGGACGGCCTCGCTGAGGAACATCGCGTGGTGGATCGGACGCCTTGGGCAGCACTTTACAGGCGACGAGAGAGGGAGCTACAAGACACTGCTGGTCGAGGGCCGGTGTCGAGACGAGACCTAGCGTGGTGAGTGAACGTCTCGGAACCGCAACGCATTTACCCGGACTGCAGCACTCAATTTGGACCGTCTTGGCATGTGAGGCGAAGGGGCCTCGCTGAAGCGGTGGGCAGGAGTGTGGAGCAGCTGCGAAACCTACCTTAGACCTGACTGCCTTCCGGGCCTGTGGTGAGTCTCCGGAGCACGCAGGTGTGGGGGACTTCAATCGGCTGGGCGTGTATCCTAGACCGCTGCGAGGTCTGGGGTATCGTATTGTTGCATTGCTGGAGCGCACCCTCCCCCCTGCTGCCTTATTCGAGGTATTCTAGCCAACCTGCGCTACTGGGTCTTCTTTAGTGACATCGAGACACCTCTGATGAATTGCGTGGTTCAGGCCTGATTAACTCCCTCCCTTTCTAACGAATTGCCCTCGATCGAGATACTACGGCTGGATGTGCATCGTTTGAGCCAGCGGTGCCTCACTGAGTTATAAGTCGGGGTCTGCCCTGTGCGACATACACATTATCCTGAACAGTACACAAAGGTTTAGCATATTGAAGGGAAAAGGCCTGTAACTTTGTTCCCTGCACTGATTGCTGCAAGCAGACTGATTTCTTGCACGGTGTGTGTGAAATATATACGGGAATCACCGTGCACATTCATCTGTGTTGGTCTCTGGCAAACTACAGTATGTGAAGGGCCTGTAACACTGGTGCAATAGACAACGGCCTGGGAACACTGTTTCTAGCACGTGCACTGGCGTGCACAAAGATCTGTGAACATGGGCAAACCTGACAGGAACCAACCACGCCTCACTTTTGAGCTACGCAAATCTGGAAAATCCCAACAACCCATTGCTTCTGATTCAGAACTGAATAATGCAACTGCGGCCCGACTGCTCTGGAAAAAACAATGGCAGCTATCCAGGCTAGCCTGCAAGCTATAGACGGTAAGATTGAGGCCCTCAACGGTCGTATGAACCACATATCTGCACAAGTAGATGGTGCGTATTGGCGAGGCTGAGAAGCGCATTTCAAACACAGAGGATGGTCTGCAATAGGTCGCAATGAAAACAAATGACATGGAAAAGATCCTAGCGATCATTCAAGCCAAAAACAAAAGACCTTGAAGCGCGCACCCGGCGCAACAACATACGCATTTTAGGTCTGCCAGAATCCACAAATGTGAGATGATTGGAAACCTACGTTGAGAACGTACTCCGGGAAATATGTGGAGCCGAAAACCTCTGTGACCTGTTTATTGTGGAGAGGGCCCATTGTTCTTTAGCAGTGCGAACACCACCGGGTACTCCACCCAGGCCGATCACCACCCGATTGCTCAATTTCAGGGATAGGGATGCAGTGCTCCGCATCTCCCGGCAAAAGGGCACCATCATCTATCAGGGCAACACCTTGTCATTTTATCCTGACTTCACGGCAACAGTGCAGGCGGCCAGAAAGGAATGTCAACAAGCTAAAAAAATTCTGATTGCCGAAAATATTCAATATGCAATGCTTTTTCCAGCCCGGCTCCGGATAGGCACTGATAAGGCCGAGATTTTTACTAGTCCTAAGCGGGCCACGGAGTATGCCAGGTCCCTGCGGCGTAAAAAGAAAACACCTCCTGGTGTATCAGATACCGAGGAATGATACTCCAGATTCTCCACGCACTGACTATCTCACTGCTCCGGTGCATCCAGGGACTCTGTAGTCGATGTTACATTGCATGATATGACCTAGAACCGCTGACACACTGGACCTGCTGATTTCACAACCACGGTGTAGTAGCGGATCTGGTTGCACTGATGTCTTCATATCCTTTTATAGTGCTGGCTTTGGTACTATTACAACTAGTTATACATTCCACTGTAGTAAGGTAGTGTCATTACAATTTTCTAGCGCAGATCTATTGATTTAGGGAGCATAGCATTCCTAAATGGCGGCCACCTCCCTTGTTTACGAGGGAGTTGGATTTGCCGCGGCGTCCCCCAATGGGTGTACCCCGCATCTCTGTGCATTTTTTTTTTCAAATGTTGGGGTCTGTTTCGATTAATGGGAATGGCTTTGGCAAATTGGTGCTGCTAAAGTGGGTGGGGGGACTAAATGTTGTTCATATGGGGTTGTTCAATGTGATTGTACTGATACGAGGAAAGTGGCACACTTTACATCTGCAATTTATCATGACCGAAAGTTAGATACTCTACTGAGGATACAACGTTTTACATGTCTTGATGGGTGATAGTTATGATTGTTTAACGTGGAATGTCCGCGGGCTGAATTCCCCTCCAAAAATCCAACAGTTCTTTGCATATTTGGACCGCCATGGGATCCAGGTTGCTCTCCTACAGGAGACGCATCTAACTAAGACCTCCGAGACCAAGATTGCACTCAAATGGGCTGGGTTTAAACTAGCCTCCTCATATTCATCTTATGCCAGAGGGGTTATTATTCTGATAAAAAAAAGTATACCATTTACACCACTCAACACCTATATAGAAGAGGGACGCTGCGCTATGGGCCATGGTAAATTTGGGACGTTCCGGATTACCTTCATCAATGTGTACGGGCCCATAGTGGACTACGTGGAGGTCTTTATACGAATGTATAGCAAGCTGAGAGATTGGCCAGTCTGCAGGGCATTCGCACACCCAAAGTAGCCCAAAGTATTAATAATGTTATGATGGAATTTGGGCTGATTGACGCTTGTTGACTTCGCAATTGTACAGCGAGAGAATGTACCCATGCCACACCGGCACATAATAGATGGTCTCGGATGGACTATTGGCTACTGAGTGAGGGGGCAAATGGATGGGCTACGGACATCGCCACTCTCCCACGCACTATCTCAGATCAAAACCCAGTACAACTTACTCTCAAAATACCAACCAAAGTTCATCGCCCGTTCACGTGGTGATTTCGGTCAGAGGCGCTACTGGACCCCATATATGCGGATACCATTAGAAAAGCCATAAAGCAATTTTTTTTTAAAAATGTAGGTACCGTCGAGAGTACTGCCACACTTTGGGAGGCCTTTGAAGTGACCATCCGGGGAGTCTGCATCAGCACCACAGCCGGTATTTTAAAAGATATTAGAGGTCAACTCACTAAAATGGAAACCACACTAACGGCTCTTGAGCGAGACTACACAACTAACCCTTGTCCAGCCACGCTCTCTAGTATTCACAACCTGGTTCTGGAATATGACACATTAGCAGAATCTGAAATCCTTTATCTTTCAAGCAGACACGTGCCAGGGCATATGGGGAGGGTGGTAGACCAGGCCGCAATCTAGCCCCGAAACTCAAATTCCGCTTCGAACATCACCACATAGCCAAAATAATTGACTCTAAAGGGGAAGAACATTACACTCCTCAGGAAATAGTGGACCGATTCCGTGCCTTATTTATATCTAGCTGAATATTTGGTGGATATCGCCTGTGCATGGTTGGCAGATAGTCATCGGGATTATTTAAGTCAACCAATTGACGAATCGGATATAAAAGTGGCAAATTCTATAAAGAATATGTAGATTTAGTTACACCACACTTATTAGAAATGTACGCTGAAGCACATGAATCGGGCATTCTGCCGCCATCCCTTCGTCAAGCATTATTACCCTATTCAAAAAGGACAAACCATCCGATTGCTGCAAATCGTATCGGCCACTATCTCTGATAAACCTGGACGCTAAAATACTTGCAAAAATGTTTGCAACAAAACTCCAACCTCTGATGACCTGTTTGGTTCTACCGGACCAATCTGGATTAATTCCAAAACGATCAACGTCCCAGAATCTCAAAACTATATTTGCGATGTTGCAGGTCCTCGACCCAGATCTGCACGCTGCAGCAGTAATGTTGGACGTGGCTAAAGCATTTGACTCTATAGAGTGGAGCTACATGTTCCAAATCCTACAACATATTGGGTTTTCCTCACTGTATCTTGGTTAGGTGAGGCTGTTATATACCAACGCTTAGGCGCGAGTGCGGGTGGGGGGCCGGACATCAGAGCCATTCCCAATTAAGAGAGGCACCAGACAGGGCTGCGTCCTATCGCCACTACTGTTCGCTCTTGCACTTGAACCCTTGGCTTGTGTGATTCATCAACGACATAGGGAAACGGCCCTCAATTTCATTCACCGACCTATTGATATATCCCTTTATGCTGATGATATGGTGCTTTTTATCAGAGACCCAGGCCGTTACTTGGCCCAGGTGCTGAGAGAATATATCAGATTTGGACTGTTCTCGGGTCTCACAATCAACTTTGACAATTCAGTGATAATACCTCTGACACCCATCACCTCCCAGCCAACTATAGAGTATCCCCTAGTATGGACCACAGATCCAGTTAAATATTTAGCGATATGGGTGCATCGAGACCCTGAAGTCGTCATAAAGGAAAATTATGGAAGACCATGCATTACACTTAATCAACAGGTCGACAGTTGGAATGCATTGCCATTATCCCTGGCCGATCGCATAGCAATTATCAAAATGATTGTTTTACCCCTCTTCCTGTATTTATTTTCCAATATACCTGTAAAACTGACAGCACTTTTTCAGTGTTCTGGAACCTCTCTGCTCAGGTTGATTTGGGAGGGCAAACAGGCTAGGGTGGGCTGGGCGACACTCACACTTGACTACGCCAAACGGGGGATTCAGTACACCAGATCCGTAGATCTCTGTGCCCAAGCGCAGTATGCATACTGCTGGTTTAACCCTCATGCCTAAATCCCACACATGGCAGTGGAAGATGGCGATGCCCACCCAATCCCTTTACCCAGTATAATCACACATACGCGTTGCAGCACCCCAAAGGCGGAGATTAACAAATTGGATACAACAATTGCTGCGTGGCAATCTACAGGTAAACTTGCCGCTAGATTCCCATATATGCCCCAGCGCTGTCCCTAGCACATCACGCTGCACGGTCGGTGACACAGAAGACTGTCCACTGCAATCGTTGAGAGAGGCAGGTATAGACAAGATGCAAGACCTCTATCCAGATGGCAATTTCATTACCTCTGAAGACCTCCAATATATCACTAACCCTACACCACTATTCCAATTTACTGTGCATAGGCTTAGACAAGCTATTAAAACTCATTATACCACATATCCGGCCCAACCACCAGCTCTACAGTCTTTACAGCTGCTGTTAACGGTTCCTACACGGGGCAAACTAGTCACCAAACTTTACAGAGAAGTACGTGCCGAGAAAACTGTCGAGCCGGATAGAAGCTTTGCCCGCTAGAATGATAAGCTGACACCCCCCATGACGCCTTCAGAGTGGGAACATGTATGCAACCTTACAAGCACACTCGCACTTAATGGCAACCTACGTATTATACACTTTAAGTATCTCCATCAGATATATCACACGTTTCTCCGATTGCATGATTGTGGCCTACGCGAGTCTAGCAGATGCAAGCGTTGTGGGCAGTTAGATGCTGATTTTTGGCACCTAGCCCAGGACTGCAAACAGGTATCCCTGTTTTGGGAAAATGTAGTGCAACATATACGAGAAATGTCTAGGGCAGTATTGCAATGTACACCACTGTTATATTTAATATGTTATGTTTCTCACCTGAAAGGGATTATAGGCAAATCTGTGCGTATTGCACTGCTGATGGCTAAACGCCGAGTTGCTGTAACATGGGAAAGCGCCCTCGCTCCGAAAACCGAGCACTGGCTTAAAAATATGGTATACTGTAAGGAGATCCTTGAACTGTACACTGAAGAGCTGCCCACATCGTCTAAACCCAAGGACATCTGGAAACCGCTGCGCCAGTATCTTCAGCAACAAGCCCAAACTAGCTTACAAGATGTAGTGGAAGGATGCAATGTAGGATTAGAACCTGTAACTTGTGGATTTAACTATGGTTCATGACTTGATGCTTGACGCTAGTGATATTCTGTACCGGTCAATCACATGTTACGTGTTAGTTCTGTTGTGAGCTACCGTGCATGGTAGCGGTGTTGTTTATGCCTTTTGAAAATGCAATAAAAAGATATCTATAAAACTACATAACCCAGAAGGCTTAGACCCTCCTTTTCTCCACCAATCACAGTCCACCCCATAGGGTATATGACGCAGTGACGTCAAAGTCTTTCCTCTTTCTTTGCTGCTGCAGCAGCGAGTTAAGTGTACTTGTTTTATGAATAGGTTTATTGTGCATGTTGGCGAGGGTGCATATATGCGCTTTATGTGTGCTACGCTTCTTCACGCGATCTTTTCTTGCCCGTAATTTCATGTGGAGAGGGAGCAGGAAAGATGCACTTCGCACTGACAAAGGGTAAGTAACATTTCTGTTTCTGCCCAGATCGCACATGCGCGTGCAGCTGATCAGAGGGAATTGATATCCCATCGGCTCCTCGAGTGATGCTACACAGGCAGGCTATTCCCCGGTCCCTGGAACGCCCCACAGGGTGAATAAATGGAAGAGGGCACTCCCTAGGAGAGTTGGGATGGCTCCCTCCACACTTTACATTCAGTAAATCTACCAGTCTGGTGACAGTGGGTTTAAAAAAAAAAAAATTCCCAGACTAGCTGGCTTGAGGCTTTCAGCCTGTGACGGGACCAAACTCGATCCTCCTTGGGCATACTCGCCCCCTGAACCCATTCCGCCCCTCCATTACCACGATTGTGTACTTTGCTGAGGCGGGAGAGGACTATACTGAATATGTGGAATATGAAGAAGTGCCTTATGAGCACCATATGGAAGAGCATATTGTGGCTGTTCTAGATTCACACGTGCAAGACTCTCTGAATAATATTAAGACCTTGCACCCTTTTACCCAGCCATTAAAACATTATGGCAGATGTGTGTTGGGAGGACCTTTAGGGGAATCCTCAGTTAAAGAAGCGCTGTTGGGAGATCAGGGCTTTGCCCGGGAAGTGTCATCCATAAATTTCCTGAAATCTACACAAATTTTAAACTAACCACAAAAATTACCTATGTAATCGGCTACTGTTTGCTACGTAGGCATTAAACAAGCGAAACGCTAAAGTTTTATAACAGATAGTAACAAACATTGCAGACAGTATTTTAAAAAGCACACTGGAAAAAAAGGTTTCTGGACAAAAACCGTGCCTACCCCTTAAACTACTTTTTTTAATGACTTGCCTAGCGCTAGCTGTCTGTTGGAGAAAAGACCTACTGTCGGCTCACAGTGGGCTTAGAGTGTTATTTTGTGCACACCAACAAAATGAAGTGAGCACTGTCTCATAGCACCTTCTTTGTAAGCGAGGCATAAAGGCTTTGCCAATGCTCATCTATTTTTTGCAGTACTGAATGTATTGCGATCAATGACGTTTCATGTTTGGTTAAAACCTAGAGACACATGCACTTCAATACCAAACAAATGTGTAACATTAAAAGATTTGACAGGCTGTACCCAATACAACTTGCCCTTTTTAGAGCACTAACCAGCTATGCAATATTATGTGTTTTTATATATCTTTCCAGCTATGCAATTCTGTATTTGTATTCTCAAAAGTATTTGGATCAGAAAAATGTCAATGCCTACCTATCACAGATCTCTGAATAAACTGGACAGAGCAGGGAGCTATGTAGAAATAACTAAGAAATAGAAACCCTATTCATGTCACAAAGAGAGCCATCTAATAATTGAAAGGTTTCAGACGAACATGGGACAAAAAAAGAAACATACATACAAATATTCTATTTCTAAAACGGACTGATACCCAAGTCAGATTTTTTTTTTTTTGCAGAAAAATCAGCAACATGAACGTTAATTCGTCTAAATGCCAGGTGTAGGGGAAATAACATCACAAGCCTATTGACCTAGCGACACCATAGGTAGTAACACTAAATTAAATCACCCACCCTTAGAGTTAATTTCATTCCACGAAAGCAATGTCCTCACCCACAAGCTAATGTTATTCCATGAAGCAATGTCGCACAACCTTTTACATTCAAGGCATTGCATTGCAGGATGTGATATCATTGAGGTTACATGGGACATTCTTTGGAAGAATATCAGGCTGGTGCAATGAATGGCCCAATCAGTCAAAACTTTTTTATTCAGCAATTTGCCATAAAAAGAGCACCACTTCGGAAACAAGGCCTATCAAAATACAAGTTAACAATTAAAAAAGAAAATTGGTGCGCCAATGATAACATACAGGTTAACAAGAATACATTCGATCAAGGACACAGTATCTCACATCATTTTTTTTTTTTAACCTTAAATAGAATCTAGATAACAGAAAGGGTAGATTAAACACCAGTACCTAATTAGCATATTTGTTTCTAATTCTTAATGCCAAACTAATATAACTACTACTAACTGCATGACAAGTGGATTGCGATTCTAGACGCTGAAGATCCTACAGGCTTAACTTGTAGAAAATATGTTTAGCACGCAGAACTGGGCATAAAAATTGGTTTCTAACAAGATTATAAAGATTACAAAAAAGCATAAAATGAGCAGTAAACTAATGATATTTTGTCACATGGGCAGCAGGGTAAACAAGCATTTGCAATGCAATAGGTCTCGCATTTACGCGAGTTTGAGCTATTGACATTGCAAATAACTATGCCTTTTATTTTACTTTTCGCTTTTAAAACATAAATAAAAGGCATTGTCATTTACAATGCCAATAGCTTAAACTCGCGTAAATGCGAGACCTATTGCATTGCAAATGCTTGTTCTAAAGTGTGGCCTATTTGACATAGACCCGAAAAACGCACTTCTACATATCATAAAATACTCGATTCAAACGTAATTGCACTACATTAGCTTATACGCGTAAAATCAGTGTCAATAATGCACAAAAAATAAACCCATAAAAATGTCTTACACTATTCCTGACAAAAGCTGGAGACCATAATCGGTACCGCTTTAAACATAGTGCCTGGTTAAGTGTCTAATTTTTTTTCACTATCTTCCAGTTCTAAATCAGATTGTTGTTGTAATGAGTGTCAGTAGAGATGTTTTAACATGGAGGCCATAAAAAACACATTAAAGGGAGCTGTTTCCATGACGGAAAAGGGAGGATCGGAAATGTGTCCCCCATCAAATGAAAACAGATATAAACAACAGCCCCTTCACCGTTGGGAAGGAGGCGTTGGTTAACCAGGCACAATTAAGCCATGTGGGAGTGAAAGCTCTTCTTGTGCATTAAGCGTTTAAAAACGTTTTTCCGACAGCTAGGGCTGTGCATTTGGCGCCATCATACCCTAAAATAAGAGACATCTAAAAATAGAACTGTTTTCCTTTCGGCTCGGCTCCTTATAACTTTGTTAGTCACTGCCAATCCCTAAAATAAACCAGTCTGTTACAGTCTCTCCTGGTAGCAACAGTAAACAAGCTTTGGAAAGAGAGTGGGGCAAAGAGCCCAGACTGGCCACAGGCGAGAGCAACTGGCGGTGCAAATAATTTGCGGCCCACTAGGTGGCACTGCGGAGTATGGAAAGACCCATTGACCAAAATGTTAAACGTAGAAACATCTGGAGTGTAGACAGGGAGGGAAGAGGGAGGTGGGTGGTGGGGGGCAGGCACCAAGGCTTCTTTGGTCGATGATGGGGAAAGAAACGCCGCCTTCAGAAAACTCCTCTCGGGGTCTGGAGCCCTGCCACCGTCATCCGGGGCAACGGCATTAAACAGGAGGAAACACGCCCGGGGGATTCAGTCATGTCAATGGAGACGAGGGCAAGAGGCGGGGAGTAAAGGAAAGCACCGAAAACAGACCAGAAAGAAAGACGAAGGAAAAATATAGAACACTACGCTACAAAGTCTTCAGCAATCCGTGGGGAACTTCTTGAGACCTATGAAAGTTTTTAATCAGTAGTTCAGTGTCAGCGAGAGAGATGACAGTGCTTAATTTGAAACAAGTATATAACAAGCACAGTGCGCGCGCACTGCAAGGTATGTGAGGTAAGTAGCTGGCACCTGGCCGCGCTGCTGCTCGCTCCCGAGCTCCCTAGACCAGGGGAGAGAGAAGGCGGGACATGCACCCGCCTTTGGCCAATTGCGTGCCGTCTTTCTTAGAAAGACGCACACAAAGGCCAATAGCGCATGAGCAAAAAAAAACAAAAAAAAAAAAAAACACGCACGAGAGTGTGGTCAGAGTTGAAAGTGATTACTATAAGCCTTGCAGAGCAGCACATGCGCGCTGGCTCAGGCGAGACCTAAAAAGGAAACCAGAAGCCAGCCCCTTATGTGGGAAAGCTATCAAAGTGATTAACGTAAAACAGCAGCGATAGAACCTATGGACTGAGTTAGCTATCCATACAAGATAAGGTTCCATCCCATCTATAGTCAAGATCGAACAAGCATTTGCATTGCAATAGGTCTCATATGTACTAGAGTTTGAGCTATTGGCATTGTAAATGACAATGCCTTTTATTTATGTGTTGTTTTTAAAACAGATAAATAAAAGGTATTGTCATTTACAATGCCGATAGGTTTCGCATTTGCAAGAGTTTAAACTATCGCATTGCAAATGCCAGCGCCCCTGCTATAAAAAGCGTTAGGAGAGAGTGTGTCCTGCCTGCAACAGTAGGCAGGACAAAGCTATTTGAAACAAGCATTGGCATAGCCAATAGGTCTCGCCTTTGAGACCTTATAAGTGTTTTGCCATGCAACAGTTGTTGTTGCACCAAGGATATTGTGCTGCATAACTAAATACTTATAAGGTCCCAAAAACGAGACCTATTGGCTATGCCAATGCTCGTCTTTAATGAAAGATGTGGGCCTGAAGCTTTTTCTGAGCCTAATCATTTAACTTTCATGAAAAACTTCAAGGCCTTTGGTTACTTGAAGTGCTTAGGGAATGGTGTGAAGTGTGCGAGAGTGGTGTCCGTTATGTTACATGTGAAAAGCAGGGGTACATGTGATATTCCCCTTTTATCCAAAAAGGCCCACGAGCTCCCATTTCACAGTATTTAAGAGATGACATTTGCAAGGTACACCAGAATTATGGGATTCTGAGGCAGTTTTCTGCAATAATTGTGGAATTACCATACGAAAAACAATAAACTGCTACATAAATCTGTAGATTTTAACAAAAGCAATTTTTCTAGCTCAAATGGATCAAAAGTTGCTAAAAAAGAAGCAACGTGTTGGTGCACTATGAAAGGCCCTTAGCAAAGGTTGACTGCCAACCTCCCTGTTGTCTATTGCTGTATTTGCGTGTTAGACTTGTGCTAATGGGTCGAAACCTTTGCCTAGACAGTGTTACCAGAGTGAAAATGACAAAATAATGAAGCAATATTTCCACATTACACTACATAATTTCCTTTTTTTTCTTGTTGTGTAATTTACTGAAACCAGCTGCATTTGTTCCTCCTTTTCCGCATAATTCCAGTGTGTGGCATGTGGCAGAAACAATTTGATAGGATTTTGCCACCCAAAGAAAAGTAATTGAAATGGTAAAAAAAAAAAAAAAAAAAAAAAAAACAATCCATGTATATTTTAGTAGTGGTTTGTTTAATGTTCTTCCTGCTGGGACACTATTTTTTATTCGTGGTACTATATGAGAAATTCTGAGGTGTAAAGACTTTTGCCCAAGTTCACCAACACAGATACAGCATGGGCAGGAGCAGTGCAAGTTCCCATTATAGAAAACAGTAGTGGCAGCACCATTAACACATACTACCACTGTCCTGCCTACTCCCAATCACCACAGGTGCTAGCTGAGTCTGCTAAAATAATTAGAAGTGAAGGCTCAGACACCACACTTCGAGGCACGGGTGACAGTGCACTTATTCGCTATAAAAAAATCCTCTCTTTATGTCACATAGGTAGATAGAAATGGATAATAGAGCTGCTGTAACTCCCTTTGTACCTAAACAATGATATAGAGGGCTAATGCACTTGCCAAGATGTTCCTACAATCTGTGGCTTTAGAAGTTCAAATATTGCCACTAAGCCTTTCATTTCCGACTCAAGAGTGGGAAAGCGAGCACTGCAAAAAAAAAAAAACGTGGTATGTCCTGCCACCGGTGAAAACATTCTGAGCTGCTTGGTGTCCCTGTTCTGGATAACCCACACTTATTTAAACTTCGAACAATTGTGATGTTTTGGTACATTTTGAAAGGTAGAGCGCATACCCCCCATAGGCCTCTAATTATTTTAGCTATCAATTAAATCGCAGCTGTCGGAGGGTGGTGTCCTTTTATCAACAATCCTGAAAAACACAGCTCCACAGTTTTCATTATGGCTCCACAGAGATGAGAAATGGGGTATGATTAGAGGAGACTGCAAGGACAGAAAATATGATGAAGAAAAATAAAGCAAGCATAAGAGAAAAGATTTCAAATTAAAGAGGTATGTGAAATAAAGGTGAAGTAGAAGGGAAGAGACATAACCGAGAGAGGTGACTAGAGAGGAGTAGGAGAGTGATGTGTATCATTAAAGCAGAGAAGGCGATGAAGATGGAGTGTGAGGTAGAGGTAGATCAAGGAGGATGGATCAGGAGAACGATGAGCAAAGTGGGCGATGGGAATAGGGTAATTCGTAGTTCTGTACTGAGAAAAGGATGAGAGGTGAGTAGAGTAAAAGAAGTAGGGAAGGCTGAATGAGGCTGGCAAAGGATTGGAATGATGAGAAAGGAATAATATCAGAGAGGCATGTGATGGGCATATGATAAAATGTGGCTGGGCAAAGAGGGAGTGTTAGGATGAGAGTGCTAAAACAAGAAAGTGACGGAGACAGAGAGGGTGATCTGAATAGGAAAGGCTACTGGGAGAAAGAACGAGAACAGTAAAGAAAAGGGACTGTGTCAGTCACAATTCAGAAGAGACCGTTCAGTTTTGAGACGCTCATATTAGCTGCACATTTCCACTAGGATTGCCTTATAATACATTCTACTCCAAGGACGGACAGCGGAATATAGGATTGTAAACTAGCCACCAAACTGACAAGCTAAGTCGTCCACTTCAGAAGCTGTACTCTTGCCACAGGGGGGCAACTAAGTGTAGAAACGGGCTCACATTTGATATCTGGCCAGTTTCCAATTTGGGTTGCTTTTCCAATTGTTATTGCATCTACTTCAACTAAATGGACAGCAGTAGCTGTTACCCATAATTACCAGAAGTTGAATAGCTTTACTATCTATTTAAAATATGCATGGACACCAAGTATTTGTGGATATTCTGTATGCTGATAAGCACTCTTCAAATAATAAAGGCCTGAGAGCAGCTGCTGTTCAAAATGTTGATCTGCAATTGAAAAACAGGCACAAGGAAGCAAGATTGCAAGGTACACATATGCACAACCCACT
This sequence comes from Triturus cristatus, assembly GCF_964204655.1. Taxonomy (NCBI): domain Eukaryota; kingdom Metazoa; phylum Chordata; class Amphibia; order Caudata; family Salamandridae; genus Triturus; species Triturus cristatus. Next base: position 1,065,507,277 of record NC_140581.1, read on the forward strand.
CGTATGGAAGCATTTCAGGCTTCCAGTAAATACAGACCACCATTACACCATAAGGAGCAGCAGTCAAGGTAAGGCGGACAAAAGAAGGCCCAGTGGAGAGTGCCAATATTGAGGTTAAGATAGAGGGGGTGTTAAAGCAGGAGAGAGGGAGACAGAGACAGAGAGACAGAGAGAGATTTTAGAAGAGAGTGAATGTATTTTGTTTGCTTTTGATACATGCACAATTGCCACCATTGCCTCATGGAAGGCAACGTTTGTTTGTGTTTTGAGTGTCTGCCATTTATTGCAGTTTTTTACCTCTACGTGTACTTTGTATACTTTTGTAACCTGCACACGTCACTTTTTCCTTTTGTAACGTATCGTTAGCTACCGCTTGTATTCTGTTTGCTCTTGATACTTGCACAATTGTCACTATTGCCTCATGTAACGTATGCTTTTGTAACATGCTCACTTGTAATTTTTCTCCTCATGTATCATTACTGTTCCTATTGTGAAGCGCTCTGACACCTTCGGGTAAAGTCCGCGCTGTATAAAAACGCATTAAATAAAATAAATGAGGGAGAAGAGGAGGCATAGTGAGAGGATAGCGAGGTTAAGAGAGGCCTTAGAGGGGGGCGAGAGGAGAATGAGAAAGAGCAGGGCGAGGCAAGTAAAGAGGAGGGTGAGGGGAAGTGAACAAGAGGGTGAGGCAGGAGGATGCAGAGTGTTAGAAGAACAGTGTGAAGCTAAAGGTAACGTGAATGAGGCAGAGAGAAAGGAGCCTGAGGCTGACAGAAAGGAAAGAGGCTGACGCACAGGGAGCAAAGGACATAAAGCACTTCTGTGCAAAGCTCTAGAAATAGAGTTAAAACTAGTAAACATGGCCTTACGTGTATGCAGCTCATCTCCCTACAAGACCATACAGCAAGCACGTCCTAACCCAACTCTCAAACACCTGGAAAACGCTAGACAACTCCATGGCCCACCTATGCTTGTTCATGGCCTTCCCAGATCCTGAATCCTGGCCTGCTTTACCCCTATTCAGCACGGTATCAGCAGACCACTGAGTTGGGTACACAGCCTTCTCTCTATACCTCTCCGGCCTTAGACTCTGTGCTGCATTGCTTCTACTCCACGCACAGACGATCACGGAGGAAAAGCTAGACATAAAAAAGAGACCAAACAATATGAGGTGCAACATTTTATTATAAATGGCGGCCATCTTAGCGTGGTGCCAGTAATAGCTTGACTCACTTACTAATGCAGTTCTCCAAACCTACTTTGTCCTTTAAGTTTATGCAGATAGCTCTGTAAGACAAGCTTTGGCATAGCCAATAGGTCTCGCCTTTGGGACCTTATAAGTGTATAGCCATGCAACAGTTGCATAACTAAATACTTATAAGGTTCCAAAAGCGAGACCTATTGGCTATGCAAAGTGGCCGTGCGGCTGCAAAAGTGAAAGTGATCGCGATCAAACATCAAAGCGGCCGCGAAAGTGAAAGTAATCGCGGTATGCACTGTAGCTCTAGGCTGGCCTGGTAGCACTTTTTGGAGCCCTCTCAATAAGTCTCGCCAGACCAGCGCATGGCTGGGTCAGGCGAGACCTAAAAATTGTGCTCAGAGGCTGTAATTAAAGCTTACCAAGTAACAACACATGTAACAGGGGGTGTCGCCATGGGAGGTTACAAAATGAGACAAGGCGGTACTAAGGAGTGACTATTAAGCCTATTGACCATGAACAGCCACAGTTTACAGTGGACAATGACACAAGCCAATGAAAAATATGGGCGGAGTGGGCAAAATTTAAAGTCCCTACCTGAATACAGCATGCCTTGCAGAGCAGCGCATGCGCTGCCCAGGTTCAACCTAAAAATGACATGAGGCAGTAGGCATGGATCATCCTCTTGAAATTCCAGCATCCAGTCACTATCTAAAGAATAAATCTTTCACCGAGACTTCGAATTGTGATCAATCTCATTAGGGAGATGGAAACAATTTGGGGGTACCAAGGTCAAGGAAGGCCTGCTTGTCGTATGTTAACTAGGGAATCGAGACCATATTATCCTGGCTCAAACAATCCTCTAGTACCAGTCGAGAGAGTTTGGCCTCCGGAGTGTCCCAAATCTTTATCTATAAGAGTAATGGTGCAATTTTCACAGAATCGCCCAAAAACAAGAGTCCCATTTCTAAGTGGGGGATGTAACTCTTGCTGCTTTAGGGAATTCCCAACAACCTGCACAGAAACGTATTCTCTAATGTTTGCAGTTTTCCTGAGTGTGTATAGCCCCACACTCCTGCCCCATATATGCAAACAGGGAGACCTTTACTTTTATATAGCGAAATCATTTATTTGATGGACTTATGACCTAGTTGATCCACCAATTTAAAAATTGCCTCTGCCGCCCCTGCAACATTCTGTGCTCTTTGCGTCAGTAACTTTACCCAATTTTAATACGCTTCAAAGGCAATACCAAGATAATTACATTTCCGCAACTTAGCTATAACTGTCCCACCAATATGGCATTTTCTTGGACATGTGTTTTTGGGGCCACTAGTCATGATAAAAGATTTCTGATGATTCAATTTTAGTTCAAGATTGCCCATAAAATAATTAAAAGCATTAAATAAAATCTGAAGGTCTTTGGAGGTGCGGGCAATTAAAACTGCATCATCGTCGTAAAGTAGAACGGGGACTAGGCGGCTCCCAACCTCGGGTAAATCTTTTCCTTTTTGCACTAACACCGATTTCAAGCCGTTAATATAAAAAATGAATAAAATTGGGGCTAGGATGCAACCCTGCCAGACCCCTCAATTGATTGTAATGTACGGGGTACATTTACCATCCTAACCATATTAGATTTGTGTAATTCTATCCCAATGCAGGTGCTTGAGGAGGTCTAGCAGGAAATACTTAATGCCCACCTCTTCCATTAGATCTCATAGTTTGCTGTATCCTCCTTGTCAAAAGCACCGGAGAGGTCCATAAATGCCACCTGTAAAATAACTCTCCTGGCTTCGTCGTATTTCCAAGCTAAAATAAGAATGTTGAGAAATTGTTCAACTGTACCTAAGCTAGGTGAATACAATATTTCATGTCTGAGAAGAAGTTATTTAATTATGCCCAGTCTTTCAATTTTTGGATAATTACCTTCCCAAGGACATGATTCCAAATAGGTCAGTTTTAAAGATTGCTACACCTTTTTTTTTTTTTTTAACTACATGAATTGTAGATTTAATCTGTAAGCGTCGGAGTTTGGCCTTATTAGCAACTAGAAACACAATGGTTAACAAAGGTGCCCAAAACTCAAGATTCTGTATATAGATGTCAATTGGGCCGCCATCTGGGCACACTGCTCTACCCACAGGACATCTTGAAATGGCTTTGGATACGTCATTACAATCTATGGATTCGCTGAAAGTGAGTGCACTGTTCAAGTTGAAATTTAATAAATCTTTTGAATCTGCCTGGGACGGATTGGTCTCTTGATCGAAGTCTTTGGAAAAAAGAAGCGCCCATCGGTCTGCAGGAATATGACATTCTAGGGTTATTGTGCTCAGAGAAAGGTGGCCGGTTAACAATTTCCCAAAAACGCCCTACTGTCTTTCAGGCATTCCCAGGCCCCCCTCCTTATTTGGTCCCTATGCACGGCAGAGGTTCTTTTATATAATTGTTTAGCTGCTTTGATCTCCTCAATATTTCAAGGAATAGTGTTGTTTACTGACTAAAAATTCTTTAAAGCAGCTGTACAGGTAGGATTAAACCATCTATGGGTAGGTAGCTTCTTACAGGACGGTTTAAACCGTCATCATGCAAGACATCATTGGACAGAATCATCAAAGCCGTTTAAGAATTCTCAGGGTTAAGCCTCCTCTGATAGACAGCATTTTAACTCCTCTTTTTTCCCAGCAATTGATTCTTTAAAGAATTTGATGGGATATATACTAGCCCATTTAGCCCGTAATCCTTTATTGGGAAACTAATGTTGATTATTGCTTCTTTTTAACTTTTCTTTTAGTAGGTATCAATCAAAACTCACTAATACAGGGCTGTGGGCGCTAACACCGCAGATGAAATATGTAAATCTATCACGAGCGGTGCAAGATCTGAGGACAACAAAATAAAATCAATGGTGTTTCCCCCTACCTTTGCCTATAAATATAGGTGGATAGACAACTCCCTCTTTGAAAAAGATCTGTTAAAAAATAAACATTATATTTGACAATAACTTCATTCAGCGCCTCCCCATAGGGTGTGTGTAAAAGTGTGTCATACCGATCAGTAACTCCGCAAATGCAATCTCCCTGTGGGGGAGATCTAGAAATGTTAAAGTCGCCCATTCATATTATAGGTACTTTTGGTGGGAGCTAAGATGAAGGAATCCAATTCTTCTATAACAGAAACAGGTTGTGCGGTGAAAAAAGATTACAAGAAAAATTGACAAAATGTCAAAACCCAAACAAAGAATTTCAAGGTCTGAAAACAAGTAGCACGTTAAAACTTCTGTTTTGCTATTTAAATATTTCAGCAGGATCAGAACTGCTAGGCCTTCCTTTAGTCTGCCTCATATCGAGGGTAATGCTGAAGTACAGAAAGATTGGTGGCTTAGTAAGAAGGGGAGAGGTCAAGGTTTTTATTTGATTTATGGATCATCAATGTGGTCCTCCTCCAAATCAGCGATGATGGCGCATATAACCAACGACAGATAATAAGGTATTTAGAGGGTAGAATGTTGCCCTTTCCATTTTCATGCCCGGTAGGTATCTTTTTCCCTACAACTGGTTGAACCAGATAGACCAAAAGAACACAAGAAGGGGGATTTTGCCCATCCGGAAGAAATTTGAAATCAGTACTACTTCAGTCAATGTAGATTACGGGTTATAAATCCTCGTGTCGTTCAAGATGCACGGGGTGGGGCCCTGCCCTGCCTTGTCCCGCTGTGGATGGGCGAAGACGGGTCCGGGTACGTGACAGAGTGCATCCCGCGCTGCGGGAAGTAGCAGCTGATTTTAAAGTGAACGCCGGCGCTCTGCAGCTCCTCTCCACCTCGGGTGATGCGGAGCTTTAGAGCCCTGCCATCCTTGTTGCGTGTCACAAACTGAGGGAAGCGGCAGGGGATATTTAAGCGCACATCGGCGCTCTTCAGATCCTCCCTGCCTCGGTGATGTTGGGCCTTAGATTCCCCTTGTTGCGCATGGACCAGTCAAAAATGGATGCCCCCTATTGGAGACCTGAGAATTTGTTATGATAAGTGACACTAATTCCAAGATCCTGCAAACAAAGTCACAATGTTTGGGGTGAGGAAGACCTTTGTTCAGTTGCTGCCAATTAATATCCAGGTTATTCTAGCTACACTAGCATAGGTTTCAGGTTGAGAACTGTGTTCTTTGTTGTGCAGCAAGCTCCGCTTCAGAAAGTTGGTGTTTTGGAAGCTAACTGAAGGGAAAATGAAAGAAAGCAATAATTTTCCAAAGCATTTCACACCAGCAGAGGCACACAGAATGGAGAGAAAGAGGAAGAGGTACCGCAACAATATGAAGCAAGATTAGGTGTTGCAAATCTAGTGGGAATGAGTTGTTCGTGATGAGATAGTGAAGGGATGACACATTCTTGTGTTTATCTTAAAAAAAAGGACACTCATCTAAAATTAGCGGCATCAAAAATTTAGGACTGACAACTACATCTTTTGGCTGAGAGCCACTGGATGCTGTTGCACAACTAGCAACATCAAAAGGTAGATAGATTCTAAGGAACACAGATCATGCCTCACAAAATAGAAGTCTTAAGATATGTACAACAATCTTTAACCAGGAAGTGAGAGACAAGCTCCCAACTGTAAAGTTCCTCAGCCTGTCTTCAAAGTGCCTTTGCCTCATATTAATGGGCACCGTGCCTTCTTGTAACGGGCAATATGGTGAAATTACAGGGCTGAAACATTACTATACAAATACAAAGATGACTTAAAAAATTACATTAGTTTTAATTTCTTACTGGAAAACATAGAATGGGCATTCAACTAGTATTAAATTGTGCTGTAATAGAAGAACCAAACTGAGAAATTTGGCATAAGGAACTACGGAAAGACATTGCTGGGGCATTGTAAAAGCAGAACACACTGCCCCAAATAAAAGAATTCCACGGAAAATGCAACACCAGTGTTCAAAGGAATTAAAAGTTTAGCTTGGGTATTTAGGAATCCACAAAGCTAGACACTGGAACGAATAAAAGGATTAAAGAATTCACAGAGGAAGATTTCAATTAATTTTAAGTATACATGTGTATACGTTCGTCACAGAATGCCGCTATTCCCAAAATGCAAACGCCCTAAACAAATATTAAAACTAAAGAGACATATACTTGGGTTGATACTCATGTCCATCAATGCAACAGTTCAAGTAATGAGTCTTTTCATGGGCTGAGATACATAGTAAAAGTAAGTCCTTAAAAAACACAGCCCTGCACTTAAGGCAGATGATTATTGCACTGCATCGAAATCAGGATATAGTGTGTGACCCCACAAACAGAATGAGAACAAAAGTGAAGTAAAGTTTGGCAATTCATAAACCATAATCGACATCCACTGCACCAGTAAAGGAGCGACTGCGGAGGAAGCAAAAATAATATAATCTATGCATTTTCCTCGTTGAACACGGACAGAGGACAGAAAGGCGTAGTTAGGCTCCGGGAAGACTGGTTAATCTTGTTTATAGGTGTAAGAATTAGAGTAACCTCAGGGCAAACTAGAAAACGCATATCATTTCAGTCTTGGCTCAGAAACCTAAGGTGAGAAACTTCTGACAATATTACGTAATTCATCAGCAAGCACATAGATGGTGGGCACCCAGGAGAAACTTCTATTAGGAGGAGACATAAAAAAAATCAGCAGGTGTTAGCGGGTCGACCCACAATATGGTGGTTATTTTCCCAGTATGTACAATGGATTCACAACTCTCAAGGCTTAGTTTGTTCCTAAAACTAGAGGTTGGAGTCAATTTTACTAGTGCTCTACAAGGAGTTTAATTTGATTTACATGTTGTGACCTAGTGTCCACAGGGATTGGGGATATCAGTATTTACTGGGACACAGGAATAATAATTTATAAGAAAATGTTCAGCTGCCAAATTGTAATACTTCAGATGTGTTTTAAGATGTGTTACTCCAGACTTTAATATATCATCAGACTCTATCCTTAATTAAATTAACACCATTTAAGGGGTGGAAAAGACAATCACGGAGCCACCTTTGAAAGACTGGAGAATTTAGGCCTGGTTAACATTTGGAGGTTGTTTAAATTACAATTGTGAAATTACATGTGATCCTTCACTCCCCGCAACTCAAGAATAGTTTATTTTTTGTACATGACACACTTTTGGACAAATCAGCAGTTGCAGCAATAGATTTTGTAACTTTTTACAAAGGAACACCTACTTTAGAGGTACACAGTGGATCCTTTATGATGAAAATACAGACAAAGTTCTTGAGGGAGACACCAAGACAAAAACTGGTAAATTCAAAAGTTTTCCAACTGTCATCACTGCTTCCAATTTACATTTGATATGAGGCATCCCTTAACTGTGGGGCTTTTTAGGAGTGACAAGTCGAGCATTCATTTTACCATTCATGTGTAAGCTCGCATGAGCCTTTTTTCGATGGGTAATTTTTACACAATTATATTTCAATATGATTTATACATATTATACTGCATTATTTTTCTTATTAACATATTTGGCATATTTGATTCAGGTCTCACATTTCAGGTTAAGCCGGTAATAGTCCGTATACAGCAATGAGTTCCAGCGTGCACACATACATTGCACTGTCTCCCATTAATTTATCCTCTATGAACATGCATGCATGCCGGCCAGTGTTTTGAATGCTAAAGACTTCAAACATGACTGCTGGCAAATATATTCTGCTTCCACTTCATGGCTCTCTTTCCCTATTTTATGAGTACAAGCAGTTTTTTACCAAAATCCATTCTCATCATTAAGGAGCCTGATAATGTACTCATTTCGGGCTAAAAGCTTACACAGTGGTAAGTTTCTTTACCCAGTATTTCAGGAGTTAATACGCATTTTTAGTCTTCTTGCCCACTGACTAGCTTTTGGGCTATATTGATTCTACAGGACTGTTCAACCATTTGTGAAACACTCCTTACCAGCTCTCATTTTATGTTTTTACCAAGTGGGTATGTGATTATGAATGAGTTTTTGTCTCCCCTATCCATTCATTTGATTGTTTTGGTTTAAACTGTCTTTGCAGGGTCGAGGGAATTGCTACGCTCTTTTGCATGTATGAAGTATGTGTTACCAACTTACAAGTTCTAGTGAGCATGTCATTTATGGATCACCAAAATAAGCAGGTATTTTTTCACTATAACCAGGTCCATTCATTCCAAGGTTTGCTTTTCTATTCTTAGTCATGTCATATAAGAAATACAGTGAGAGAAAAAGTACAGCCCTTCTAAATTTTGAGTGGTCATTCCATTCACTATGGAGATGGTACTTACAACCTCACATACTATCTTTTAGTGTACATCCTATTGTCTTGATGAAGTTCCTGCCCTAATAAGCACGGCATGGGGGGTGTTAAAACATACATGGGAATGGATAGAATGTTTTTTTCTTTTACTAGATAGACACCAAGTCTAACAATTAATGTGTCTACGTCTAGCATTTGTTGTTCCAAACAAATGTTTAAAATGATTTGTTTCCAGGTCTCGCCTGAGATAGCACATACCCTGTTGCTTGTGAGACATTTTGTTCATTTACAGGGGACTTAAGAGTCTGCCTATTGCTTACCAGTGGTGGGCTGATTACATCACTCATTTCCTTGCTTCTCTTTGGTCAGCGGGTGCACAGTAAGCTCCCTCTTTGTGAGTTTGTCCTATCTTTGGACCATGGCCCAAGGACTGTTTCCTTGCCCAATGTCCTTCAACTACTCATGCTTTTAGAGCTACTTTTTTCTTGTAGTTGCAGCACTCCATAGGAGTGCATGTGTTTGCATTTTGCTTTACAAGAGCACCACAATACTTTAACACAAGTTCAGATTAATTTTGTTTTTGATACTTGAGAGTCCCCCCTAAGTTGTTGCTTGCCTCCAATGTGTTGCTTCCACCTCATACCCTCTGTCCTGCATTGTGTCACTTGCCCCTGTTGTTGCTTCCACCCTCCAGTTTTTAAAAAGAAAGAGCTATGACAGCCTGCACGGACCGCATGTAGAGCTTTTTTTTTTTTTTTTTTTAAATTGCTGGTGGGAGACATCTGCATCCTCCATGTATCATTCCTCTCTCCCTCTGACATGCTATCTGGCCCACAGTCTCCCCGGCAATTTAAAAAAGCATTATGACACAGCCAGACCAAGCTGAGTGATAGCACTTAAAAAAAAAAAATCAGCATTGTTGTGCAACCGCCTGCTGTGTAACATGGCTAAAAGACACTGACAAAGTGAATAGCTCTCACATAGGCTAGATCTTTTGACGTTGATCGATACTGGTTTATCTTTGTTACAACTTCCTCAACTCACATGTGCTTCATGAATTATTTGGAATACTTTTTCCATACATGTTTATCATTCATATAGTAAAACAATGTGGATATACCTTGCTGGCTGTGAATTTATTTGCTCGTTTACATTGGATGTTCCATTCCATAATTTTTTTTTTTTCTTTGTCGCCCGTGTGGAGGTTGGAGTCGACAATACTGTTATTTCCATTAGATTTACGTTCATGTGCATATTCAAATCGTATAATGTGTATTAAATTGTTTGAAGAAAACACTGTTGCTTACACTGTAGTGCCATGCGATTTTGGGAGCGCTACATATACAATTTCTCACTTTCGGGGAAAAAACAAATAATTTCAGAAGAAGAAATTCTACTGCTAAAGAGACTAACAAAGAACACACGTGCTTTAGCTCTGTCGAATCGTGATATTTGTAAGCATTTTTCCTTCATCAAATGGTTAGCAGAGTGCTTAAGTGCTTTAATGTTTCCAGTGAATGTGCCTAATCTCCGCTTTCTCATGCATAAATAAGTCTTCCACCCACAAACGTAGATTCATTAAGTTTGCAGGTCACAGCCATGGAAGTAAATATTTTCTTACTTCGTAGCTCCTGAATTTTCAGGAGACGGCAAAGATGTGGAGATCGGTGTTGCCTGCTCCATTACCTTCTGATGAAAATCTTTTCCATCTGGTGTAAATTAATGCACACCAGATGAAAGACTCAAGCAACATTTTACCTGGTTTCAAACATGGCATTTACAGTAAACACAATCTTGTAAATGCACACACAGCATGTCTCAAAGATTAATTTGTACTTTTTATCATTTATGTTTGGTATAAACCAGAAGCCATAAATATATGGGATAAAGTGCCCCATGCCATACTTTATAAGGACATTGCAAGGCAAGGAGTTCTAGGACCTTCTAGAGAAACTGTGCTGAAGGCCGCATCTCTTTTTAAGGTCACATAACTCCGAAGTGACTTACAATCTTCTTTTACTGCACAGCAGAGCATAATTTATTCCTTATAATACATGGTCACACCATTACCCTTCCCATAAACCACACAAATCCTTGGTGACTCACTCCGTCACGTTCATTTCGGCAATTAATTAAAGGCAGATTCTTTACTGAAAAATTATTCACACCAAGAAAGAGTTATTAACCCTTGCAAAAAGAGGTTATGAATCGGTTTATGTGAGGCTAAAATAAAAAAAGTAGCGGCTCAGATTTGTAGGAACATGCTGAGATTCTACCTTTCACTGCAGCAACCCCTACAGTGGAAAAATTAAACCTAGTGATATAACCCTGTCTTTTCAGAGGATAACTTTTTCTTTTTTTTTTTTTAAACAAAAGGTATCAGAAGAAGGAAAATACATTTCCCGTTTTCCTTTTTTAAACTGCATCTGTAATTATGCTCCGTGACATGCCTTTCTATCTGGTTGCTGGTTTTAACAGTAGGCATTATGACATAACTCAACTTTATTAATTTATTACAGCTAAGTAGATAGTCATTTTTTTTTTTACATGCAGGGCCATAGGAATTGCGTATTGTGCGGGCAAGGCATTTTTCTGCATAATTTTAGATTTTCCGCATTCAGCCATAATCCATCATCTGCTGCATAATCTTCAGATGCAACAAAAAATTGTTTCTGGATGAAACGGTTCAAAAGTTACAAAAAATGCGCGACGTGTTGCTGCACAGTAGAAGGCCAACTCCATGGTTTAACTGGTCACCTTTCTGTGGTTTATTGCTGTATTTGTGTGTTAAACTGGAACTAATGAGGTGCAAACAATACCCCGACAGTGTAAATATTACAAAATAATGAAGTAATACTTTCACAAAAGGTGCCGAATTACACTACATAATTTGGCTTTTTTTTTGTTGCCATATAATTTACTCTGTCCTCCCTCATACTTAGGTACACCCCAGCCACATAATTCCAGTGGCCCTGATTACAGGTGACTAAAAAAAAGGAAATTAGAAGCTGGCATTTATAAACTGATTTCAGGCTTCCAAGCATCATATCTTAATCGTTGGAGGACGAGGAGAGATTATGGTCCAGTACAGGTTCTCCTGTCTGGTAGCAGATTCAATAGAGTATACCATTCCAATATTTATTCAAGGTAGTATATTAAATACCCAGAACCCACTCAATCACAAGGAGCATCTGTTCATAGGAGCACCAGCCCTCGTCCAACCAAGTGTGGCAAGGAATCAGCTTCCATTCTATCTCTGCTGCTGCTCGGATTTTACCAAATTAAAAAAACTGTTGAAAACCTGGCTGTTTTAGTTATTAGATGAGCGCTATATATGTGTAGGCAGAGCATAGAGATACACCTCTGAGTGTGATTCGTTGGGCTTTATTCAATAGGTAGAACATAACATGCTTCATCATTGGACCATGCTCCTTGTTGGGCTGGAGCTGCCGGAGAGCATTTTTGCTCACCTAATGAGGTCTGGGTAGGTTAACAAGCACCAGCAACTGAATTGGAAGATTGGTTTGGGGTAATTGAAACTAACTAAGGCTATAGTCCGAATCTTTTAATTTAGATAGAGAATCTATGACTAGGTTAAAAGCACAAGTGAGAAACCACAGGAAATAATGTTCCTAGTATTAGTTTTTACATAGCCTTCTTTGGTACATGAAACGTGAAAGATTAGTTGAAATGAAATATTGGTCGACCAGTTTCATGCATCCTCTTTCACTAAAGATCATCAGTATTCATCAGTATTCATCAGGACCTAGTGTAATGCACCTAATCTTCTCTGGGGATGGAGATCCTTATCTAATGGTGTGAAACAGGTAATCCCGCCTCTGTGAAGAACACCAATGAATTGTCAGGACAACCATTCTCAGGACATTCTTGAAGGAGAGTACCAACAGTTTTGCCTACCCCTCATACACGTCCCCGAAGGATGACGGATAGCCAAAACCTTACCTTCCTTTGTATACAAGTGGGTTGAGGCAGTGGGTAGCCCAACTGCAAGTCAACAAAGACCGGGTGAGAGCCAAACGTCTCTGACCTAGAGGGAAAGATGATTGTATACGTCCATAATATCCAATTTCCGATCCATACTTGTGATATGTGGCCTTGGTATCCTTTTATAATTTAGGCAGTTGACATTATTCCAGGGCAAGCTGATTCCTCATGTTTGATCATATTTGGCTGCTTACAGATCATGAAGTGATTCAACTGGCTAGCCGGAACTCTTCTATGTATTTATTCCCAAACTTTGATCACTGTACTCAAATAATGTATGTGTATTATTCAATGTTCAACATTTAACCAGGAACCTGCTTTAGTTGTTTTTTCACCTTTTACTGTTTTACTCACGATTATGTTCTTGTTTTTTCCTCTCTTCCCATTAATTCATAGTTCTCTCCTGTAACTAGATAGCTACCACCTGTACAGGAATTCTTTTATGGACACGGTCTAATTCTCATCACAGTTATTGTTTTAATTGCTGTCATTTAAAACTAATAAAAACCTAGAAGTGTTTATTAGTCAGTTCAGGATGAGAAGCGCTAGAAGTGCATGTATATGGTCTGGCGGCATAACTCTGAAATTAAGTGTTGGAATGGGCAAATACAATGTCAATGAGTACCATGATGTATGCAACCCGACAAATACAATACCAATAAATGCAATGCCAATGTATGCCATAACTTGTACCCATGACAATGACAATGCTCATAAATACAATGTCAATGTATGACAATCTATGCCTGCACAACAGCGACGATACGGACAGTAGCCACGTCAATGTATGCTATAATCCATGTTCAGACGACAATGTTCCTAGTAAAAGCGATGTCATTGTATGCCATGATCTAGAAATTCACAACGATGTCAATATCGGTAAAACAATACCAATGTACGCTAAGACAACTGTACACAAGCTTTTGAGAATATTGATAAAAGTTATTCCCATATCTGCCATATTATTTTTAGGAGTTCTAGAGAACTTGTACCATTGCTGTTGGATTTACCCAAGGAGACCTCCCAATCAACCCAGAGTCAGACATGCGTGGTTAGACAGGCCCTGTTACCCACGCTTTTCGATTAACAGATCACAGGTGGGGTTTCTCTTAACCTAAAGATATACACACGCCCAGGGAATACCTTGATCAATTCCACCGATAAAAGTTGCACCACAAACAGGTCTGTGACAATTGGCCCCAATAAAACATGTTTGGTCAAACACTCATGTTCCCCCCCAAAAACACAAAACTAGATGCCACATATAGCTACAAACACTCAGCCAATCAGGACACAACATGCACACAACAAGTAGTGATCACGCGTTCCTCATGCAGGACACGCACACTGGCCCACACTAGCTCTACCCGAGGTCGAGAGCCCCCCGTGTCCTTATCATATGGCCAAACCTGTTAAATTTACGACTGTAATGCCTTTTAAGAATGCAGAGATCGTTTTATGGTACTTCACAAAATGTATAAAACTAGCCAAACCTTTGTACACCGGAAGACTTGACAGAATTCTGTCTAAAACTCTCCTGGCCACTGCGTTTAATTAAACTAATTTTATCCTGTTTTGCCAAACGCATCTTGTCTTTTAATTTCTTTAAAGTAAATTCATATCCGAGCAACAACTGCAAAGGTTGGTTGTGTTGCAGAATTATGATATGGCAAATGAACAATGGATATCACAAATGCAAATAGTGGATGTAAAGTAGATGCTGCCATATTTTCAATATGCATGCTGGTCCAATCCATAAAAGCCTTGGCCTACTTAGTTTAGTCAGATTCAATTTTGTCCGTTCCAATAAAACAGATTCAAAACAAAGCCTCAATACTCTATCCTAGGTCATTTTCCCTTCTTTAGGCTATTTTACTGACTTAATTCATCTGCTATTGAATTTCTCTTCAGCTGCTAGGATGCATTCTAATGAAAACCTCCTCCCAGGAAACAATGAGCCCAGGAGCATTAGGTGCCCATTGTTTTTTTCCCAAACCTTCCAGTGATTTAATGTTTTAATCCATTTTTTTTGCCGATGCACATGGCCATTTATTTAATTTCCATCTCTGTATGCTTTCTTTGCATTCAGGTCACTGGTATGAAACAAATATGCCTGAAGAAAAAAAGGCAATTCACATTGGAAACGTTTTGCTCATTTTAGATAATCCTTTTTCCTCCACATTCAGGATCCCTTGGCTACTCCTACAATAGAACTTTAATGACTGCACAAATTTTAACTGTGGGTCTACGATGACACAGACAGGAAGGCGAGACAGAGGAGGAAGCTGGATAGTGGGGAGGGTAGATAGGGAGCAGTACAAGAGAAAAAAATCTAAGGAAAAAAGGAGTATGTGGGGAAAAAACCCATAGGAAATGAAAGGGTTGGGTGACATGGAAAGATCCAAGATGCATTGGCAAAGCCAATAGGACTAGCCTACGCGAGAGCTATTGGCTTTGCCAATGTCTTTTGGCCATGCTGCTGATGAACATGTGTGGATGGATGAAATGGAGCCAGGGGTGAAAAAAGTGGAACCTGAATGAGCATACAATAATCCCAGAATGGCAGCGTGTATGAAAAAACGAAATTGCAGTTCAGCTTACTGGTAACCATGGTAGCGTAAAAAAGTCGTTACAGGGAACATTCATCCATGTATGAGAGAATAGGACTCATGAACCAAAAAAAAAAAAAAAAAGGTAAAAAAAAAAGCGATATGCGGTGTCCAGCGCTGGCAGTGTTATAGCTCTTTTTTCATTATGGCAACACATGGGGACGTGGCAGGGCATAAGCAAAATGTCATAAGCAAGGAAAATGAATGACATTTAAGAACACATCCGGGCACAAACATTTGCAATAACCTGAATCGCTGCTGGGAGAGTAAAGGTGGCGTCAAACATCTTCTGCTGTATGTAACATGGTACCTTACTTGAATAAGTTTACAGGACCCCATGGCCGGTCAGTGACAACAAAAAAACAAGTACTAACAGACAGGAAGGCTTCTTGTTCGTCCTTGTGACACGAGCCCCCATGAAGACCAGTGGAGAGTGAATTATGCTGAGTCTCCCCTTCAGTCGATGCCAAAATGCAGAGGTGCTGAGCAACCAGCCTCTGGCCAGTCCTCCGTGTTCTACTACAGTCAGTGCTGCATTCGAGAGTCTGCAAGGTAATGGAGTGACTAGATGATGCCTTCTGTGGATTTTGTAACTGGAGTAGTAGGGCTACATGAATCATAGATGTGGCAACGGTACAGTAAAAAAAAAAAAAACCAATAAAAAGAAAATGCTATGAAGTGGATAGTACTGGCAGCGTTATTGCATTTTTTCCCCTCATTATGACAGTTGCTGGTGCGGTGATTGAGGCAATAAAAATAGTGGAAGGACTCTAATCAAGATGAAGCCATCAGTACTTTGTCTCCGCTACAGCCGCAAGAGAAGTAAGTGCAGTCGACTTCCGCCGCCCAATTGGAAGGCAGCAGATGTGAGCGGCAATGTAGCCCACGAATGATAAGTAATGGGTGAGCTCTAAGCCCTTTAATGTACACAAACCCCTCACGGCAGCAGAGAAAGCGAGCTGTTTGGCGAGGTCTAAAAAGGATCTCGCTGAAGGTGGCAAAGGGAGAGATGGAGACTGAGCACAACAGTTAACAGTGGAAAAGGAAAGAGTGCCAAGGGGCCGGGGGTAACAATAAAGAGTGAAAAATACTTCGAAAAAGAATTAGTGGGCGGTGAAGAGCAGAGGAGCAAAGGAGCAAAGGAGCAGGGATAAAAGGGCGGTTCAAGATTCAGTAGTTCCCTTCACGCACAAGAAACAAACTATTTTGACTAAGGAGAAAGGATCCGCTTGGTGTGATGCATATATAGGTACTCCATTGTTTAAAACAAAATCTATATCTGAAGTAATAAATAAAAACAATCATTTGTTTCCGTGAACTTAACCTCAGATACAAAATTTCAAAAACTACATTTACTGTAAGTACTATTTACTGATCCAGCACCTAACTGGCTTAAGCTCCCAAAGTATACTTTAACTTAAACAGAGTAAAACAAACTATCCATGATTTTGAAAAGTGTCACTTGAGCCACAGGAAAATTAACTTAAGCATGGAACAATTAAACATCTGCTGCCAGGCCCTTTCCAAGAGTTACCATTGAAAGACGGAATAATGATTATTTTGCTTGCATTAAAAAGCATCTCATTCAAATAGTTGGGGATTCCAGATAAAACTATTCAACTTATGGGGAAGCAAGGGGTGGGTGTGGGGGGTGTAATTAAAAAGAATGTTTCTGCATTTAGGTGCATGCTTTCCCTCCTCTTCTCTAGCTTATTCAAATATAATTCTACACTCTGTGTCTTTTCTTAAATCACTGTTAGGCAGTCTCAGATCTCCACGTAGGCCCTCTTCTCTTCCTTGCTGGCCTTTAACTGGTCAGCCTTTGCTTGGAAATGGGATGTGCTGGATTCCTATTCAGGGATAGGCTACCCCTCCCTTTCACTGTGTTCGGTCACATCAAATGTGAACAACTAATGCAGTAAGCGAATTAAAGCAAGCAGCTGGCACCGCAAGAATATTAAACAGTATAATCGTTTTCAATTGCCTTCTAAAAATCGCAGCTTCTGATCAAGCTAAAACGAAGGAATAAGAACATATTTAGAAATAAGAGTGTGTTCTCAGAAACCTAACCAAGATTCCAGATAGCACTCAAGACTTTTTTGGGTAACAGTGTGCGCGAGTTTTAGCATTAACACCCAAAAGAAACTCAAAGATATTAGAATTTTCCTCAAAAGAGAAAAGATTAAAGATAAACTACAAGACACCCACCCTACATGCAGGTCTATTTTTGGTTACTGTAGATAAAAGCCGGCTTTGCATGGGTTGTGGGTGGATGCATAATATAAAAGAGAATGCCGCAAAACCTTAGTCCTTGAATTGCTAGAACGGCGAATAATCAGGCTCACGTCAAAAAAGAGGACTGTACCGAGTGCTGAATAAATAATATGAAGACAGTCCTGAGACCTATTAAAAACATACAACCAATTTCGGATTGCTTGCATGAAATCAACAAGCATTGGCATAGCCAATAGGTCTCGCTTTTGGGACCTTATAAGTATTTAGTTATGCAGCACAATATCCTTGGTGCAACATCAACTGTTGCATGTCTAAGCATTTATAAGGTCCCAAAGGCGAAACCTATTGGCTATGCCAATGCTTGCAAAAATTACGGTACATAGATGGTACGCGCACGATAAAGACAGATTGTTTTGCAGGGACACGTTTTCCTACTGACATGTCAAACTAATATTTGAAAATGTAATCTTCGAATTACATCTATAATGCAGGTGCATTTCCTCCCCGTCATCTCATTTTAAAGGTAGATCCCTGCACCAGGTGAATTAACCCACCGAGCCATCTGTGTAGACGGCTGAATACTTTACAATGCAGGGGTAATGCAGTGACTTCCCCAGGCTACAAAAGAGGAGGAGGAAGACAAGCTGGCGCAGCAGTGCATGAAATTATTTTCTCTCCGTGGAAGACAAAGTGGTGAGATAGGGAGGGGTCAGGTGAGTCTCAGACAAACGCCACAGTGCAGGAAAGAAGATGGAGTGGCGGGCGGAGAGAAGGGAGGACGAGAGAACAAGGGAGGAAAGAGTAACGGAGGGTATACAAAGAGAGAGAGGGGGGCAGAGTGAGTAGAGGTGCGAAGAAAAATAAACAGAGGGGCCAAATTTAAATTGAAGGAGAAAGTAGGGCAGAAAGAGAAAAACAGAGAAGGGCGCAGGCGCAAAAAGTAAAAGGAGAGAAAGACGAAAATTACAGCATGAAAAAGAACGTAAGAAGATAGCAGGAGTAGAAAGACTGAACCAGAGAGAGAAAGACCAGCATTGGCCGCGCGGCAGTAAAAGTAACGCCGCGCGGCCGTAAAAGCGAAAGTCATCGCGATCACTCAGAAAGCGAAAGTGATCGCGATGACGCGCTAAAGCACGCTAGGGATGCGCGCGCAGCAGCGGGGGAGGGGCATGGTGCAGAAGGCTGGTGCAGGAAAGGCAGATGGCTGGGCGAGAAAGGAGGGGGAATGCGGGGGAAGCTGTGTGCGTGTACGCCATCGTGCACTGAAGTTTGTAACCATCACAAAAATGTGGGTAGCACCTTCTAAACTCACCTACTAAATGTTTCGCCAGACCAGCGCATGCGCTGGGTCAGGCGAGACCTAAAAACTCCACTTTTAAAAACATTTGTGGTGCTTAAACTAAAAGTACCCTGTTTTATTAGCGTCCTTGGAAAGAATGGGTTTTAAACCAGATACGGAGGATACACTTTGAAATTAGCAGAACAAGCAAAATGGTTTCCCTGATTACCTCTGAGCTAGGACTGCAGACCTTTCGTCTGCAGTCAAACACTTTCTGCCTCCAAAAAGAAAGTTAACTGCCCTATCTCTGCATAAACAGGACTAATGGTGGGTAATGCCTGTTGCATTCTATATATGCTTACCCTTTCATTAGCTTCTCATCTTTCAGAGCTCTAGTTGCTAATACTGTTTGACTAGATAGTTGTGCTTGGGGCCTACATTAATGTGATGGAAAAAGAATTTAAAAAACTAAACAATCATTGGTAAAGCCAATAGGTCTCGCCTTTGCAAGAGCTATTGGCTGTGCCAATGTGTTTTAGCCATGTTGTACATCAGCGTGGCTGCTGTTCAGCATTGGTAAAATGCTAATGGAGTAGAGTAGAGCGGAGGAGGGGCAGGGTACAGATAGGAGGGGTGACAGTGCAGAGGGCGGAGTAGAGTGTGGTGGAAGTGCACAGACGGGAGGGGCACAGAGGGGAGCGGAACAGAAAGGTGATGCATCAGGTGGTGAGGAGGGGTCAGGTGGTCTGGAGGGGCATGCAGAGGAGAGCGGAGGGACGCAGGGCGACATGTCATGGAGTATAGTGGCATGTCGTGGTGTGTCGTAGAGTGGCGTACAGTGGATTATGAATGGTGTGGTAGTTCACTGTCATTACAGACAGCACATTTTATTTGAAATAACCATTGCATCTGCTGTTACAGTTTTACTGATAAATCTATACAATGCACAAACGAAAATGTGTGGAAATGGCATCACCTAATGTATTGATTTGTTT
Organism: Triturus cristatus; assembly: GCF_964204655.1. Taxonomy (NCBI): domain Eukaryota; kingdom Metazoa; phylum Chordata; class Amphibia; order Caudata; family Salamandridae; genus Triturus; species Triturus cristatus. Next base: position 1,065,526,858 of record NC_140581.1, read on the forward strand.
AGAATGTATTAAAAATTTCCACCACACTTAAGAATGTTTTTTTTTTTTTTAAAGTGCTTCACTGTGCTTTCCTAATTGTGGTATATTCTGAAATATTTTCACAGTACATTTACAAACATTTCAAATGTGTTGTGTGCTAGGAAAAAACTTTCCGTTACTACCCCCAGTTCCCAGCTATATTGTCCCATAAATCCTCTCACTATGAAGTAAAACATCAAAAGTAAACACTAACAACCCTCGAAAGACAAAGCCTGACATTTGGCCTGGTCTTCGAATGCATTGCAAATGTGATAGGAACAAACTTTAAAAGCTTGTTTACAGAAAAATAGAACGAAGGAAGAATAGAAGGAGAGAGTCAGAGAAGTGGTTAATAGGCTATGCTCTGCTTGAGGGAAAAAGGCATGTTGGGCAGCGTAAAACAAACAGAAAGCAAGCAAATGTGAGTTACAAACCACAAAGTCAATGGTAAGCATTGGGCGGAATGCATTCCCAGGAAAGCTTTCAAAATATCCCCAAGTCTTTTCGCAACTAGACAGGTCTGCTGTCTGGTAGACTGCGGCCTAAAAAGGTGCTGCTACCCAAAGCCAAGTCTGACAGCTTTCTAAGGTAATAGATGCCTCAGGCTTGGAATGGGTAGGCAAAGGAAAACAAAATCTCACTGACGCTAAATTAAAGTGCCATGAAACGAGATAAGGGCCTTATTTTGAACACAGTGTAAAGCCAGAATTTTCCCAGATGGTGCATGGGTTCATTTTTGTACTAGCACCAACTTGTTTGTATATGCTCTGCTAACCTTCCACTAGAACAACATTAGATCATCATTATGGCAAAACAATTATACACATCCTTTTACATTGCTTTAGTTAATCCAGGTTTATAAAGAATTTTGCACTCACATCTAGTCAGCTGTATGAAGGAGACTTTTCGAGCCTAGATTCCTACCAGTGAAAGACTAAATCTGCAGCGTACACCACAAAAAATACACCTGGTCATCACTTGAAAATACTTGCATGTTTACACACAGCATTTGGTAAAACTGTATGCACTTTGGTGAAATCAAACACTGAACAGTGCAGTTTCTGGCAAACAGTATGAATGGTAGAATCAAGAGTTGGGCATACACAAAACAACAGTGATGCAGATACTTCGAAATTGTTGTGGCAAAATCTAGTGGTCACTTAGCTGTATGACACAAATTTGTCATGAACAAGTAAAATAAACCATTTGTGTCTTTGTTTTCCGCAAAAGGTAAAGTAAAATTTAAAATTAAAAGTTGGCAGGTTAATGCATTTTTTCTTCAGTTAACTTTAATTAAGTAAACAAGTTACTTACCTTTTGGAACGCTCTTTCAGATGGAAACTATGTAGCTGCACATTCCACACCTTTTGAATATTTCCCAGGCGTCTTGGAACCGGAAACTATTCAGCAGTACCCCTGCCTGCCAGAAGGTAGCGCCTTGCAGCTCCGCACTTGTGCCATTCTGTTCCACAAAGGACGTGAGGGGCCTTTACAAGCCCCCACTCCGGCGTGCTGACGTCAGTTGATTGAGACTGTTCATGTCCGCAGACGTAGAGCTCCAAAAAGCAAATTAGTAGACAGTGTGCAGATTCCTAGAATTGGGATCTTCCTAATGGACAGAGTCCAACAACGTAACTAGGAGGGAGGGGAGAAATCTGCGGCTAGATAGATTCTCTACCAGAAAGAGTGCTCCAAAGGTAAGTAACCTGTTCTTCTGATATCTATATATCACAGTAATACCTATTCGGAGGTGGGTCTACGGATGGACTCAAACCAGAAAGTCCTACAGGACGCAAGGGCAAAATGACCCTCTTGGGAAACTTGACTCTTCAGGCAACAATGCTTTGTGAACTTATGGAGTGATGTTCATGTATCCCACTGACAAATGTCTAGGACAGGGATTCCATGTGCCAACAGAGTGGCAGCAACTTTGGCCATAGTAGAATTAGCATGCAGTCCTTGCAAAGCCTGCATCTTTGCCAACATACAGCCAATCTTACTGCAGAGCACGATCCAGCTGAAAATGGTTCTCTACTGCATTATCTTGCATAGTGTGTCCTTGTTACAATCTATGTGGAAGCTCTGTGTTCTTTAGGGATCCAAGTGATGAAGTCTCTTCTCCTCCTTTGAGGGGTGAGGTGTAGCATAAAACGCTGCACATAGATGGCTTGACCAATCTGCAACGGCGTCACAACGTTCGGCAGGAATTATACTTGTGTCTGCAAAACCAGTTTATCTAGAAAGAAGCAAGTACATGGCAGATTGATACAAAGAGCATGAAGCTCACTCACACGTCGTCCCAAGGTGATGGCAATGAAGAACACAGTCTTGATTGTAAGGAGCCCTAAAGAACAGGTGTGAAGCGGATCAAACAGAGTGTACATCAGATAAGTCAGGACAACATTAAGATTCCATTGGGGCATGGTGAAAGGAGAAGCGGGAAACGTGTTGAAGCGCTTTCACAAATCGCATCACAACCGATGACCTAAACAATGAAGGCTTTTCTGGCGGCCATAAGAAGGCTGAAAGGGCTGAAAAATAACCATTAACTGTACCCAAAGCACAGCCTTCCTGGGAAAGAGACCGAACAAACAGAACGTCAGATATATTGGCCTGGAGGGGGTCAATCTGGCGTGTGCGGCACCAAGCCACAAACTTGTCCCAAAGACAGGCGTATACAGTGTTCGTTGAGGGATGCCTGGCTGCCAAGATGACATCAACCACGTCGAGAGGAAAGTCAAAGGTATTTAGCTGTTGCTGCTCAATCTCCACACATGATGGTGGAGATTGTAAAGGCTCAAGTGCGGACACGTGCCCTGTTGCTGTGAGAGAAGGTCATCCCAAAGTGGCAGCCTGATTGGAGGATATATGCTCAAGTTACGGGAGTTCTGTATACCATACTCTTGGTGTCCAATCTGGAGCCACTACAATGACTTGGGCCCAGCCTGTCCTAATCTCCTTGCAAGCTCTGGGCAGGAGTGGTATTGGCGGAAACAAAACACACACAAAGAAGTACTGAGTTCCATGCGAGGCACAATGAGACTCCCAAGCGAGAGAAGCCTTAGAAACTCCAACACACAGTGGTAGAAAACAGATCAAGTCAAAGTTCTCCCCATTCATGGAAGAGACCTTGTGCCACACCTCTGGGTGCAGCAGTCATTTGTGATCTACTAGGCATCGACAGCTAAGCTGGTCTACCTAGCATTCAAGGATCCTGCCATGTGATTCACCACCTGGAAAATTCCTTGATAGCCCAGTCATTCAGAGGTGCAAGGCCTCGTGGAACAGGGTCCATGACCCAGCCCCCCCCCCCCCCACCCAGTCTGGTCTGTTGCAGTACCACATGTCAATGGATTTGCCTGTAAGCACCACTATCAGCCTCCCCTTGATCGACAGCTATCAAAGCGAATCGCCGTCAGGTCTAGAGGGCTGATGTGGAGCCGGGACTCCACAGGAGAGCTGAAGCCTCTGATCTCCACTTCCCAAGATGGCTATCCTTACCCAAAATCATTGCATCGGTCACCAATGGGTGGGGAAGGGAGGTGCTCCTGCCACTGACCCAACTGTGATCTAGTAACCATCACTAAAGATCTTATGCAGATTCCTCCAAAATTTGAACATGCTCAGAGAGATCACCGTGATGTTGAGCCCACTGGGACGTCAGACCCTACTGCGGAGCCCGCATATGCCACCTGACGTGCTTGGCTTGAAGTATGCAGGAGGCCATCACTCCCAGCAGCCTCAGACTCTACCTCACTGAAATCCAGGAACAGGGTGAAAGATGATAATCAAAGCCTGAATGTACTGACCTCTTTCTTAGGGGAAAGACACTAAGCCGAAATGTGTCCAAAATTGCTGTGCTGAAGGGGAATATCCGAGAAAGAGTCAGGTGTGACTTTGGCATTTGGATAGTGAACCCCAAAGATGGTACTTGTAGTTTTGCCGTAGTCTGGAGGTGGTTGACTTCCTGGGACGAGCCCATCTTCAACGGTAAGTCGTGAAATTGTGGGAAGACTGGCACCCGTGACCTCTGAAGGGGTGTGGTTACCAACACCGTGCTTTATGTGAACACCCAAGGGATGCTGGTGAGACCAAAAGGTCTCCAGGGTCAAGGTCAGACAAGACCTGGACCAGGGTGAGTATTATGAAATTCTTCCAGATGAAGACATTGAGAAGAATAAGTTGAAGATATTCGTCATTCTTGGGCACCAGAAAGTAGCGGGTATAACAACCACATCCTACTTCTGGCACTGTCCACCTCTCTGCAGTCCCTTTAGCCAAAAGAGCTTGCACTTTCTGCCACGAAAGGGAGAGATGGTTCTCAATCAGTCACTGAGGGGATGGTGGAAGGTTCAGTGGAGGAGAGAGAAAGGGTAAGGAGTACACCTTGTGAAAACTCTGTGGGACCCACCTGTCTGATGTGTTCGCTTGTCAACCCGGTGAGAATCAGTGGATTCTGCCTCTCATTTGGTGGCTTTGTCAATGCAAGGGCATGCTAAAGAGATTTGGCAGACAGGGCCACAGAGGAGACAATAGGCTAGGCTATGTGCTGACCTTGGCTACGGAGGCCATGGGCACCATGGCCTCTACCGTGAAACTGCTAGATTCCTTGAGAAGGCAGGACAGGTTGGTGGTAAGGAACCCAGTCGATCTCAGACATGCATGGCAGTGGAATGGCAACACCGGTTCCTATGACCCGCCCAATGGAATTGGTGATGTCCAAATCACAACAAATTGTGAAGTTGGGAGAATCACAACCATCCTGATTTGCCAAAGATAGTACACAGTTAAGGTCTACAGGCACACAAGGGAGGACCTCTGCTACCGAAACCCAAAGGGCATGTGAGTAGCATCCCAATAAACAACTGCCGTTAACAGACCAGAGGGCCAAGTTGGGAGAAGAAAAGACACGCTTGCTGAATGTCTGCACTCTTAAATTCCCTATCAGGGGGTGTGGTGTGAAATGTATTTCGATTAGAGCATCTGGTGAAACTCTGCACCACTAAGTTTCCAGGCGTAGGGTGATGTAAAAGACAAGCTGGGTTGCAAGACAATGGCCCCTTGTAATTGGTCTACTGACTAGGGGGCCAGAGTAGGGCAAAAAATATCAGTCAACATCTCATTAAAAGGAAGAAGGAACTCAGAAGCAGATGCCTCTGTGAAAGTTCCAGGGAGAAAAAAATGACCTGCTTCCAGGGAGGTACCCTAGGTCACTAGCCTCCTCTAAGTCATCGTACTAGTTGTCATATTGGTAGGACTGAGCAAACTCCTGGGTCACAATCATTATTCAAATCAGTACCAAAAAGGGAATGCAAAGCTTGTTGTCAAGTCTGTGACAATTCAAGTGCAGTGCCTCAGGCAGATGCTGGTGCGATGTCGGTCAAGGTTAGACCAACGTCTGAGAGGACAACTCGAGCCACACCTACAGGTCGCGAAGTCGGCCTCAGCGTCGCCGTGCCCATGGCTGGCGAGGTCATGGCGCCCGCAGCGGAGTTGGAGGCAAGACATGTGCGGAGGGCAAACTGGCACCGAGATACAACCAGCTGGAGGTATCCCAAGTGGAAGACCTCTCTATTCATTGAGACCTGAAGGCGTGCCAGAGGGAGTTGGGTGGGACGCAAAGAGCCGGAGCATAAGTTTGCAAAACTCTTCAATCTGATTCAGCTTGGCTGAAGGCCCATGAAGCTTGGGTTGTGCAAGAACCAGCTGCAGGATCAGGATCAAGAAGGGTGGCGCCACCCCTACCTCGGCCGTAAGCGGGATCCAGAAGAGAGGCATTTCCCTCAGGCTTGGTGCTAGGGAGCGGTATCCCATTCTGATTTCTTTTGTTTATTATGCTTACTTGAGGACTTGGAGTGCAATGATGACTGACAGCTGGAGCAGTTCCATTGACTCTGGGAGTGGGAAAGAAACCAAGAGCGGGCATGGACGCGGAGCAGGACTTGCCACGGTCCAGGCATGGAGACTTCTTATGCGTGGGGACAAAGTTTCGCAATGCTTTCCCTAATGGCCTTCGGGTTCATTGACAGCAGGCCTTGGAGTCGTGGCTCAACCCCAGGTATAGCAGTCACACCTGATTGGGATCTGTCACAGACATTTGCTTACAACAATCTCTACAGGGCTTGAAATCTGTAATTTTAGGAACTGACATCCGCGCACGGGAGTGGCCCATATGTGGTCCCCACAAATTATTTCCAAAGCAGAAAGGTATCGGTGCAGAACCCCAATGTGCTGCCTTCTGGCATGCAGAGGTATTGTTGAAACATTTCCAGACCAAATCTGATGCCTGGGAAATATTAAAAAAGTGAGGAATCTGCAGCTAAAGGTCTCTACCAGAAACAGTTTAGTTTTTTAGGTCAAGCCTGATTAGGGCATGCGCTGCTCTGCGAACCATGCTGTATTGGAGTATGGACTTGAAGCCCTGCCCGCTCTCCCCCCATATTTGTCATTGGCATGTGTCATTGTCCTTCGTAAATGCTGGCTTCTGATTCAGTAATTAACTTGTTAGTCCCTCCATAGTACCGCCTTGTCTTCATTTGTAACCTACCATTAGGACTGGCCCTTTTACTTCGGTTGTTACACTTTAGTCTGAAAGCACTATTTTCTTTAATGGTTTCTCCTACTGCAGGCACTACATGCTTTCCTGCAACATTCAGGGCGCTGTACGTGCTTTCATAGGGCACTTTTACAAAAAAAAGCGCCCCAAACCGTGCTTTGACTTTAATAGTGGCCGTGGACGTTTCTTTAGACACGGCTCGTCTAAAGAAAGTGGCATGGCCTCTATTAACATGAAAGCGCAGCATGGGGCGTTTATAAACAACAAGTATTTGCAATGCAATAGGTCTCGTATTTTAGAAACTTTGACCTATTGGTATTGTAAATGACAATGGTTTTTATTATTGCAGATTTTTAAAACGCAAATAAAAGACAGTGTCATTTACAATGCCAATAGCTCAAAATCTCTCATTTCAGAGACCAATTGCACTGCAAATGCGTGTTGTGGTATGCTACTGTTGACAAAGTGCCATAACTGGCAAGATAACACACACCATCAAGACTCGGGAGTCGGAGACATGAATGCAGAGCTTGAAGAAAAGACAATAGGCCCAGCAGGTAAAACAAGCACAAGTGCTTGTTCCAAGTTTGGAAAAGCTCTGCCTCAATGATACTTCAGTCCAGATCACAGCTAAAACACACAGATAATTCTAAATTTCACCAATAATAAAGACTGCTAATAGGTTTTGCAAAAGCAAAGCAAAACAAATTAATACACATCTCCCTTTCCAAAACAAATTATCAAAATAAATACCAGAAGCATTACCATGAATAAAAATAAAAGGAAAACAATTTTAGAATCTCAAACATAAATGCAGTGAAATACATACGTTTGAATAATATACCTACTTAATTAATAAAATAGTTACATAACTCCTCGAGCAACTTCACAACTATTCTGCAAGAATGTGGGTTTACTACAGCACTGTCATCGGCCTTCCTTTGTATACCAGATGTAGCACTTAAGAGTACTATCATAAGAACCACTGTCGGGGACAATCGCAGCATCATTGGAACCATTGCCAGTAACAGAACAACCACTGTTATCAGATGACTGGTGCACGTATTTCCACAAACTGAAATTATAGGCTCACATACTTTCCTCTTTTGGAAGTATTCAGCTTGTACATCAAACCATAAATCATAATTTGTAAAATTGCCGCTTTAAAATAACGTCCGTCCAATTGGGTTTCAACTTCATGGCAGAACCGTTATTCCATTCAACTGCCGCCTCTCACTAAAACAGCACAGGCTAAACTTCATTAGGCTCTGTGAACACAGATTTCCATTATTGTACTTTAAAGTATGTCTAATGAGAACCCAATAACACACTCAAGTGTTTGTGAGTACCTTTCTTGACTCGATCAAAATACTGGTTGGAGTGCTTCTGCACTTTACTCAAGTGTTTGTGAGTACCTTTCTTGACTCGATCAAAATACTAGTTGGAGTGCTCCTGCACTTTACTCACATGTTCAAGTATACTTCAGAGTTAACTTAGTATTAAGGTCCATACCTCTCAGCAGGACAACAGTGAGATCCCAGTTAGAGTGTGGAGTGCATAAATAACTCCATACGTTTTCCTTTAAGTAATCCTTCACATCCAACTTGGAGTCCAAAGCGGTTTGGACTTTCTTAAAAATATATATCATTACAAAACTCCACTAAAGGATTTCGTTTTAGAAAAGTAACCTATTTATCCAAAACAAACTGTGAACCGTTGTCAAAAAAACAGACTACTTGGCACACCTGCAAAAACATCTTTTAAAACAAGCATTGGCATAGCCAAAAGGTCTCGCTTTTGGGACCTTATAAGTGTTTAGCCATGCAACGGTTGATGTTGTTGTACCAAGGATATTGTGTTGCATAACTAAATACTTATAAGGTCCCAAAAGCGAGGGAGAAGGGCTGGGGCAGGCAAGAGAGAGAAGGGATGAGGCAGAGAGAGAGAACGGCTGAGGCAGGAAAGAGAGAGAAGGACTGAGGCAGGGAAGGGACAGATAGGAAAGGGGGCTGCGGCAGCCAAAAGTGGGTAGGAGTAGAAAGAGAGGAGGCTGAAGTATGGAAGGAGAAGAGGCCTGAGGCAGAGAAAGGAGGGAGGAGAGAGAAGGACTGAGGCAGGGAAGGAAGAAAGAAAGAAAGAAGGGCTGAAACAGTCAAAACAAGCATTGAAAATGCAACAGGTCTCACCTTTGATCAAGTTAAAGCTATTTGCTTTGCTAATGGTATTGTATAGCAAAGCAAATGGCTTTAACTTAATGAAAGTTCTTAATAAGTTCTACTTCCCATCTTCTTCCTCACACACCCCGAGTTCGTTTTCTTTATTTATCACACACAGCACCAGCCCACCCCCCTCCGTATCTTGCTCACATAGAACCTTCCTTCTGTTCCTGATAGACACTCTAGCTCTTCCCTTCTTTGTCGCAGACTAGGACTCCCTCCCTCACACTCTTGTTTCACTTACAAATTTGCCCCCCACACGGCCCTTACCTCTCCTCCTCCAGATCCTCCTCCTACCGCCTTGTTGTACTCCAGCAGGGCCTTTTGCACCAGCTCCTGGTCTCTGGACCAGCTGGAGTCCTAGGTCCACCCTGGGGTGAGGGTCAGAGGTCCTCGGGTGAACAATGTGCCCGGTGGCGGCGGAGGGTAGGGAGCACGGGGTTGTTTAGAGGCTGTGCCCGAGCATAGCTAATGCAAACGCCCTGTTTAAAGCTCATTCATTTACAGTGTGTGATGTCAGAGGGAGGAGGAACGAGTAGGGGGGAAAGACAAGAAAAAGAGGAGGGAACAGGGAGGTTGCAAGATTAGGAAGGCTCAAAGAGAGTAGAGAGGGCGATACCTGCGGTAGGCAGAGCAAGAGTTTATTATATATTATTCTACAAGAGGAAGGAAGACTGACATTCAACCGGTTGCAATGTGCTTAATTGGCGTGAGAATTCAGATACATATTTATGTAAATACATGGAATGGATAACGATCCAAGACATATGCGCTTGTTTACATGGTCATTCCAGCAGATACGGGCCGCGCACCAGCATCCGACCGTCCCACATGTGCTGCACCTGTTCCCACTGTCCGTTACTGCCGAGTGATCCCAGCGTGCCTGCGAGGCATTACCCATCCCGGGCGACTAAGAATAGCAGCGCATACGAAAAATGGCGATGGCGCAAGCAAGGAGTGACTCACTCTGCTTTCCATGAAGGGCGCCAGGGGCTTCCCGCGGAAAAGTTATTCCGTGTGGCCGGTGGGCCAAGTGCTTTCTCAAGGCAGAAAGTCTTGTAAATGTATACTCTGAGAGTCCTGTAATTATGAAGTGGTTGAAGAAAGGCTTTGTTAAACAAGTTGGAGAAGCGGGGTATTTACGGCCTGGTCTCTAAGAAAAGAGTAAATAAACTAGATCAGCTGTCACATGGATGACAGGCGCCTCTGATGCGCACTCACGTGGAAGCGATGCAGGAAAGCGCCGGGCCACAGCACCATCCAGGCCGGGCTGATCAGACCCAATTTTCCAATTAATGGCACTGCGATCGAAGCAGCGAACCAGTAGCGCGTCAGCAAGGGGATGCTGTGGAACCAATCCCCGATGTCCGACATGACGGCAACTCGGGCGGGCACTGCTACAGCTCAATTGGGAAGGAGCGGCTTCTCCTACAAGATATCCATCCGATACTGTCCCAGGCTGGCACCAGTGGGCACAGCGCGCATGCGCACAGCTCCCTTGACGTGTCCACTCAGAATTCGACAACACACGCCATTTCCGGGTTATAGATTCAGGGACTTCCTTGTTTGCTTTGCCTGGCCGTCTAATGGACGGAGCGTGCATCTTGCTCGACTTCTTGCAACATGTTTGATACTGTATTGCCCAATATTGGTTTGATGATTTAGAATGGCTTCACAGGAAAGACGTGCACGATTACTGCCTCGCGTGAAACTCTCAAGCGGAGTACGGAAGCTATACCCTGCCAGGGCACGGTGTTCGCTAAAATTAAAAATGAATGGCGGCTGTACTGATTCCATGCATGTCGGCCGGGACACTTATCCTCAGTTAGCACCCTTCAAATAAGGCCCTGCGTTCAACTGCTGCAGCGCCTGACCGGGAGGAGTGAGCCCGGGTCCCCGACACTGCAGGCACGCGCTGCAACGCCAACAACAACTCTCTTTTAGAGCGTCCCAGTTAGACTGCCTCGCATGACTGGTTTCTTATCTTTATGGGGCCATGTGTTTGGCCCCATAAAGATAAAAAAAACTTTTACGCCAGCAGTAAGTCGGGGCAGCCAGTCCAACTGGGATGGCTCTAAAAGAGAAAAGTGTAAGTCACAAGACGCTCCTTTCCAATGGCTGGTCACCAATTAGCATAAACGGTGACGCCAGCCAAAGGAAAGGAGGGGTGGGGCTTAAAGCCCACTATAGAAATCTAACCAAAACGTTAAATCTCGCCAGCGAGACTGCTCATGTCTGCGCAGTCTTACGCCAGGCGAGACCTAAAAAACATCACTATGGTAGCAGTGAACACAAAATACCAGCAATATCTACAAATGAAGATGGTCAGTTTTGGAATAAGGTGAGGTCCGGACTGATGGTGCAACAGAAGACACGCCTGCAACCATAAAGTGTCTACAGGGGAAATTGAGAAAGCAATCCCCAATATAAAACATCACACGTGTTTGGAGCATGCAGCAATGTTGTACAGACAGTATATCACATCATATGTGGTAAAAAAAAAAAAAAAGTTCTAAAATGTATTCACAAAACTGAAATGTACAGTATACCACGGGAATGTATGTTTGAATCCCATATATGCAAATACAGCCCCTCCCCCTTTCCTAAGCACCTTCTTGAGAGGAGGTCTTGTAAACGCAGAAGCCATGCGCTCCAAGGGCTGCCGCCTGGCTCTTGGTGCTGGACAGCTTCAGTTCAGCCTCACAGGAGCGGCAGGGTAGAAAGAGGTCTCGGGAAGGGTTCTTTGGCGCACGCGTGTGTGCTTGAAAACAGATGAGGTGAGAGGAGAGAAAAATTACTAGTAAGATAGAGGAGTGAATGGTATAATGGGAAGAAGAGCGGAGATATACAGAGGAGAGTGGAAAGAGGTTGAAAAATAGAAAGCGAGATACAAATGTAGAGCGAGGAGGAGAAAGTGAGGATATACAAGAATGGATGCAAGATCGAGTCAGTGACTCACTGAGCTAATGCATATTACTCCAGGGATCTGTTTGACCTCATGTTCATAGATTCAAATCCCGGCGGGTCCACTTAGCCTTTCATCCTTCCCAGGTCCATAAAATGAGTACCATTTAGTAACAATAAACATGTTATTCTAGCGCCAATAGATCCAAGGCTTGGGTGAACCTGCTCTTTAACAACAGGTGTTATGTTATATTAAAGCTACTTGGGGAATTGTAAGAAAGGTAAGAGGACTACAGGGGGATGTGGGAGAGAGTCGAAGGTGTAAAGCGGCTGGACACAAGTGGCTACTGAGATACAGGGGGATAGAGGGGAAAAGCAAAACGTGTAAAGCGGCTCGATGAAGATGGATAGTGCCATAAATGGTGACTGGCGGAGACCGGAAGGCGGAAAATAGCGGGAAACATATGGAGAAGAAGATAGGTGAGTGGTCGAGAGCAAACTATTTAAAACTGCTAGATGCAGACGGATACCGGGCTATGTGGGAGAGCGTAAAGTAGCAATATACAGATGAAATAGGGTATATAGGGGAAAGAGCTAACGACCGAAGATAGCTATATACAGATGGATAGCAAGATGCAGGGGTGACTGGAGAGAACAGGTATGAAGCAGCTCGATGGAGATGAATGCAGAAATGCGGCGCAGAGTGAATGGTGTAAATAAGCTAGATACAGGTGGATGGAAACGAACAGGAGAGAGCAAAAGGAGCAATGCAGCTACATAAATATGAAGACCAAGATACTGGGTAAAATGGGGCACATCGAAACGCTAAGAGAAGGAAAGAGGTACAAGGTACTAAACTGATGAATTGGAAAAAAAGAGTAGAAGGGTGCTGCGGACCAGAATGGAGAGGTACAGGTGAGAATGGGGAGGTGAAACATAAAAAGTGACGAAATACAGTGGAAGCTACAGGACGGTAGAGTGGACATATGAATGGAAGAAGGTAAGGAAAAAAGAGGAATAGGGAAGAGTTAGCAGTTTTTTTTTAATATAGCGCGAACTTGACCCAAATCCAATCAGGTATCAGAGCGCTTTACATAGAACCAGTTATGTTACATGAGGACACACATTAATTTTTTTGTTAGGCACGGGGAGATTAAGTGATTTGCCCAGAATCACTGGAGGGAATCACAGGAGGTTTAGCGTAGTTACCGAGACTCGAACCCAGTTCCCCCAGGTCCGAGGTCGAGCGCCCTAACCGTTAGGCCAACTCCTCTGGAAGGTAAAGCTATACAGGGGACAGAAAGGTGCTGATGGATGCAGGAAAAAAGGGCGAGGGGACTGGGGAATTATAGCATCAATAGCAAATGAGAGGCGGAGGGAAACTGGAGAGGTAGAAAGGGAGTGGGGAGAGTGAAAGGTAGCGTGATACAGAGGACAAGAAACAGGAGGAGCAGCTGGAGTTATTCGAGAAGTGATGCAGTGGTGGGGGAATGAAGAGATTGGAACATGACTATAGCAAGGGACGTGCAGGACCACTGCAGCTCAATGTCTGCTTTTTTTTCACTAGCTAGCCATTGGGATGGGTCCTGTTTCCTTCACTTTTATTAGGGCCCAACCCACCATGACAGCCTTGCTTCACCACTGAACATAGGCCAAAAGCTCTATGGCTTTTGGGATACACTAATGCACAATGAGGCTTCTCGTTTATCTAAGCGTCCCGTCTTGGAGGGAGATTGCTGCTTAGTAACCATGGCTTCTTTGTGCAACCGACTATTTTTAATCAGTCTGAAACTATTCAGAGAAAAGTAAATCGTGCATCTGTGTCTGCGACCTCAAGCGTAACCGCGTGAAGCACAGCAGCCGCATGCTTTTTTGTTTAATTTCCTATTACAATGACGGCACCCGCGCTTAGGCTTTTAACATCTTAAGCTAAAGCGCGGGTGCCGCGATTGCTGTAAAAGTAAAGATTTTTCCAATTTCTTTACTTTTAAAGCTATTGCGACACCCGCGCTTTAGCTCAAGATGTTTAAAGTCTAAGCGCAGGTGCCAGCATTATAAAAGAAAAGTAAATAAATAATAAAAAAAAAAAAAAGGTTGGCGCCAGCTTCCGGGATCGCAAGGAAAACAAGCATTGAAAGCGTGCGTCATCGCGATCGCTCTGAAAGCGAAAGTGATCGCGATCGCGATGACGCACAAGTTTTCAAAGTGCTGCTGAAGGCCAGCAGTTCGCGCATGCACGGTCGCGTGAACGCAAGCGCTAGGCCAGCCAGCAGCACTTTGAAAACTCACATGCAAAATGTCTCTCCGAGCAAGCGCATGCGCTGGGCTCAGCGAGACCTAAAAATGAGTCACATTACCAGTAGCTGGGACATCATCGAACGAAAATGTGGCCCATTTACAAAAATACTCACGCAGGACAATGAGGTGAATGCGACATTGTGTTGTAAGATACATTACTCTGTTTTTTACGGTTATCTTTTGTCTCTCAGACGTTCCTTTCCTTGTCATCAGTTTTCATTTCCCTCTCAGCGGTTTCTATCCCCCCACCCATTCCTTATCTTGGACCATTCCCATACCTCTCTCATAATCTCCTGAAAAGTAGCATTTAAGACGTGGAAGAAATTTGAGGAGACCTTCTGGTCACCCTGGATGTTGAGGCCCTCTACACTAACATCCCTCAACGCACTACACTGAGGGTGAGAGGATGCATTAACATCCACCCCCCCCATCATTTGTGTTCAAATGTACCACTCTGGCATTAACTGAGAATTTCTTGGAGTACAAAAAACAGCTTTACCATCAGACCCAGGCTACTTCCATGGGTAGCACATTCGCGCCAAGTCTGGCGTGTTTGTACATGGCTGCCTTTGAGACTAGGACGATTCACAGCCCATCTAATCCCTACATCACAAATGTGGTACTATGGAAGAGGTTCATAGATGATATTCTCATCTTTTGGAAGGGTGACAGATCTGAATGTGATGACTTCTGTTGTTGGATCAACACTCTGAATCCTTACCTAAAATTCACCAGCATCATCTCCAACTCCATCATCCCCTTTCTTGACCTCCTCATTAGATCAGATGGTGGGAGAATCAGCACTACTATATATAGGAAGCCAACTGACAGGAACAGCTTACTGCTATTTAGCAGCCACCACCCGAGAGCACTTAAAGAGAATTTACCTTTCAGCCAGTTCCTCCAAACAGGAGGAACTGTAGTTCCATCACCGACTTCAAAACAGATGCAGGCACTTTAGCAACTATTCTGCACAGGAGACAATACCCTAGGCGCAATGTTGTCATCTCACTGAAAAGGGCTAGAAACAATAACCGAGAGGCACTGTTGGAGACAAGACAGAAAGACCCTAGTGATGTACTTACATGCGTCACTACATTCACCCCAGACTCCCAACAAAATCAGGATCATCATCAGGAAGAATTGGCACATTTTGAATACCGGCACATTTTGAATACCGGCACACTTGAGTTACCAGCACCCAGGTTTGCCTTTAAACGTACTACAAACCTAAAGGACATGCTGATACATACCAGACCCAGGATCACTAACATCTGTACACAGAGATCCTTGTGGGACCTTCCACCAGTGGTGGATCACTATCCTTGTGGGGCTTGTGTAGTCTGTCCACTAACAAAACCCACTAAAGAGATTGTTTTCAGTAAAGGGTTCAGGTGGTAGCTCAGAAGGCATACTAACTGCAACACCACCAACTGCATTTATATGCCAACTTGTCCGTGTGGACTCCAGTACATAGGCATGACCACCAGGCCTATCAAGAGACGCATAACGGAACACAGAAGTAACATCAGGTGTCATAAAACTAACACCAAGATGACCTCACACTTTGATTCAATGAAACATACACCAGACTCCCTACATTGGGTCATTTTGGAAGCACATCCCAGAATGAGCAAGGAGACTCTGTTCCGCACAGAGCAAAGATGGGTTCTGCGTCTTTCCTCTAATAAAGGAGGACTAAATGAAGAGATTCCATGGAGCCTGCTGACTTAATGAATAAGACTTTCCCAAATAAGAACACCCTCTTGATCTAGTTTGGAGGTCTAAATATGACGAACGATTGGACTTCCTAGTTGTTAACATTATGACTTATCCCCTCTCAGGGCTAGACCGATATCTCCACCCCGAATTACTATTTCTGGGAGGGCACTGCCTTTATCCACTATACCGTCTGAACGTGGACCAACCACTGGGTCTATATTAACAGCCTCAATACAGCACCTAATTTGGATACTCAGACTCCCACATCCCTTTAGAGCCAACCTTCTGATTCCATCTAAACACCTTAATCAATAGTCTAAATACGCAACATTCTTGCTACTTAGATTTT
Source organism: Triturus cristatus (assembly GCF_964204655.1). Lineage (NCBI taxonomy): Eukaryota > Metazoa > Chordata > Amphibia > Caudata > Salamandridae > Triturus > Triturus cristatus. The sequence goes on from NC_140581.1 coordinate 1,065,542,921, forward strand.
CATATCCTTGTGGGGTTCATCGTCTAATTTGTTCTTAACACCGAGGCATCTGATACGTAATAGAGGCCCAAGTAATATCCCGCAGATACTAGAAAATGGCAGACAGGTTTTTGGCTGCATTCGGTTCCCTGTATCACGGAATTCCAATATGGCGCCCACAGACGTCAACACAGAGTTAGAACTCTAGTGTTTCTCCCTATGGTTTTGCAATTCCCGCCTCCTGCTACTGCCGTCCGGGAGATTAAGTAACGCCATAAATGAATCGGCAGTTACCTCCTGGTTTCAGCAGTGTGAGGGGAGGTCTCCGCCAACGTACGGAGAAGACACGCGAGTACTCGACCACTTGAGTGGGCCCCCCCTTCCCTCCTTGGCAATACCTTGGCTCATAAGGCTGAGCACCGCGAGGTAAACCGTATAGTGGTTGGTGTGATTACGGGCTGCTGGCGGTGAGATCTGGGGTCATCAAGGAGTTGCGGTGGCACATTTCTCACAGTTGCCTCGACCACAGAAAGCACGCATATGAGGCTCCGTATCAGCCTCTCTCAGTGCACATATCTGTGTGCGGTCTCGTTCTGCGCTGATGCACGCTACCCCGCCATTCATGTACCTATTTTGATACAGCCTTAACCTACATCCCATACAACAGGATACACCACTCTCCTACGTAAACACCTTTGATTGACGAGGCCATACTGAATCTCGGGCCATTGCAACAGGAGCGGCGCTAATGTTCTCCCTGTTTTGACGCCTGTGTGTATAGCATTTTAATGCTCCTCTCTTTTACCCCTTGCTTCGTATACATAGAGCGCTAATCTTTATAGTTTTCATCACCTGCTGGAATACGTAGATGAGACAGTATGACTAATGGAGTGAGTTATTTTTCTGCTACTTTATGTTTTTATACCGTCGCCACACTTGCCTTCCACAGCACTAACATGAAGCATGCCTTCTTCGCTGGTTTAGTGCTGCACGGGCTTGTTTTTATCCTTTTGATTAGTACCATCATTGATGCAGTTACTTCTCTGTGTTTTTCACTACAGGTTATCCTTCTAGAGTGACAGGTACTACTTTTAGGTTACTGTTTGTGGTTTCACACCGTCACATTTAACCACTTTTTGAAGTGTAGAATAACTAGATACTGGTCCTGATGAATTGCCGTCCAATTGACAGTTGACAAGAAACATGTTGACCGTTTGAACGCGGTACCCTGTGACATTATTACAGGGACGCGCCTCACTTGGTTTTAATTAGGAGAGGAGCCACACTCATTAAAATTGTTCTGACTGGACCCCCACCTCCTATTTTAAACCTCACCTACACTCACTAGGCCCCTTACACGCACTGCACCTTACAGCAAGGAATAAATGATCTCCGCTAAAGAGCCCCTTAATGGGTGCCCATCGGGTATTGCACCGCTGACCCGACGAGGTGCAGACCCAAATGATGAAGCATGACACCTAGCTGGCTGGGTGTGTGAGGGTCCTAATTCCGACAAGAGGAATTCCCTCCTCTTTCCATACTTCACTCTTACACATTACCTGTATTCCCAGTCAGGAACTGCATACTCTTTTTGTACTGCATTGTTGGGCATGTATGCTGGACCTGTTGAAAAAAGCCCCTAGCTCCCCCTCTTTGTAGACATTGTCCTGGAAGTAACATTGCCTAGCCTAATCCCAACGAATGGGAACAATGCATAGCTGAAGATGAAGAATTAAAAACTATTCTCCAATATATCCACAAAGTGTGGCATGAAAGTAAAAAAAAGAATTTTAAAGTGAATTTCCTTACCTCTTAGCAAACTACTGAGAGGTGATATTAGAATTCTGAAAAATATATATGGCGAGGTGATAAAATTGTTCCTCCACAAGAAACAAGACAAAGAATCATATATCTCGCACATGAAGGTCATCTGTGCCAAAGCACCACAAAGAATAAGATATGATCCGACTACTGGTGGCCCCATATGGGCACATTGATTGAAAATATAGTTAGGAAGGACATTGATTGTGCTTATAGTGACAAAACTCTTAGTACAAGGAAACCTCCAGTGTCCCCCCGTAGAGATACCTAGTAAACCATGAGTCCAGTGTAGCCTAGACCCTCATTATGGATAATGGTGTATTATTTACTTCTCTCAAAATGAAAGATTTCCTTAAAGAAAACAGCACTGTACTACCCAAAAGTGAATGACATGATAGAGCAAATAAACTGTATGGTAAAGGACTGTATGCGAAGAGCAGCAACGAGGTATGTCCCCATTACAAAAGATCTATCGGAAATTGTGAGGGCATATCGCTATACTCCTAACAGTTTTAAGGGGTTATTGCCATTTTTTTCACTTAAAAGGTAGGAAGCTAAGAACTAAATTGACAATATATTGGTTAAAAAGAGAAAATCCAAGCACAGTCAATAGGAGTACAGAATGGGAACAATTTAAAAACATCAAAGCAAATACTAGGAAAGATATGATCGACAAAATTGTGTTGCTCAGCCAAAATTCAAAGAAGCGGATTATGTGAAAGTCAGATTGTCAGAAAAAAATAACACGAATAGCAGCCATTTCTCTTGTCCATGAAAAAACACCTTGGAAGTAACGTAGTTACTTTAGAAAATGGCCAAACCTTGGGCATAGATAGGCTTGCTAAATGTACAGGGGGAATCACCCTATGGAATCCACACTTGTCTGTGGCCCCTAATGGAAGTGGTGTGGAACAGAATAATAAAAGGAAATGTTGGGTACCTGAGTGACGAGGATTTTGCAATGAATTAATATTGTTCTGCAAGTTTTCTGCATCCCTGGTCGCCACCTTTCCACAGTCCAAGTACCGTTACCCTTCCCTCCATAGAATTCCCCATCCCCTGTTTATTTCTTCAGTACATTCCAATGGTTGTTGTGTTAGCTGTTCTCTCATGAATTTGTATAGTTAAGTTTCTTTTTACAGCTGGTACTCTATTTGTGTATATATATCAGTGAAGTATTTACTTGTTTTTTAAATTTCCTTGATGAGGTGTTGTAATAGTCATTACGCCATTTTTCATGGTCACCTTTTCCCTCTCAGCCGTTCCTCTTCCCCCCCTCCCCCCCCCCCCCCCCCCCTCCTTCCCTTATCCTATCTTGGAACATTCCCATTATGGTATGATTGCTTCTGTTATCCTGTCAAGATTCCAACTGTTATGCTGGTCTCTTTCTGGATTGTGTTGATGTAATTAAATACTACTGAGACTTCACCTGTTCATGTCCTCATTATAACACATAGCTTAAGATCATGAAATTCAATGGCCAATTTCTGCAACAATTTAAGAGTTAATGATGGAAATTGACATGTTCTTTAGATATTTTCCATTGCTCGTTGGGCAACAAGCATTGCTGACACCGGTCCACAAAATCTACAACATGACTATCCATATCTGGCCACCATTACATTTTTTAAACTAACTTCTTAGTAGCCATCATAACAGGATGTCAACCTTCCACAACATAAAATTACCTCTTTTGAGACGACTGATTAGCATATTGTTCTCATCTGTTAACTAAGAAGCTACTTGTTGATAAGGAAGCAGGGATTTATCCAGCGCACTGATAGGAGGCCATCTTTCAAACATGCATCTTTTCACTTCCGTCAACGGAAGGCCCTTATCACACTCCTGTGGCCAGACTTTCTTTGTAACATTTCCAACACAAGCTTGCGAGGCATCCACGACTGCTACTACACACTCATGATCTGCGACTTCAAAATCCTCAGAAATATCTGATAATGGCATGCATCACAATCAGTTTTCACACGCATTCTTTTCTTGAGGAATATGTTTAATAACCAATGAATATTTGCAGAGCCTTGAAACCAAACGCACAAACCTGGCAGATGCTTTACCTGCAACTATTCCTGCTGTTGTGAGAAACTTGTGGTGTACGGCGAGCAACAACCTAAAATATGTTGGCCACCAAATAGGTTCTAAAATCTAAATCTTTCCACTGCCCATACAATAAGAAAAGGCTTCAATTTAACTTAAATGTATTTCTTCTTCCTTTAAAGTACACAAAATTAAATCTAAAGTGTGTTCTTTGCTAAGTTGCCACTGAGTCAACAAAGACCCAATTCCGGTAAAGCGGTTATCAACTGTAACAGAAAACTTGGCAGACGAATCAAAGGGTGTGAGAGATGGTGCAAACACAATCTAGCCATACAAAGACAAAAACCTCATCTTGCTCAACACCCAACACAAATGTCTCTATTCCACAACAATTTCCTCAAAGGTTTCACTATAAAAGGTTTTCTTAAAGCATGCATAATGTTTACTTAGACCCAAGAACAATCTATGTGAATCTTTGTTGGCTGGCTTATGTGCACTGCTAATCACTGCACTCAAATTGGATTTGGGTTTGATCCCTTCAGCAGAAATTGTATGAGCTAAGTAGCCAACTTCACTGCTTAAAGGTTTGCTCCTTTAGACTGAAAGTGTCATGCCCATCTCAGATAAAATTTGAAGGACCTGATCTAGGGTATGAGGTGCCTGGACAGTAATCAAGATGCCATCTTGGAAGGCCTGGGCCCTGTTGATGTCTTTAAATAGGACATTCATTAATTTCTAGTAAACACTAGCAGCAGATGCCAGGCTGAAAGGAATGCTTAGGTACCTAAAGGGAAAATAAAGTCACAAATGTGGGAAAATCCTTAGAGGATTCAGAAAGGGCCACTTGATAGGTGAATTTTATATTAATGACAGAAAAATAAGCAGGCCACAAATAGCTACCAGCGATTGTCCCCGTTATTAAAACATATATATATTGTGAGAAGCAACTGCAAAAACACACACTGAGTTATCTGCAGGTTCTACAATGTGATCATCATATGAATCATCCAGCAATTTCTTAAGTTTAACCTTAAAAGTAAGTGACACAGCTCTAACTTTGTAGGCATATCATTTTTGAACTCTTGCAAAAACTCTGAAAATGATTACCTTTTTTGCATGTAATGCAACATGGACCATGGCCAGACATACAGATTAGTTGCATAACTTAGCTTTGGAACCATATCTGAAATACATCTTTTTTTTAAAAAACCTTAAGCCGTAATTGTTGTCCTTAGCTCCAATGGCATACACATTAGTTGAAGCAGAAAAGTCATCAGCAGCTGAAACATTTACACACATCTTCAAATATTTACTGCCCTTGGCGATGTCAATAACCTTATCCGAAATTGGGAACCCTGCATCAAGCAATCTTTCTTGAAATTTTCTTAGATACACAGTTACAAGCAAACTGATCACCCTAACACGTCTATATTGTCCTCAAAATCACACTTGGAAGCTAAAAATACTAAGAGCTGGAATGGACTCAGCAGTTTCCGGACTCAATAGTTTTCGTGTTTAAAAACAAAATAGTCACTCTACCATGACACTAAGATATTCTGTAAGTGGGTTGCGATCTCCTCCTACTCACCCAATGGCACAAATTGCCCAGAAGTTGGTTCTGTTTCCACAGAATTAGCAAATATCTTCTGACCAGAGTCACCAAGTAGACTAAAGAGAAATGCTTTTTGCCTTTCTGCTGAAAAATCCTTTCCATCTATAGCCACAAGGTAATTTTCAAATCCATAATGCCATGGTCTCCATTTGAGAACTGGTTTTGTAAAAATAAATTAGAATGGATAAATAATGAGCTGTTTGCTATTCTAAATGGCCAAGAAAATAGAAATGGAGAAGTGTAATCTACAAAGTGCTTTCAGGAAAGTAAAGAATTTATCGGAGTTCAGTGCTTCAGCAGTAGAAAATCTCACTACGACGACAAGCAGTAATCTGCAAAGTGGTTTCAAAATTAATTGAGGAGTCCATACGTTTGAGGCATGAAATGCCAATGAATTTCTACAGTGATCATTGCACGTGCATATGCTTCGGAGCAAAAAGTTGACAAATCATCAAAGTGTGCCTTGTGCTCTAGTCTAAAGAAGCAAGATGAAGCACACGCTCAGAAGCTAATGACGTGTACAAGTGTCAGCAATCTCAAGCTAGCACAACCTCCTTGTGCTTCTGGTATGAAGCAGAGCTCAAGCCAGTACAGGATCCACTTACTGACAGAACGAAAGTCATCGTGCCTCAGAAGAAAGAATGGAAGAACATCGCAAAGTAAGTAGCATTAAAACAGTTAATACTATCTGACAAACCACAAATGAAACTGTCTGAAGATAGATGAAGATTTTCAGATCCTCTACATAAACTAATGGTCGCTGAAAACCTCAGTCTTAATCTTGATAGCCAAATTGTTGTTGGTGGCAAGATGGCATGTATCATGAAGACTCAGGGGTCAGCAAGATGAATTCAAGCCGTTATTCTTGAAGAAAAGCAGATAGACCAACAAGGTGAAACGAGGAAACTGCTCTCTCTAACTGTCATCTGGAAAAGACCTGTCAGAATGACACCTCTGTCCAAGTGACAGAAGGAACACACACAGAATTCTGAATAAGCATTCTCAAACGCAAAGCAACACAAACTAATAAAGCAATATACAAAAGTTACCAACAAATTTACCAACCATTTAGTAATCTAACCAATTTCAAACAGACATTTTTAGAACATGCAGCAAAATATTCAGTTGACAAAAGTGCCTCCTATACATGTACGAGACACCATGAGAACAGGGTCAAGACTGACTTGCATATGGCTGGATCTGAACTGGTGTGGCAAAGTGAGCTAAAGAACGATGATGGATTCAACCCAGATCTGTGACTGGGGGTGAGTGTCTGAAAAGTTTCAGCGCTCCGTCCATAATCTCCTTGCCAAACACCATGAGATACAGATCAATGGGATGGTGGACAGGAGTAAGGGATGCCTTGCATGTCTGATTTTTGTGAATTTAGCCTCAGAACTTCACATTACTTGGCTAAAGATGTTTCAAATGTACAGACTGAGGTTTTTATGGAGGGCTTCCACACTGTTCAGCACATCTATGAAATCGGTGTTCTTAATTTATTCATCACCGTTTATATTCTTGTCTTATATTAACCCGTTTCTTAAATTAAAAATAAACAGACAAAACAAGAGGATTAACTGTTTGATGATGAATGCTAAAGCAGAGGTCCCAACAACTTCCGTAACTTCTACATGGGAGAGATTATTTTTTTTCCAAGTCTTCAATTTGAAACTGACTTTGAAGGCCATCAGACAGGAAGACCTTCCAATAAAAGATATCAATATGCAACACTATTCTAGAAAAGCAGCATGTATAAGCCCTGAAAGTACAAAGTCTCACTTTTAGCACAAGTAGGCTGTCAAGAGGAGGAGAAAAGATGATTAGTAGAACACAGTTTTAATAAACGTAATTACAAAATCAAGTAAGTATGGTGCGTTTTAAAAGGCATTTAGTGTTTTCTTCTGCACCAAGGTACCTAGAAATTAACCTGGGACAAGATCACTACAGTGAAGATTTATGGGACACCCTCCAGAATGTTTATCGCCAAGAACCAGATAGTCAGAGGAAAGTCAATATGCTATTTTTGTTCAGTTGTACTCTGTGAAGGGATGGTGAAATTTTAAGGTAGATGCTCAAATGGTGGACCAGCTCTACAATCTACCCACACATCTTTCAAACCTGGTTCAAGACCGTGACATTGTAAACACATAAGCTCCTCCTCCATCAAATATTAATCTGCTACTTGAGAGCACATTAACTGTAGTGCGGACCAATGCCAAAGAAACAGATGTGTGCTGGGGGTCATGAGATGAAACTGTTATCTAGCAATGTCACATCAGATGCCCTACAAGCATTGTACCCTCCATGGATATTCGGGTGTCCTGTAGTGCAGAATGGGTTTATCAATTTTTCAGATTTACTCTTTTTAGGAGACCCTCAAGACAGAGAAATTAATATTTTGGGTTAGGACCGTTGAGATTTGGTCACACTTAGACAACCCAGTGACAAGAACCCTTACCTTTTTTACAGCTAAAACCTGAGACAAAAGGAGGTTCACTTTCTCACCGAATGGTTATTTGACCATCTCTAGCACAAAAGACAAGGACGTAACTATGTCATTTCAGAACAGTGGCCAATAACTTCATTCAGCTCTCTTAAAGTCTTTACTTCTTAGCAATTTTCAGAAATTAGACTGAGCTATATCAAATGAGATTAGACAACACGTGCACCAGTTGTGATGTGAAAGCAAAAGACACACAATGCTCTCCATGCCACTGGAATCAAGCTATCCTGTCTGAAGAGGGGTGATACCCCGAAACCGGTCCTAGGATGCTTGTTTCCAATCCAGGGAGGATCTGGCCTGGCAGTTCGGGCTGGACTGTTCCCATTGGGCGCAGGGTCAAGACTGATTTGCATATGGCTGGGTCCAAACTGGAATGGCATGGTGAGCAATAAAACGATAGATTTAGGCCCAGATGTCTGTGCTGGGGTGAATGGATGAAATTGTTCTGTACTCTGTCCATCAATAGTTCTTTTTGCAATTGTCACCCCGAGTGGGACGGGTATGCTCAGACGTGGGTCCCGTGCTCTCCATGCCACTGGAATCAAGATATCCTGGCTGAAGAGGGGTGAAACCCCGAAACCCGCCCTAGGATGCTTGTTTCCAGTCCAGGGAGGACGTGGCCTGGCAGTTCGGGCTGGACTGGTGCCATTGGGTGCAGGGTCAAGACTTTTTGCTCACCATGCCATTCCAGTTTGGACCCAGCCATATGCAAATCAAACAATGGATTTAGGCCCAGATCTCTGTACTGGGGTGAATGTATGACATTATTCTGTATTCTGTCCATCAATAGTTCCTTTTCCAGTTGTGAGGTGGTCGGCTAACACCAAACCTGAAAAAGAATTGAATAAATGTACGCAACAACGGAATCAGGACACATTTCATGCTGACATGAACAGAGACTAGGACATCAAAAATAAACTAGAGGAAAGGCAAACCTCAACCCTAGGAAAAAAAATCCCCGACTAGAAATAAAGTCAAAGACTAGTCAAAAATATCAAAAATGTTGTGAAGGAAATGCATAACGGGCAAATATGAAGAGTGCTCTGATTGATTACATAGGAATAAAATAAAAGTTAACAAGCAGGACCATTTGTAGCATTTTTAAGTAGCAAGGAGAAAAAGTGTTATGATAGCCTTCACTTCTCTGGGAAATTAAAAGTAATGTTTTCCTGGAAATACTTTGTAAAGTTACCCCACAACACTGTGAGATAGTCTACAAACAATGCAAGACTATAAAAAAAAAATAACGCTGATGTAAAAGAGCATCAAACTACCCAGATGCAGCAAAAGACAATCAATAAATAAACTTTATCCCAGATGCAAGATGGGCATTCAGAGGACGTTTTCTTCATATTTCCATCAACCTTCAGTGGGGTGTTTTCCTCAAGGAACCAAAGCAGGAAGTCGGCATGATTACAAAGTATTCACCCATCCAAAATTCTGTGGATATGCAACCCAGAAAATCAACTTGCTCTTAATCCATTATTTACTCCCAGAAAGGAAATCAGTGATTTAGAAGGAATTACAGTTTCTAATTCCTACTACCAATGCGATGCTTCGAAAACGTAATACGACTCCTCAGAAGAACTGTTAAGAAATAAGGATCACTGGGAATGTTCGCAGCTATACCTTATTTCAAGTGTATAAGGGATTGTTTCTGGAATCCCCACGTGCCTAACGCAAATAAGCATTTGCAAAGCCAATGGGTCTCTCCTACGCAACGCATTGGCTTCGTCAATTTTTTTTAGCCATATTGTACAGAAGCTAGTGCATCATAGCACTATTTTTTTTAGTGGCAAGACTGAGGGCAAGGTGTGTGGCAACATGGGGGGGGGGGAATCGCTGTGATGCGGTCAGTGGTGTCTGCCTCATATCATTTTATATCGTAATGGTGGTCTGAAGGCAATATGGACAACGGAAGGCAGGCGTGGGTAAGCAACATCATGCAGTCATACTGCACGCTTCACGCACTTATATTGCCAAGGACTCGGATCGCGAGCAGGGGGCTTGATATGGTCCCCATGTACCCTCCATAGACGGGATGAATTTAAACCTGTGTATCTGGTGATTGCCTCATGATGGCACAGCGATTAACACTGCAAAACATTGTGAATACACTAGAATAAACAATAAGCCCTGATGAAGTTCCTAGTGTGACAAGAACGAAACGCGTTGGCTGATTTTAATTCATGTGCAATAATTTTGGAAAAATAAAAGAAGATGGACTGTAATTTGCTACATTGAATTTATTTCTGACGCGCCTTCCATTTGAAGAATACATGCAGTCAGCCGTTTCTGCGTCATAACGCTGTACTTTTGCTATGCAGGGTGGGGGGGAAGCAACTTGTCCAACAGAGGGTGTGGGGGAAAAAGCACTATGATGCAGCAGGCAGTGTCTGCATCATAGTGCCTTTTTGATTATGGCGAGTGGGAGCGGAACAACGCAGACAAAGGGAGGGTGGGAGCAGAGCAACAGACAATGGGAGGGAGGGTAGACATGGACAATTGAAGGAGGCAGGGTGAGTGCAAACCAATTACGGCAGGGGAGGGGCATGGAAAGAGGAGAAGTACACGATGGAGCCAGCTGAAAAAGATGCACTCAATGGTAGGCAATGGGTGGTCCGTAGGCCCATGATAGGAAAATAATATAGGCCTGGAAGAGAAAGTGCATGCGCTCTCTATGCTGGACCTAAAAATGACTGCATTAGAAACCATTCTGGCACAAACGTTGGCCACTAGCTTCCAGAGAAAACATTAAACCAACAATAACGCAGCTGCACAGTTCATCCCTGTGGAATGAATCGTATAGCTGAAATTTAAACACAATATCCATTATCTTTTTTTAACTTAACTGCAGCAGGTTCACTATATCTGCATCAGTGCGTCTGCTGCCCCATCATTCTCACTTCTCAAACTGTTAAATGCTTGCGTTACTCCAGATTTACTAAGCAAAGCAGTGGCTTTGCAAGGTGCCTTTGCATGGCTGGGTAAATCTCATTCTAGGTTTTGTTTCATCCTGCGTCCCCTTGCTTGGAGCAAGGGCGACACAAAACCTCTCATAAATTGGCCTTCCACAAGGGCGGAGCGTTTCAAATTTAAACTTTTAGCGTGCATTCAAATAATGACTAAAAAAATTTAAACAAATCTGCTACTTCTCTGTAAAAACAGATGTTTCGAATTTTAAAACATAGAAATGTACATGAAATGGGTACAAGTTTTCCAGAAAACTCAAATGCAAAACCCTCTTGAAAATAAGCAGATATTGATGGACAAAACGGTACCCCTTGTGCTTCAAACAATCAATGGTTTGTGGAAACGCAGCACCTGGAACATTCTGCAGTTATGTTACAGGGTGCCAGCACTACAGGCAGGCGCCAACCCGCACTCTTCTATCGCAGACACTAAAAGAATAAAAAGAAAATGCAAGGACCTCTGGAAAAGATGTTGGAAAATAAGAAGGACAACGTCCTAAATATGAAACAGATTAACGAGCAATGGCTTAACAGCCTTCCTAATTTTCAGGTCGTTTTGCCAGAAATGGATAACAGGGACAAGGAGTTCCTGTACAAGGCTGCTCTCACACAGACTTCTGCCAGCATGGTCGGGGAGATCTGCCATCAATTAGGCGATTTTTCTTTTCTGCGATCACATTTCTCAATGGCTGGTACCTACGCGCTAACCCGTCAAAAAAATGTAGGCCCTCCATCATATAGGGTTTGTGCACTGGACCAAGGTCTTGGTGATCAAGTCTTTATGCCACTGGCTCTCAAAGCCGAGTCTTCGTAGCTTCTGGCTTCCGTGTAATCTCTATTTTTAATCTAAAATGTATTGATTTACCTAGATATACAACTAAAAACCTGTTGAAGCACATTCAATAGATGCAGGGGTTTTTTTGCAGTTTTTTTTTTTTTTTTCCAATTAAACGCGGGCGGGAAGAGAAGCTTTCGAACATTCGGTTATTTTAAGGCTAAAAAAAATTAGACTACTCTTAACTTATGTATTGAAACTAATAGGGCATGATGAACAGCTGTTCCTATAGAGCTATTGATGAAATATAGATCTATAAATCACCGTTTAGAATGGCATTTTATCGTTGCGGCAGCAACAAACAAAACAGGACTCCTCGAAGAACGCTTATGGAAAGGAAGAGGTTAGACATCCCTGTAAAATATAAACTGCAGCAATGGATAAGGGTAAAAGCGCGCCATTCCTGCAACCGGAAGCTAGGACGGTGTCGGAACGACAGCACCGGCTCCCTGGCACGAGCTGTCTGAAGCGGCTCTAATCCCACTTTGTACACTGCTCTAGCAAATAGACGGAGCAAATCCACCGCTACCGACTGATGCTGCACGCGGCCAGCAGCGACCCTCAGATTAAGCGACTTAAAAAATCATTTAGCACACTAGGAATGTTGATAAAATGCCAAGAGGGACAAACGGACAGTGCGGCTTCCAGTTCGGGTTAGAGCACAGGTTCCCAAGGGATTTAAATATTACGAACCATTAAACAGGGGGATTGTTACACTCCCGAAAACGACTACATTATTATCCTGGAACAGAAACTACTTGGGAAGGAATTGAAAAAAAAAGGAGGGCGAGGGGGTTAACAATTCAGAATAAAATGCTGTTCCGAAATGTTTGCCGTTTTCTTTCGGAGACTCGAGCATCCGGACTCTTCAGTAAATGAGTCAATCTCCCCAGAGCCCGGCTCGAAGAACGTGGTGTACCTGGCACTGCAGCATACACCTTGGCATTCCCGTCTCTGGCATCATGAACGGCATGCAGGCTGTGACGCATCTCGTCCAAGCTCAAGGAAACTTCAAATCGCAAGCATCTTTGCAAACAGCACTTGAAGCCACAAGCATTAGAGAAACGAATAATATTTGACGACGCAGCCTCCACCTTTCCAGAGGGCCCATATTGGGCTGACAGAAGCTCGCCGTGCGGAAAGGGAATTTTAATCTTATTACCACAAGGGGCAAGAAATTAAAATACTCTTCAGTTAAAGGTGCACAGCTGTGCGGGATAAACCACTTCCCTTGGGATTTTATTTGATGCTTTCATTTTGTATTTATTGAATGATCTTTGATTAATTTGATGATTTTAATATTTTTAAATCGTTTGATATGTAACCATATTTTTTATCATTGCAATGGCTTTTATTTACCTAACGAATAGCTTGTTGACACTGCCGACACTATCCACGCCTCTCTGCGGCATCTCGTGGCCCTCTATGCCCACTTTTCCTGTCATGCTCCAAGTTTCTCTTGCAACCGATGTGCACAATCTGGCTCCTCTGCCTAAAATTCCTCCCACAAGGTTCCACCTATAGCAAGTCATTGGTAGATACCAGCAGCCAGGTGTTATTACCACTGTCCTGTCAGCACACGATAGCCAATTTGTCAATTCTCAATTAAAGTGCACCAGTTTAAAGCTAGCAGCCAAGGTCCACTTTGCACTAACCACACTTCATACCCATAACCCAGTAAGTACACCATTACTAAATCCATTAGCACATATGACCGCCAGTCATCAATAAGATGACTATTACCAGTTCTTAATAAGCAATAAATAAAATGCACATTCCAACTATAACACTCATTAGCACTGCTTAGTAGACAACAATTAAGCTTCCCTGATGTCTAGTAAATGGAACTGCCCACTGCCCAATCACTGGTAGAATTAACTTCACATGCAAGAACCCAGAGGGGAACCCAAGACCCTCCCAAGTACTTTAGGTGAGGTTCAGAGGGAGCCATAGGTAAAGCGGCTGGGAGCAGTGAACATTTCTCGTCCCTTTCCACCCACTCACTCACATCCAATAACCGGACACATACGTCCTGCTGTCCAGAATCTACATCCAATACAAAGATGCTGCAGTAGTTAATAATCAGTGGTCGAGGATTCAAAGATGTTATGAAGTGTCCCTCAGTGCTCTTTGCAGTACTAAAAGAGAAGAAAAAACAGCACCTAAAACTACTGTGAACAAAAAAGACACGTGGAGCTAGTTATGGAGATTATGGTATGACACTGCTAGATCCCAATGGCCCGAGATGGATAAATTAATGCTACGTGAATACATTCCAACCAATGCAATCAACAAAAACAGGTATTTGGAAACCATAGATTTTTGATAAAAGGCATAAACACTTGTTTTCAGATAAATTATGGAAGCAAATGGTCTTCCGGTCACACATTATACAAGCATCTACTCTACACAAACATGTATATGTGTAGAGTGTAACTTATAATGTAGTACTATTGTTAAAGGTGGGGAGGATCCATGACCCACTAAAGGTGCAGCCTTTTTGTCTACAGATGCAGTTCATGACATTTTTTGTGTGTATTTAAAATATATATATTTTATTTAGATGGAGAGTTTTTATTGGACTTTTTTATGCTCACAACACCATATGCAAAATACAGCCTTCCACCGTATATACAGCATTAGGAAAAGGTTTAAGCAAAATCAGGATGCAAGGTGTTAAATCTGTGAAGGGTGATGGTCATGACAAAGGGTAGACTGCCTGACCAGCAGCAAAGGATGTTTCTCTGACTAAAGTTAAAGCAATATGAAAACCATGAGGAAGTGACAATTTCTCTCATGCAAGTTTCGGCGTACTCTGATATTATCAGAGAAGGAAGGCTCAGGCTCGTTTCCAAGAATGTATGCAAGTGCAATATGCAAATCGATTGCCACACACATCTCTCTGAAACCCTCAAAATATTTTGGACTGGACTACAACTTCCAAGGCCATTTTGCAGAAACAACTAAACAAAAATACATAGAAAAATGATGATTAATATACTTGGGTCACCAGCCTGGTATTTTTCTGCACGCCATCTGACAGACTAGAAAGTGTAAAAACGTTAAAAAAAAGATAAGAATTTAAGACGCACCTCTTAAAAAACACGAAATCTCAATGCGTTATAAGTCGACAACTAAGCTACCTATCCTGCCATCAATGAGTTTATGCTAGTATTTGCCCTGTACAGTGGTCATTTATAGAACGATTACATTATAGGTCCAATTTGTTGCTGCTGCTAACCTTGGCGCAAACAGTACCTGAAGTCTTAGATACATCACCAATGGTGTTGCCAATAAACATAAAACTGAATAAATGCACTGAACATGAACTGCTCATTAAACGTGTGTGAGAATGTCATTCAAATGCGCTCATGTCCTACAGAACACAAATCAACTCTAGTACCTTACCCCTCTTAATCATTCATAAGATGCCTTTGTAATACAACACAATTAAGTTGTGTAAAGCATTCTTTTCACCACTAACCTTTGTATGTCCTCATTTATACATCTGTACTCTAGGTTTTGTCTTGTACTACTAATCACCATAATACAGTGAGTGAGTGAGGAAAGTTTCTGTGTCGCTACAGGCATGGTTTAATTCAATTCTAAATCTAGTAATTGGCAGGAATTGGTTGTGTACAAGGGGCATCTCAAAGCAGCAGGAAGCGTCGTTAGACGTAACCACTACACGCAGCTGCTACCACTTTGTGGTGACACCATTGCACGGCCGTGACTGGCTCTTGGTGAAGTTTGCCATTCAGGTTTTATAGGAACTGCAAAACATTGAGAGTAAAATACCTGAAAATGTAATTTGCCAAACGCTTGTCAATCAATTGAATCGATGATCTTGGACCAGGATCTTGCAATCTTCCTCCTGATTGTTTATTTTCTCTTGGTTTCTTTCCTACTGACTTCTTTACGTTATTACTTCATGGAATATCTTTTACATCAGACTTGGCAGTCTTAATTAACGTATAACCTAGGAAATATCCATGGAAACCAAAACCGGAATAGCCATTGACACCAATATTCAACTTTTATGATCTGTTCTTCATTATAGATGGAGCATCGAATTTAATGACTCCCCATCCTTGGTTGCTTCTCTGTTTTGTGTTAGGCCAAGTTTATTTTTGTTACATAATACAGAATAAAAGTATCAAAACAAACAAAAAAAGAAATTTTAGCTTGATGAAAGATGGTCTTGTTGGTTATCATTTAGATACATTTTCAGCCAAAGCACCAAGACTAATGAAAAGCCAAATAATGTGTTGGACATCATAATTTATTTTTACACCAGCAATTTTGCAATATATGTATTAGGATGTCAGCTTTTATGCGCATTTTATAGATTTTTATTTTGTAATTACCAAACGAAATTACTAACAAGATAGTCTACTGCACGTTCTGTTTGACAGTGCTGTGGTCCACTGATTTCAGATGTGGTAAAAATTGCTACAATTTAAAGATGAGGCACTACTTTCATCTCCAAACATTGGAAATCTCATGCATATGTGCAACTGAAGATCATCTGACCGTGAGAACTGAGCATTACATGTCTGAGACAAGCACTTCAGCTTTACAGGAAAGGCTACTGGGCGAATTAAATGGTTCCACGAAACAGGATTAGCTTTTTGCGTATGTACCACGCAAACACTTAAGAGATACATCAGCTTATTCTCATCGCTTGTCTTGCGTGTCCTTACTCGGCAACCTACAGGTCAGTTGTTTCTTTCAGAACGTGAGGTAGTCACAATCTTATTTTTTTTTTTTAAATAAATGTCTGCTGCTGAACATGCTGTGTGAATACTGCACGATCATGACTGCACACATTCCAAAACCAAGAAACTCTATTAAAGTAGTTGCCTTCCTCGAGCTATCCTTAACAGTAGCGATTATTATCTGTTGAGCGTGCTCATGCACAAAAGGGAGCACTGCAGACTTGGGGACTAGGTTTACTAAATTTTCAGTGGATCAAGCCCATCGATGTGCGATATCGAGTGTTGCTACGTGGTGTCCACACATGTGCCTGCTGTTTTTTGGAAAAGACACATTGTATTGTAATTGCATTTATATAGTTCGGATGACCCCTGACGAGGCGTCAAAACGCTTTTTCGGCAAGTAGCACGCAACTCCAGAACCCATAAAGGATTAGTGGTGAATTAGTATAGTGAAATATGAAAGTAATTAGAGTGGTGGATATTAGTCAGTTATTTGGATTGAGAAGGATAGCGGAAGGATAGAAGAGGGAAAAAAGGTTTGCATTTATATAGCACTTGTTACACCTAATGGGGTGTTGAAGCACTTTTTTGGCGAGTAGCACACTACTCTGGAACCCGTAAGGATTAGTGGTGAATTCTAGGTCAGGACTGGAGGCGAGGATTATGCCTTCTTTCTTCACTTTCTTCTCATTAGCAGCGTAGAAGTAAACAAAGACTACGTTTCCCATGGAACAGAGGGAAAAGTTAGTAAAGAAACAACATAGCAACAACCAATCAGGAAGGAGCATCAATGTCCGATCAGGGGCTACCAAGCCCAACATAGTCCTCTGTTAGTGTCCCCTCTTCCTTCGCTGCTCCGCAGCCACTTCGCTGCTCCGCAGCCAGATAAGTGCTCCTCAGTTTTTCTGTGTAGTGCTTTGTGTGCATGTTGATAGTTCCGTGCTGATATATGCCAATATATGCTATTCTTATTTGCTACTCTTATTTGCCTTTCAGGCGTGTGTCGGGTTTGCGCCCGTTGTGTGAATTTTCTTAACCGCGATCGCAGTTTAGTTGTCTCCGTGTGTATAGCGCTGTGCAGATATCTGCTTTTGTTTCCTTAGCGCGTTTCTGCGCTCATCTGTGGCGCCGCAGGTACGGGGTTCTCCTGTCCCTAGGCGGCACCTTGCTGGCTTGCTCTGCAGACGTCCCGCCAACAGGTGGCGCGTGAGACCGGTATAAGCGCGACGCAGTTTTTTCTCCTCAGGAATTCAAACACCGCGCGCGCGCTTGGAATAAACAGCAGAGCTCTGGTCCGAGGTGAACGCCCGGTTGTGGGTCTATACGCGGCGGCGGTGTATCTAATTACCCGCGAGCCACCGATTTGCATATTTACGCTCAGTTTCCCGGCCTGATTGTCCTAAGGGATTCAGAGTCTGTATTGGTTTGTTTTTCTTGATGCCTCGAGGAGGTCCTGAATTGGCCTGTGAAGGACTTCAAGGGGACGCGGCCCGAACCAGCGTTTACCCTCAAGTGTTGGGGTATCAGACGTTCTCTATACCTATTTACAGCCAGCAATTGTCCCCGGGGCTAGAACCCCATATAATTTGCAGGTTTATTCTGCCCAAAGTGCAGGCTGCCACCCAGCCATTAATTATACGCCCATTGTTGGCCCTGTAAGTTTCTACCCCCCAACCAGACCACCGTTACTAGTGCCATGGAGTACTACGATGAATTCCCAGAGGAGGAAGACCCTCTTGCGGAGATGCCTTAGGGTGATGCCTTTTACAAGGCTGTGGATTCATCTATCTACCAAGTGGTGGACCAGGCTATCACCCCCTTGGAAGATCGGCTTTCACGCCAGATTAATCAGGCATTTACACGCCTTGAGCAGCGGATGGCTGCTGGCCCTTCCACCACAGTCCCTTTGGGCCCCGATCCCATTGGCTCCCCACCCGGGTACCTGGGGTAGATGCGGACGCTTTCGAGCATTTGAGACGGGATTTAGTGAATAGTCAAGCCGAGCCACCAGCAGGGAACCCCCGCCTTCCACTCCAGCCCCCCATCTACCGACCAGGATGCGGCTGGTGACCCCGATTTTCACCGGCCCTTCAAGGCCTTGGATCCACTCCTGTTCCCCAACAAATCAACTCGGATATGTTGGATCCTATTGATATCGTCCACCCCCGCTCCTCGGAGTGGGTCCCGGTGGAGAAGGTCGCCGCATATGTGGCAGAGCACATTCGCCGTCCTCTAGAGAAAGAGGTCCGCAACTACGCTGTTACAACCAGCCCAGTCAGTTATCGTTTTGGAGTTCGTGATCGACTCCACAACCTCTACTCTCAGCCTTCCCTCCAGGAAAGTATCCAAGATTCGTCACGAGCTACGTCGCGTCCTGTCCAAACAGGGCTCTCTTCGCCAACTGGCCCAGGTAGTGGGCCTTTTGTCGGCTTCAATTCAAGCCATCTTTCTGGGTCCGCTTCATTACATGGCCCTTCAGCGCCACAAAGCGTTCTTCCTCCGCAAAGGGTTCCCATACTCTCACAAGGTCTCCTTGTCTGCAGAGGCGAAGGCCGAGAGCCAATGGTGGTTGGACCACATGGAGGCCTGGAATGGCCGAGCGATCTTCGTTTCAGCCCCTGATCTGGTGATCGAATCAGACGCCAGCAGACAGGGCTGGGGCGCCAGGTGCGGAGATTTGTCTACAGGAGGCTTGTGGTCACCCGAAGAACAGAAATTACATATCAACTGTCTGGAGCTTTTGGCGGGCTCCTTTGCAGTGTGTTGCTGGACCAGGGACTCGGTACAGTCCGGCATTCTTCTGAAGATGGACAATGTCTCCGCGGTCCGCTATGTGAACCACCTGGGAGGCACCAGGTCGAAAGCACTCTCAGACCTGGCGGCGAGTTTTTGGCAGTATTGCCTGGACAGCCAGACTTCCGTCACCGCAGAGTACCTGCCGGGCCGACACAACTTGGAAGCGGATTTCCAATCTCGCCACTTCCGAGATTCCAGTCTATGGAAATTGGATCACACCGTTTTTGTGCTTCAGAACGATCACCGGGGTCCCTTTTCAGTGGATCTGTTCGCATCCAGGCTGGATCATCAGATCCCGCGATTCTTCGTCTGGAGGCCGGATCCTTTGGCAGTAGCCACGGATGCCTTCCTTCAAGACTTGAGTCAGGAGCAGGGTTACGTGTTCCCTCCCTTCGCGATGATCACACGGGCCTAAGCACAAGTCCGCAGGCAGTCGGCAGATCTGGTGCGGATTACTCCACTTTGGAGGTCACAAGTCTGGTTTCCAGTTCTTCTGGAACTTTCTTGGGATTTTCCAATCCTACTCCCCCACTTTCCGACTCGCTTTACGAACCTGGACGGGATTCCTCACCCACTAGTGTGGACGGGCTCGCTATTTCTCATGGCGTGGCGGATTTCAGGGGCAGATGGGAAGCCCCAGGACTTTTTTGGGAGGCTAAGAGTCATCTCCAAAGCTTGGGCGGACAGCACGGTCAAGAGATACAAATCCGCGTGGGGCAGATGGGCCCGTTGGTGTTTGCGACGGAATTTCGATCCCTTGGTCGCTGACGTTGTACACGTAGTGAGTTTTCTGGTGCAACTCGCTTCTGACGGGCTGGCATACCGCCCCATCAACACCTTTAGGTCGGCCATTTCTTCTGGCCATGTTCCGGTCCAGGGAGTCCCTATGGGTGAGCACCCCTTAGTTTGCAGGCTTCTTAGGGGTATACGGCTTTCGTTACCACCTGAGCAGTGCTACTCCGCCCTTTGGGATGTTAATCAAGTTCTCAACCTGTTTGTCTTGTCAACCTAACAAGTTCCTCTCCAGAAAAGAACTTTCTGCAAAGCTTGCCATGCTTCTTTACCTTGTTTCTTGCAGACGGGTCTCGGATGTCCGGGCCCTGGATATCTCCGGGAGGATGTTCACCCCTGAGGGGGTGACCTTCACACTGCTTCGCCGTACCAAATGCCATACCAGGGTTATTTCCTCTCCGGAGTTCCCTGACTATCCGAAACTGTGCGTTGTTAGATGTCTCAAGGCATATGAGGAAATGACGGAAGAATTCCGTCCCCCAGGAGAGCGTCTGCTCCTTATAGCGCTCCGGAAACCCTTTAAAGCGGTTTCCTCACCCACCATCGCTAGATGGGTTCTTTGGGTGATGCAAGAGGCGGGCATTAGCCTTCGTCACTTTGGGGCGCATTCAGCACGGGGGGCTATGGCCTCTTAAGCATTTGGCTTGGGTGACAGGTTGGAGGATATCCTCAACGCAGCTGATTGGTCCTCAGATTCCACCTTTAAGAGGTTCTACTTTAAACCGGTGCTTAATATGGCTCAGCTGGTTGTGGGCAAGCTTTGAACAAGCATGATCCTCGCCTCCAGTCCTGACATAGAATGAAAAAATTCCTAGATAACGTAACAGAAAGTTTCAATTCTATTAAGGACTCGAAGGCGAGGATTATCCCGCCCTATGCTTCTGGAGGAGACCCCTCCCAGTATTACAGTAAGTACTGGACTTTGAGTTGAGTGTATATATTGTTATGCTGTATATTACGTTACTGCTCCATGCTCTTTTACAGGCTTTAGCAGTGGTTTTCCTTTGGGTAATGTGTTCCCTGTTGTTTCAGGTTCTGATTCCCAGAAACAAGACGTGCTCAGAGTGGCTGACTTCGCGTTCAGAAAGAGGCAGAGGGGACACTAACAGAGGACTATGTTGGGCTCGGTAGCCCCCGATTGGACATTGAAGCTTCTTCCGGATTGGTTGTTGCTATGTTTCTTTACTGCTTTTTCCCTGTGTTCCATGGGAAACGTAGTCTTTGTTTACTTCTACGCTGCTAATGAGAATAAGGTGAAGAAAGAAGGCATAATCCTCGCCTCCGAGTCCTTAATAGAATTGAAACTTTCCATTACGTTAGCTAGGAAATTTTTAATTAGTATAGTGAAATATGAAAGTAATTTGAGTGGTGGATATTAATCGAGATATACATGCGAGAGAAAATGTCCCAGGTAGCATTGACAACGACTCATTTATGAATTTTGTATATTGCCAACGAGCACTATTGGGGGGAAAAACAAGCATTGACATAGCCAATAGGTCTCGCCTTTGGGACCTTATAAGTGTTTAGCTATGCAACAGTTGCATAACTAAATACTTATAAGGTCCCACAGGCGAGACCTATTGGCTATGCAAATCGGCCGTGCGGCCGTGAAAGTAATCTCGATCAAACATCAAAGCGGCCGTGAAAGTGAAAGTAATCGCGGTACAGCGCGGCACGCGCGCACACATGCACTGTAGCTCTAGGCTGGCCTGGTAGCACTTTTTGGAGCCCTCTCAATAAGTCTCGCCAGACCAGCGCATGCGCTGGGTCAGGCAAGACCTAAAAAGGGGGTCAGTGAATTTCATGGCAAGGGCTGCCACATTCTCTAGCCCTTCTTTGCAACCGTAGCATATGAGTAAACTAAATTGATTATATACCCTAGAAAATAGAGGATATAAAATAAACACATTTGTGTCCATCTTTTTGTCACTGTAAAGAAACAAATGTTTGAGGCAGCACATAAACCCATATTAAAAAACACAGGAATGCATTCGTAAACTTAAAATTATGCCTGTCCTGCAATAATACACAGAGAAATGAAACATTTCCTTTAAGAAGTTCTGCACTGCGTTTCCTTCACACTTGGAACACAAAAAGCGAATATTACTGAAGACTTATGAATGGCGGTTCCTGGAATGAGCGAAGAATGTCCTGCCATTAACTTAATGTTGCTCTGTCAAATGGGACGTGCCTGTTGTGCAGTTTGTAAGTGTGTCTAGCTCCCTGCTCGCCACTAGATATGCTGGTCACATCAACACGAGGTCTTGAAGACGCACTGCTGTGCTGCGAGCTGGGGGCCTCCTGTCATGCTCAGATTCCCTCTCAGTGTGAATGATCCTGGGCGGACCGTCGGGCTCCTACCATACATTATTGGTGTGGCTTGTCCCTGAGAGCCCTTCTACTTTGGTGACTGACTGCAAATGCTATGGAGAGGCACTTCTCCCTCAGAGAAGTTTATTCCAAGGGTTCTAACAAGCTTTTATCCTAACTCCATGCACAGCCATTCAGGTTATAACGTTTCGTGATTTTAACTTACTTTCTTAAATCATGGTCATATAAGATGGAATACTAGCAAAAATAATGCACAACCTTAGGATAATGATTTTTTAGTTGAAATCTAGCCGCAAGCTGAGACAAACAATTAACATCCTGGCTGTACTGAAAACCACAGTGCTGGGAATGGATGCATGCCCAAAGAACTTTTCAACCACTAGTAGGATTTAGGAAAGGGCTTTCACTAGATAATCCAAGCTGTTGGCATGCATTAAACACCATTTAAGTAAACTATTTACCTGTGACCGGTGCATCAATATCAAGCAAATTCTTTTCTTGACGTAGAATAGATGCTCCCTCTGTGATAATTCTCAAAGCAATGTTTTCTTCCAGTCGACCTTCTTTCATGAGATGGGCTTTGAGGACATCTACCCGGGGTTTCCCATCATTGTCGAACACCTCCTTTGCTGTAAGCCGGTGGTTTGGAGGAAAAGGGACAGCTGAAAAAGAAGAGCATTGTTTATTCAAGTGAAACTTAATGCAAACTAAAGTTTTAGTTATTGAGGTTTAATCAAGGTTGCACAGTTTTTTGAAGCAGCATAAAAATGTATCGGGAGGCATGCACCAAGGGTTGCTTAGGGGCACAACATGCATCCAATCTTTTACAGTCCACTAGGTAGGCAGAAACAGGAAAATCTTCAGAGGTTTGTGGGTTATGTACAAAGTCTAGTGAAGAATCCATTGGTGGAATGTACACTGCCTTAAAGACAAGCTGGTAAACGAAATATGATCAATAAAAAACACGGTTGACACATTTGCTGTGAGCTAATCAAAACGAGGAGAGTACCAGAAACGAAAGGGCGATCTTTTATAGTTCGAAAATAAATCCACAATAAAGTTTTTAATTCAATATTGTACTTGATCAGCCATTAAATTCCATTATAGGCCTAATTTAAATTCAAATCAGCCATAGGCTTGACTAACGGGTGGGGAGGAGTCAGACAGCCATTTTATGTTTGATTTGTAACTCCATCAAAAGAAATATTCCCTCCTCCGGGAAAGTCAGCATCATTAACCCACTATATAAAATAAGGTCCTTGAAAAATCACGATGCAGCTATTTTACCTCTAGTATGTATGGACATTTACAAAACATTCTCTATGAATTGCAAGTACGACCATACATATTTCCAGTGAGCAGAGCAGATTTAGACTAAATAGTTCGACCATCAAACACTGCCTAGTATTACAGAGACTTTTAAAAACAATGCTTACAGGAAATATCTACGATACATGCAGCCCTGCCAATTTCTCGAAAATGTACCACACAACGAACAAGTTGAAATTGTTGGAAAATGGATCAGAAGCGCACAAAACAATCTTGTGGAACTTCACGTTTGAACAGTGCCATTTATGATATAATACTTGATGCATTCATATGGTCTTGTAAGAAGGTCAGTAAGACATTGGTGTGGTGGGGTGAAAGTTAGATTTATATTCTGGTCATTTATGCTGAGAATCATTCAGCAAAAAGGTTTCTTGATACGAATCTTCAACATTTGGTTAAGTAGCTGCAGAGCGGAGGTTGATCAAAAAGCTGCACTTTTAAAGTTTTTCCTGAAAAGTACGAGGGAAGATCATTCCCGAATCTGGACAGGTAGCGCATTCAACAATTTGGCGGCCAACACTGACAAGGCCTGATTCACAAATGCAGTAGTATGAACTCTAAGTATATTGAAAAGGAAATGCCTCTTATTCGGAAGGACAACCGCAAGTAAACGTATGAGCCAAAAAAACAGGGGTGTTTGAATAAAGGGCTATGGTAGTGTAACTAACCGTAACTGGGGACCTTCAGTGGTTCTTCGATTTTGTTTTATAACCTGAACGTTCCGTTAACACACGTTCGTAAGTACTATTTTATACTGGCTGATAGGCATTGAACTCAGTAGATTGGTATTACACTGGGAGACTTACGCCAAAGGATAGTCTATTTAAAACTAAAATCCTCTCAAATTAGACAGTTTTATAGGCAACACAGCCATAACACCCCCTGCAGTGCCCCCGAAATGAAAGCAGAAAATATTTTATGATAGGCAAAATGTGGTTGTTAAATGGCTGTATCGCTTAACGATATATATCCTTACATCAAAATTACCAGTTCAAAAGGTTATATTCGAAAACGTCCATTGAAAAGGAGGACTGGGAAAGCGGTTGTTAAAACTGCAGTACCATATTTAAAGACCCACTAAAAAAATGTACATTTGAAAGACAGCATCAGAAATGCAGGTGTTACAGAGCATAACATGCATCATGTTCCAACACATTAAAAAGTGATAGGAGCGGTAGCCCCCAAATGTCAAAATGTTTCCATTTTCACTGATATTGAAGTTATGTGAGCAGAGAAATTGTATAATATGAAGACCTATTTTTAAAATAAAAAAGGAAAAAAAAAAAGAATGTTTTGGAATCATCATACAGCTCAAACTCAAACATATCTATACTGTCTGTAATAAATATTGACTAGTCAAATGTTTTAACACCAAAATAATATATATATTAATGTAAGCTGATCCGATGTTCTATGCAACGGATTCACCACACAAAAACTTCACGGTCAACGTTAATAAAATGTAACTCAGGGTTCCCCTCCTCTTGAGCACTTATTTGCTTTCTAGCTAGACATTTGCACCAAGTCAGGGAGCCGAATTGATGCACATCCCCTGCAATCTCTGGCCTATCTGAATAGATCCTTTGTGATTGATATGATACTCTAGACACAGTGCAGTAGACCCATTTAGAGCAATGATTGTGGTGACACGTGTAAGTCTTGTCCTCTTGCACCAATTAGGAGTTAGAAATTGTGCAGCATATGACTGCAAGTCGAAGAACAAGAATTGCATGTTCTGTACCAACACCTTTTCCTAGGGTCCGAACTCCATTGGGGCCGTCTTTTGTACCACAACGCGCACAGGGGGAAAAAAAAAAAATCACTAAATAGTTAACGACTTCTGTTGACTCCCCACTTAATCCTTACTAGAACCCGTGGACCTACACAATCATTATTGGCATGCTGGGGCCCCTCTACCTCCTAATGAATCATTATTGGAATGCGGGACCTTCACTGGATCACTAATGGAACACTGGGCCCACCCTCCCACAAATGAATAGTTATTAAAATGCGGGGACCTTCATTGAATCATTACTGGAATCCGGTGACCCCTACTGAGTCATTACCGGAAAACAGGGACACCGGTCTAAGCACTTCAAATTATTTGAACCGCAAAACAATCCACACAAAAAATCCAGAAACAAGCATTTATCAAACATATCAATAACATATTTCATTACTTATGTAATTCACAAAAAATTTAAAAATAAAACACTTTCATGGGAGGGCTGGAGCCTTTCTAAATACAACTGAGGCCAATCATTGGCCATGCTGTTTATTTCTCTGCATTACATTCCAGTTCATCTTTTTTCAACAAACACCGACAAAGGCACACCATGTTACCTATTATGATGCAAATATGGAGAACCTTTTTCCAAAAGGCATCTGCATTTAATTTGTACCAGTCCCCAAAGCTGCCACACGTTCATATTTACCTTCATCATGAGGACTGAAAACTCATCACTGGCCACAAATATACAGGATTTGCATATGGAGCCATGACAGCTTCTAAACGTCCGGCAACGAGGCACCCAGGAGTGCAAGTCTTAAGACAAGCCCTGAGAGCATATCCTCAGGAACTGCAAAAATCAGTGATATCTTCATTAAAGTACTTCACAGACACCAGTGCGCCACAACCTCCAGCAAGGATCGTACTATGTCTATTTTGAGTATTCTATAATTTGCAGTTATACAAGGCATCTTCCACTGGGAATAAATGTAAATCACAAAAAACGCCCACTGGCTTTTGCAACAAACTGTACAAAGAATTGTTTTTCTCTGCATACTTCAAACTCTTACACCGCCCTACTACTTATTCAATTGTACCTCCTTGTCCCAAGAGAGCATGCCTCCTCTTCTCAAAGCCTAGCTAGATAACCTTTCATTCGCCCCGCCATCTGGATGTAGTTATCCGACCAAGTTGTGGGAACAAACAAACATCTAATGCCCCAGCCACATTAGGCAAAAACTTAAGTTTTAAGGAAAACAAAAAAGTCTGCACGCAAAAACCGATCAAAGTCGAGGGCATAAACCACAAAGGCAAACTTATCCATTGCATAGTGTGCTTGGCTTGTAGCAATAAGGATGTGTGAAACTTCAGTTCCTGTATTATGCTTCCACTGATCCAGACAAAGGGTTCAAAGTAAAGGCAACATCTTTTCGTATCCTTTTCAAAATAGCTGCCTTGTCAATGTAAGACCATCACATTCTTTCGCCAAAGGCACAAAAGACAAGGAAGAGGCCCAACACTGATGTTAATTGGAACCTTTTTAGGTGTTTGAAAGGCAGCACTCTAAAACACATTGTCTCTAATATACATACAGTGGGCTTTGGGTCCCTCCATTTCAACCATTGGCTTTTTCTTAACCAGCCTCTTTTAGCTCTTGGCTTCAGACTTTGTCAATCACATCTTAGCTCAGCCTAGAAGAGTATTTCTCCATAAACTAACGCTATTGGCTCTTTGGGTGTATCCTTGCGCCTCTAAGTGAATGCATGCATAAAAGATTATTTCATATCTACCTGCTTTTTCCTCTGTCAGATACTCTTTGCTAACACTTGCACCATGAACACGGTGTATGCTTGTCTTAACATGCTGCCAGGGTGACTCCTCCGTAATGGCGGAGGAGTGTCGCCCCAATCGTCCATGTTAGTCACAGAAAAATAAAATGAAACAATAGAATTTTATTTTTCTTTGTCTGATTCTGACATGCGTGCAGGGCGGGGCCATGACAGGCAGGTGGTGGCACTTAGAAGTGCACATGTAGGTTGGCAGGCCAAACATTCATGAGCACATCTATTTCTCCAACCAAGCTGTGTTGAGAGTCGGGTTAGAGAAATGCCGCAGTCTCACAGGCAGTGTCTGATCGGCAGAGCAGGCCACTCAGACCAATCCTGGCGCTGCTGTCATGGCAGGAGAGCAGCACCAGGATTAGCTGAGCAACCTCTGCCTTTCCCAAGACTGCTGGGAGACCTCCGAGGCTGCTGCGGCGGACGTCTGAGCCTGCGGGGAAAAATGAAGTTGATTTAAAAATTATAATTTTTCCTTCCCCATTACCACCCCCGCCTGCTCACCCATCCATCTGTCCGTCCGTCAGTCTCCCACACCCCCACCTTCATGTTGTGGCGACTGCCACTGCATTCTGCCATTGCTTAGCAAATTTCTGGTTTCAGCATGCAGCAGTTGTGCATGTGCTCTCCTACACAGTTATAGGAAACCAAACATCCTCTACCCTAATTTCCACATATTCAGTTGCCTTCGCAGTGACCATCGACCACACTACTGGTCAGTCTCCTCTTCGTTTCTCCTAGATTCAGGAGGACACTATTCTATTATAACCATCTTTCTGTCATCTGCAGACTATACTTCCTGCCATGCTAGCATCAGTGCGATGTCCATTTAAAATACAAGAAGTAAAATACCCTTGTTGTGTTAATGCATGCTTTTTTAGAAGTGGGTGTCTGTATGTGTGTGCTTTTGATGCAAAGGCCATGGGTCCAAATCCAGACAGTGCTGGTGTAGCCTGTTATCCTCTAAAGCAGTGCTTCCCAAACCTAGAACCAAAACCCACATTTTAGTCCTACAAACTTTTGCGGCCGATGTAACTTTATTGAGCATAAGTCAGACAATTTTTTATTGTAACTAAAGCATCATGTGGTAACACATTGTCATTTATAGACAGCCCTTTTTCGATTGAAAGATCACTACATTTGCATAGACATACAATTGCATTCATAAAACTATACTGCCCACAAATGATGTGTGGAAATCTTGTTTCTGTGAATATTTATTATTTGTGGCTCACCAAGTATAGTCTCTTGATTTGTTCTGATCGTATTAAAATCTTTGTTTCCATTACAATTCAGAATTACAAAACAATGTGCTTAATGTTTGTATTCCTGACTGTTGAATGTGTACAGTTAACTTAAAAGTATTTAAATTTGTGTTACGAAAAAATAAAATCCTAATACTACAGCATTTAATTTCACGCTATGTACTCCAGCAGGATTGCCACAAATTGACTTTCTTTTTCTGACTGCAAAGAGTGAGCAGTTTGTAAACACCAGTCCCCAGCTTAAAAACAACATCAGCAGCAGGAGACCTAGCCTGACATTTGACCTCTGTCTTTGAGGTGCACCAAATGTACCAAGATAGATAATTTTAACCAATTCTATTTATTGCTTGGACTTTGCTTGCAACCCACAGTTTGCTTTATTGCACTCGAGCAGTATTTCAATCGCCACTGTGTTCGGTAACAACACAGGAGAGGATGTAGCCTAACAGCTAGAGCGGTTAACCTCGAAGCTGGGAAACTGGGTTCGAGTTTGGCAGGATTCTGTGCAAATCACTTAATCTCCCTGTGCCTAACAAAATTAATGTGTTCAACTGGGGCTCATGGAAAGTGATCCAATACCTTCGGGTCAAGTTCGCCCTATATAAAAAAATAAATATAAATAAGCCCACAAATTAGTTACGTACCAAAAAAACGGTAAATTCAGCATGGACTGCTAAAAAAACCCACCGCAACAGCTCTAGAGGTGGTAAGGATGAGAAATAAACAAAGGCTATGGCTTGATGTAGGTCTTGGTGTACAGGTTACTCTGTCACAACGGTGACGGATATCCGGTACGCCGACATAAATCCTATTATATCCTATGGGATTTATATGTCAGCGGATGGAATATCAGTCACCGTTGTGACTGAGTAACCCACCTGCCAAGATCTAAATCTGGCTGATGAAGGGTGTTACCCCGAAACCAGTCCTAGGATGCTTGTTTCCGGTCCCGGGAAGACCTGGCCTGGCAGCTCAGGCTGGACTATTCCCATGAGAAATAGGGTCAAGACTGATTTGCATATGGCTGGTCTGCACTGGGGAGGCTAAGTGAGCTAATGAACGATGATGGATTCGACCCAGATCTGTGACTGGGAGTGAGTCCATGAGAAGCTTCAGTGCTCCGTCCATCATCTCTTTGTGTTTCCTATGTTCAGAAGGACAGGGGTACTATAGATTTCCCTTTCCAAATTTATTATTTAAAATTATTAACCTCCACAACCTTTAAAAACATTATCAGAGAGGTTTAAATTTTGCCAAAGATGCCAATGTTTTTTCCAAGGTAATTGTTTAGGCTTCAATACACATAGCTATGAGTGGACACTTTCCAACAGTTCAATATTGAGAATAATTTAAAAAGTAAAATATTTTTAAAAAAAAATGAAACCGAAAAAGGCTATAATGACTTGGTTGTCTCGTTTCCCAAATGTGCAGCTGAAATTTGAATACGTACTTGCAAAATCCATCTCTTGGCCTGGGTCTGGATTTGCAGACACCCTTTTCTATGTAAATATGGTACCATGGAACCAGCCCTACTAAAACATCTTGCACAACGTTCTCGCTAACCATTGCCATCTAACCTCTAGAACCCATACTCCTCTACACCTTCCTCCAAGTGCTCAGAGCTTGTGTGGTGAGATATAGGCTAACCAAAATTGGAGATGGAAGTTTGTAAGGAAAGGCGGGGTTAGGTAGGGTGTCAATAACAGGAGCAGTAAGAAGGCAGATGGAGTGAGGAAAGAGAAGGGGTTACAGAGAGAAGTTTGTAAAGAAAGGGCAGAAGTAGAAAGCAATACTTGGCTGTGCAACTCTGTCCCCTCTTCTCTCTCACCTAATTTCCTCTGACCTTCCCCCCAGAAAAACTCCACATGACCCACTATTACTGTGAGCCACTCTTACCTCTGGTCCAGGCCCCCTTCTAAATCCTTCTATGTACGTTCTACGTGATCTGATACATGTTGTGTCTGAACGCCAATGCACATCACCCAGAAGGCTTCTGATTGGCTCCCACTTCATCACAGACACCTATATTTCTCTGAAGTCCAACCATAAATTCCAAACAAATATGCTGCATAATTAGCATATTGGCGGTGGGGACAGGGCAGGAATATAACATATAAATCTAGTGACTAAGTAAAGAGATTGCTTGAATCTAAAAGCTATTTCCCACATAGCTTAAGTGACTCAGTTTCAGGTATGAATCTGAACACTTGTATTAAAACCCCGTGCCAGTTACACCATTGTGTGGTGGTTGTATGTGATTTCATAGAAAAACGATTTCATGGAATACCACTACTGAGAAACCATTCCATCTAATCCAGTTAATGTACATTTTCAGAATGAATGGCATTTACTTTTTTGTAGAAACCACATTCATTGAATTTATTTGGGTAGAAATTGGCTTTTGAATGCTTATTTTTTAAGTGTAAATTCAATGCTTGCTGGTCTTACTTTCAGAAACAGTTTTGTAGAAGATATTTATATCAGTGCTTTACTGCAGCGGACATTATTTCCCATTTATAACTTTTACATAGTAAAACAATTATTTTGGAGACTTTTAATGTGCTGACCCATCACCAACATTAAACACCATCCATCCCTGAACCCTTGCAACCCCTAAACACCATCAATTCCTGCCCCATAAAGCCCCTTATAACACCTAAACTACACTTATCCCTGAAACCTAAAAGCCCTTTCTACCACCAAAATCCACCATCCCTGAACCATAATATCACTCACTACCCCAAGTCCACCCGAATCTTAAAGACCCCTTTCTACGCCCAAACGCCACCCTTCCAATGCCCCTTTAAACACCTCAGGGCACCCAAACTCCGCCCATAGCTGAACCCTAAAAACTTACACCGCCCTTATAACACCAGCCACAAGAACTCATCACCCTAATCTACTCATCCCTCAGCTCTAAAAACCTCTTTGTACATCTAAACTCCACCCCATCCTGAACCCTAAAAACTCTTCACCACCCCAGTCGCTATCCATAATTAAACCTTAAAAACCATCACAGGCCCTAAAGTACACCCATTCATGAACTCTAAAAGCCTTCAACACCCTTACACTTCAACCATCCCTGAAACCTAAAAACACCCCACACACAAACAATACTCTGTGAGCCCTAAAACCCCTCTCCACACCTACACTCCACCCATCTCTGACCCCTTAATGCCCCTGTCTATCCCTGAAATCCAAATTATTCCTGACCCCTAAGCACCCCTCATCACCCTAAACATTACCTATCCCTGAACCCAAAAACCCCACAGTAGTCCTAAACTCCCCCCAAGTTTAATGCAATTTTGGATTGTTCCTTAAAATTATCTTTCCTTTAAAAGTGGTCCTTTAATTTTCAATATTTTTTTTTATTTCCTTAAAATGGTCTTTCCTTAAAATTGTTTTTCAATGATTTGGTTTCCTCCAATGTGGTTTCTCAGTTTTCATTTTCCATTAAATCACGCACATTAACCAGTGATATTTTCAATCTGAAAAACGTTCTTTGGGGCAGGAATATTAACGACTCACTTAAAGAACATGCCAGACCCAAAGGAACAAATTAGAAAACCAGGAGGACTACAGAAGTCATGAGCAAGGGTAATGAGCGGCAGTAGAGACAGGTGTCCACATACACAAATGAAGACGTTCAATGCAGCTACACAACTGCTGCTTTAGAAATCACGACAGGATTGAGAGTTCACATGCTAGAGACGTACCATTACAGATGACCAACTCCTGTGCCAGCAAAAAAACTAAAATATACTCATCATCAGAAAGTGTGACAAGTGCAATGTATTAAATGTCAATGACATGAATACCTGTCAAGTCTCTACTCTCACTTCACCTCTTCACTTCCCCACAAGCAGCATTTCTTTGGCTAAATTCAATTCTTTTTCATTTAATTTACAGCTCAGTTGTTGACCAGGTTGTCTTCAGCTACCTCTACTATGTCACCTGAACACGTGGGGGGGGGGCAGCTCACTACATTCTAGATCAACATATAATTAACTATCAAACTACCCTCTTACAACCCATCAAATCAATACAGAACAAAACCATTTGAAAAGGTAAAAGGTCGCATTCTGTTCCTTGTTCCGCACTGTAAAAGTGGTTACCGGAATGCAACCTGCCGCTTTCAAGGTCATAAAAAGTTTGCAATTCTGCAGCTGAAAGCAGCTCTTTATTGAAAGAAGCAGCGCCACTAAGGTCGGCAGTGCTGGGCAGATCACAAAGGCTTTTTGCATGCCAGCTTCTTCTATCCCACGCTGGGTCCCAACCTAAGTGGACTAGCGCCAAAACAGTACTGAATGGGACGGTCCATGAGGGTCCGAAATGGAATTATTGAACTCTTTATTCCTGGAAGTTGGAAGGAGAACGATTCTTCAGGGTGTAAACTAAAGTCGCCAATTCCTGATTCAAAGTACTTTCAATGGGTGAAAAATTATCGAATATTTTAATCAAGGGAATTTCTGCTTTATTGCGATCTAGAAATGCTTGTATATGAAACAAGGTATTGCCACTTACAATCCCCTATTTGCATTGGGCAGCAAACCTCCTAAGCTGATGCCACTTATCAAACTATGACTAGGGCAGTGCAGGTGAAAACTGGGATAGAGTTATATATAATGTTATATATAGATATCACCAGAAAACAACTATGCACAAGAGAATATTTCTGAAGTCTTCTTGTCCAGTGGCGGCAACGCTATTTTAGTGGCAACAGAGCCAAAAAGAAAACTAACTCCATGCCACCTCTCGGCAACATACATTTCCACAATACCCACTGCAGTGAGAATGGCCACAACATATACAGAGTTATATGATGTTGCGGTCCTCATGGCACAAAAAGGAGTTTAAGCAATCCTGTGCATTTTGCCACAGCTGAAACATTTGAACAGTTTGTAGTTGGAAGAAACCTGTGCCATCCTGTCAACTAAAAGATGGTACCAATCTTCAGATACTCTGCTCAGTATGCCACTTCTCTATGCGCCCTGGTCTACGAAGCATTTAATGGATGTACTTACAAAGGTAGAATCAACTTTTTGGAATCAACTTTTTACCCCAATGGAACAAACCAAACTTCCAAATTCAATTTACCTTTTCCCAACCAAATAGGGCGATCTCCTAACTCCTCGAACACGTCTATGCTCAACTCTTACACACTAGCCCCCAACTCCAGTCAAGACTATATAAATCTGTAACAATTTGATGAACATTATAGTTGAGGATGGATTAGTCACTAGAGGAGGCTGTTCCTATGACAGAGAGCAAACTAAGCAGTGTGTAAAGATCTTGCTACAGCCAATCATAGGTTAAAGTGAAGGAAAAAGCAAATAGATTGGTAAATCAGGGGAGGGGGACGGACAAACCAGTGGTCAATTGCAAGAGAAACTGTGCTGCAAGCAGAGACGTCTTCAACAGCTAGCCAACCTCAAGATGTGGTAACATTTTCAAAGGAAATACAAAGTCAACATGTGCCGGGTTGCGAAATTTAACAGAGAATATAGGGTTATGGTAGTTAAATGCATCTACCATAATAATGCAACATGTAATTTCACTGTGTCACTCACAGGCAATCCCCATGAGAATGTTGGCCAACTCGAGCTCTACTTCTACAGTGTTAAATTGAGAAAGTCGATAACATTTTCAAGGGAAAACAAAACACATTTGCTTCTGCTAAATAGAGAGGGTCCTATAATGCATGACAGTAGAATTAATAGGATATTTTTTGAATGGCTGATTCAGCAGAGGAATCATGTGCCCAAGCAGCAGAGGACTAGGAAGAGCTTAGTGAAGCGCCAGGGCGTGCACTAGCAATGAACTCGAGAATAATAAAAGGATAAGATCGCAATTTACTAAAGAGACCATGAAACAGCATAATTGAAAGCGCCAGTTTCCTTCTCTGCAGCAAAGCATTAATGATATAAGACAGGGAGCTTACCATAGGCCCTAGTCCATGAATGTGGTGAAGCAAAAGCCAGAGATGTTAATACTACACCCAAAAGAACTGAAACCACTGATGCCTTTACTTCTATTGTTTGCAGAATTTAGGAATCTCTTCCTCCAAGTAGTATAGACTAACAGGCAATAAACTTAACCTAGCATTTCTTACTGCAAAATAAACTCATCATTATTACCCTTAATGACCCGCTTCAATCCAACTTGACTTTCCTCCTCGTGCCCAAATGATACCATCGCAATACCTTACTGCAGACGGCATAGCTGCGCTAATTTAATCTGGCAGGTTTTTTTAACGAAATTTTTTGTGAGACACTTCATAGAGCCAAAGAGAAAAGGAGGATTCTGCTACCGGAGAATGAAGACAAGTACTTTCACAGCGACATTAATAACATTTGAGTTTCTTTGCAAATTCGGCGTCTTACCACAGGTTACTTTTCACTGTCTCCAGACAGCCGCATAGCCGACATTCTGACCCAGAGGGCCCTATAGTAATTTATTCCCAAAGTGGTCTCCTTTGGGGTCCTGATCTTGTGCACTCTTTCAGGAAAGACTAGTGGAATCACCGGGTAACGGGCAATGTATGTTTGCGATTGTCTCACTGTTGAAATCGCAGGGTTCCCTCTTTGCTTGCTGTAGGGAGTCGCCATGGTGTTATCTGTTGCTTCTCGCAGGCTGCACGAAGTATGTAGCAGAGGACTAGCTTGTTCAAGTATCTGAGGTCTGCTAATGCAGTACACCTCATCAGTCATGCAGAGTACCTCTATATTAGCTCATTTACAATGCACTAATAGGCATTAATGCGCTTTACATGTATCAGTAGGATTATAGACGAAATGTGAAATTTAACAGTATAGAGAAATAACTGAACATTTCATAAAAAGAGGCATGGCAAGGGGGATGATGGCGAATTAAACCTGAACTAAACAACTTTTGAGTTCTAAAGAAGGAGATCGAAAGAGTGTTTGTGGTTCTGAACTCTTAGCTCAGTAGGAGCAGAAAGAAATTAGGCTTTTTTTTGCTTTTCTTCTAAAGGAGAGAAGGTCCGGGTGGGAGGAAGCATGTTGCAGAGGTTGGTTGCAGCACCAACGAAGGACTGGGCAGTTTTGGAATGAGGACTGTCCAGATCTAGATAATGTTTCTTCTGAAGGAGGCTCAGACGTTTGGCTAGATGAGCTGATTTTTAGTACAGGGAATTTTTTGGTCAGCAGATGGCCAATACAGGAAATCTAAACACTTGGCTCCTGCCCAAAAGAAAGTAATGTATCTTTCTATCGATGTGACACAATAGCAGCATAAAAGCCTTCGAAGGCCTTCGGCTCTCCCCAGGTACAGCGCCATGACATAGCATGGCAAACACTTGATGCATTTGTGTTTATCAGTTACCCATCAATAGTTGTGGAGGTTAAAAAGGGCACTTTCATCCTCTATCTTCCCAAGTTAAAGGAAATAGAATTACACTGCTTAGCAGCAGGAAAAAAAAAGAGTGCAAAATCTTACTCGGGCCTTTTCAGGCACATTTATCAGTTAAGAGATCTTGAGATTAATGTTTCACTGTGCTAAAAAGTCATTCAAATAGTTAGTGAAATTTACTCCAGGAATAACTACTGGTTCTGGATTCATATGAATTAGCCGAGACCATCAAGCATGTTGGAAAAAATAAAGAGTGCATAGCAGCAGAAATACGCTCTGAACATGCAATTCAACTTAATTCTGTAGCGAATTTGTTCTCTGCGCATAAACCCTGGATTTGGAGACCTTTTCAAACAGATTTAAACTGCAGGGTCTCTTCTGGAGAAGTATCTACTCACTGCTCACATGCATGGTCCAAAGCCGGTCCTCCACGAAATGAAAAGGACGCTACATTTCAATAGCACCCATCAATGCAACGTTAAGGATATGCCGAGCCTGTTGCTGGTTTCATTCTGGAATTTGCATTGATGGGTGCCCCTAAGTAAACCCCTAGTGTAATCACAAAATATTTTACACAGCAGGACAGAGCGAGGGTAAATGACTACGCCTTTGGTGGCCTTCTTTATGGGCATTTGACTGGGCCACTGTTGCGGTAGTCTACCTATGAAGAGGCTCCATCGAACATCACTGATAGAGACATTGTTATGGCAAATACTGTGTCAGATACAGTAGAAGAAGGAGCCTTTGCATGGTGTATACCATGCTAAAAGCAGTAGGAAGGGTTTTAACATTGTGAACTCTTTTGCAAACATATGTTAACACCTAGAGACGTCCTTACACCGATCTCTAGTTCAGGAAGAGATGTCTGCTTTTTATTGTGTACATTTGCAATTTTGTGTTAAGTATTTTGTTGTGTGTAAATTAAAGAGGGTTTTCTTTTCACTCAGTTTGAGTATAAAGGTATGGTGGCACTAGGACACTGGATATGAAAGACTCATATTGACAATATGAGCCCATTAACCATATTACCCAGGGAGTCCTCAAAGCAGTTTCTACATTCCCACAGTTACTGCTGTGGAGGTGTGATATTTTATTGCTGACTCAAACAGCCTTTTGTCAGCAGAAGAAACCAGCCTTGGTACTCCATCAAAGCGTTTTGCTGCGGCACCACTAGCTTCAACAACTGAGGTTCCATTACCAGCTGAAAAAACAGCAATATCACATCTTGCTGCATCTGGCAGGACCATAGGGTCGGTAAAACAAAGCATCAATTGTGTTTTGTGTTCTCTAGTTCCAAGATGACTGCTGTGTCCAGACGTAACGACGCAGCAGGGTATGGAACGGACTGCTCGATAGTGCATGTGCATAAAAAACAAGTATTTGCAATGCAATAGGTCTCACTTTTTTTTTTTAGCGTTAGAGCTATTGGAGTTGTGATGCAAATGTTTTTTACTTATGTGAGAGAGTATGCGAGTGTGAAAGTGATAGAAAGCGCGAGAGAGATGGTATATAGAGAGAGTAATTTGTGAATAGAGTGAAGCGAGAGAATAAGATAGAGAGAAAAAGAGATAGAAAAAGGCAGTGTTAGCGAGAGAGCGTGTTTACAGGTAGATTGTTAAATCTGGTGAGATAATTGTGTGGTAGAGGGATGGTGAGATAATTGTGTGGTAGAGGGAATAGAGAGAAATACATCCTGTGATTGTGGGCAAATCACTTAATCTCTCCATGCCTACCCAAAAAATGAATGTGTCCTTTTGCAATGTACCTGTGCATATTTAAAGCGCTCCAAAACCTTTGGGTCGAGTTTGCGCTACATAATACTGAAAAAAAAAATGTATTCTGATTTGTTTTACTTTCGCGTGGCCAGAAGTAACTTTGTCTCTCATGACCGGCCTGCTCTTACACCCTTCTTACATTGCTTTTCAATTACAAAAGGTCTATGCAAGGTAAAGTTATTATCCACGTCAGGGGCACTTGACAAAAAGCTGGAAATCCATCCAATAAAAAGTTTATCCCAGTCTGCGCCTTCATTTACAATTTTACAAGTAACAGTAATAGATTGGATTATTAATAAAAAGGTGTTGTCATCCTAACGAGCAGAGTCCAAAGTCAAAATGTGCATATTGCAAGTTATATGAATATTAGGGTCTTAGTAAGAAACACTGGTTAGAGGATGATAAATGTTCTGATATAATAATGTGCAGGGGGCTCCATGCTGTGCCTAGCCCGAAACACATCCCAACCTCGCTGCCTAGCAATGGTTCTCACCTTTGAAAACCCAATGAAGGTTTGACTGTCTACAGCCGGGCTTGCAAAAGTATGAACTGGGGTCTGTAAAACGGCAATTTGTGATGTTTATTTAAAGACAGACTGTCAAGGTTTTCCTACACAGCGATGAGAAGCTAAGGAGGGCAGAGGACCATTGTGGTTGTCAAAATGCTAGCAGCTGTACTGATGGTGCATTGCAAGCAGCCAACTTCTGATAGCGATGTGGATCTCCTTACTGTAAGGTAACACTCCACCCGCAAAGCCTACTACAATTGAAGTATATTATCAGCCCTGAATCCGGCGAGCTTCTTCTTCACCATGGCTAATGTGTCTTACAAGGAAAATACCAGGGCTTTAAGTGGGCCGGGTCCTGCCGGTGCTAGAGCATTTTTACCTTCAGGGTGGGGGAAAAAAAGCTTACCTCTGCGATACCCTCCCTCACTGCTTTTGATGCAGCTTCAAAAGACTCATTTATCTGTATTATTTAGCGCAAACTTGAGCAGCAGTTACATTACACAAACACATATTGATGTTTTGAACCACAGGATGTTGAGTCAACGTCTGGTTCGAACCAGCTTTCTCAGCTTGAAAGTCGGCAGCTCTCGCCTTACACCACAACCTTGCCCACATGAACGGAAGCATTTTCAATATTATATACAACGAAGTAATAGTTGATGTTTAATCATCTTATGCAACTTACAACCATTGAAAATGGTCCTGGCTTGTTGTAGGTGTAATATTACTTATATCATAGATCTGGAGACAATGACAGAAGAAGCACAATACCAGTAGGGCGGCACACTACGCTAATTACAGATTTGGGTGGAGCTGCTGTGCCCGTTACCTTTGTGTCTGGGTCCGACAATTCGGAGCGTGTCCTCAGGAAAAAGCAGGTTACCAGGGGAGTGCCAACCAATATCAGCCTGCCGAAAATCACAGCTGGAAACTGAAGGACACGATGGGGCTGGCCGCGCATTTAAATGCTTTAGAGTTGTGCAAGTGTCGACTGGCTAATAAGTTAGGTGCCAGGGAATGGTAATAAAAGATAAAGGGAAGACTATTACAAGGGAGCGCTACTGAAAGCAAGGTGCGGCTGAATAGGCAGGCATTTAAAAAAACTCTTCTAAATTATAACAAAACGTTAACCAACCTAGTGCGGTGGTCCAGGGAGTACAATTTACACCAATGTAAATTCAAAGAATAACACAACCTTAGCTCTCCGACCAGGCTGCGGCACGCCAGCCCAGAGACACCAGGGCCATGGTGTCCTTCATCTGTGTTGAAACCTGGGGACAGGGCTAGCTGCTGAATATCCGTGAGCTTTGCCGAAAGAATGCATCCCACCCAGATGGACGGCAGGGAAAACGTGAAGTGTGCGAGCCTTCTTTTTCTTGCTTATGGTGCGATTGGAACATATTAAAATAAAACAAGTATTAGCCGCACGGCCGTAAAAGGAACGCGCCGCGCGGTTGTGAAAGCTAAAGTCATTACGGTTACGTGCTCTGTCGTGGGGGAGGGGTGGAGCGAGGCGCACTGAAAGGGTGCCGTGAGGAAAGCCAGATGGCGGCTGTGCGCATGCTTGCGCGCGTAACCGCAAGCTTGAGGCCAGCAAAAGCATGTGGTCGGACTTTAAAAAGCCCACTTACTAACTGTCTCGCGAGAGCAGCGCTTGCGCTGGCTCAGGCGAGACCTAAAAAAACAAGCCAAGCCCCTTCTGTGGGTGCACTCATGCAGGGGAGCCTGAGTGACACAGGGGTTGGTGTATTGCGACCAGTGTCAGAAAAATCGAGCAACTGCTGTTGAGAGATTCACTTGAAGCCACTTGCAGTATCCTGGAAAAGAAGTTGAGGGTCTGCAAGAGGCAAGGGAAGAACGAGTGTAGAGCGTGGTTATACATTTAAACCCAATCACTTGTGCCCATGATCCGAGGGTCTGTGTAGGGCACTTGGCAGATAGTGGTGCCCTGCCAGCGGTCACTGGACAATGGTGCTCAAATGTAAATAAAAGACCATCTCGGTCATTAATGCTCTCCCTCTCTCCCTCGCAACCAATTTTTGGGCAGCCTAATTAGGAAAAGTGTATCATCAAGGATCACAAGTGGGGGGCAGGTGACTCCGCTTTTAAACAAATGCTGCAGTACTGTTTCAATAGTAAGACTCCTCCGGCATTAAGTCAGGAAACAGAGTGCCTACAGCCGTGGTGTCACAGCTAAAGCCTTGATGATGGAAAAGCAAAGCACACTAAATACTGACAGCACCATCACAGGCTAGCAGTCATACAGTACTTGAAGAATGTTCCACCCATCACATACTAGCAGAAGCATTCTTAGTGCGTCTTATACAACTTGAAGCCACCACACGCCAAAACAGTAGCAGCTGCACACTACCAGAAGCACTCTTAAAACCCTCACAGAGCAGTAGACACACACTACTGACCGCACACATCCAGACCAAAAGGTCTGACTGAAAGTGCCGCTTCATTGATTAGCGAGCTTGTATGTGTAGTATTGTGGATGTGTGAGTGGATAAATAAAGTGTGAGTCAATGGCTGATGGTTAGATGAATGAGCGCAAGGATGAGTGACTGAGGGCACAAGTGACTGAGTGCGTAGAGAGATGGATGGGTGAACTGAGAGCTGGATGTTTCAAAGAAGCACTGGGGCACACTGCCTCTAGCCTAGGCAGCTGTGTTGTAGGAGCTTGCCTGGACGTAAAGTCTGTGCTGGAAACAGCCGCAGTTGATGGACCACAGCCCCTTGCCAACCAATGAACCACTTCAGACGTGTATGTTTTGTTGTGTACAAAAGTATATTTCTCCCTGGTGACCTGCTAATTGTAGGCTCCTACAAAATTATTGTTTTCAAAGATCTTATGCAACTGTGTCTTAAGCAATGTGAAGGGGATGTGCTATTTTTGTCAGATAGGTAACCCTTATCATGCATTTACAAACTGCTCACACAAAGCCAAGCACTAGAAGATGGGTCACTATAGCTTATTTATGAGCTTTTTCCATTTCGACGATGATCTCCTGCTATTGTAGATAAGGTAGAAAATCGCCCTTTCCAAGAGAAGTAAAAGATTTGACTTTCACAGATTTTTAGTATGGTTTGTGCATTATATTTAAGACTCAATTTGGGAGACACTCACTGTCTGATGCTGTATGTTTAAGAATGGCACGGGCGTTTTGAAATGTCCTGCCAAAAATTCCGCTCACATGAGTTGATTATAGGTAATACAGTTTTTCGTAGGTAAGGCTCCTGTTTAACTCTCGCAAGAGATGGACAGACTCTAGTCTAACAATGATGGCTCTGGGGTAAGTCACAGAGGGCAAGGTTACTGGGTTAAGTGCAAGCTACATGCCTCTGCTCAGCAGAAAGAGCTCTGTTTTCAAAACTACACCATGTGCTTCATTTGCAGCAGATGAGGAGCTGCTGGATTTTAAACTCGGACAAAAGCCAAGTGAACTCATTTTAAGTGTAATGGTAATCCACTTCCGGTTGTTTTAATAAACAAAACTTGCATTCCGAGATTTGCTGGCTAGGCTCATGGTTGTAATAGGAAAAGCACAACTTGAGTAACAGAATGCCAAGAGCTGCCGGCTAAAAGTCAGGCCGGTCTGAAGGTGGCCCGTGACTGCGATCAATCCATATGGCGCTGAAGGGTGAAAGTGCACACAGCTCTAGTTTCAAGCTGTACATCAAGAAGTCCTCTCGATTTCTTTAGGTCTGGCCTTGTGCTAGCTTTAGCTATAAGACACCCTCGTGTTTTCAAGAAAATCCATAATAAAATTACATGAGAGGTTTTCAATCAGTCCTCTTCATCCATTTGACTGTTTCAGTGCACTTGGCTTCCACTCACCATGTAATACAACATGGGTCAGCCCACTTCATCCACTGGGTAATTTACACCATGAATGACCGCAATTTGCCCAATTACAAAACTGTCAGAAAAGGAGTGCCCTTTTGCGTATCTGTCTGCAAACATATGCCTGCCACCTTTTGATGGCAGCATTATTACTTTTTAGGTTTTTTTTGTGCTTTTGATCTGTATTGCATATGCTGGCAAAAAGAAAAGAAACATATCACCCTTTTCAAGTCCAGATCGTTCGGGTTTGTCAGTGCTTGTTTTTCTTTGCATTCTAACATTTGTAGTTTGGGTTTTTCCACCTTACAAAATTCAGAGTGAAGCCAAAAACATGACTCGCATGTGACAGAATCAGTTTCACACAAGCATTGAAAATGCAATAGGTCTCGCCTTTAACTAAGTTAAAGCAATTTGCTTTGCTAAAGGTATTGTATAGCAAAGCAAATGGTTTTAACTTAATAAAAGGCAAGACATATTGCATTTTTAATGCTTGTTTTATGAGCAGTCCCATGCGAAATTTGTCTTTTTTTGCATATTTATATAGCGCGAATTCGACCCGAAGGTATTGGAGCGCTTTACATGAGCACCGTATTTACATTACACATTCAGGCACGGGGAGATTAAGTGATTTGCCCAAAATCACAGGATGTGGACACGACCCCGAGGCTCGAACACTGGTTTCCAGCACCAAAGTCAGCAGTCTGCCGACGGACCACATCCTCTTCTCCAATATCTGTTGTATGCCCTACACTCCGCTTACAAAATTAAAGCAACATTGTTACATCTTTGAATATTTTGTTGGCTCGTTCTCTGCTCATTTTTTTTTTTAGTCTAATACATTAATCTTCTGAAGCTTTTCCACGCGTTTAGTAAAATCTACCTCAAAAAGTTATGCAAAGTGTGCGCGCTCCCGTTTCGGACGAGCTTCGATGAAATTAAGCAGCTTAATTTAAATTCATACCTTTTTACACTAGCACTATTACTGCTCATCAACGGATTTAGGGAGACAATACGAGCGAGAAGCATAGTGACAAGTCAGCAGTACAATCACTCAATGGTAGGCTGAACACGTGCTGAGAAGTGGGGAAGTGGCATGTATAGTCGGGAATGGAACGGTGACAAGTTCAGCGGGGCG
This sequence comes from Triturus cristatus, assembly GCF_964204655.1. Classification (NCBI taxonomy): domain Eukaryota; kingdom Metazoa; phylum Chordata; class Amphibia; order Caudata; family Salamandridae; genus Triturus; species Triturus cristatus. The sequence continues at coordinate 1,065,586,135 of NC_140581.1, forward strand.
GAACAGCCTGTAGTTTCAGGGATGGGATAACAGGAGCTCAGAGGTGGATTTGAAGGGTACAGGGGTGGTAAAGAACCCAGCGGGCACAGGGGTGGGCAAAAAGAACACAAGTAAAATCCTCGATCTGCAAGACCCAAACTCTAATGGACTTGCCTTGACAAGCGAATGGAAAGAGCAGCATTTCAATAGAGCTAACAATTCATAGAAGGAAATTCTTTACTCTCAGATTACCAAACTGGATTCCACATCGGAAGAGGACCTGAATTACACCTAGTGGCAATGTGGCATGACCTAAAAAAGGATTTGCGAATATTTCACTGCGTGGTAAACACCCACTCCCTCGTGCCGGTGTATGCTATTTGGTGACTGACACTTTAAAAAAAAAAACAACAACAAAAAAAAAAACAACAAAACACATTGTTAGCGGTCGCTCAAAATGGTCCGGTTGACTTATGCCTCTAAGCTTCTCCAATATAAAACATGCCGTGTACAACCTACGGCCAAATATGTCCATAGTCGGTAATAGCCTGTACTGCATTTATTCGACACATACCTCACCATTGCGTGGACTCCGAGCGGGGAGTCTAATCACGGAGCTTTCATAAACGCATGGCTTGCCGGCATTTGACCTGGTTGTTGTTTAAGCGGTCACTTTCGGGTCTGGTGTCTTGCTTTTTCCAAGGTTTATTTTGACTGCCCCATCCGATGTTTTTATTTAAACGTAACAGAGCAAGAAATAAATGCAAACTATTGGTGGAAAAGGTATTGACCCTTAGATTTCTGGGAATTTGAGTCCAGAGCTGTGAAATTCCTTCTGCTGACAACTTAACTTTTCGCGATACGTCTGTAGTGTACTGTGGTGGTATTGTACTAACCATGGTAATATATGATAACCACCTAACCCTTTATAATACATTCTTAGTGTGTTACGGTAATAAAAAGTGGCAATGCCGAAGATGGCGGCGGACTGGCCACTGCCCCAGCGCCGGCTTCCTTCAACTCTGGGTCCGTCACATGCACACGTGCACTGTTTAACGTGAAAGCACGCCGGAGCCAGAGTTGAAGGAAGCCGGCGTGAACAAGATGGCGGCGGACTGTTCACTGTCCCACGGACCCGCACATGCTGTCTGCTATGGACAGATGGCGAGAGCAGCCATCTTTGTCCATGCAGGCGCGTGCATGAGACCACGGGGAGAATCGATTCTAAAAGGTCCTCTCTGACGAGGGCAGCGCATGCGCTGCTTTCGCCAGGAGAGACTTAACAAGGTCATTTCTCCTGAGGAAATAAGGCCAGTGAGTATAAACTAAGGCCAGCGGTCAGGCACCTTAGAAGCCTTTGACAGCATGAGAAGAGATGGGGTCAAAAGGCCTTTCTGAAAACTGGCATATCCTTGGCAAGAGGCACTAGAGAAGGCCCTTACAAGCTAGGCTAGTCACCAAATCGATTACTGTACCAATTGTTATTTTTTGTTTAGACGTCAAAACAAACCTCAAAACAAAATAATAAATGATGTTAAGAGATCCCAGGGCCTCAAAAACAAAGTCTCAAGTTGCCTTACTTATTATATTTATCTGTTTTGTGTAATGCGGACATGAAGCCATTTGGCATTTAAACAAGCTAATATTATCAGAAAGAGTCAAACTGAATATCTGAGATTTTTGTTCCAGTCTGCATCCATCTACTAGAAACTAACTGGCCTCCTCCTTATTTCACGTAGCTCCCAGAACTGAAATGCGTGATTGAAATACTGTTATACCAAAACCAAATGCTTCTAAAACTAAAGCAAGTGCTTCAAGTGAATGCTATTTCGTAACAGACAACAGTCTAAAGGTAGCATTTCTTTCTCATAAAAGAAACGCATCATTATTTTGCTTACTGTGAGGGCAGACAGTAAACATATTTCCTGCGGTCATATATACAACACAAATCAATTATAGTTTACTTTCCTTGCGGACCTATCAAAAGTACATATGCCCTTTGGGAGTTCAGTACTGCTGGGCAGCTTCGTTTTAGAAACCGACATAGTTAGACACTTCTGCCAAAGCATGCAAAATTTTGGGGTTGACTCGTTTGTTGGCTAAAATGGGCAGGCTCCCATGAAGCTTCTCGAGGGTCCCAAATGGTGATCGTGATAATATTCTATTACCAGCGGAAATTCCACACATCAATACTTGATTCATACTACTACCTTCAAATCCTTAGGTAAAACTCCTTCGTGAGATTCAAGAATATTGAGTTATAACACCGGCAGCTTGGGCCATCTTAGCTACTCAAAGAATGCTCGTGATGAAGACATTCTGACAGGCTCTCCTGCGCGGTACAACCAATCAATCAGGCGATATCTTGATCTCCCAAAATCGCTGGACTGTTAAAGTGCTAGGTTGAAGTTCAGGATCTCCTCCACAGAAAAGATAAAAGGCATGTGACAGGTGTGGCACTTCAACTCAACCTCAGTGATTTGCATTTCGTGGTATCTTGGTGATCACTTTAGATAAGACTTAACCAGCGCTCATTAGGCCATTCTCATCACCTTCGTGGAACCTCACTGAAACAATGAGCCGATGTCCAATGTTGCAACCTGCAACATACACCCTGAAGCATCAAAAACCCAGAACTCAGGTAAACTCTGGTATAAGGTATGTCTAATCCAGACTTCTCCAACGAGTAGCTCGGGAGCTACTGGTGGCTCCCCAGCTACCTGGAAGTAGCTCTCCTGTTTACAACCCAGTCTACTAAATTAGAAGCTTTTGTTCGGTTACGTTTGTGTACCTATCCCGAAATAGAAAAGTGTCCATTCAAAATTTTTAAAAAGTGTGTATTTTCAGTGCTCAAAAGCTGCTGTAAAATCAGATTTCCAAAATATATTTCGGCTGATATTTGAGTGGGGAAAAAAATACAAAAATAAAAAAACAAGCAATATTACTAATATCACCTTAGTAACAAGGGCATTACAGCTATGGCTTGTCATGTACTACAAAAGTAGACGCATTCCAAATTGGAAAAGCTTTACAATCCTGCTGGTAAACCTGCTTGATACACTGAAGTGATCACTGCTGGTAATCTGGTGGGGTGGCTACTAATGTAATTTTCTCTGATGTGGTCACTAGTAGAACATTAGTAGCTCAGGACGCTTTTTGATGAGAATGAGGAGTTTCACAGAAAAGGTTGGAAACCCCTTTCAGGATGTTGATGATTCACACCTGTGCACAAAAAAAGCACAGGTGGTAATCATTTTATATAGCCCAAAGCAGATGAGCTGCTTACAACAGACACTCTTGCTTTTCTGTATTGAGGGGGATCAGGGCACTATTCTTGCGGAAACCAGTGCACAGAATCTTTAACGGCATCAACATTCACAAAATTACTGACAATTTAACCTCTTCGACGCCGATGACGGAACGGTTCCGTCATGCACGTCGGTTGGGCTGTGCTTATGACGGAACCGTTCCGTCATGGCCCTGCCCGCGCTCAGAACTTTCAGCACCGCGCGGGAATCCGCGCAGCGCTGAAGAGGTTAATACACATTTACAGCCATCAACAGAAAAAACAACCAAGAACAGAATAACTAGTACTGACTTCCTCTCCACCGATACCTTTCAATCATTAATATATTTGTAAAACAGTCAGGCTATGTGGACTTCAAGAGATTTATGAAAAAATAAAAGCTATGTGCAAAGAATTGTAAATATTTTATTGTATTGAAACTCATTAAAAATATATCTATCATCAGGAAACCAACAGAATCTGCAAAAACACTTAAGGAATATTGAAACAGCCCCACGACGGCACCCATAAAGCTACACATTTAGTAGATCGAGAAAAATATCCATTCAGGGGGTGTGGAATTCCTATTGCTTCATGGCCGTGGACGTATTGCTAGCAGTCAAGGGCACTATGTTTTCATGTTTATTTTGTCCACTGGACAAAGGAGACCATGCCCCTGCAAGAGGGAGTCTTTGGCTGCCAGTTTACAGTACTGCAGAATGGGTCAGTGAAGAAGGCTGTTTGCCACTAAGCCTAGATTGGATTTAATATTCATAATGTGTTCAAATATCTCTATATGGTTCATTAATGCAAAGCCGTTACTATTAGGGTAAACACGCCAAGGATATGAACTGAACTGTGAGCTCAACTTGTATTACTGTCCATGGGTTCAATATTTTAAAAAAAAACATGGGCACGTATGTAGCATTTAACAATTTTAGGCTATTTTAAACGGTCCCAAGGTCCCTGATTTCATATGTCAATACACGTTGAAGCCTGAAAGAAAGAACAGATTGTTAGTTTTCAAAATAAAATGTGTACAAAAAATGCAACTTGGAAAAAATGCATTTCTGCAAGTATCAGTTAATAAATCGTGTTTAATTGTGTCAATATTACAAAAAGGGAAAATCAGGGTAAACCCATTATTGGTAACATGAAAATAAAAGAGGGGTCCAACCTTTAAAGAAAATCACAGGACACCACTAGGTAGATATCCTTGCACTGGTAGAGGTTTGCCAGTTTCAGTAATTCCAAACACTCTAGTAAACTTTTGTAAACTCCATTTTCGTATGAATTTACGGGCTTTTATGGGCTCATGCGAAAATCTGATAAGTGATAGCAAATTCACTATCCATGCTCACTTTTTCCCCTCCCTGGAAAAAGTTTTACTTCTGCTCCGGTCTAAAAAAATTCCAACTCTTTCTAGTGTGGAAAGAGTAGGTGGTGAATACCCTTGAACACACAAGATTGTAGGTGTGCACAGACTCGCAGGACATTCCAGTCCAGGATTTACTGCTTCCCATCTACTTCCAAGTTCCTGTATGTAGACTTGAGGAATTTTGGTGAAGTCAGAGCCTTGGTAATATACAAACCCCGGTATAATGCGAGCCCTGGCATAACCAGTGAAGCTATTATCTGATCACTTATGAGTACACTGTCAAAATGTGTGATCTTACGGCAAAGCACCAAAAGGACAAGTAATTTTTTTTTGTGATTTTTTTTAACAGGCCAAATAGACTTCTGAAGCTCCTCATTCACTGGATAACATGAGGTTTTATAAAACCCCACAATCCTGACTTTCTGTTCACCGTATTAAAAAAAAAAAAACAGTCAAAGTGGAAAACCACGTCAATTACTTACAATGGCAGAACACGCTAGTCGCTCAAACTGGAAAATTTCATTCACTGAAATCTATGACCTGGACCACATTTGATCTTGTATGAGAGGTTTGTACAGATTTGAGAGACTCCTGCTAGACTATTGTGCAAAAGATAATCATATCTTGTGACAATCTCAGGCCTCCATAAAAAAAACAACCTTCCGGGTAACCTATTTACGGCCTCGTGCAGGTATCCCTAAGTGTGCATCACTCTCCTTTTAGTGGTCCCAGTTACCTAATTACACCAAACCCAAGGTTTCTCCAGTCAAAACTACAGCTTCACTTACAGACACATACGCGACTGAAGCCAAGCACATCGTCCCCTTAGGATGCACCTCAAAATTTAGTATAATTAACTCTTCTTTCTTCCAGTCCACATATCTTTTGGTATACTATGCCAACAAATTAAAAAATAATAAAAACTTACATTTTTTCTCCTCGCTAGATTCTTCACAACCCTGGAGCCCCAGAGGGAGCAAGACCAGCAGCATCTCCATGAACTGACAGCCTATGCACATCTCGAGAAGGACTAGAGTTTTCCTGATTTGTATATCCCAACATGCTGGGCAGGAAAATGACCTGCTTTGTAGTGAATTCCACTCAGAAAAATGGTATGTACACTGCACCGAGATGTACACTACAGGCATTCTGCTCACCGGGTACACTCCACATCAATCCTAGGCTGAATCCATGGTTTACACCCATGGTTTGTACCTAAACACAGTATGGAATGCCAGCTTATCGGCCAATACAGTTTTCACATAATAAACAATATGTTCATTTAAAAACAAACATGCAGCAAGCAACTAAGCAAAGATGAGGGGCAAGGACTGAACAGATTGTGACATGGGATAAAACCAGGATAATGCTCCCTGTCCAGTCCTCAAATCTTACTTTTGGACCCTCAACTGCAGTCTTAGTGATAGAAACAGCAAACATCAGAAATCAGTAGTGCAGCGGTACATTTTGCAATGAAAAGTATAATGTACAAATGTGTTTAAATACCTCATCCAGAAACACTGACAAATCACTCTCTTCAATCTCAAACGTCATCACAAAATTCACTTCAAGCAAACAAAACACTGTTGGGAAATGTGCATGAAGAACTGGTAAAGAGCTACAAAAACAAAATGTTAAAAAATCACATGCTCCCTATTTAACTAACTTGCGAGCTATGGGAAGAACAAATACGCCCTCAAACAATATGCAAGGGTGTCCGTTCCCGAGAAAGAAGAAATCCCCCAGAGGCATGTTTGAGCAGCACACAGGGGCAAACAAGTCATAGACCACAACACTTATGCAAAACAGTCTGCTCACTCCAGTCTTCAGAATATTACCATTCTGAGGAAAGCGTTCATGCAACAGACCTGGTTAGGTCTCGCCTACAGACAACTCTTAGCCTTCTGTAGTCGAAGACTTACTGTGAACAATACAAATCCTTACAGGTTGGTTTTGAGTCAGTCCATTCATCATTGGTTGGCCTTCTCAAAAATTTAATTTGCTTTCTTCTCACTCAAGTGTTTCGACTCTTCATCTTGTGTTTGTCTTTTTCCTTAAGTATAGCTTACCATTCGTTGGACTGGATTACTTCTAGCCTTCCTATTTTGTCTTTTAGCACTCAATGGGAGTGCATCCATTTCTTGCCTTTGCCCACTCTCCCTTCTGTGCTACTTCCCTGCTACACTGCATGCTCTCTTTATCTTGGTCTCCTAAACACAGGCCCATCCACTAAATTCCCCCACCCTTTTCGCTCCCTTTTTTAAACAAGCATTGGCATAGCCAATAGGTTTCGCCTTTGGGACCTTATAAGTGTTTAGCCATGCAACAGTTGCATAAGTAAATACTTATAAGGTCCCAAAAGCGAGACCTATAGGTTATGCCAAGCGGCCATGCGGCCGCGAAAGTGAAAGTGATCGCGATCAAACATCAAAGCGGCTGTGAAAGTAATCGCGGCGCGCCCGCCCGCGCACTGTAGCTCTAGGCTGGCCTTGTAGCACTTTTTGGAGCCCTCTCAATAAGTCTCGCCAGACCAGCGCATGCGCTGGGTCAGGCGAGACCTAAAAACGAACTGTATTTAAGCTATCACAAAATCCTTATCTCCCACCACCCTCTGGTGCCTCCATTGCACACAGGCCTTCCCAGCTCAATTCGGCTGGCAGCAGCGTTCAGCTCCTTCCCCACTCTCTTATCCACTGTTCCCCAACCCCTCAACATCCATTATTTATTTTTTATTCCAAAGTATTCAATGGATTTACTTGCAGTAACACAAACCGGAAAAGGAATGACTGTGATTTACCCTACAAGATATAAAGGGCATCCCAAATTGGTCCTTCAGCAAATATTATTCAACATCAGAAGATGAGTTGGGCAGTAAACCCCGCTTTGCCGGCAGAGTTCGAAGAGTTTTGCTGCTCCACTTGCAGTGTGGAGTTCGGCAAAAACTCCGCCAACCGGAGCATGGCGGTGTTTACCGGCACCCACCCCTAAAACCAACCTATTGTAATGTGGTCACACAATCCTTACTACAGTACTTACCACAGTACTTACTCTATTGCTTGCATACTAGTCTTTTGGTTCTCACAGAAAGAAGTTCTTGTGACCGGTGACATGCCCCCCTAAGTGTTTCTGGATTGGCGTACATGTGGATGTTTGTAGCTGTCCTGATGCTACAGCCTGCAGGGCAAAGATTCCTGCAACGAATAAAGGGAGGAGGTAGCCATGTGCTGGGAGCCGCGCGTGAATGCGGGGGAGAAGTATGGAAAGAAGGGGGCGGAGTAGCCTTCAGTGGAAAGAGTGACGATCGACTGCAGAAGTAGCAGCAATACAGCTTCGCCATAGAGTACGTGTGGCACCGGAGGACTGAGTGGGTGTACACAAACCAGCCGCACACAGACTGGCTTTGGGAGATCCTAGGTGAGTACCACACTCTGGGGTAAAAGAAGACTGGATGCAACAGTGCACCACCCCATCCCAGGGCAGGCCCCAAAGCGAAAGGGAAAAACGTGGCCTCTGCAGTATCGTGTTCCACTTACAGTGCGGTGCGGATAACGGAGCCAGGCCAGTCGAAGTTCCAAGCTGGGTCATTCAAGTTTCAACTACATGTCAGCTGGAGGCACTTACTACTTCTTCCTTACAGCTGCCGTCGGCTCACGTAGTCCTGGCCATTTCTCCTCATAAAACCGCAGAATGGTTTATCTAATGGGTCCGAATTCAGTTTGATGATTTATCACTTGTGAAGTTAATTTGAGATGCTTTCAGTCAACTTGGGATAAGAAAATAAAAACTGGAAAGGGATACAGTCACCTCACTAAGACCAATTTAAGAAGGAATATTATCTTTCGGCCTGAATAACCGTGCACTCTGACTGGACAACCCTCTCGACATCTGGTCCAACTCTGAAGCGCCCCCACAAAACATCATGCATGAAATGGTGGTGGAGCCAGAGTGTGGCCAACAGTACACCACTCAAAACAAAGACGAAACTTTAGCACACAAAACAAAAACACCTTACTAGTATTGCTCCCTCAAATCAGACAATAACGGTGCAATGGCAACAGAGACCAGCTCGTCATTACTGTGAGGTTGGATTTTTAAGGGTGGGCACAACTCTGCAGAATCTCGCTGAGTTTTTCTGTAACTCTGTGGAGTAAAACTATGCAAGTTCCATCACCCCCTTATCAGAAGAAGTCCTTTAAGTCACTGAAATTCCCATTTCAAAGGTTGGGGATACAAAATGACCACACATGCTCAGTTACATTTCCTTCCTTCTCGACAGGACATTTATGGGTCAAGATGATCTCCCTATAGCAACTCCAGCCAGTTCATATATTGTACTATTTATGCGTACCTCATCTTGCTTCATACATCGGCTTCTCCATGCTCATGCACTGATCTTGTTCCGTTTTCCATCTTTCAATCGTAGGAGCCATATCCCTTAACAAAGGCGAACCATCTCTCTTTTTGCAACCAACAGCCCAAGCCACAGAAGTGCCAACGAGTACCCATCTGTGTATAAATAAATATTAATGTGCAGAATGGTCAACTATGGGTCTGCTGGAAGCGACCATCCCAGCACTCTCCCCAAGATGCTGAGGACCACCCATCATTCCTCAAGTTATTGAGGATTGGTTTAATGTTGTGAGCACATAATATGCATGGATCCTGTGTGATATACACTCCCAAGTATTTGACCTCCACACTCCACTGATAGACGCATGCCCATTCCAGAGGTTGAAGTCGTCGCCCAATAGAAAAAAAATCAATGACTGAAACCTGTTAAGATGAAGTTCACTAGCCTTCCAAAAAAATTCTAAGGCTCTGGTGCCACACCATTCGGGGTCTGATGGAAAAAGCTAAACATCATCAGCGTATAAAGCCACTCTGTCTGCAACTCAAGACTGCTCATTCAAAACCACATGTCTGTGCATTTATTCTAACTCATTCAGCTAGTGGTTCAATGGCAACATCGAATAGCAGGTGTAACAGCGGGCACACCTGTCCTGGTTCACACGGTACTGGGAACCATTCCGACATTTCTCGCTCCACCCTGAACTGTGCAGAAAAATCTGTATATAGAAGACAAATGTACTTGAGAAAGACCGGCATAAACTAATGCTAGGCAATAGCCTGAACAAGTATCCTCCTTCCCACAGAATCAAAGGCTTTTTCAAAATTATCCAACAAGATCAACTGAAAACGGTAAAACCTTTATGCCAATGTCTGAGCATTGTAGAGAAGTCTAATTTTTAGTCACCTGGCTCCTTGTGGCATAAATCTCGATTGATCCCTTCGGACCAGAGAGTTTATTCCTGTCATCAAAAGATTGGACAGGGCTTTCACCAGGATTTTGACCTTTACATTTAATAGGGAGATTGGTCAATATAATGCACAATAGTCAAGGGGCATGCCCGAGTTTGTGTAATAGCATAATGTCTGCCCTGCGAAAGTCTGTAGAACAGAGTGGATTTAAGGACTTGGCCACACAGGATCTTAAAAATTCAGCCAGAGCAAACTGGTGCGGAGTTGGTACGATGGGGGAATCGCTCTGCCCAACATACTTTTATACTACTGGGCCTCCCAGCTCACGGTAATCAATCAATGGCTGCATGCGCCGCAAGATGATCCGGCTCTTCGAATGGATAGGCATAAGATGGGGGTGAAGGGAGTACTCCATGCCTTGTATGATAAATCCCTGAAAAATAAGCCAACGGGCCCCACAGAACACACCATACAAGTATGGCACACGGCGCAGCGCAGGCTTGGTTGGGAGGGGGTGATCACTCAACAAACGCCGCTATGGGTCTCCCCCAAGATAGGCATGATGCACCTAAGTAAGGAATTTGCGGGGTGGGATCGGATAGGCATCTCTAAGGTCGGTGACCTCTGGAGACGGGGTGAGGTGGTTCCGTTTGAGCAGCTGCAGATAGAATATCAAATGAAACGAACGGAATGTTTCAAATTTTTGCAAATACAGCATGCATTAAGGCAAGCCATACACCCAGGGGGACCACCCCACCTGAGTCCTCCCCACTCGAGGATCGTTTGCTCACAGATCACCTAACCAGGAAAGCTATATCATTTACATTTCGCAAGCTGGTGAACCAACAAAAAGACCCCACAGAACTTCTTAAAAGGAAATGGGAGGCAGACATAGGAGACATGGACGAGCACGAATGACAGGAGGCGACGGCGTCCCCGCGGGAGGTGGCAATCCCATCCAAACTAAAATTGGTGCAGCTTAAAATACTGCACCGGATATACTACACTAGATCCACACTTCATAAAATAGGGAGGGCGGATGATCCGCTTTGCCTGCGGGGATGCGGCCTCCAGGGTACCTTTTATCATACTATATGGGACTGCACTGACCTCAATAGATATTGGAGGGAGGTTATGGCAACGGTCTCCCGGGTTACCGGTCATGATGTTCCCCCGGAGCCTTGGATGTGTTTATTGAATGTATGGGATGCTACCGACCTCAACCACGCCAAACAAACCTGGGTGACCATAGGACTAGTATTGGCAAAGAGGAATATTGCACGACACTGGGGGGCGCAATCACCCCCTCACACGCATGGTGGTGTCGTGACTTAGATGGCGCCATGGTTGCGGAAAAGGTGGTATGTGGTAATAGGGGTTGCCCCCGGAGATGGCAGTGGATTTGGGGAAAATGGAACACATTCAGGGGTCATATATGCGAACACCCGCTGTCGGGCTCAGAGTCCGACCTAAGCGAATAACAAAGGGGCAACACTTAATTGTTAAAGAGGACAAGATCCGTGAATGGGAATACCTTCATGAGGCTACCGGTGCCGTATGTAAAGATGACGTATGGCTACTAAAGAGTACTATTACGAATGTTAAAATTTAACCGATATGATTACAAAATGTGTCTTGAAAATGAAACCTGTATGACAAAGGGTGGAAGATTAATGTCAATAAAAATTGTTTAAAAAAAAAAAAAAAAAAAAAAAACAGCCAGGAATCTATTGGGGCCCAGAGTTTTGCCAGCTTGAAATTTGCTAAGAGCCTCTGCTAATTCCGCTTTAGTCATCTCTATAGTTCAAGAAACAAGCAATGATATGGTGGGTGTGGGAAGGGGTTTCAGAGTAAGGGCACGGTGTGGCAGTTCAACTGAGGACAAGCGGTGATCTGTCTCACTGGGAGAAAGCCTCAAATCCAGGTTACCTAGAGCACTCAGAGAAATCTGAGGAAGTGCAAATTGTGGAGTGATGAACGGCACACTGCGTCTTAGATTCTTGCAGGCAACTTCCAGTGTCGAACTTTGCTATTTCGAACTTGTTTGTCGCAAGGTGGTCACCATATCCTCAAGAGCGGATATGCGGCCTTCTGCTTCAGTGACACAGTAGGTCATGCTGCACAGGTCCTTCCTGATTAGCGCAACAGCTACACCCACTTTTCCAATCTTAGTCTCGAGAATTGGCCTCAACCAATGGATTGTGTGATAAGTTGGCCTGGTATATGCTGTCCACTAGGTATAGTGGGCACCTTGCACCAGTCCAAACAACCCCTTATCGATGATAGATTAAAGACAACCTTTATTGAAAGCTATCCTAGTGGTAGCTATGGAGAGCAGCCTTCAGGCTAAGTCTTGAAGGAATGTAAAACAGCTTGTTTTACCAGTCTATAATCGCTTGAATGACCAAATGAAAGGGAACCACACCAGGTATATATATAAAATATATGTAATTATTACCTAACACACCCCTCTAGTCTCTTTATGAGGCTAGAAACAAAAGCACATAAGTTACACTTCAAATATTACAGTACAAAAGAACAAATACACGTCAGGCCCTAGGGGCAAGCCAAACCATATACTAAAATAGTGGTATAAGAACCACGACTTAACTAGACACAAGGCCTAGAGCCTGTAGAATCGCTGGGACCCCAAGGAACCACCCAAGGTAGTGACACAGAGGACCCACGGGGGCCCGTGTGCACTGTGAGAACACAGCCGCGAGCTCCCGTTAGCTTCTATGGGGAAAAACGCAGTTAGATTTTAAAAGATTAGGGACACTTAGAAATGGACTAGGACCAAACCCTCTTGGACTTAGGCAGTTCTAGGGTCAACACCCACGGGATAACCAGAGTTACCACACCCAGGGAGGCAGGGTGCATAGGTGTGAAATGGTGTCGGGTTGCGTTGTCGTTTTCAATGGAAGCTGGTGAAGAAGTGCTGCTGCCGTGAAGATGCGAAGTGTCCGAAGAGATACACGCCTGGATCGAAGATGTGAAGAACCTGAAAGCAGAGGGGACAGAATCTGGGTCACTTGCCAGTGACCAGGGGCATGATAGACTAATGCCCACCGATGTCGGGTGTTTCAGGTGAAGAAGGTGAAGCTGGACTCTTCAGCCACGTGGACCAGGAGGCGTCGAGGACGACCAGGAGCTGGATTCGAGCTGTCCCATGAAGGATGTCGAGTGCTGCAGCATCGGTGCCCGGATTGGACGCAACAAGACTTGGCAACAGCAAACCACGCAGAAAGGAGAAAGATGCTTCGGTGCAGACCAGCAAGGTCGGAGGTACTCACCACGCGGTGGGGAGTCGGGGCACGTCTAGAGCAACCAGGGAAGCCAAAGAAAATCAGAGTTACATTCACAGGGACCCACCAGTCGACAGACCAGGGATCGCGAAGGGACCTCGAGAGGAATCACAAAATGGCGGCCCATGGGTCACACGGGGTGACTAGGCCGAAAAACTTCGGTGGATTCTCTGCTCGGGTGTGGGCTACAAGTAACCCAATACACAGCCTCAGGGGACGTCGAGAAGCTGATGCACTTGCAAATGTGCACGGTGTCCAGGGTTTCCGATTCCACGTCACTCACGAGGGCTGCGGGTCTCAGCTTTGCTGGGGACTTGGGTCGGCCTATGAGAAGTCTGGAAATCGGCCTCTGAGAAGTCTGGAAATCCACCTCTGGTGTTGCAAAGTCTTCGGTGTCTGGCAGGAGCTTCAGAGATGCAGACCGGACAGATGCGTCTTTGGTGCCTGCCAAGCAGGGGAGTCACTCCTTGACCCCAAGGGAGATTTCTTCAGTCCATTAGTCTTGAGTAGAGCGTCGAAGTTCCAGGATTCAGTTGCAGAGTTTCATCCAGGGATATCTAAAGTCCTGTTGCCAGGGGTTCCTTACTTATACCTAAGAAAGGGGTAGGACTAACTCAGGGGACCCACCTATGGGAGGGTTTTGAAAGAGGTGTGGCTACACCCATTTCCTTTGTCCAGTTTCACGCCAGAGCAGGGGCTCGTAGCCCCTGCAACCGGTTTGAACTGGACTATGCACAGGGACACCAAATGTGCCCCCAGTGCAGACTTCAAAGCACTCTTGGAGTGCTCCCACCCAGCCCCAATACACTAAAGCCTGTCTGGGAGGTGGTTACACCTCCCTGTGACAGAAAACCTATTGTCCAGGCCTCCCCTGCCGGAGTCTCGGTCAGCAGCAGGAGGCCAGACTCGTGTCTGTGGCGGCAGCATCCATTTTGTGATGCCAGGGCTCTTAAATTGGTACCGGGTATAACGGTGCTGTCATGTCTCTCCCTCTAGAAGCGTGGGATCATACTCCCACACCAGTTACTGCTGTGAGGGTATAATTCCAAGGTGTTTGACACCAAGCACGACAAGTTTCTGTGCAGCCAGTCCAAAGTTAGCATTTACCGTTTGGTTATAATTCACTTAAGAGTATATGGTCAGGCTGCACTACTGACAACCCCGGAGGATAGATTCCGAAGCCTGAATGGGGCTCAGCCCATGCCTGGGCACCCGTTCACATATAACCAAGCACCCTGCCTTCAGGATTGATGAGGCCTGCCATAGGGGTGACTAATAGGTTTCTATGTGCAGTGATAGGTAAGTTACTGTGAACCTATATCTCTGTAAGGGGAGCATGCACCACCTTACCCAGGCTGCAGTAGCAGACCTGTGGTGTCATTTTGGAGGGCTTTCCAGGGGTGGCATAATACATGCTTCAGCCCCTGGTAGGCCTATGGGGTACCTATGCCCTGGGTACATAGTATACCATATACTAGGGACTTATAAGGGCACCTCAGAATCCAATCTGTTATGTACCTAGGTTACATGGAATCAATTTAGATAGAAGCAGCTAGGCTGGGATCCTGAATAGAAGGGCCCCAGCCAGACTAAGGTCGAAAAAACAGTGAAACATCAGCAAAAAGTGGGGGTAACCATAAGAGGCAGATCCTACTCTCCTACAGATTGCAGCATAGCCTCAGGAAAAGAGCAGGGCCTTTCTGTGGGATATGGCGTACGCGCTGATTTGTTGCAGGCATCATGTTGGGGCTGCCACTGTGTGGAAGAGGTTTAATGAACTTAAGAGCCTCTTGCTTAGGAAGGGGCCTTTTCTTTTGCAGTCATTGAGGCTGGAGGTATCCTGCTTTGGAGCGGCTATACTGAAAGCTGTACAGGGTCCCATTCTCCTGGCAGGAGTGGCACAAGCAATCCAACTACCACCAGGCTCCATGATGGCTCAGCGTTAGGAACCAACGGACTGTCGTTGGCCAGAGTCTACCCGTACAGACATGGGTGGAGGGGGGCACCAAGGCAGACCCCTCAAAGGGAAAAGAGGCAGGTCCAGTAAGAGGGCAGGGGAATTGCATCCCTTAACAACTGAAGCACTGTCTATACAGGACTCAGACCACGACCTCTGGAGCATCATATCGTGTAACACTGGGATACAGAAGTCTTTCAATAAGAGGAGAGGAGTTTTCCAAATGATGCCACGCCTGTACTTGTGTACCAGCTAGCATATCTGCCCTCCCATGTTCATCCCAACAGGCTCATCTCAAGCCATCAAGCCGGGTCTGTTTATGAGACCACTCCTCAATTATGGACTCCGCAGGTTCCCAACTCGGTTCCCAACTCGGCTTTAGGATCAAGGTAGTGATGTCCATCAAGTCTGACCAGGGTCGCCTCTACTGCAAACACCAGTGTTCCTCAACTACTCTACAAATGTAGTCAACACACCCTCCGAGGAGTCACTTTTCAGCTGTCAGGACCCATGGTGGATAGTGCAAGCCATTTGTCTCCACTCATTAGATCCGGTGTTAGATCCACTTTATGGACCTGTCATGTTTTGGGCGCCTGACTCCACTCCATCCTCGCATCCCTGAGCAACCAATTAGGCCAGTGGCACCTCCAGGCGGTCACTAAACATTTTTGGGTGGGGTTTCCTTCTACGCTACATAGCCGCAAAGTCTGCCCGTCTGCAATTGCTCCAGCTTTGCCTCTGCTTCCTCTTCTCAGACTTTACGCCTCCCAGGCCGCGCCCATCACTGGGTCTCAAGACACGCATCCCGCCTCCTAAGTCGTCCGCCTATCTCCTGCCGTGGTAATCAAGCTATAGGGCAGGCTGCCGCCATCTTCTCCTCCAGTCGTGACCCGGATACAATTTTATTTATTGCCCTCCATGGACCACGTAAAGCACAGGTACACACAATGTCAGGATTGCACCAATGCCGGCTGCACTCTCAGATACAGAGAAGCCAGGAAGGAGGGTTAGTGAATCAGGGAGGCAGAGGCATCAGAGTTCAGGGAAGAGCATGCCAGATAGTGTAAAAAAAAAAAAAACATGGTCCTTTCAATCACTCAGCAGTTTGTACAGCATGGACTAGGAATTTCACAGTCAAGTCATCACAGTGGGTTGCCAAGCGCATTTGGCCAATTAAGTCACAATGTTATTAAGAGGGAAGATATCTGGAACAAGCATTATGGACGCATGAAGGACAGAGAGCAGAACCCTTCCCATTCGGCACCAGGAGCCATGGGAGCCTTAACTGATACCAGCTCTAGGTACTGGCCTTTGCTGGGTCTACAGGATATGGCATAGCGGAGGGGTGGAGATGGGAAGTAAATGAGTAACAGAATGCATGGAAGGATAAACAAATTAGTAAAAGTGATCACTGCAAAGAGAATCACTAGGTCAGTAATGCCTGTAGACCATTAGAATACTAAGCATAAACAAGCCTTTTCAAAAATCCCCCTCAGCACCACAGCTGACCTGCAAGGAAAAGGCAACTAGGTGGGCCAAAGCGACAAATAGTGGATTTAAGTCAGTACACAGACAGTTTCCTGTGCCTCTTGCTGCATGATGTAGACCTAGTAAGGGTGCGGGCACTGTGTGTCTGTTAGGTATGAGAGTTGGAAGCTGGAAGAGAAACCATATGCCTGTAGTTTATGCAGGAAGAAAGCAACAGGAGTAGCAAGAGGCAAAACAACTCTTCCCTAACATGTTCCCTAAAAGCAAGATTCCAAGCACAATCTAAAAGATCACCACCTCTGAGCCAGAAGAAAAGTGAGAAGTCTGTCACTGACAGAGATAAAAGCAAGAAGCAGAGAAGAGGTTTGCGACTAATGCTTGTGAATGGGAGAGTAGAAGGATGAGCATCTGTGGCTTTGAAAGCCGAAGAACATAGTACCAGCCTTAAACTGGCCAAAATAGAAGAGATGCTTGTGACAGAACTGCAACATAAACTGTGGGGAGGTCTTGCGGCAGGTAAATTATAATTAACATTTGGATAGGGTTTCATGACACTGCAAGGTGGTCTCAAAGCACTAATTTGAAAGGACAGATGGAAAAACTTGACCACAAGAGATAAAAGGACAGACAAAGTAATATGGGATGAAAAAGGAACCGCATAAAGGAATATATCTTATCACAAACTCAACTCTCATATTATATGGAGGGATTGGCAGATGGCAAGGAAACCAGCCTGTGATAACGGACTAGCAGGGAGGAGGAAGAAGAGGTGAGGTGGAGGTAGAGTGGATGGGGCATTCGTAACCAGTGAGGGAAGGAGACCAAAACAGAGATGTAAATCACAGTAGATGGTTCAAGAGACAGTAGGGAATTACCCGTGCAATCTTCAGCACTCATACTGAGGAAAGAGGGCTCAACTTCTAGAAGGCAAATGCAACAGAGGACCTCACACAAGAGCTCACTTTAGCAGAGCACTTCTAGAAGAAAAGCTAGTGGTGTAAGGGCATCCACTCCCTCCTGACAACCTACCAAACCATTAGAAATGCATGTCAATCGGACCGGTGCATTTCAAACATGAACATACCTACAATGGACAGGTAGTTGGAAGGAAGGGGGGGTAGATCCGCATGCATTACTTTACAAGAAAATTACTTCCCACACAAAAAAATGAGGATGTTTCTGCACGACATTTGAAAGGCTACCTATTTCAGTCTGCACCAAGACTGCTAGGGATGCCATATAAAGGGTGACATGCTATCATTATATATCTTATTATCAAGCTTTCCAAGTCGGAGACATTAATAAATAGAATATATTAACATTAACCCACTGCAAGAGAGTGCACGTATTGCAGAACTGAACTTCAGTCTTCCAAGTTTATTCATTTTTAATATGTGTATTCAATTATAAATGTTCATGCCTCGCATTACGTCGAAAAACAAAATGTACTGTAAACAGTCTCCAATAAGATAAGTTCGAAACGGAGAGTGTGCATCAAAACCCACAAGAGAGCAAGATGAAGTCACTCAAAGGCTTTTGTCAGAATAGAGGCATTCTGCATAAAGTGTTTTAGATCACCATTTTATACCATAGATGGTGCCTACAAGCTGCTTTCTTCACTTTGTTTTTGGAAAGAGCCAACAGAATTCAATCTGACTAATGCACCAGTGGCGAACTCCCAACACTCGTTTTAATGTGCCCACCTTTGACTGAGCAAGTACAGCAAATTAATGTTCAGGAATCTTGGGCAGCTTCCAATGCTCCCATTTCAGGACATGTTACAGTTGCCCAGGAAGAGCGTCTTGGCTTCGATCGGTGTCCAATGTAGCATTAGTATTTTTCTATAAGCGTGAATAACAGTTTCCTAAATGGCTTAACGTGGGATAAAAGTGACAGGAAGCAGATGTATGGTTAAAACGCCAAAGGTGGAGTTACAAAACCTGCAACAATGCATGTCAATGGAAAAATAAGACACACCTTCCACATAACCCGCTGTGTTGTTGCCTTTGCTGACACATGGCCAAGATAGTGGCCATGATGGAATCCCCATGACCTCTACTTGACATGCGACTGCTTACTGGCAATTGTACAAGTAAAGGCATCTGAATGCTGCATTAAATCCATCTACAATATGTTTGGCTGAGCTTGTTCAGAATCTACTCAGGAGACTGTGTGGTGTTACGTACTTGCAAGGAATGGAACGAGGAAGAAGCATAGGGGCGAATGGTCCAGATTACTTACTGGCAATCATCAATAATCTTAGTCTGATTTTTACCTGTGACAGTCCAACACCCAAGCACACTCATTCATTGTGGACTTCCCCTTTTTAGTTCAAAAGGGCTTCTCTTATAGCATCCATAGTGAGTGGACAGGGCGACCATTTCAGAAATATTAGAGTTGTCGTTCCTGTCTCCGATGAGGACAGTAAAAATGAAAGATGTGATTAGTAAGGGCACTTGCCACGACTTTTATATGTGCTTCAGAACTTCACCTTCCCTATACCACAAACTTTGTTTCTCGAATTGTTTGGTAAAATTCACTCCATTATATGGCTGAATCAGCTTTCCTGTACGACCTTTGGTAAACGTGTGCAATCATCATATGATTTGGAGGGGGCGGGGTTGGAATGGCGGATATACACCGATATTTTGGCCAGTACAGATGTTCGTGATAAACAACTGGTTGAGTTGTGAGTGGTGTGACCCGGTCTTCCGTGTAGAGATGGCAGTGGTGGGGCCTAATGATATCATGGAGCTGCTTTATGCTAACACTATCCTGCGGGACATGCTAGAGGTTACTAGGGTGGTCGTACTGGCTTGGAGATCCTTCTTATGATGGACTGGATCAGACCAGATCCCACTTGAAATGCCCTTGTTGCAGGGCAAGGGGTGGAGGCACTCTACGGCACTTGAGGCTTTTGGCGGGTGGGATTGTATTGTTATATCAAAGGTGGGTGATGTTCCACAAGGTGTAAACAGGAAGCCCTTTTGAGACTCCAAAAGGAATATGAATTATACAAATCTCGGTTTTATCATTACTTACAATTGCCCAAGCTCTCATGCCATACCGGGAATCTCTTAATGACAGCCCACTTGAAGCGAAGATGCTTATGGGCCCTGGGGAAAGGTGGAGTACCTCAAATATATAGGACACTGGATATTAACTCCCCAGACCTATCGAAGCTGAAAGCACGCTGGGAGGAGTAGTTGGGATCGCTGGATGAGAACAACTGGAGGGATGCATGTATGTCCCCATGGTTGTTGGTTATTTTCTCAAGGTTCTGGCTAATCCAGCTCAAATATCTACACATGACATAGCTCATGCCCCCAAGGTTGTGGCAGTGAACAAGCTACCTGAACCCACATGGTTTTTTCATATGATGTTGAAATGTCCAGTCATTACATCACATTGGCAGAGGATTTTCTACTTCTCCTCAAGGGTTCTTGGATGCGTACTGGAGACCTCTAACAGGGTCGCACTGTTGGGTATACTGGATGACATAGGTTGTTGCGAGTAGATTCTCATTTGGATTAGTAACATGCTTGCCAAAAGAGAGACTGCGAAACACTGGAACATGACGGTGTCGCCACTCTTGGCCGAATGGTAGGTGGGATTGGACTTGTGTGCAAAACAAGAAGAGTCCAAATATATATCCAGTTGTTCCCGTACAAAACAAAGGGTAGCTGAAGTAGTGGGCGTATTAGGATTTGGGATAATGCCTAATTTGGCTTGTCACTATGTCTTGCACGATGTGGAAGCGTTCCTACAGGTATGGCAGTGTGTGTACCGTTTTGTTTGATTTATAAACAATACCATTTGGTTATTTTTATTTTAAAAGTAGCAATGAAGCTTGACAACTAGCAAACTAAACATTTCCTCAATGTTGGGGAGGCTAGAATTCATAACACCTTGAGGCACAATAAGGAGAGCGCAGGTGAACGCCACCCATTACCAACCACAGGATGGGCTTATTTATTACAATACAAATTAACAAAGAATATTTGCTTCATTGGTAATTAGGAAATTTGGTTTACAGGCCCTCACCATCTTACGCAAACAAAGCAGTGTTAACAAGTAACTGGTTAAAATAGGTTAGATCGGCCCAAAAACAACTGAAACATTTCTAAACTAAGAAATACATAAAACTGAACCTTGAATGATGTGAACATTTCATCTACCTTGATCTCTTCATAGTAGACATGCGGATTACTGTGCCATTTGGCAGATACTCATCTTCTACAAACCTGGATAGTTTATTAAACACTCAATGAAAACAACTGTATTCGATCCAAGGGACAATTTCTTTCTGCAAGGCATTGAAACCTGCCAACCATTGTCCTCCCTAAATTGTTCATATTATCTTTCTCATGTACGTTTTCCACACCTATCTCCTACACAGAAGAACAAAAAACATACTATTAATTTAAACAGCAAACAAGGTTTACTTTCAGGAATTGCTCCTCAAATAACCTTCTCATGTATAGCCCCATGAAGAACACAAAAACAGAAGTAAAGAAAAAACTCTACATTTTAAATTATGTTTTTATTTGCAAATCACTTAATTAGAAGGACAATCTCTATGGTAGATGCATCTGATTTTAAGGTACTGCTAGGGCACAGTAACCATTTATACATCAAAACCAGTACAATACTTACAATGACTCAAGTCCTTCTAAGGTACATCCTGAGTTATAATTCTCATTAAAGAGAAACAACAAAATGGCAGATAAAGAGAGTACTTGGTGTCTGTGGATCAGAAAGAAATATCACACTTCCAAAGATTTGGTCAATGATAAAAACACTATAAGCCATCCTGTTTGCATCCAATCTTCACTGCCACTGAAGAAAAAAAAGTTGCTTTATGAGCTAGGAAAACCGATTCTAAGTCAGGTCCAGAGGCAAGGACTGTCTTTCACTTTATTTATACAGCAGCCATGAACAGCACCATGAAGAACTGCTGGAGTAGGTAGTACAAAATTTTGTATAACCCCCCATTTCTGCATGTCTATATTAATATGAATAATCTATTAATTGTAACATTATTAATCTGTTTGAAGTGATAACTCATCAATTATATTAACGAAAGAATTACACATGGGATTTGCATGGCTAAACTAACTGTATACTAATATATGTACGCATACTAATGGTAGAAAATTAGAATATTGCATGAAATATGTTGCTTTTGTGACGTAATTGTAAATTGCACCAGATGACATCACTGGGTGAATATAAACGCTTTAAAAGTTGCTATCATGCTAGATAATTACTTACACATAGGGGAATTAGTGAGGGTTTAATATTTTATTAGCCATTTCAATGTTTTAAATATGTTTTGTGTTTGTTTTACTTAAGTTGACCATTTGGGCCAAAGAAAAGATGGCTGACTGAGACACACGACGTGACTGCTATCGTTTCACGAGGTTTCGGGTGAAGTGCGCCTGCGCCACCAACAGTGGCCTCGTCCTGACCCCAGGCAAGATGTACCCATCAAGGACACCCTGGGAGCTTCGCCAAAATCACGAAACAAAGGACTGTCTTTAAAAACCGGAACCAGCAAGTATGATGACTTAACCTAACGGACTATGTGAGAACTTTACTAAATGACCCCAACCCAGCCAATCAGGACTTTCTAAAACTGATTGTCACATTTTGACGTTAGTTTCATTATAAAAGTGAGAAGACAAAGCGATTAGAAAATTCCTTCCTTTGAGCGAACTTTCGTTTTCCTGACATTATGCTGATGGAGAGGACGGTGACATTGCTGGACAGCTGTTATCCTGAATCTTTGAAAGACTGAATAGCTGCCTGACTTTGATGAATTAAAGACTTTTCCACAACTTGATTGACTTAGAGGACGACTAATAGCCAGATTAGGTAAATATGATGTTCGGTGATTTGGTTTATGACTTATTGGAATTGAAATTAATTCGATAAACAAAATTATTATTCTAACAAACCAATGTGACGGGTGATTTATTTAGAGGAATAAGATTAAACGTAGATTAAAGAATTGAGTCACCAAATATCCAAAAACTACTAACTGATCTGTCGACTAAATGAGGGGAATGTCTCGAGGTTCTGAGATTAATAAAAGTACTTAATGTATGTTCAGGTAAATTAGGTTATTTTAATTGAAAGATATTCCTTTCATGTCAGCATTTGGACAATGTATCTCTCCCGTGAGAACGGATCAATGAAGTGTGAGTGTTGGTGTTATCGGCCCCACCAATGAATGTATAGAGTGAATGTGCTAGTGTAATATTTGATCTGTGACGAAGGGAGGATTTAAAATTCCACGTTGCATCAGAACTACCTAATCCATCAACCTTCAGGAAAGGGAAGGGAAAGCACTTTAACCAATCAGAGCCCAGAACACGTCTTATAGTCCATTGTCAACGTTTATGCCCCCTCTTTCTCCCTTGCTCCAGCGGCCTTCAAGATAAGTAGTGGCACCTCTTTACTTGAAGCAACCAATATACTCTTTTAAAAATTAAACGAGGAGTACGCAATACAGTATAAGGAAATCTTTCTTAGTTCACCATAGGAACATGTTCAGAGCACCTTATCCGGTCATATTTTGAGTGCAGGACTGCACAAATGCGGGTTCACCAGTCTCAACAGTGTGATCCCCCTGCTGTGAATGAGACTTGCTCTCCTCAGCTCTATGGCCAGCACGCTGTCAGCTCTAGCTCATCGTCAGACATTGGTGACAGAAAGGCGACTACACCCAGAGCCTTGGCTGGAAAACCCGCTGCCACCTCGAGTAAGATGCCCCGTGAGCAAGTTCTGTATTTCAATTTACTGAAATAGTGTTTTGGCACTCATTCGGGTCTGTAACACAAAATAGTGATTGGAATTTACCATTTAAACACTAATTGGAACTGAAACCAGTTGTGCATACCCATAAGATATAAGGGGTGAATTATTGTCCTATGCACTTACTAGGTTTTTCCCAAGGATAGACATGGCTTTCCGAGGCTCCCAAAATGTTATTGCAAACTCCTGCATTCAAATCACAAAAAATAATGCAGAGGAGTCCTAGACAGAGACAGAGACAATCTGTTTCTACCCTGCCATTTTACTATGAGTTTTGTGAGGCAGTGGACACCTCCATACCAAAGGCCGTAGCCTCAGCTTTGGCGCCCCAGAGAACAATTAAAGCAACTTGCATATAGCTGCCCTGAAACCTCCTGATTGCCCTGGTCCTTCCGGGATCTACCAACCTCTAGGGCAGCCCAATAAAGAGCCCTCAAAGGCTAGACAAAAATGACCATGCCTAGGGCTTGGATTTGGATGCCTTCGAAATTCTAAAAAGAGCACTGAGCTCTGCCTATGCTAAAAGAATTCGATAATCTCTCAATTACCTCTGGGTAAAAGATCTGGGAATCCTCTTCCCTTACAAGCTGATCACTCCAGATCCACTGGAAGGGGATGAACCCCAGAGGGACTGTAAAGGTGACATGGCGCCTTCTAGGCGTTGGCACCCCTCTCCTGATTGTCAATTGCCGACATCAATCCCGGCCACTTCAGGTGGTAACAGCAATGACACCACATCCAATATCCTTGACCCGGAAGGCCTTCTTCTCCCTCGCTCCTCAGTGTTCTCCAGTCAACAAGGAAGTCACATATGTAGTGGGCCACCTCAGAAAACCCATGGATAAAGTTCATGCCTGAATCAGGGTAGAAGGGCCTCGTCCTTCTCTGAACAAAGAGGTGGCCATTACACCCGAGATAGACACAAGGACGGTGACTGTCCTAGGCAAATATGTTCATGACACACCCCCCTCCCACCCCGCAAATAAAAAGAATAGGTTGTTTATGGTGGCCGTGCCAAGATAAACTTTTTGACATTACTGGACACATCACTAAGAACCTAGACAAGGATGAAGAAGTCAAACAATTAGGATACCTTATTTCCATGAGGGGCCCAAAGAGCAGGTATATTTTTTTGTAATGCCAACAGCGCTCTCTCAGCTTCAAGGTGTAGGTCGCTTTTAGTCAATATAGACACTCAAACTGGGAAACCTGATCACATCTGAGGCAGCAGCAATAGCAAAGGGAGGCCTATTTGGTGATCAAATCATTAGTAAGTTGGGGAAGTTCATCTCCACTTTTACCTCCCTGGGCAAGCTACAAGCCTCGGGCCGGTAGTCGGGCTGGGCTCATTACTGGAGACTGGCTCTAAAAGGTGGCATCCACCCTTTGCATCAGAAGCATGCAACCTAGATCCTAAATGAGGTTTGTAACCCAAGGACTTTAAGTTTCTTCCAAATGTGAATTAAAGTCTACCAGTAAAGAGAAATTATTTTTCTTTGTAATAAATACAGCTGTTTCTGGTGGGGCCTCTACAAACCCCATGCAATGCCCAGGAGGTCTGTAAGTTAAGATACAGGAGAATGCCGGAGAGAGGGTAATAGTGCCTCTTTTAAAATAATGGCAATACCTCCACCCTTTTTGGGTACCCGATCTTGTTTACAGATTTAATAGAAGGGAACGAGTGCCTGATTAATATCGGGTGTGGACCATTCTTGTAGCCAGGTCTCCTTAAGGGACAACACATCAAACTGTTCTACTTCAATTAAGGGAAGTAGCTCGTATTTATAACAGGGGAGGAACCTACAGTTTATAAGCCCTATATACCATTTTGTAACCTTTGAGTCCGTGTTCCTCACCTCCTTTACGATTGTCAAAGTAAAATTACAATGGGAGCACTTTCTGTACTCCCTTTTCAAAGCCTAGAACCGAGCATGCGAAGACCGGAGAAATTGGCCTAAGGCCAAGAAGCATATCTGCAGAGTAGCTTACCTTTTTTGTGTGGTTAGGCCAGGGGTCCTGGCCCCTGGACCAGTTTGGGATGGGCAGCTACCATTTATAGGACCCAGCAACCGCTAGAGCGCTACTCTGTCTACTGTCTCTATGGTCATTCAGCCCCCAAGAACTCTCATATGGTTTCCCTATACACACCCTGCACTCCAGTTAACAGTCCAGTCCTTTTAGAATTGCAAACTATTTTAAATTAGCTGGCGATAGCAGACCTGCTCAAGGAAAGCACAATTTCTATGACCAGTGTCCATCCAAACAAGTTTGAAGCAGTCTCTTCCTGTTGGAAAAGAGAGACTGGGGCTAACGCCCAGTCCTAAACCTAAATGAATTCAACAAGTGGCTGTTCTACTTCAAAATGGAGGGTATCCACCTCTGCAGAGACCTGCTGCGACAACACAACTGAATGTTCCGCCAGGACCTGAAGCTCTCAGTTCCCATCTAGCCTCCTCATTGCAGGAGACCTATGAATTAATGAATCCTATCCTCAGCACCTTGGTGCTTCGTTCAACCATGGAATATTTAAGGTCGCGTAGCATTCCCCTGATAATTTATCTGGTTGACAATAACATTTGAACAGGCACTATCCTACTCTCCGATCCACACACATAAAATTTCTTAGCTTTTGTAATGTGAAGTTCAGATTCTATTAGGGCCCTGGAGGTGAAGATTATTCACCAACACCCCCTTCCCTAAGCCGTTTTGTGCGCTGGTAATGACATGGAACTTTGTCGCAACCACTGCATGGCACCCAGGAAGCTCCTTGTCCACCTCTATTGTGGCATTGCACAAAGGTTTTCACATCATGGTTGCCTGAACCCACAGTTAAACAGTTCTGAAACAACGGCATACCCACTCATTGGTAATAGACACTACAGGAGAGTAGAAAACAAATTCCACTGCCTGCCACCGCTGCTGGCAAACTCTCACCATGTGAATCTGAAGTATGTGTAGCTCCTTAGAGATTAATAAAAGGGTGCACCTGAAAGACATGCCAGTGGCAGAAAAATATGACGCTCAGCTGCATGTCCGCTGAAAGAACACCAAGATTCAAAACAACTGCCTACAGGGAAGTGGGACTTTGTACTTGCATAATACTGCTGATAAAATGCAGCTCGGCATCGTTCATAGATAATGCTGATGCATCTAGCGTTATTATTCACTTTAAAATTTATAAAGCAAGTGACGATTCAGTTTGTTAAAGTCTTATAATTTTAATAGTCATAACACTATCTGGACAGATTTATTTTGCTTCACTCTAGTGCTATCTGCACCTGAGGATTCTATTCTACCCGCTTCATAACAAGCAAGTCTTGACTGCTCACCATCGCTATAAAGCATATAAAGAAATTCTTGGCATTCAATAAGTAGGTCAGTAGTTGCATTCAGCCAAATCTGTGAAACCCATGCCACTCGTCCCCCTGCCCCCGAGAGACTATATGTAGACCAAGTTCAGCAAAGCCTGCAATAGCACCAGCCCCTACACACACCTTTACATGATAACCCTCACCCTACGAGAGCAACTAGATAACTTGTTGAGGTATCACAAACTAGCCCAGTCCTAGCACTCGCAGTGGTAGAGGAACAAGTGTCTCTCTCCCACCAAACAAAAAATAGTGCAAAATGCATGAACGATTGGCAATAGGGGTTCATGGAGTGCCATCTTCTCAGATCGAAAATACAACAGTGACCTTGTGCAGAAGAAGATGGGCATATTGATTTTATGGTCGACACAAAAGAACATCAAACCCATCAGTGGGCCATCAGGGACACCAGGGGAGAGAAGCTTCATGGACCGGAACACTGCTTCAATATACTACTTATATATTGCAGACTCAAGAACTTTGAAAAAATTGAAAATCAGCTTCACCACTTGCTTTACAGCATACAAACATACATCTTGCAACAAACATTTGGCCAGATGCAAGGATCCCCTTTTTTGGACACATTTGTAAACCATCTACTTGATGCAGCATTTATGGCTCCAATTAAACAAATACTCTATGCTCGGTTCTCTTTGCTTTTCAAAGTCCATTTGCATCAGAAATAAGGAACTAGCATTCATGGCTGGGTGTGGCCCCTGGCTAGGCAGCCAGCACAACGTTACCTCTTTGATGCACAATCCTTCCTCCGTTGCATGCTGAAGTCAGTATAAACTCACTTGCCTGGTGTCATTTGCAAAGCAATTTACTAGACCTGAACTGGCAATGCAAGAACTAAAATTACTGTGCTAGTAGTGGAATAAGAACCACACAACAACAAATGTGACAACTTCTGAAACCATGAACAGATGTTGCTAAAATGGCCTGGGATGATGTTTCCTACAGTTAATGGCAGGATCACACGAGCTTTCTTTCAAGCTCACTAGCACCATACCACACCAAGCCATGCCTTAAGGGTAGCATGGAGAGCAGATGGTAATGAAAAAGGCTTGTGTGCTGCACAGCCCTCTGTATTTTGAGTTGCCAACTGCACTTGGCTTTCTTAATTGTCAACACTCCACAGCAGACTCCCAGAACCCGAAGGACAGATGAATTAAGAACCACCAGGCTTAGCTGTACACCGAAAACCTACTTAAATGTCGAAGCCCAGCAGAATCCCCGTCGCCTCCACCTGTCCTCGGAAGAGCTCGCTTCACTCTTCCGCCTTAATGATCCAAAAATGAAGTGTCAACCCGCCTGCTGCCCCCCAGCACTATTTTGATATGCGGCTCCAGCTCCGCAGTGATACAGAACAGGTGCTGGCAGGAAAAACACTGGCACTCTACACAGCGCAGCCTTCGGGAAGTTTCTGAACAGTGTCGACTTCTTGTTATTTCGTTGGTGCTGTACCGAGTCCAAATTGAACGGGGAAAAAAAAATCAAGCCCCTTACTTGCCCTGCCCTTCCTTTCACACTCTCCTTGTATCCATCCACACACCTCATCCACCCCCATCGAACTGGCATCTGCAAAACCACCGCAGAGAAAATCCACTTTAACGAATGTAGAAAACCACTCAGCTCAGAGAGAGGAAATGTACGTTGTTTGCTGTAGGAAATCTGCTTTCATCATTTGACAACATTATAAGAATTAGACCAACAGCAATAAGAGAGTTAGGGAAAACCAAGTTAAAACACGAGAATACTGTGCAAAAGCAAGTAAGTTCACCAGATGCATTTAGTCACGAGGACACTGAATATGCGTGTTTGTGTATATTTAGTCTCCACAATTTAGCCAATTTGTCGCATTAGTAATTGGTGCATTTAAGTCCAAATTGAGGTTTCCAGACTGGGAGCGAACTATGTCCATGGAATGGCGGAGGGAAATGAATCCAACCTGCCTACCATGCACAGCAAATAAAAAAACACCTTCAGGAAGAAGTAGAAAAATGTTTCCATTGCTCTGCAGAGCTCCACATTCAAGTCTGCCCTCGCCCTGGAGCCATAGATTGGCTAGGGTTAGCAGTCAGCAGGCCAGCTGGCCAAACTCAATTCCGTCTACTTAAAAAAAAAAAAAGAAAAAGCTCTTAAATGAGGAAAACCATCTGTCATGCCAGGCTCAGTATAACACGATGTACTCGGGGAATGGAATGGATTCTTAGCAGATGTCAAGTCAGGCAATCCACTAAAATTGGGCTTCAAGGCTTTATCAGTCAAAAAGGCTTCCTCCACCACCGTGATTCCGCGATGCACTATTGCACTGTGGAGGACTGCTTGGAGATGGGCACAAAACGACAACAGCTGACCCCCTTCTACAGGTGGCACTGCAGCAATAAAAAGAACGCACACCAGCACAGCAAATATATGCATGGCCTCCGCTACATGGACGCACGAGTCCACACGAGTGTCAAGAGTGAGCACAATCTGCACACAAACACATTTTACTGGTGTCTAGATATTTATTCAGAGGCAGGAGACGGTGCTTTACTAGGCTTCTCGCAGAGCTGCTTAGCAAAAAAATACTTCGTGTGCATGTAAATGCAAAATAAATTGCCTCGGATAAATTGAGGAGAGAAAAAAGCCGTTGATCTGAAAAGAATAAAGGATTTGATGGTTTCATTGAGAATTCCATGTGTTTGAAAAGATAGGACTTTCAGTGAATTATAAACGTTGCACAACACAGAAAAGGCCTTATTATTAAGCTGTATTTAACTCTATGGAAAAGGTACAGATTCGGGTAAGGCAAACAATCATCCATACTCCGAATGGAGCTATTACAAACATTTGCTACAACTCTTCAAAGAGCGAAAAACGCACTTAATTCTGTAAGGGTCATTCAATCTTGGCGCAATCGGTGTTGAGAAAAAACAACTTACTGGCAAACATCTTTTCTTTGCATCCTACTTTACATGGGCAAACAAGCATTTACAATGCAACGGTCTCGGCATTGTTAAAGTTAGAGCTATTGGCATTGCTCATGACATTATTTTTGTTCATGTTTTGCTTTTAAAACATTAACAAAAATAATGTCATGAGCAATGCCAATAGCTCTAACTTTACCAATGCCGAGACCCTTGCATTGTAAATTCTTGTTTAAAGGGGGCCTTGAACCGGGTCTCTATCGGGCTCTGTTTTGTGCCCTGGCACAAGAGGAATTTTTATTTCCGGACTGCAGTAACAGCAGGCACATCGATGTGTACTGCTAACACTGCTCACTTCTTACTAGTGGAGAAGTTATGGCATGACGTCATGCCAGGTGAGCGTTGAAGTTTGAGAGAAATCCTTTAAAGAGAGTAATTTTCACTCTGGATTCCCCTTCTCTTATTGAAACTCGGGAGCAGCAACATTGTGGTGTCACACAGACACATGTAATAGCACACAATCCAGCTGCTTTAAAAAAAACAAAAATTGGCAGGGAGATGCTGGAACGCATGGAAACAGGTATGCACAAACACATTTTGCATGCATTAGCACATTAAAGCCAGACCAGTTGGCGTTGCCAGGGCTTGTTTTGTATTAGTGAAGGGTGAACGGCAGCATGCCAGCATTAAGAGGTGACTAGAGGCACATAATATATGCATAGCATAAATTCACATATTCCCCTAAGCAGCAATGGACCCACGAACATTAAAGCGTTACAGAGGGAATCAAATGGCTACGGATTCCCTCAGAAATTACATTAAGGTTCACAACGGCCAACCTGGAACAAGAACAAATAAACAAAGCCCGGCAGTATTAACAGCAAATAGCCGTGAAATGCTAAACGCTATTTTTCGCGAAAGAGGCAGAAAGTTTGTTGGCAGATGGTGAGGGCGTTTAAAGCAACATTGTATCCCCAGGCAGGCCCCAAAACAACAGCAAGACAGCCATTCAGCCATCGCCCCCACAGACACAGCCTTCGCTTGCTGCCCGACTTCCGCAGAGCTTCGTGAGTCGGAGACTGGGAATTAAAATGATTAAAATGCTGATCGGTTCTGCGCGGCCAGGCCTTTTCTTTCGCACAAAAGCCTCGCTTGAAAATGTTTCTCTAGCGGTCAAAAGTCTATAGCGACCGCGGTTGCCTTTGTGTCGCACTCGTCAATGGGCCTCTCTCTGGGCGGCACGGCCAGCCTCTCTTTAAACGCTATTTTTCGCGAAACAGGCAGAAAGTTTGTTGGCAGATGGTGAGGGCGTTTAAAGCAACATTATATCCCCAGGCAGGCCCCAAAACAACACAGCAAGACAGCCATCGCCCCCACAGACACAGCCTTCGCTTGCTGCCCGACTTCCGCAGAGCTTCGTGACTCGGAGACTGGGAATTAAAATGATTAAAATGCTGATCGGTTCTGCGCGGCCAGACCTTTTCTTTCGCACAAAAGCCTCGCTTGAAAATGTTTCCGGTTGCCTTTGTGTCACACTCGTCAATGGGCCTCTGTCTGGGCGGCACAGCCAGCCTCTCTCCGGACCAGGTAAAAACTAAAGCCTTCCCAGAGGAACAACAAGGCAGAGCAAAAGGCACACCACTGCCTTTCTCCGAGGCAGAGCAGAAATGCCTCGGAGAAAGGCAGCAGCATTTTCGGATTCGGGGGCGTGTTTGTCTTTTCTCTCCTCCAGCCATTGGCTGGAGGAGAGAATTAGACTTCTTGCAAAAAACACGCCCCCCTATCCGAAAAGGACGGGGCCTAATCGGAATGACTGACCTCTTCTCCAATGGCTGGCCAGCATTCAAGAGGCCAGCCAATGGAGAACAGGGGAGAAGAGGGGCGGGTTCAAGCCCCTCTTCTCCAAGTCATTAAATCTCGGAGCTAGACTGCGCAAGCGCAGCCTTCGCAGCCGAGACCTAAAAAGGAGGTTTCACAAAAAAAGTTGCCTAAGCATAGGGGCGGGAAAGAGGAGAGAGCCTGTGGAAACAGGAAAGCAGAAGGGAAGCCACATCGAAGTTCTGCCCTACCTCAAATGTTTAAAGGACAAAAAATGCATGGCCCTCGATAATAAAGTTTCTAATCTATGTGTTGGCTTCAGGTACCTTAACCGAGTAATATGAACCCTCGGAAGAGAATAAACGCAGCACACGGATTTACCTGCCACACCACACCACACTTTCCGGAGAACGTTTCTTCAAGTTGCAGGAAATCCTTCATACAGGTGCTTGCCATAATAATGGCACAAATGGAGGAGTTTATTTTACAAAAAATATCAAACTAGTGTATTTCTTCAAAATCAAATGTACCCTCTTCGGCCCAATTCCTTGGTTCATAATCGATGACAAATACTGGTTATATGTTCAAGACAAGTATCAGTGGCAGCTGGTGACATTTGAAAGTGGTGAGCCGTGAAACAATTGATGTACTTCACTGCGGCGAGCGAGCGTAGCGAGTGGGCCTGAACTAACTACGGAGGGTTCGGGGGGGATATCCACCACCGAGAAAATTTTGAAAAAAGAGTAGGCAAATGATGCATTTTCAAGCAAGTTTGAGAGTGAGACACTATCCTGGAATTGCTGCCGGCTGTGCTCAAAATATATATGTATCACATATATCATGGACCTTGCATTGAACCCCCATCCCCCAGCAGGCACCTGCGTAATGCCCCTGCTGCCTCAAGGCCCTGTTTAAGGTATTGCTATGCTCCCGAGAAGTGCCGGCCATCACCTAGCTTGTCAGCAAGGCCCTGTTTCAAGTTTGCCATGCAAACCCTTCAAGCCATTACAGCGCTACACAACCCGTGCATCTATTTTGACAAAATGAAGCACACTGTAGCATATCATCACGTAAGGAAAAGCCACACAGTATAATAAAAAGATTTGTAACATAAAGCAATGTCATTTACATAACATAGTGCATTCTAACCATTGCATAGCATAAAGTAGAATAACACAAACGTAAAGGGTAGCATAATAACTCACAAAATACATAATATAACTAAATGAATTAGTAATAAAGAGATGTAATGTCCATAACATAACAAATAGCACCCCATCATAACGTGCCAGAACCAAAAGAAGCATAACACAACATTGATTAACATAACGCATAACAACGTAACATAACAGAAAGACATGCATCATAAGGGAATACAAGCAACACAACGTAAAGTGGTCCATCGTAACACAACCTAGCATAGCATCACATAATGTGACGGAACATAACCTCACGCACCATTCCCTCACATATCAAAACATAACGCAGCATGTCGGAGAGTAAAGAAAGGAAATGTAACAAAAGGCAATGTGGTGTACAGTCAAGTTAAATATAGTAATCACATGTAACATAATATACCAAAAAATATCAAAATATACTTGTTTTAGTTTAAAAGCATCTTTGTAGAATGCGCGCGGACGCTAATTTCAACAGGAACCGAGACCAGTCCTGCGAAAACCATCGTTTGCTCTTGTCACAACCACATGGGCAGAGGGAAAGCTGCTGTGAAGTGCGGGTCAGTGTCAGACCAGCAACTGCATTAGGAACGTTCACGTTCCATTCACAGTATAAACTGTGGCCCTAAATTGTGCCTCAGCTTGGCTTTTGGTATTAATTGTATATTGATGGTCTTGGCTGGGATTTACCGAAGTCTGGTTGCCTGAGGGGCATACCACAATGTACCTAGTGTCCATTCCTCTTAACTTCCTAAGCGCTGCGAAGTCATTCCAGAATGAAACGTACTCCTATAAAAGACCATTGTACC
Organism: Triturus cristatus; assembly: GCF_964204655.1. Lineage (NCBI taxonomy): Eukaryota > Metazoa > Chordata > Amphibia > Caudata > Salamandridae > Triturus > Triturus cristatus. Next base: position 1,065,619,691 of record NC_140581.1, read on the forward strand.
AGCCAGTCTCTTAGCCTCACCCCCCTCATTGTATTTCCGCCAATTGCCTTTATTGCCCTATATTTCACAGCACCAGCTTTCCCATTATTTCCTTACTCTATTCCATTGCTCCAGCTGCTCTGCTCTTATTCCCTCGTTATATACCATTGCAACAGCCCCATTTTTGTCATCCCCTTGTAATAAATCACAGTGCCAACCTTTTAAACTCATTCTCTCTTTATATTTCACTCAACTTATCCCGATTTCCTGACACGATATCACGGTACTAGTGTTTTCACACTGCACCCTCATCACGTATCACGATGCCTCCGTTTGTCTATTATCGTATAACATAGCACCAGTCTTGTCCCATTATCCCCCATTTTATTTTGTGGGGTCAGCTATTCTGTGCCTATTTCCTCATTTTGTTTCACGGTACCAATGTACACCCTCATTCCATTAATTGGACTGGCCTTTGAACCCATTACCTAATTGTAGAATACGGTGGCGACACTTTTATGCACATTACTTCATTATAATTCACTGCACCATCAGGTTTACCCTATTTCAACATAGTAAAGTATGGTACTGACTCCTTTACCATAAGTCTCTTTATATATCCGCATTGCCTCATTGAAACTGCCCTTCTGTCGGAATTCCCTCATCATACATCATAACAATATATATACACAATACATATATATAACAATACATATATCATAACAAGCGTCTAACCCCCTCCTATTCTAAGTTCAGGAAATCTCTTAAAACACAGCTCTTTGCCCTGGTGAACGTGCGCTTTAGAAATTATTTTAACATGACATAACAATCGTTGTACCCTTATTTCTTCACAATATTTAATGGTGTGAGTCTCTTGGACTAAATCATATGTGCTTCCACCCTACCCGTGTGCCTTGAGGCAGACCACCCAGACATCAAGGACAAACCTCATACCCTCCCAGGGCCCTTTTGCAACGCGTTCTTTTTTTAATGTGTCCCCCCCCAGACCGTGTTATATCATCATCAATAATTTATCACATCCCGGTGAAGCAATGCTAACGTACCTCAATCAGTAGAGGCCAGCAAAACGGGTGGGTGCGCACGCGCACGGGGGGTGGGGGGTTGGAGTGTGACTTATCTTCTATCAAATAAAAACTTACCTTACCTGCTTCCTCCAGGACCGCATCATGCACCGCCGCCTCAGCTTCTGCATGCTCTGGAGTCATGGTGCGTTTTAGGCAGCCTCCCTCCTACTGCTCGGCAGCGTTGTGATTGGAGAGGCGGAGCGGAGAGCGCATCAGCCGGGCCATTTTCTCTATGTAGGCTGCATGCAGCAGCCTACATAGAGAAAAAGGCAGAGTGCGCATGACTGGGTTGGTCGGCCCTGGGGCCGACCAAACAGTCAGTACCCACAACAGTGGGCAAAGCCACTCTCCCCTGCCCTCGAGCAGGACCGCCCACCAGCCCTCCCACAACCAGGCACTTCTGCTTTCTCACAGTGCGAGAAGCTGAAACATAAAATGGTAGTTTTACCATTTTATGTTTCTGCCTTCTCGCAGTCTACTAAAGTGACTTAGTGGGCTTCAGGAACCATGCGAAAAACCTATGGGGAAGTTAGCTGAAACATAATCAAACTTAGGGCAGCTGGACAATTTTGGGGGGGGGGGCAGCGGAGTTCCTCCAAGACACAGACTGCCACTTAACTGGAACTGTATACCTACCAGAGGATAAATAACTGCGCATGTTAACATAGTCTGTTGCAATCTTTTAGAAGCCATTTGAATTTAAGAATTTCCCTGCTCAATGTCCGACAAAAGTCTTATAGATGGGTGGGTACAGACTCAAAGAATCAAGAAGATGCCGACCACAGTTTTGGTGCCTATTGTCATTTATCAGTCTCCATTTGCTGGCACTTCAGGAGAGAAGTCCAGTGGCGATACAGAACAACACTTTCAGGACTATAGCACGATCTGAGCATAGACACTGCACAAGGTTCCAGAATTAGTACTATATAAAAAGGCTGGAAACCTTGTGAGCATCAACGGTCACAAACTGCCACAGAAAATATTGACTACAAAGCCAGAGTGAACTGGCATTAGCTGACAAAATGCTATTATACAATATGAAGATTAACACAAAGAAAACAATCATAGTCAGGGGTAGAAGGTAAAAGGCTGCATTAAGGAGCTGAAATCGAAGAAGCTTGTAGCAGCCACAAAAGTGGGTATTTATCAGTGTTCATATCTAACACTTTACATAGGATAGGACCAAAAGAAACAATCTGGACAAATGCTGGGCTGGGCACTGCTTTTTTAGCAGTTCAAGATTTTGTTCGCAATTCTTCCACATGAGGACACCAGGTACCGAGGAGTAAGGAACAGTAATTAACTGTATATAATGGTAAATACAGACACTGAATCGACCAAAGAGTGTTTCCACAAATATTTAGTTTGTTCAAACAGAATGCAGCCTTCTGCAACTCAGACAATGTTATGCATGTCATGAACTCTATCATCTGAAATGTTTCGACAAGTAAGTTGTGAGATCAATGTAAAATTTAAGTAAGATCATATTAACCCCCAAATAAAATCAATTTTCTTCCAACATACACACCTTTCTGTACTTAATTTTATCTTGAGTAGTCCCTTTTCCCTCAAAATATGCAGGGGTTCAATTTACATATTTCCGCTCTATTTAGCAACCAACCACATACTACTATTAGGTTTTCCAACTCTCTAGTATATGTGATTTACTGGGAAAAGCAAGAACCTGAATTACAGCTGTGCGACTGACTTTTGGGCAGGGAGGAGTTTGGCTCAGAAAACGAGCTTGTGTACTTTATACAATGTCTAACATCCGAGAGGTTTAAAAGGTAAAACCACATTTATTTACAACAATTGCTAATTATGAGATTTTATTTTATGAGACCACGTAGAACCTAACAGGCCTACATGAACAGTGAATTATGTGTACTCTTTCTTTTTAGTACTGGCCTAGGCAGCGCTTGCTCAGTCTCTTCGAGATGTTGTATTCAGAATATGGGCTTTAAGCTCCGCCAAGTGCTTCTGATTGGTTCGTTGGCCTGCCTTTTGAAAATTCCTTAACTGTAGATGGTCAATAGAGTCCATCTGTCCTGCCTTTCAGTGTGTGGTTCCCTTCCACGGGACATCACTGATTGTTTCTTTTGGTTGGCCATCTCTAGCCATCTGCTGCCTCCTTGCTCGCAGACGTACACACCCTCCCTCCTAGTATTGCTGCCCTCCTTCCTGGTTTTCTTCGCAGTGCTAGTTTACTTTTATAGCAATCACAGCACGCCATGCTTTAGTGTTAAACATCTTAAGCTAATTGCTATAAAAGTTAATAAATAGAAAAACAAAGGCGGGCGGACACTGCATTTCTTTTCAATTATTTACTTTTATAGCAATCGTGGCTTTTAAAGCGCAGCGTTCATCAATTGCTACAAAAGTAAATAAATAGAAAAAAAAGATAGCGGCCACACAACTTTTATTTCCCGTTTATTAATTTTTGTAGCATTGGCGGCACACCGCACTTTAGCTTTAAACATTGTAGGCTAAAGCATGGCCTGTAGCCATTGCTGCAAAATTCAAATTACAGAAAAAGAAATGCAGGCGGATGCCACATTTCTTTATTATTTATTTACTTTGGTAGCAGTCACAGCACGTCGCGCTTTACTTTTAAGCATCTTAAGCTAAAGCGCGATGTGCAGCGATTGCTACATAAGTAAATAAATAGGATACAATGTCAGCAGGCGTCCATCTTTTTTTTTTTTATAGTATGTATTGACTTTTGTAGCTATGCTATTGCAAGGATATTTTTGGACGTAAAAAAGAATCTAAAAAACACTCATTTGTAAAGCCAATAGCTCTAAATGTAATTAAGGCGAGAACTATTGCATTGCAAATGCTTGTTTAAATTAAAGCCGCAAGTGCAGTTCTAATATTCACAAGGTTAATCTTCCTAAAAATTCACATGGTGATCCAAACTGGATTAAATATCACAACTGTGGCTAGTGTCCTTTTGCTAGGTTTAAACTTGGACTGTGGTATGCGGTAAGCTTATAGGAAGAGGACCACTAAATTAGGCGTTCTTTTAGTTTGATTTAAAAAGTGTTTACTATTCTCTCCAAAGACCCCAAACTGTAGGCCTATTTTCCTTTCAGGCTTTCTTAGTGTTGACATACATGGATTGAGTGAACTGGGAGGTGTACACCAGACACATCTTCAATTTTGTTTTAGCGGTTACAATAAAAAGTTAAACTACCGTGCTTGTGTTGAAAAAAATGCTCATATTGCACTTTTCACAGCTGGTACTCTCCTAGTGTAACTAGATGACCTTTGGTAGTAGGCTCTCCCTAGCTGGGTCATAAAGGACTTGGAATGGAACAGAGTGGGTGGTTGGGGTCTCACTTTTATAAACAACATCTAGACAAGGGGCATGGATCCACTTTCTCCAACTGTAGAACCAATTTGAGGTAGTTCTTCTTCAAGTGTCCTCTTCATGCAGATTGCCAAATGCAGCTTTTGTTTAGAGTGATACTTGTCACAGCAGAGAGCTCTGCACCTACCTTCTTCCTGTAGCACTCGCAGAAGATGCACAAAGATTAGGCACCTGGCTGTCATTAGCAAACCAAAGAAGTAATCCGGAACAGACAGAAGAACAAGCCTAACCTAGAAAAGTTCTCCTCTTTTACAACAGAGTCTGCAGTCCAAACTAGCGTCCCTACCATCTACCAAATCATGCTTAGAAAGACTAGTAAGCCAGTCCTTGCTAACCAAATGGCTGCATACAATTTCTTAAGGTAGCCAGGTCTCCATCCTCTTCACTTCAATGGCTGTATCACGTCCCTCCAGTTACATGAATGCATGCAATGCACTTTCATTGTGTTAGAGCACACTCCTCACCCTCCATCCTGCGTTAGGTAAGTGGAGGTCTGAAATGGATCCCGCTGGCCTCACTTACTCTAGCTCACTCACACACCATGCATGTGTGACATTCACTGACACACAGGATGCCAGAGCAAGGGTCTGGTCATACACATCAAAGCAGAGCTTTACACAGATGGAACAGTAGGCCTCAACTCCTGCAATAGATAAAGTCTGGTCACACTAAAGATTTTTCCTAACCACTGTATGCTACCACCAATGCTCACAGAGACAGGCCTGAATATCTAAACACAAGCTCAGATTAGCATAAAGCCAGGGCCAAAATAAACATCAGGATAGCAGGTAAACGTGCAGTCGGGCACTCAGGGTAGGCGAACAAGTGATATTATGCAGGGGGCATTCCCATCCCAACAGCATGTTCCTGATTTAGCTGTTGAGGTACCATGCTGCAGCAATAACTGTTGTGTTCTTCATTATCACCATCATCCTTACTGCTGTGCCTTCACTTTTGCACTAGAGTTGGCCGGAGATCAACATTGACTGCCGCTTCACCCAAATCTAGTCTAGTATGGTCCAGATGAGTACAATGGAAACCGTTGAAGTAAGTAGATTGCAAGAAAGCAATGAGCATTTCAGCCACGAGCATCAACTACCATCACAAAAAGCCGAAACCCTACCCAGTTGAGGCGGTGAAATTGCTTGGTTGCAACCTCCGAGGAAGCTCTTTTGGCTGCACTGATGAGATACTTGCCAAATCCCACTATTTAAATACAATACACTATTCTGTCCTCCACTTGGAAACAAAGCACTACGAGCAGGCACACAGAGCTACAGCTCAAAGCTACTGCCCTTTTCAATAGTTTATGAATTTGAGGAATGCAAAGAAATATTACATGTTTTACTTATGTACTGGTGGGCACTAAAGAATCGACACAAACAAATCAAGCTAAAATCAATCGGAATCTTAGCTGCCCATCAAACCTCATCAGTGGAAGCAATAAGTGTTTCTGGGGAGCCTCGGAGTCTCCGGTACCGATTATAGTTTTGTTTAAAGCTGCTTGCGGAATGAGTCTACTGCACTCGGTGGAGACGTCTGGGTATATTTAAAGCACACGTTTTTTTAAACTTTAAACTCGTTCCACACATGATAAAAAGTGAGCTTGCTAAAAACTAGTTCTTATGTCCTGTGGGTGAGGAACAGAAATAAGGAGAGAAAAGAAAAAGTCCAACTGCAATTTCTCATCAGGCAGCCCTAACATAACCACACGTGCGAGACACACACACATACCATGTGAGAAAGAGGAGACTCGCTTGGCAGCATGAAGCACAATCGCACTGCAAAAAATATGCCAAACCTCACAAATCAAAATTTTGAAAACTCCTACTAATTTGTTCTGCGTAGCTTATTATCTGCAGCCTAATAATTACATTTTAAGTATTAAAAAGACGGGAATGCCGTTCTCTGTATTGCACATATGGCTGTGGCAAGCACAGGAATATCTAAAGAAACTAACCCCTATCAGCTATTAACGAAACCTACAATCTGCAGAAAGCGGAATTCGCTTTGACACATTAAGACAGTACTTTCACATAAAGACAGCGAGACACTACCTTCGACACAAAACCACATGTATGGCTAAGTCATTGGCCTGGAGGTGGTTCACCCACCCAGCACCCCCGCACCCTGCCAACATAAAAGGTACACACTCCGTGAATCCAGTTTCCGCACAAACGCTAAAGTCTTACTTTGAAGTGTGACATTTGAAAGTTGGACATAAGCACCTTCAGTGGTTGCATTGACCACGAACCACAAAACACTTTCATATGGACATGCATCATTAGCAGTGCTGTAATTGAAAACAATTTTCTCCTGATACCCATAAATTGGGGCTCAAGATGTGAAAGAGAAAAGGGATTGGAGTTATGAGGGGTGGAGCTTGAAAAGCATTACCTGACAGTCGAAATACATTTATTTAAAAAAATCTGCTGCAAAGATATTAGCAACAAGGGCATATGTGACAGCAAATCTGCTCTAGCTTACTTAGTTGACCACAAAGATACTGAATTTTAAAATACCTTCCAGGGTCAAGTCACCTGCTGCAGAGAGCATTGTGAGCCCAGCAATTTTGAGGGGATTCTAACGAGGGCAATATGACTCTGATGGTTAAGGTAATTGTGGGAGAGTCCTGTGTTTGATTCAGTTACAGTTTTGACTCATAAGTAGCATGGAGGGTTGATGTGCCTGCTGCAAAGCACATCGTGCAACATGCAGGTCACAGATATGCATTTTATTTAGATAGGTAAGATGAGCTACTGCTTTTGACACAGATAATTGTGCTACTTCTAGTTCATAACTTGCAGTCCTACTAATATAGCACAGTGATTTACCAGCGTCAAGGAACTGTATGCAAACTGTAAAACATGGTTTTAGATCCCTGTTGTTTTTTCCCCTCAATTTGTTGTCATTCTATGATTGGAAAGAAGGGTTGCTTCGTAAAGTAAACGTCTGGATAGTATAGACAACTACAATCACTGTGTTAAGTTTTAAATCCAGACTTCCTGTTTCTCCGACCAGTCACTCTTAACATATAACGTGTACAAGTATGGACGTTATGAGATTCCTACCTCATATCTCCATCACTGTATTATGTAACATTTCCTGTACATGGATTTGCACACTTCCATGATTTATTGTGCTTGTGTGTGATGTAAAACACAGACACCATACACTGGGGTGAGTAGCACTGTAAAAGAATGAATTTTGTGGGGAAAATTGTGAAAGCCATTCAAAGCAATATGTGTGTAATCCCTCATACACACAGACACGTCTTACCTAGCATTCTTACATGGGGGTTGAAAAAGGTCAAAAACCAATATACAAATCATAGTTTCTCTAAAGTACTCATGAGGTGATAACAAGCAGTGTGCCTTTGTTTCCTCCCATTACATTCACATTGCTAGGCTTCAGGTGGCTCCAAGACAGGCGGATGCTTGAAAAAAAAGGTTGGCTGATGGCCCTTTAAGTCAAGCCTCTGTTTCGGGCACTGCTGCAAGTGAAAATAAGAAAGCCCCCTTGCTGCCTGAACGTTGCTGCTCTGAACGGAATGCAGACAACTTGGGGGTAATGCTGAATTATGTTTGGGTATTAGAAAATGACACCAGGACAAATTGTGCATGTTCCCCAGATCTGGCCCAGAAATAGCGGTGGGAACAGGGATCTGCGGGATCCCCCTTACTTTGAAGAACTGATTATGAGAAAGCAACCCACCCCAACACTAGTACATGAGCATCACATGAACTTGCATTTACTAGAAAACAAGTGGAATAACTAAGGGAGACTCACGATGACATAGTACAGAGCTGAAGCCTTCATCACTTTAGCTTGTTGGCACCTGTGACAAATCTGCAGAGTAGCTTAGCTTTTCCTTCGCAAGTCAAAGATATGCTTAAGCACCTTGTGAAACTTTACAAGACTGCAATCTGTTCAGAGAAGTACTTCCCACACTGCTCAATCGGAACTTCGAGCCTTCTGGACCAGTAAGTGGGTCAGTGCATCTGCCATCTTCTACTGTACCCTGATCTGGCGTTTGGCTAGCGTGTGTAACTAGCAGGTCACCGGTTTCTTGCAGTTACCACTCAGCACTTTTTGTAGGAGAACATTAAAGAATGAGATAACGGCAACATCTGGTGCGACTGCTTCAAGACTTTGGCGAGTGAGGGCAGTATGAAAGATCTGTAGAGGTTAGTCAATACATATTTGAAAATCATTGATTTTTCTTAACCATAGTGCTTTTGCCAAACGAAGGGGAAAAGTAATTTTCAAACCAATAATAGCAGTTGAGACTGCACATTTTTGCTGCTCATTATTTCTAAGCGGGCTTGACAAACGATGGTATCTTTTTGTAAGAGCCTTGAGAGGAAGGCATATGTACCACTATTTCTTCAGACCTTGCAACGTGCACACGTTCAGGATTTCCGATCTGCCATAATAATCGAATGATAAACTAACCAACCACGTGAAGCACCAGCTTCTTTGGTTGTCTCCTGACTGCAACAGTTTTAATGTCAAGCCAAAGGAAGGACTGATTGATTGCTCCCGATATGCTTCTGATCCTTAATCGTGGGGCACATTTGTCATGTGAGACCATTCGTTACTTGCCGCCCACTGCTCAAAGTTAAGACTATTCTACAAATGCAGACAATTTTTTAAAATAAATGTACATAGTTGTTAGGCCCATATCCATTAAGGCATGCACCACTGCCATTTCTGTGTAAATCAAAACGTAACGAATGAAAGGGTGCCGTAATTCAACTGTACATATAGATTGGCAAATTGCAACTTAAGTGGTCAAGATCTGCAATTTCAATGTCTGGACAGCTTAACAGTCCTAGTTCTGCAAATACAAAACTCAGTGCTCATGTTCTTGGAGCGACAGATACATGAGCCAGCCTTTGCCTATTCAGGACGTTATATAGAACAGCACATTTCACCAACATTTGTAAGACGCAGTACACAGGTGCTACCAAGTCACACATTGAGTGCGATCTTCATGTATTTTAGAAGCGTGATGCATACCCGACCGGTCTCAAAACGGAAACAAAACACTTTTAAAAGATTTGCTATGAAGAGGCACATGTCCACACTTGCAAGATTCCAAAGCATACTGTGAGCGCTGAAATCTCAAACGTTTTTTAAACAGTTCCACCGTAAAACTTATTAAGTAAACCTACAATTTCCCTGTCAATTGTTTCATCAGAATGATGAATCTTTGCCACCGTGTTAGAATGGAGCCCTACCCAAATGTATTTCTAAAATAATCATCAACTTACAGTATTTAATGTTCAGTTCATGATGAGGTGGTTAGATGAAGTTCTAAAAGATTTATTTTCTACCTTAAGTGATTAGTTAGTATGTTTGTCCTTTATTCAAGTTAGTCAGATAAGTCTGATTATAGAAATATCAAGACACATTTTGTTAGAGACAGCTTACAAAATAACAGAGTGTTCCATAAAGGAATTAGCCCCAGTCGGTCTAAATGACCTAACCTATCCGAGCAGGAAACCCATAAAGAGTTCTTTTGGAAAAGAGCAAGAGAAGTTTAGAGCAACAGGATAATAACTATGAAAGGTCGAACTCCCCATAAAGAGTAGTCCTGGAAACTCAGCTGTGTTCCCCAACAGCTTAAGTAGCAACGTTAAAACAGGTAAAAGGAGTTAATCACAGCAGTAGCTATGATCAGCACGGAGCAAGTCTCCTAAAAGGTATTGGGAAAATAGTAGCTTACAGCAATTCAGGCAAGAATAGTACAGTTAAGTGCTAAAGGGCGTAAAATGCATGGCAAGAATAACTAGAATGCAATAACTTTCCACATAGGAACACGTACTACATAGAAAAGCAAAAAACATGTTGTAAACTCCGAATGTTGGATCGTCTCTAGGCAATAAGAAAGGATCTTCCGATGGTCCATCGTCTTCGTGTTCGATTTCCACAGTAAACGTCCACGTCGACATGTTATTTGAATGTGGCTTCAGCGTATTACAAATAAACATCTAGGAAGGTTTTCATGAGAACCTTTGCAAACCTAGTCTGTTAGCTGTTCAGTGTCCCAGTGTTTAACAATGGACTGCTCTATGACCTGAAACATTAATATCGCTAGCATGTCCTGGTTAAATCATGAAATTCAAATCTATAGCACGCATTTTCTTTCTTCAATATAAGCATGTGGCAGAGTAAACTATCTAAAATATGATGAAATAATATGGTGTGAAGAAAGAAAAATACAATTTACAGCAAAAAGCACATTTCATGAAGATGTAAAGTTCTGCAGTTCAATTATAACTAGGGCTCCCGGTTTTATGGTATTTATTTTTATTTTGACATTACCGTCTGTATTTCTCCTTATTTATTTTTTGTGAACTTTATCTGTATTTATCCATATTTATTATGGGTTTTGTATACAAAATAAAGCCAAAACTGGTATATTACTACATTTATTTAACCAATAAATATGCAGCCAGGTTTCAGTGATATGAACACCAGCAGAAGATAAATCAATGCACTTATACAAAAATATGCCCATTTGAAGATCAGTCTTGTGCACATCTACTGCTTTTTAAGCCTCTTTACTAAAATTCCTTTCTTTTATTGTTCCCTTACCTATCAATCCATACAGTTATTGGGCTGGCACTCATGGCAAAGTGTATTTAGATTCACTCAAAAAATCACCCAATTTCCGTTTTTCCCCATAATTAAAAATAAATACAGACAAGAAAATAAATGTTTTTTTCCCTGTATTTATCTGTAAAAATCAGTAAAAACGGAAAATATGGAGCCTTAATTATAACTTTAAATCACCATTTACAAAAAGGCAATAATTTTATTAAAAAGAAAGGAAAGAATAAAAACATATTGAGGCCTAGCAGTAAAAGAACAATAGAAATGGAAGCTCTCTGCAGAAATAAGCAGCATTTTTCTCTTTTTGGCACATTTAATAAAAGCAAATTTTCTCTAACCACTATAGTGACACACATTGTCTACGTTAACGTTAAGGCCCATTGCTATATTGATACGAGGTAAATGTACGTAACATTTTCTACTTCCACAATACCAAACTCTAAGCCTAGGACCTAAACTTCCAGTTGTATGCACTCAATTTAATTGTACGCTCAAGTGTGTTAAACTCAGCTGATGCCACTGCAACAGGAGGATACTTGAGCAATAGCTGGGCTGATGTGAATGCAGTCCAGTTTCTTCCAAGTCCATCTTCATTGTAGAATAGTTCATTTGAAAGTAGTTTCATCTTACGGGCAGGGATCATCAGGACTGCACTAGCTATTATCCTACGCTAGAGAGCTGCTTTCACCTTGGGTAGTCTGAAATTATGCAACCATGTAAGCACCCATGACCTGATTCAAGTCACGGCCTCCGGCAGTGCGTGGCAGGTTTGAACATTTCTACTCGGGGCAGATTCTGGTTTCCAGTCCTATCCTGGACATTTTATAGACATATCTGAGGACTGAAATCAGTGCAGGATGGCACTGCATTTACTTTATGACTATGTAAATCCACTTGCGCTCTGCCAAGCCCCCACCCGTATATTAAGTTGCATATAAATGCCACACAGTAATGGCAACCTTCTTCTCCCAGAAAGGGGAGATGGAGCTCAGGAGGGCTGGGTGTATGAGGTATAATAATAAATAATATTCAGAATGCTTGATATCAGTATTAACTCTCTTCTAAGAAATTCAGTGATAATCACTGTTTTGACCATGGAAGATAAGCCGAGTCAGTTCTGCCTGGAATTAGATGGTGTACATGTAGATAGCAAGAAGATATCTGCATAAACGGCTTGAGTATCGCCCTGTGGGGTACTTATCATTGCAGAATGCTCGTTTCTGTATAAACAACTATTTTGAGTTCATACGCCTTACCAAATGGAGAAGCCAGATAAAGGCAAAAGTTACATTAAAGCTAAACGGATCTGCAATACGGTCCAACCATACTGAGAATGAGAATTAAATGAATTAAAAGGACAGCCAGAAGACAAATTCGCTGCTCTGCCGAACTCCGTGGCAGGTACATTTCAAATACAAAAGTACTGCACAGGCAACTAAAGGGAAGCAACTGCTTCAGAATTGGAGTACTGAACAGTGAAATAAGTACTCAATAGTGGTTATTCCGTTCAACATCAAGAGCAATAAATACCCTTTGCATTCTGGAGCGCGATTCTGGACGCATGCAGCTTTATATCACTTTTGACAGAGCTTCTGATGGTAGGGCATGTATGAACGTAACCGTAGTGCAAAATATAAACTTATCACAACATAGCGTGTACCCATTTATTTTAAGTCTAACAGCAAACCCACCCTTCGTGCAATAAAAAAACATGCTAACTAGATTCAAAACAAATAGGGGCTCCACTCTGACAATTAGGAATTAAGGACTTTCCATTGGGATTCTTGGCTTTAATAACCCTTCATTTATGGTCTCCACTTGCAATGTTGGAGCGTGTCGTTCTGCCAGGTAATTAATCTGGAGCGTTACAATTGCATCCAGTCCTCTGACAGCCCAACCACTCACTTCCCAATGCTATAAGGCCAGTCGTTATTCATACGGTTATACACTTCCCTACACTTGGATTTGATTTGAATACTATTTCACTCTATTTAGAGCTCATGAGAGGAGTCTAGCATTGCTGAGGTGTAAGCAGTTCCATTTTCCCAGCCTGTACAACATATTTCCTTCTAGTAGGTGGATGTATGAGGTTCTTGAGCATACACGGACAGAGCCACATGTAGGTGTCACAGAAAGGAGTGGTTTTATTTACTCTGAGTTGGATTGTTGCTAAACTAAATAAGTAACTTTAAATAATTTAAACTGAAAGTTACTTGGGTCATATCCTGTGAGACCTAGAGCAAGAATTATGCTGACAAATGCATTCTTCAGCTTAGAGGATGACTGCGAATAAGGCTCATCTCATACTAAACTGGAAATGGAATCCGATCATATCAGTCTGAAAACTAACATTAAAAAAAGTTCCATTTCCTGATGGTAGGATTTCTGATAGCAATGAAACTTGCAGATGCCAGCAGGACGGACGAAATAGATTGGTTAAAGACGAAATAGTGTGGTTTAAGCTAGCCATGTACCGACTAGCTATGTCTTGGGAATTTGCAATAGAGAACGACTCAAATCTCAGGCACTGTTTAGGCTTATGCCATTTAAAAGAAGTAGTTAGTGGGGTTTGTCTGGCACGCAAAGCTGTTCACAATCACAGACAAAGACTTGAACTCAATGTGGTCTGTCTGCAGGTCAATGAAACTAGGCCCATGCTCTTGGAATGTGGTTCTTCTAAGGTAGGCCCAGGGTCACGAGGTCTGCAGCACTCTTATTTGTAGTGTGTGCAAAGACCCTTACAGCAGATGTAAATACAGTGTGCTGCAGAAGTCCAGACAGACAATATGAAAGCTTTCATAATAAAGAATTTGTGATGAAAACGCCATTTTAACACATAATGATGAAAAAAATAATCTTTACTACAGCATGAAATTAAGTGATCATGTTTAGGTGAAAGTCATTTTTTACCAAAGATTTTTCACACATGCCAGCTCCCCTTAGGAGGATTACCAGAAAGGTATCGTCAGAAGAGGGTATTCAGATAAGATAGAAGTTTTACTGTTTTGTCCCCACAGAGCTTCAACTGGGTAAAATTCTTCCCCTGTTCAAAGAGCAGCCACACAAATTCACAGAGCTAACATCAAGCTCTTCTGAGATTCCAAGAACCATCTGCGTGTCAGCGAAGATAAAAATATATACAACCAAATATGCTAGAGGGACGACATACAGGCTAAATAGCGTAGGGTACAAAAAGTGTCAAAGGGAACTCCCCATAGCAGCTAGTGTGTTGCAGATGTGACAGGTGCAAGCATCACTCTAGGGTCCTAAACATCAAGAAGCCTTGAAGAAACTGAATGTTGTGCCCTGGATACCAAGATCACTCAGAGTAGTTTATGGTTTGGTGGTCAACGGTTTATTATTTTGTTTTAGTAAAGAGCAATTATAAACCACAGAAAGCATCTCTTGGGGTTAAACAAGCATTCAACACCCACTGTTTGGCCACCAGCTTCAGAATCTAAATATAAATAAATATAAGTTGTTAAATGTTTTTTTTTTAAAACAAATATTAATGATAAGAATGAGGTCAAAGGATGATAAGTTTACTAGTTTTCGGTATTCAGAAACTGCCTTTTTGTTGTAACCTACACTTTTATGTTACTGTTAAAATATAAAAAGCAGTGCTGTTTTTATATATTTTTAACACTCATTTATATTTACTAATATATTAACTATTTTAATCTAACCTTATTCCCTATTGGGTGTTATTTTAAGGTCCTACCTCCGTTATTTTCTAAGGAGGGTGCTGCAGCACAAGTGGTTGGCCATGTTTAGTGCCGAACTTTCATTGAAAGTTTAAGTTACTACAAGTAATAAACGGACTCATAAAAATGTAAACTTATTCAACAATGGAGTTTGTGAATCAGGCCAGAATGATTTATTTGTACCTATACATTCCATTCTAAAAGTATTTTTTGAAAAACAATTGGCCTTTGCCAATTTTGTACATGATGCTCTCAGCTCCGATTGCAATGCAATCGTAGATGTTTCCACAATTTGTCGTGCTAGTATTTAATAGAAAGAAAAACTAATTTCAGTCAGCAGAATAATGATAACACCCTGCTTGCTCCCTGTTAATAACAAATAGTGAACGGATTTATTAGCTCAGTGATGCTTCAAATATCCGACCACGAAAACACGTTTTTCCGGCCTGTGCCTGGAAAGGACACTGAAGGCTAGCCACCCTGCAAGACACGTCATGTTCGGAATTTCTATGACACACAGGGTGGGAATGTATACAAGTTGCAGCAAGGACGGCATTCACCTTGTGTGTCTAGATTAACTTCGTTCTTTCCGTTTATGCAAACCAAATGGACCATTTTAGAAAACGAGTTGCATAGCTATCTCGAGAAGCAAATGGCACTTAACTGCTGATAAAACACCTAAATACACAAGCCTTAAGAAAATGGGTTTCCGTGCCAGGCAGAGAAATCCAATTCCAACTACCTCACATCACAAACTTAAAAACTATAAACCGAGGCGAATACCTCGTTAAAATGCCAATTGTAGATGCCTGGAGTCCTCGGCCACAAGGTCCAATCTCTGCAAGGTTCCCCATGACGCATTTCTACTGATTTCAATATTTATGTATTGGATACAAAACGCCTCATGCAAGGAGTGCTAGGGGATTATATTCTACCCTCAGTACAAAGCTATGTGGTGGGGATGAGAAGCGTGTTTTTAAAGAACTCAACTCATTACTGCTCACGTTTACAAAATAAGGGTTATTCATGGACAACAATGTCGGAGGTCTCGTTATTAAACAGAATCTCAATGTTTTAATCCTGTCAAGATGTACTCTGATGCCAAGCCATTGGCCTGGTCCTTTTATGAACCAGATTTGTATTGTATGCCCATGAAACAGAACCCACAAGCGATTTTGCACAAGAAATTAATTGTTTAGATGCAACAAAAGACGTATTGGCTTGGCTCTAAACATACTTATGGGAAGAAATATCAAATGTACTGTCCAGTTAGAACACCAATGCAATATTTCCAGTCTGTAATTTAGTTTATTTCAATATTTGTGAACGGATTGCCCACCAACTAATCTGCAAGGCTATAAAAAAAACCTCAACGCCTCATTCTCTTGACTCTTGCTCACAGCTTGATAGACGTTTATTTAGAACATTTTGCCTAGCACCACAACTTGCTTAAGAATATGCTGACTTCAAATTCATAAATCAGTTTCCTCACCCCATGTTAGGTAATTTACCTTAAAGCAAT
Source organism: Triturus cristatus (assembly GCF_964204655.1). Classification (NCBI taxonomy): domain Eukaryota; kingdom Metazoa; phylum Chordata; class Amphibia; order Caudata; family Salamandridae; genus Triturus; species Triturus cristatus. The sequence continues at coordinate 1,065,635,975 of NC_140581.1, forward strand.
GTCACTTGTGATTTTTTGTAATAAATAATGATTTAGACATTTCATCTATGCTTCATCAGAATATTATTGCTAGCTTGCTTGTAATCTCGGACAAGCCTTTGTTTTCCCACTGAAACTCAAAGCGCATCTTTAGCTTAGGTAAGAAGGTTCTCATGAGAACTCTCCTCCATGTAACAGAGTCCTGAAACAATGTTTAAACACTATATGGATGTGAATGTTTACCGTAGGAATGGGGAAGAAGAGACATCGCAAGTTGGCGACACCATCGGATGAGCGATTTCCATGGATTCAGAAGAGTCCACGCCTAATATGTTTGATACAATATTGTGTAATTTTTTTATTAATGAGTGTTCCTAGATAGTTAACAGAAGTGGTAGAAGCAGCAGAAGTGGTAGTAACAGCAGAAGCAGATGCAAAGAAGAGACTAAACGGGTCCTGATACGAGACTGAGAGACCCAGATCCATCATCCCTGCCTTTCGACTCTTCTAATGGAGAGTTGATCTTTTACATTTTTACAGACAGCTAGTGCTATAGGAGACTTATTTTCTTCTAAGACCCCTTTTGATCAGTGCTACTGCAGAGATCATTCTATTATTGACAGTTGCTACTGCAGCTGTAGAGAATTCTGCTGAGTTTCCAAAAATACTTTTTATGGAAAGTTGTCGTTATATGCTTACTTTGCTGTTTCCCAAAAGGAACTTTTTATGGGTTATATTAAGAATAGGTTAGATCCCATAGCTAGTTTATTGTCCCTTTCGTTTACAGAACACCGTTGTAGTAAAGAAAGTGACGAGACCAGTGGAAGTTCAACTGTCACTTTATTCAAGTCATCTGCTCTCTGCAATGAGCAGGTTGTCAACATTCTAAGGAGAGCTTCGGGAGATACCAAGGTAAGAGGGATGGAGGGGGTGGACGGAAGGTACCAAGGAGGGGAGGAAAAGGGGAAGATACAACACATCTCCTTACCCAACATAACCGATGAACATGGAGGGAGCAATTACCTAGCTACTCTATCTCCACTCCAAACTTGACCATCCTCCAATTCCACCACATTCTTCCCCCTCCCTTTGACGTTCTGAGAAGGGAAAAATTTACTCTGTCCCACTTTAACCCTAGTGGGTTTCTTTATCAGCACAGCATCATTGGCCAAAGGTTCCAACTCCTTCACCCCATGTTTCTTATCGTACCAGCCTTTGTAGCGGGATTGATGTTGCTGCACCTTAATCTGACTTTCAGACCTGTCATAGACAACCTTCTTACCCCCCTTCTAGCCAGAGAGGGTTTAACTTGGTGCCTGGTTCTCTCCCTCTTAACATTACAAAGGGAGAGATTCCTGTTACAAGGTTGGGTGCAGTGTGGTAGGCCCACAAACAGTCTTTAAGCGAATCATTTACGTTGAATCCGTTAGACGTTGCCAGTTGTATATGTTCCTTAATCATACGGTTCATCCTTTCTACTAAGCCATTGGCCTTAGGGCAGTAGAGGGCCGTTTTCTCATGCTTGATGTTGTGTTCCTTTAGGAAGGTCACCATTTCATCTGATGTAAACTGCACCCCATTGTCAGTTACTAAAGTAGATGGAATACCTTCAAATGAGAATACAGATTCCAAAAATGCCACAAGGTTCTTGGTAGTGGTGGAAGGGGTGAACTTGACATTAACCCAATGGGAGGTGTAGTCCACCAACACAAACATGAACCTTCTCAGTGGACCTAGTGCATCCATGGGGCCAATAATGTCCATGGCCAACTTGGTCCATGGAACAACAGGTACCTCCACCGGCGAAAGGGGAACCTTACGTAAGGACTTGGATTTATCACTCTTAGCACAGCTAAAACAGTCTTTTACCTTTAACTCCACCCTAGAGTCCATCCTTGGGAACCAAAAGTTGTTCCTTACTTTGCTTTTGGTGATACTTCTTCCCAAATGGCCTTCATGGGCAAGGTCTACTATTCTGTCTCTCAAGGTCTCGGGTGGCACCACCTTAGCATTGCGGTAGATTCTGTCCTCCTGAATGGTAAGCTCATTCCTGACTTCCCAGAATTCCTTCAACTCTTCTGCCACATCCCCACATTTATCTGGCCACCCCTTTATGATTAAATTCTTTAGTGCCTCCATTATAGGATCTTTGCTCATTTCGTTATTCCATTCTTCTTTTGAAAAGGAAGGCAGATGAATCGCGAGAATGGGTGAATCCAAAAGGTCTTCTTCGGTGTTTGTTTCTACCGGGGACCTGGATAAATAGTCTGCTAGGACATTGTCCTTCCCCGGCAAGTATTCAATTCTGAAACTGAATTTCTCCAGCCCCAAGACCCATTTTGCTATCCTGGGTGATTCACAGAGGGATTTCTTGGCTGAAAAAATGTGTGTTAGGGGTTTGTGGTCCGTGCGGACTGTAAATTTACTGCCCCACAAGAAAAACTTGAAATGGTTGATGGCCCAGTAGCAGGCCAACGCCTCCCTCTCAATTACGGAGTAGTTCCGTTCAGGTGGACTCAAAGTACGGGAGGCGAAAGCAATGATGGTCTCCTCACCTTCCCCTTTTTGAGATAGGGTGGCTCCAAGCCCTTTGTTGGATGCATCCGTGCATAGGATGGTTCTCTTCCTATGGTCAAACGGTCCCAATGCACGTGAACCCACAATCTCCTTTTTTAGGGCATTTACAGAGTGAGAATGTATCTCTTTCCATATGAATTCACTCTTTTTCTTTAATAGTTCCCGTAGGGGCTCGCATTTTTCTGAAAACTTGGGTATGAACTTGGCCATATACTCCACCAACCCTAAAAAGGATTTGAGCTCCTCCTTATTTGAGGGAAGAGGAGCGTTTTCCACTGCTTGAACTAAGCTCATCTTGGGTTTTATCCCTTCAAAGGAAAGATTGTGTCCCAGATAGTCTACCTCCATGACTTTGATCCTGCATTTTTCCTTTTTAACCGATAAGCCTGCATTAGATAACCTGGAACATACTTTTCTGAAAATGAGGTCATGCTCCTCCCCATCGGCACCATAGACTAGAACATCGTCTTGGAAACACATGCAGTTAGGGATGTCCTCCAATACCTTTTGCATCATTTTTTGGAAGACGGCAGCCGCCGATGCCAGGCCAAAAGGCATCCTTAGGAACATATAGGTGCCAAATGGTGTTGCAAATGCAGTCAGAGGTCTAGACTCAGGGTGAAGGTCTACTTGGTAATATGCCATTGAAAGGTCTATGACTGAAAAGAACTTGGCCTTCCCCATGGTACTCAACATTTCATTGATGTTGGGAAGCGGGAACCGTTCGACCCAGATGTTTTCGTTGAGACTGCGTAAGTCGATGCAAAGGCGAATGCCCTGACCATTGGCCTTAGATGCTATCACAATTGGGGATACCCATTCTGAAGCGTCAATGGGTATAATGACTCCAAGTTGGCAGAGTTTATCGAGTTCTTCTTTGAGAGGCTGTTTTAACAGTAAGGGAACTTGGCGAGTCTTATGTACCACAGGTTTCGCCCCCTGTCTGATCTTTATTTTATGCTGAAAATGTTTCAAAATCCCCAGCTCATTGGAGAATAGGTGGGGGAATTCGTCACATAGGGGTGATTCCCCCGTGGCGCCATTGACTACGTTGACTTGTTCCTTACCATTAGGATCTAGGATTACCCCCAGTTCTCTCTGGTGACGCCACCCAAGGAGGTTGGAACCCGAGCTGACCAGGTAGATCTTGCCTACCGTGGATCTCCCTTTGAAATTTATTTCAGTCTCCACCATGCCTACCAATGGAATGGGGTCTTTGGTGTACCCCTGGGGTGTGATGTCAGGTTTAGAGATTTGCATACCTGAATCCCCTTTGATTTTCCTGTAATCTTCCATGTTTAATAGGGTGAATGGAGAGCATGAGTCTGCGAACATTTCAATACATGTATCGTTGATTGTAATGCTGCATTTTGGGTATTCAAAGGGAATACTGCCACACGTACTTTTTACTTGGAATGTAAATCTTGGCTGCTCAATGTTGGTTTCATTGACGGCTTTAACTTGGGTGCTGTCACTGTCCCTGCACACCCTGGCTAAATGTCCTCTTCTATTACATTTCTTACAGTGGGCATTGCGAGCTGTGCAAATGGGATTGTTGGCCAAATGATTGCTGCTCCCACATCTGTAGCATTTGAGGTCCAAGTGATCTTTTTGAGACTTACTGTATGACTCACCCTTACTTCTGACTTTAGAGACATTCTTATTGGAAGGTTCTGCCTGAACTGCCGCAACCACTTCTTCTGATACCTTTATTTCTCTCATGCACTTTGCCGTATGTTCAATAGACTGGGCAATAGACACCGCTTCCTCCAACGACGGGTTTTTGGATAACAACTTCTCTTGGATTTTACTGTTGCTTGTGCACCTGACTAACTGGTCACGTATCAAGGAGTCATTGAGCTCCCCAAAATCACACCTTTGGGTAAGACCTCTCAAATTGGCAATGTAGTTTTTTACCGATTCGTTCTTCCCTTGTAATCTACTGAAAAACTTATGACGTTCCAGAACCACATTTATTTTGTCCCCAAAATGATTACCTAATTTTAGCATGGTAACCTCATACACATCAAGGTCCTCTTCTTCCTCCAACTCCGGTTCTGGGAGAGTCTCATATACCTTGCGACCATGTACCCCCATGTTGTGGAGGAGAATATGCTGTTTCCGTAATGCAGAAAACCTTTCCCCCCCCATAGCTATCAAATATGACTCAAACAGCTTTGTCCATTCCTTCCAATGGATGTCAGGGTCGCCACATTCATTGAGAAATGAGGGTGGTTGACATATTCCCGGGGTACCCATAATGAAGAGAGTAATAGCCCCCCCCCCCAACGCAAAAGGAGGTGAACTAAGGGAGAGAAACTGGTAAGGTGCCTGGAAGGTTGGTAGTCCCCAAAAGTTCAATTAAGCTTACTAGGACCAGGAACCTCTATAACGTAGAAAGGTTATAACCTTGAAATCCTGGATATACGCAAGCACTCCGCCCCGAGTACAGTTCCCACGAAGCACAGTAATGCCCTACAGGGCTGGAGCACCTACAGGGCAGACGCAAAGTACTGTAAGAATGACGCCGAGTACAACACCAATTGGCCCATGAGGAAGAAGTCACAGTATGCCCCAATTGAGCAGGGGTTAACGTGAGGTAAAAGGTCCCAGGTGACCACTGTCCTTAATAGCTGCCTCTTCCTGGCTGGATTTAACCCCAAAACGAACTCGCTGGGACCACCACTTGACGTACCTCAGTGATCCAGTCGTTTGATGTTGCTGTCGATCATGCCTTCCCCAGAAGCGAGCTCAGCGCCTGCAGCTTGATGGAACCTGACGAAAACAGCCAGGAGCGACAGGACCCAGCGGAACCTACTGCTTCCCGCCCTCTTGTGGGCGTGAGGAGGCGCGTCACTTTCAACCCCCCGTCAGCTGAGGGAGCGCAGGAAACTTCAAGGAGCTGACGCGGAGGAATTTCCAAGAAACCTGACGAAATGGCAAGGGGCGGCAGGACCCAGCAGAGCACTTCTGCTTCCCGCCTACTTGTGGGCGTGATGAGGCGCGTCGACCACCAGTCCCTCGTCAGCTGAGGGAGCGCTGGAATCCACCAAGAAACAGCTGCGTGATATGGCCAAAAAAGAGGTGCCCCACAGGAGGCTTATGCCGCTGGAGTGCCGGGATCGCCTTCTGCCAGCCACGAGGAACTTCACTTACACCACAAACCTCGCTGAGGAGGTCGTCCAACAACCGGCACTCGCGCCGAGCCCCCGGAACACCAGCGATGCGCCTCCGATGATCGGAAGAGACGAGGACACGCTGAGGGAAGCCCTTCACAGGCGCCAAACAGCTGCAGCCGTCGTGGTACGAGGAGTACCTCCACAGAAAGGAGTCGCCACGCAGCCACAGACCTCGCTGGAGAGGAGTCCTGACAACCGGCTCACTTTGCACAGAGCCCCCGGAACACCAGCGGTGCGCCTCAGATGGCGGTAGAGGCGATGACACTCGCGTCACTGACGAGGGAACCCTTCACAGGCGCCAACCGACTACAGTCTTAGTAGGTACGAGTATCTTCACACACAGAGAGTCGGAACAGCCACAGCAACTCGCCTGAGCCGCTGGCACAGCAACGCCAGCCGTAGGCTGTCTTCCTTGAACCCTTGAATATGCGGAGTCCAGGAGGTCACACGCAGTTTGAGAGCGTAATCATAAAAGGGGAAATGACTTGTCCTGCCCCCCTCGCAGGATCGTCGCCAGTGTAGTAAAGAAAGTGACGAGACCAGTGGAAGTTCAACTGTCACTTTATTCAAGTCATCTGCTCTCTGCAATGAGCAGGTTGTCAACATTCTAAGGAGAGCTTCGGGAGATACCAAGGTAAGAGGGATGGAGGGGGTGGACGGAAGGTACCAAGGAGGGGAGGAAAAGGGGAAGATACAACAACCGTGTTATTGATTTCTGCTCTCACTAATCAATCTTGCATTGCTATTTCTATAAACCGACTACTTTGAATAAAGATGATCAATAATACTAATACTTTATGATAAATAAATGTGTTGAAAACTTCCCCAACTTCTCATCATTGACTAAACCTTTAAGCTAATTGTCGATGATATATGCATTGCTAATGTTTTTATTCTAGCTCTGTTCTGAACATGGTAGAAAGGTTCATTGACCTTTTCAAGAGCCATTAGGATTTCCCAAGGACGAAATCTGTACGTTTGGGGTTAAATCTTGAAACCATACTTGGAAAGTCTTCAAGCTCCCGCAGTGAATGATAGCTTAGTACAAACATTTTTAAACTATATCATTTCATAAACAATTCGTAAGAACTAGGTCTTCTACATATGAAGAATAAATATATATATATATATATATATATATATATATATATATATATATATATATATATATATATAAACAACCACAAGTCCTGGAACAATCCGATAGGATCCAAAGAAAGCAGGTACGGACCACTTCGTGGAGATAGTTTTCTTTTTATTGATGGTGCAAATTAAAGTGCATAGTGCATTCTCAAGCAAGTGCTCAGCTCAGCCTGACGCGTTTCGACTGCCCACGGCAGTCTTGATCACATGACGCGCAGGACCAATGTATAACCTTGTATAAGCCGACCAATTACATCATTACTTCGACAATTGCCAACACAGTTTTCTACTAAACATAGACATGGGACTTCACTTTGAGCTATAACTCAATATGTTTGCCAACCTTTGTTAAAATGCAGAGATGTTTTAAACTAGACCGTCATCAGACATGTAGTTTTTTAACATTTTTTAACATCCAGTCAGAGCATAATGCTCACGATGCGCAAAATATAATATTGTATTGTCTAATTTTGTCAATCAAATACATTTTGAATAAGAACATGGTGTTCATTCGTTTTACGATTCACAAATGCAATAAGAAAAACGCATTTTTTGTTGGCATCTAACAATTTAACTCATTTGCCCATGTTTTAAATCTATATATACAGTACATCTTTAAATCATCTTTTTCTTTAAAGATTATATTTGGCATACGTAGCGATGATTTGTAAAAACAAGTGCAAAATAGTGTGATAATTGATATTAAAGTGCATAGCAAAGTAAACTTATAAATATATAAATATGATCAATGTATAATACATAGCAGCTTGTAATTGACGTTTTCAAATTAGTTTCATGTTTCAATATTTAAACTTGGAATGTTCATACAGTAGCACGCAACAGTTTCTCCAAAACATTCTTATCGATGGCATCTGCTAAAGCTGAGAAAGTCAAAGAAATATTTTTATAAATTAGATTTTGGACACATATCTAAAGATATTTGGACTCTTGAAAAGTTAAATAAGGTGCATAGTTTAGTGAACATCATTAAATGATCAAAGGTTAACAGACACAAACCACACCTAGTCTGCACAGCTTTAAATAGATATCTAAAATTAATAAAATCTGGAAGCTTAAAACCAACACTAAAATCCAATAAAACCAAACAAAGTCTAGAACCTAGACAAAATTGGTAAAATTAAACATAAAACGTCAGTTAAAAAGCAACCAGGACCTCATCAACTCCTCAACATCCTTGAATTCAACAATTCATTATAAAAAGTTATGCAGATCTTCATTATTGTTAAGCCCATTTGGCATCTTAGTATCTAATAACATAATGAATCCAGACTCCACTTGTCTCAATCTTTTCTCCCTATTTCCACCTCTGTTTTTTGATATTGTACTAATGACATAATATCTAAGGTCATTGAGGTTGTTATTATGTACCAATTTCAAATGTCTCGCTACAGGGTATGTAGGATCGGAATTCACCGCAGCTCTAAGATGTTGAAGAATTCTGTTAAAAACTTGCAACTTCGTACTGCCCACATATAATAGATGGCAAGTGCATTCTAAAACATAGATTGCATACTCAGTTCTGCAAGTTAGATGTCCTTTTATCTTAACTGGCTCAGGACTGAATGCTGTGACATATTCTGAGACATTTTTTCCGAACTTACAAGCGCGACAAGAATTACACTTGAAAAACCCATTTCTGGCCATTAACCAAGTATTGGAAGTTACTACCTCTGGACTATTCTTGACCAAAGCATCCCTCATTGAGGGTGCCCTTCTAAATGTCAATAGGGGAAGTTCCGGCAAAATTTGAGACATAGTGATATCCGTCTTAACTATTGGCCAGTTTTTATATAAGATTCTACGAATCTGTCTTTCTTGCCTGCAATAGTTAGTTATTAACCTGAAGTTACTTATTGATTCCGGGATAGTGGAGTCCGTATCATTCATGCTGGGCCTTACCTGTTCTTGGGCCTTAGGAGCAATATGTTGATAAGCAACCAGAGCTGCTTATCAACATATTGATATGCTTATATATATATATATATATATATATATATATATATATATATATTTATTACCTACTGGCGGTCGCCAGTAGGTAGTTATAGTTAGGACCCTGTTTCCATAGGAAAACCGCAACATTCTATTTTGAATAACTTTGGCGCCGGTCGACGAATCCTCGCGAAATTTTCAAAACTAATGGGGCGCTACGCTCCGCTCCTACCCTGAAAGTCTCGGGGGGGATTCCAAAAACTGAATTTTCATTTTTTCGATATTTTCGCCGATTACGCTTACCATACGCGTACTTTAATAATTATAAAAAAAAAAAAATATCCACACTCTCCCCACCCCATGTGCAAATGGTGCCCAAAGTGCACCATTTGTGCATGGCTTATGGTAAACCGTGAAAAATTAAAATATTACCTTTCACAACGAAGCGCATCATATGTCCTCCATGTGCGCACGGTGCGCGAAGCGCATCGTGCGTACATGGCCCATGTAGCGTAACGTGGGCACGCGGTGCGCGTAGCGCACCGCGTGCCCCCCGTGCGTGCACCGCACTAACTGCGTAAAGTGGGCGCGCGGTGCGCGAAGCGCACCGCGTGCTCACTGTGCGCGCACGGTGCGCGAAGTGCACCGTGCGCGCACGGAACGAACTGCGTTAAGTGGGCGCGCACGCCACGAATGGCGTAAAGTAACTTAGCATTTAAAAAACCGTACAAATGTCGCGAGAGGTAAGCCTGGGAAATGGGTGAAAGTATGGGGCCCCTGGAACTCCTACCGTGGCGGAATTTGTACCCCGCCGCTGACGCTTGATCTGGCACTGGCCCAGTCTCCCTAGTCTCCTTGTCTCCTTGGTTCTGGGTACTGAGTTCACTTTGTCTCCGCTCCGGCCTGTCCCCCCCCGCTTTTCCTGTGGATCGGTAGGGTCCTCCCCAGGGGAGCTCATACTGCTGCTTCGACTTCTTGCTGCCTTGTGGATTTGTTTGTTATTTCTTACATAAAAATGGAACCGCCATCTGGGGGGTCCGGACGGTGTGGCCGCCAACGTTTTTTCTTTCCAACTCCTGTGATCTCTCTCACGCTGCAGCGTGTGTTTCCCACTTGTATTCTATGCTCTTATTGTTTGCTAGCGGCCGGCCCGAAGGTTGTAGGCCCATTTTTGTATCTCTTTTGACTTCTGTAATAAAGGTTTTAAAAAAAAAAAAAAAACGTACAACTTCACTGAAAAAACCATAGGTTTCACACAGGTTATAGTTAGGAATTAGCATTTAAAAAACCTTGCAAATTCACTGAAAAAACCATAGGTTTCACACATGTTATAGTTAGCGGAAATTTTACTGATAAAAAACCAATGAAATTCCCCCGTTATAGTTAGTGCAGGCAACTATAACTCACGCGACCGCAATCCTCTGCTGATGACATATGTGTCTTTATGAAAAAAAAATATTTGTAATATATGTATAGCTAAAAATTTATGGAAGAAGACATGGGCAAATAAGTGTCTAAATACAGTATTAGCATCAGCAGAGGATTGCGGTCGCGTGAGTTATAGTTGCCTGCACTGACTATAACGGGGGAATTTCATTGGTTTTTTATCAGTAAAATTCCCGCTAACTATAACATGTGTGAAACCTATGGTTTTTTTCAGTGAATATATATATATATATATATATATATATATATATATATATATATATAATTTTATTACTTTTTTTAAATCTAAGAAAGGTTACCCTCGTAGGAGTGCCACTCACGAAGGGGTTACCGCACTCCAGCCACCGGTAACAGCACCCAGTCTGGTACAATCCCTTCACTTAGTGCCATACACGTGTTTCGGGCGAATGAGCATCCTGGTTTACTGGCTACACATATATATACACGTTGCACCAATTAAATTATCCTTGCAGCAATTTAAACATGTATTACTCTCAATAAAGTTTGAATGAGCACTGAAGGCAGAAAGCCGAAATACATTTGCTCAGAAGAAATTATGAATGTTCCGTGAGTACTCCGTGCATGTTTTTGGAGCTTTAATTATATATATAAAAATTATTTTTTCTTTTTTTGGTAGCATTAATAAGGGTTCATTCACATTATGAAATGGGTACGTATTGTCTATATGTCATTTTCTATGTGAAAACATTTCTGCAGCAGTTTAAACGCATTTCTAAAATGCTATTTGGACATGGTCTGCAAGTCAAATTTCTATTTTTTAAAGTAATTTCCCTCAAATCCCTCCCTTTTGATGATTTTAATCACCACAAACTTAGGTTTCACATTCAAATTGAAGTCTAGAAAGGACTTTCGTCTTCAGATGCGTCTCGTCCTTCTTTTGATTCCACTATGGTGCTCCAGTGATTTTGTGTAGTCGCCATTCATTATTCCATGTAGCCCCATATCGCTCTTGTACGTTTTTGTTTGAAGTCTTTCCAGCTCAGAAATAAAACAAAAGAAATAATAAGCAAAGTCCTATTATCAGTATTGGAATTAGGATGGCTATTATACCCTTCTCAGCTGTCGCAAAGCAATTTCCAATTCTGCTCAATCCTTTCCAAAAACTGTCATACAAACCTCTTCCAAATCATGTCATTCAGGTTCTAGACCTGAAATGTTATTTGCTAAGTTTTCTATTTGCTTGCTCTTGTCCGGTATAAATGCACCACAGTAAGTTAGTTTCAGAATGTGATAGACTCCTCCCTTTTCAGCGAGTTCTTTTATTTTATGTATTTATTTATTTAGAAAGTTTTGTATAGCGCGAACGTGACCCTAGAGGGTATCTGAGCGCTTTACATGAAGAGAATACAAATTAAGTCATAGGTCTGATCAACATGCAAACATAAGTGTGAGAGCCGAACACATATCATAAAATACAAATAGGATAAACAGTGGTTGGTCTGGAATATCGCTAGTACCAGGAAGCATAGTGTACATAAGAGTTTAGTATCTATACCTTTTTCAGTGTCACCAATATATTGGCTTAGGGTAGGAACTTAGTCAGTAGATAAGATTTGGTTTTTCTTTTGAAGGCGGAGGTAGAGGGAATTAGGCGAAGGTCCGGTGGTAAAAGGTTCTATATCTTGGGTGCGAATGCCGAGAATGCTCTGGCCCCAGTTTTCTTTTTAGGAGTTCGTTGGGGTTTCAGAAGTAAGGTGAACGCACTTCGTGAGGATCTGCTGCTCCCTGATTTTTCAAACAATTTTCTTACGATGTCTAAAGCAAGGCGATCTTGCAAAACCGCAGACCTTAAAGTAATTTGTTCAATGTTAATCAAGAGTAAAGCTCCTGATGTGCTTTCTGACATTTTATTAACTACAGTAGCTAGCTTTCTAATCTTTCATCATTTTGTATGATACCCACTGGTGGCCTCACTGCTCCGAATATATCACTTACTAAAGCAGCTCCTGTCTCTGTTCTGTTTCTGTCCGTGTAATGGCTCTAATGTTAATGCTCCTATGCTTGTAACGCCATACATCTCAGGAATTAGTATGCATAAATAACAGGTTCCTTCCCAATCAGCAGGTAACAGGAAATAAGCATTCAGTCCACAAATGTAATCTCCTGGTATTTGCATTTTCATTTTCTAAAAAATTTGCCATGACCCTCCCAATAATTAAAATGTGTGTTCACAACTACGGATTCCTTCATGTCGAGACCTTTTAATGTGCATCTCTTGTAAAAACAAATCCTTCCCTTATGTCTGTTGTCTAGTTTAAGTTTTGGATACACCATTTTCTCTCAAAATTTGTTTTCTTTCTTATTTCATGCATTTTCTAGAACGTCCTCTTTTCTGTCTGTTGTCTTCATCACGTTCACGTACCTTTCCTTGAAGGCCATAATGTAAGCTTTCTCTGCAGGTCGCATGAAGCAGGTTAGATTATTTTTATAAGCCTTAACACCATCTACTGGTAAGTGTGGAAAGAAGTAATACCAAGCTGTCATTTTTACTTGCGGGTGTAAATTCATGCTTTCTATTAAAGGCACTCTAAATAGCATCAGCTCATAATTTGGGTAGAAATATTCAAAGTGCCTCGCCTATAAAATAGTGAAAGCAGAATACTACAAGAAACTGCATAAGACAAAGGAATGTGATAATAGAGGACTTCCTCAGAAACAGAAGTCTGCACAAAAATAACAATCCTTAACATCCAAGGCGTTAGTGTATTCTTGAACTAGTCTGGAATATACATCAGTAGAGTAAACTTCTTTCTTAGAACTCACAAATGTTTTAGTAAAAATACTATCCCTAATATCTTGTGTACGTGTACTGGTGACATTGTCAAAAGAGTTATCTAACTCAGGGGTTATGTAAAATCATACTGTCTTCTCAGAACTAGGTTAGTCTTCTGTAAAACAAATGATTAAAATAATAAATCTCTAATAGGCAGTGTACAGTTGTTTCTTCTGTTTGCACCATGTACGTTTTTTCTTTTCAATTGATTTTTCCAAATAACAAGGTCTCAATTACTTTCAAGGAGGTTGTAGCAGTTCAGGATTCATGTTGTACAGTTCTTCTAAAGTCAAATTCAGTGCTGCATTTACGTAGTAAGACCATATCATCTCCCGTAGTAAAAATTTAGCTACAGTGAAACTGTCATTTCTCCTTGTTGGGTAGACTTCCAGCCATCTTGAGGATACACAGATGATCACTACTATATATTTCAACCAGTTATGTACAGGAATCTTGATAAAATTGATCTGCAGTCTCTTTTTCAAGGACCATGTGCTCTCCCTATGTTAGTGCCAACGTGTGTTTTTCTTCCAATATTTAGCTGTTGACATGCGACAAACATTCCTCTATTTTAATCAGCAATCATTCGGAACCAACTAGCTTTGTCGAAAGAGCCTCACCATGGTATCTCTCCCTAAATGTGTGTATCCGTGGTAGTATCTGGTCACTGGAAACAACAAGGTATCAGGCAGCACTGGCCTTCCATCAGCGGACAGCCAAACGTCATTTGCATCCTTTACACAACCGGATCTGATCTGATCCTCCTATTTTGCTCTGCTTCAGACACATTTTCATGTACCTTTTTTAGGTCCTCCCAAGCATTAGTTATTTCCATCATTGCAAAGGCATTTTCTGCAATGCCTCGAGCAAATCCTTCACATTTTGCCCATTCAGGATTAGCAGTCCTGTGGAAGTAAAAAACCCTTGTTGCGTCCACAATTGCTAATATCATGAACTACGCCAAAACCATATTGTATGTCAGTAAAGATGGTGACTCATCTCTGCAGTCAGTCTGCAAGCTTGAGTAAGGGCAATGAACTTGTCAACTTGTGTGAAGAAAACAGATTGAAGCCAGGAAGCTTTAATCTAATTATTTAAGGAGCACACAGCACATGCTGTACTGCTTTCAGTGTGCCTTCACTTTCTCTTAGGCATGAACCATTGACTGTCCCGTACTTCTATACACTCCCAAAGACACATGAAAATACAGTCCCTCCCCCAGGCCGTCCAATTGTGTCCGGGATTGGTTCCTTGTTGGAACCATTATCACAATTTTGCGATTTTTTCCTTAAACCCCTTGTACAACAGACCTCAACTTATCTTAAAGATACTAAGAGCCTTCTTGCCATGTTACAAGAATTTGAGACTGTGGATAATTTGACCATCTTAGTATCTTTGGACATAGAGAGTCTCTATACAAGTATCCCACAAGATAACACCATACAAGTGTTGAGGGAAGCCCTTGACGAAAACGAATGGGACCACCAAACCCCCCTGAGAATTCATCATTGCGTGTGCAACACTTGCCTTGAAAAGGAACTTTTTTCAATATAAGAAAGAACTTTAATTACAAACCACCGGTACTTCGATGGGCAGTACATTTTCCCCCAGTGTGGCGGGTCTATATGTCCATCATTTCGAATGTAAATACATCTTGAATGCCATCAACCCTTATCTTGCCAGAATTTCATTTTGGAAGAGATACATTGAGGATATTCTAATAATATGGCAGGGTCCGGAAACCCCACTGTTTGAGTTCATGGAGTGGATAAACTCAATAGACCCCTATCTTAAGTTTACTCACACCATAGATAAAACGGAGATCCTTTTCCTAGTCTTAGTGATAACTAAATTGGAGGGTCGACTGACTACCAGAACACACTATAAACCGACAGCAAAGAATAATTTACTTGAATTTTCAAGTCTTCATCCCAGACCACTAAGAGAATCAGCCATATGGGCAGTATCTCAGAATCAGACGCAACTGTAGTAGTATCAAAGATGTCCGCACTCAGGCCAGTGACCTTACTGAAAAACCACAGAAAAGAGGGTACCCAGAGTGGATTCTCAACAAGGGCAGAAAACGGGCAAGAAATCAGCCTAGAGAGGTTGTACTTGAAGTCCATAAGAAAACCCCAGAAAATATTCCATTGACCTGTGTTACAACATACAATGTGGCATCCAATGCCATTTCAAAATCTATTAACAGACACTGGAGAATTCTGGAGTGTAACAATAGAAAATGGACTAAACCTCTTTTCTCATACAAAAAAGCAAGAAGTATTAGAGATGCCCTTGTTCATACTCGACCCAAGGACATCATGAAGAATACCACCCCCACAGTATTAAATGCCTGGGGTTTACCAAAGATACAGGGTCATTTTCCTTGCGGTAACTGCAGTGTCTGTCACCTTACTACACATACAAAAATTCTGAACCTGGCTCTACCTGGACTCAACGCTCGTATACCAACTGTAACTCATCAAATGTGG
This sequence comes from Triturus cristatus, assembly GCF_964204655.1. Classification (NCBI taxonomy): domain Eukaryota; kingdom Metazoa; phylum Chordata; class Amphibia; order Caudata; family Salamandridae; genus Triturus; species Triturus cristatus. The sequence goes on from NC_140581.1 coordinate 1,065,651,538, forward strand.
TATATCTAATTACTTGCCCCTGCAACATGAGCTATGTGGACATGACCACGCGTAAAATCAAGCAACGCATATGTGAACAACGTAGTAACAACCGTTGTAAGCGAAGTGCCACTCGCATGACGGATCATTTTCTACAACTGAACCACACAACTAATGATTTACAGTGGACAATAATTGAACAGATTAGTACAGGGGGTAACCAATCTCAACGCCTTTTCGAAAAGGAACAAAGGTGGGTGTATCATCGGTCACCTCACACATCAATGATAACATCCCATGGGGCACGATCTTGTCACGCTAGCTACACCATGTTCCTCTGAAATATCAAGTATTAATATACTGACGTTGTGAACACGTAGTGATTAAAACGTGTGACGTCACATGTTTTTCAGGGTTTGTTCTGTTTCTGAACCTTTTCTGATTTCTTCGTCTTTATTAATCCCGGCCTCTCCTGGTATCTCTTGCATGTACCCTGAGACATATATAATTCATTGACTGCTGGCAGTAGGAACTCATTTTTTGGCAGCCTAAGTGAGACCAAAAACTCATTTTTTGAGTATTTCTGCCGTTTCATTTGACTAGCTTCTATATTTAATTTTTTTTTTTTTTTTTAAATTCTTTACTTTTATTTTTCACATTTGTGAAATAATACCTACTTGTGCTATAGACGATTTAACTCCTGCTCAATTAGAACTAGATGGGCAAAAACATCGATTCATCGTTTCCCTTAAAATGATATTTGTGTTCTCTAGCACACACAAACATATATCCACTAAGATGTCACTGTGGAATTAGTAATCATCATGACAACCGCCCCTGGGTGTGGCCCGAATTATTATTATTTTTTATGAACACCTGAATAAAGTTTTATCAATAGATTTCAAATCCAGTGCTGTTTTTCCTTTTTCCTTATTGCATCACGACGTATTCACATTGTGAATGGACGTCATTTTCGAGACGCCGCACTGCCCATTCCTTTGAAGAGTCCCAGTCTAGTTTTCCTGTTATACTGACGTGCCGCGACGTAGCAATGTCATCTCGTGGGCACGCAGGAAGCAGGGGGCTACACCGCCATGACTCCTTTAAAAAGCTTCACCACGAACAGTTGATCATCGCTGGGGTCCTGCTATTGGACAGTTCAAGGTTTCTGGCGGGCGTCGTACTTTAGAGTAGTAAGTTACTTTAAGCACAAACCTCTGTTAGACGGGTGAGTCGTTCTATGTGTAAGATATCCTTCGTTAATCTGGTCCTATTTTTTCCTTTCCTTTTATAACCAACAGAGTGTGACTACAAGTATGCGCTCCCCTTCTGGACCCATGGGGCTATTGCCCTCTCCCTTTACAGTAAGTGATGTACCCCTAAATAATCACACTTACTATGCTTCCCCTCCTTACAATTATGGTCCTTGTAAGTTCAGTCAAACCATATGGATTTTAACGTGTATGTGTGTGGAAATTTTACTGATAATTTTCAGTCGCCCCACATAGAGTGCATGAGACAGTCACTCTGCCTTATAGGAGTTTTCCTTTTGGAAATCGAGGCGCCATATTATTGGTCCCGAGTGGGATCTGGTATGCTTTAATCTGAGAAAATAGTATAACTATACAAGTAATACCACAACAATGCTACAGAATTTTTCAGATTTTTTGTCTCAATGACAAATTGATTCACTCTTGTATTGATGATATTTGCGATATTATGTATGTCCACGCAACTGTGTCTGTTTTTTCATTGTCTATCTGCAGATACTAAGGCTTTCTGAAAAGTGGTAAGCCGGACTACAAATTGTAAGTTACTACGTGCTTGTTCACAAACACCCCAGGTTAGGGTGCACCTTAGAGTGTGCATACCGCCGAGGTGTTCCTTCTTCCTTTCACCAGTTGGTCCTGACGAAAGCCTCGCTAAATTAGCCAACCTAGAGGCAGAAACAGGTTGACCATGATCTTATGTTACTTGTATTTTGGACTAGACTAGTCAATTTACGCTAGACAGTCTTTACGTCCAACCACGATTTTATGAGCGCTTGGTTAACCACGACTAAAGTTGTTTTGGGTTTAAACCAAGCCCTTTTTAAATCATAATTTTTCTGTTTCACCACACTTTGAAAGAAACCTGCTCCGCTGTAACCAGGCATTGTAGCACACCAGGGAGGAATTCGGCCTCTCTGGTGGGAACCCAATGATGAAGCATGTCACCAGCCAGGTTGGTGAGTGAGGGTTCTTTTTACTCAGAAAAGGGACTCTCTTTTTTCCTTTAGTTTTCACATAATGATTAAGTTTGTTGTGCACTCTTCCGTTGTTTTTTGTCTAGATTGATCAGGGGATTAAGAGTGTCTTATTTTTCCCTTCCTCTTGTTACAATATACCATTGACAAACAGGACATGATCAAGCTCATTTAGTGGCTCACCCTTAAAATCAGGTCTTGGCTTAGTGCATCGTTCAGTGACACTTAGGCAATCATGATTGAACTCTTCACATTTATAATTCTGCTCAATTACAGGCAACGAAGTAGAAACATTCAATACACTGCAACGTTTGATAGTGACATTGCTCATACCGGATAAGTCTATTGAGGGTCAGTAACTGGGTTTTCGTTTTGGTGAATAGTAATTCCACTGAGTGTGGAACCATGAAAACTACAGGGTGTCTCATCACAATGCGATCACTCTTTACCAGACTAATACTCATACCGGAAACTGCCTTCAAGAAACGGGGAGTCCGCCGCTACAAGATCAAGTGTGGTAGAAAAATATGCTACCGTCTTCGGGCATCTCCATGTTTTTGAGTAAAAACTGAGAGCGCGCAACCATCTTTCACTGCAAAACAGAGTAAACTCTTTTGTGTAATCTGCCATTCCCAAAGCTGGATCGCAATACAATTTCTCCTTTAGTTCTAGATAAGCTTTGGTGCATTTGTTGTCCCAAGGAAGAGGATAGGACACATCTTGATGTGTCAGCCTCTGTAGGGGCTTTGCCATCAATGAAAAGTACAATATCCCCATCTATAGATTCGACCATTTCTCGAAACATTCTGATCGCTATTTGTGTTCGTGGTAAATTCATCTGCAAGATGGCTTCCACTCTTTCTGGTGACACCTGCCTGACTCCTTTAATAATGTCATGTCTCAGATACTGAACTTCTTTTCGACAGTACTGAAGTTTACCTGGAGATACTGTGTCTGTTTTCCGCCATGTGATTTAATAATGCAATGGTATCGTACTAACAGGCATCACAGGTCTCTGAGGCTACCAATAAGTCATCAATACACTGCACAAGGGTAGACTCGCATGGCATCTATAGGGCCTCAAGCTTTTTTTTAAAGATTTTGTTAAATATGGGTGGGCTCTCCGTATACTCTCGAGGAACGCAACACCACATGATTGTCTTCTGCTGGAAGACCAAGAAGAATAAGTACTGGCTATCCTTGTACAATGGCACTAAGAAAACACCCTGGCACAAATAAATAAGTGTAAACCATTCGGCAGTACAAGGAATCTGGAAGAGTACTGAAGCAGGATTTAGCACTATGGTACAACAAGGCACCATTTCACTGATTCATTTCAGGTCCTGCATTATCCTATAGTTTCCATTTGGCTTTTGTAAACCCATTATTGAAGAATTACATGGACTCCCAATCAACTCTCTCAGTATGCCTTTCTGAAGCATATCTTCAATTACCTGTTCTATTCCTACAATACCCTTGAGACAAATGATAGGAAAGTGTTCTAGGAAAAACAGCATTTGGTTTCAATTTTATGTGGCCTGTCTCTACACCGTCTTGAAGTCCAATGTCTTTTCCTATGAGATCCCATACTTCTGCATTTACTCTTTCTCGGAGATCTTCGAGCAATTCAGAAATTGACAATAAAGGGAAAATTCCTACTTCAGCATTTTGTCTCAACATTTTGAAATAGACATCCTCATCATGAGTCTGGAAAGCGACACCGTCCGGTCTGCAGTATATTGTGCAATTTAACTTTCATACCAAATCTCGTCCTAACAGATTTACTGGACTAGAATCACAAATTGGTGTTTTTCTTGAAACGTTACTATACTTACAGGAACTTTTATTGAAATAGGATTTAGCATTTGCTTATTTATTACCCCAACTACTTGGATTGTTTTCTCCAAGAGAGGCAAATCTGGAATTTACACAGGTCTAACATCAGATCAGGTAGCAACAGTGTATCAGGAATGACACGTCGTGACCAGAGACACTGGCATCTACATATGGGCTACTTTGGTCTACCTCTAAGACTGAGCCAAGTACGCAATCCTCTTCCTCTCTCATGCACAATCATTGGGAATTATAAGAGGTGAACACATCAGTTTTGAATAATGGGTATTGACCCAAAGAGTCTTGATTCTAATTTTGGAACTCTGGCATTGCATTCTGGAAATGATTTGCATTAAACCTTGGCACCTAATTTAAATGTAATTTGGGATTTACCATTTGCGTAGGAGCAAGGGGCACCATTTGGGCTGGATTTTGCATAGGAGTCTGCATTTGCTGTGCGGGCATTCTCTGACCGGTCATATCTTGTGAATTTTGAATTAATCTGCCGACATTATCAGGCTTAAATCGTCATTCTCATTTCCAATGCCCCACCCAATTACAAACGTGACAAACTGTAACCTTTTTTCATGCCAGCAATATCTGGTCCAGATCTCACACCTATGGAAACACCTCTACCTCTGCTGTGGTGCATTCACATTCCATTCTGATTGCCTGCAAAACAAGTCTGTGAAGCAACCACTCCTTGCATTACTCGCTGATTTCCTACAAAAGAAGGGTTCTGAAAACGTTTGAGCCAATCTGGTCTTAGCTAACATAAATTTCTCCTTTAATTTCCCCTGCTTCATGTCCAATTGATCACTGCAATACTTTGCATAACGATACTTCTTGTCTAGTGTTTTCATCTGCCAGCAGATGACACTTTGCATACTGTGAGCATTCATTTCAGGTTTCAATCCTAGTACAAACAGACTCGAAAATCCCCATATCCTTATCTTCAGGATATTCACATCCACGGTGTTCTTTAAACACCTGCAACAATACTCATGAAATGTCCCCTTCCGCTCGTGTGGTTCTCTTAATTTTAAACCGATCAGTGTCTCTGGGAGGTATTTTTCCCTTTAAAAAAAAATAATAATTACTGCTTCATATTTTTCCATCACAACAGGCGGTGGTGCACCAGTTCCGCTATACCTCTGAGGTTCTGCTTTTGGCCACTACTGCAACCTTATGTTCTGCCCACAAATCAGCTGGAACTACAATGTAAAGAAATGTATCCAAATCCAGGGCTTGAAAAATCCACTCGCCCGCTTGCATTTGGGAGTCAGATTTAATTAGGGCAAGCCATTTTTAGGTCCTACTCGCCCTTTCTGGGGAGTAGGAAAAAAAACTGACTTTTGACCTCTGTCTCTGAAAACAGAGGAAATAGGACAAGAGACCAAGATTTAAATGCATCTTTATTGCTCACAAAGTAAATGAGCAATAAAAACGCCTTTAAATCGTATTAACTTGTCACATTTGCTTGCTTTCATAGACAGAGGTCAAATGCATTTCAGTTAGGCCAAGTATATTTTGTAGGTTAATAGAGCAGCAGGTCTAGAGAAAATTAAATGATTTTTAGAGCCCTGAAATCTCTCCATGACACCTCTGAAATCTTTACGCATCCCTCTACTTGTGCATACCACTGCACAGGTTTGTCTCTCGATTTTGGAAATTTTTTCATAAATGCTATCGAATGACCTCTATTCCAAGGAACATGTACGTAAGTACCTCCAACTACTTACCTCAATCGATATGCAGCTGCCTCATCTAGCTCATTGTGAATCCCTCTGTATCCCTCTTTCTTTTCATGGTTCTTTGCCCATCTAAGTTCCAATTTCTCCACATCCTACCATTTGCATATGCATTTGACTAGTTCAGTAATGTGCAAACGCATTCTTGTAAATCTCATGTTTTCTATCACCTGATCATCCAACTCAACACTGTAGCTACGATGCAGGGTCTTATTTTAAGAGAGACCCACATCAAATTTCTTTGCTACTTCTGCGAACATTAATGTATCATAGCAGCTCGCCAAGTGATCTCCCTACATAGGTAGATTAACTCATGTCTCTGGTAGCGATCTAGGTGATCAAACTCCAGGCAACCCTTTATCAGCTCTTCTATTTCTACTTTAAATTTAGGAATAGCCAATGGTTTGTCTTTTCTGGTCTCTACGTCTTTTGGGGGCTCTGTAGTGTCTGCTTTACTTTTCCTAGTAATTTCTTCAAGCCATGCTGGTAAACCTCCGTCCTCATTGTCAATCAAATCATTCGGAGCCAAGGGAGTAGTAAAGACTAAGGTTCACTTCCATATGCTAGTGCCTGTAAATTTTGTGGGGGTCTCCACAGAACCAGCTGTGCATTTTGGGTTGTTGATACATTTCCAACAACTGGTGTCGTTATGACCTCTGATCTCTCAATTTGGAGTGGTGCAGTAGGAACCACTCATGGTACAGCTGGGTCAATGTCAATAGGAACCTCATGTATTTGTCTTCTTACAACTGGTGGGGCAATTTGAAAAAATCTGTAATGGTTGTTCGACTGGAAGTGGATATGAATCCATTGGAGGTGTAACTATTGTCTGACTAGCACTTGCACTTATCTCTCCTGGGTCAGTATATTTTTCTGGTGGTGGTCAGGATGACAGCATTTGTTCCAATATTTCATCTCCCGAATCAGTATCCGACTCATCCACTTCTCGCTTAACCTTACCCTTATCCTTCCTTGAATTTTCTGATGTAAGAACCGGATATAATATGGTTCCTTCAGGATTACCTTTTCTCCACCTGTGCTGTTCTTCATCCCACAGAGCATTCCCATTATTCTGCATCGCTATTCCTGTTCTTCTCCGATATTTGACCTTCTCTTTTTCTCTCACAACCTTTTCCCAATCATTAAATACCTCAAATTGCATGGGTTGAGGTGGTGGCTTCATCTCATGCAAATTTCCCTTCAAATGATCTAGGATTCTGGTATTAATTGTCCTATATTTTAGAAAACATAAGGCACCTTCATTTTCTGTAATACTCTTCCATTGATTTAGCAATAGACAAGAATTTAATCCATGCTCAGTAGGCATAATATATGCTGGAGTACCCTCAAGAGGTGCCTCCTCAACGTTTCGTACAGGAATAGTGACATCTCTTCTCAGAAACGTCTTTAAATCCTTAAAACATTTCAGAATGACAGCTGAGGTTTCTTTTTTTTTTTTTTTACTTTTCAAGCACACCCAAATGTTTTGATTCTGTTCCGCATAGGTCAGATTTCGGCCACCAATAAAATGGCAGTTTAATTTCCTCTTGATTCTTTACCAAATCCAAAGTTAGGACTCAAATCAACAAAGTCCAATCGCAGTGCGACACAGAAAACCTACTAGCCAATAGCAGTGCAACAGTACACCAACCGTCCAATCCCAACGCGACACTACGACGTCTGACTCACTCCTCACAGCAGTTTACCCTCCAGTAACCTACAGCTGCAGTAGCAACCGTCAATAATAGAATATTCTCTAGAGTAGGACTGATAAAAGTCTGGGATAGAAGAAAATAAGTCACACTGAGCAGTAGCTGTCGGTAACAAATTAAAAGATCAACTCTCCAGTGGATGGATCTGGGTGTCTCAGTCTTGTGTCCGGACCTGCAAGGACTATTCTTCACATCTGCTTGTGCTGCTCCCACCACTTCTGCTATCTAGCCAGAAACATACATTAATATGAAAACACACAATATTTTATCAAACATAAAAGGCGTCGACTCTTCTGAACCAATAGAAACTGCTTCTCCTATGGCATCATCAACCTCCGATGTCCATTCTCCAGATTCCCACTATAAAAATTAATGTTGATATAGTGTTTAAACATTGTTTCAGGACCTTCTTACATGGAGGAGAGTTTATGATAACCTTCTTACCCAAGCTAAAGATACGCTATGCTTTTCAGTGTGAAGACGAAGGCTTGTAAGAGATTGAGAGGCAAACTAGCAAGAATATTCTGATGAAGCATACATAAAATGTCCAAATCATTATTTATTGGAACAATCACAAGTCTCATTGTATTAAGATAAATGACCTAACATGGGGTGAAGAATCTGAATGAAGATGGATTTGAAATCAGCAAATTCTTAAGCAAATGTTCTAAATAAACGTCTATTAAGCTGTGAGCAAGAGTCAAGAGAAAAAGGCTTTGCGGCCGTTTAAGAATGATAGCTCAGTATGAAAAATTGTTAAATATAATATTTCATAAACATTTCATAAGCACGCTTTCCTCTACATATGAAGGATTCATATATATCTATTTGCATCATTAAATAATGACTCATGATGAAATGGGCACATTTTGGCTAAGTGTCATTTTCTGTGTGAAAACATTTCTGCAGCAGTTCAATTCTAACATGGTCTGCAAGTCTAATTTCTATTTTTTAAAGTAATTTCCCTCACACAATGGGGTGCAAGAAGTATAATCCCAACCAAATCCATTTCCATATTGATTCACTCACATGCAAAATAATTACTGATGTCCGCAGCCAGAGCACTGACTGAGCCATCTTTCTCAGTTTTCAACCTGAAACTTGCAGTATGCTAAAGTTTACTGCAGCAATTTCCCTAACCCCCTCAACTGTTTTCGCTAGCAGATAATTTTGGATATCACATATTGCTAGAGAGAAAGTTCAAAATGTTCATATTTATATAACAGTAAATTCAGGTAAACTTAAGGGCAAACGTTTAAATCCGGTTGAGATGTACTCGGATGCCAAGCCACTGAACTAGATTTGGATTGAATGCCAAAGAAACAGAATCCAGAAGTGATTTTACACAAGAAATTGATTGTTTAAATGGAACAAAAAACATATTGGCTTATCTCTGAACATATTTATAGGAAGAAATGTCAAACGAACTGTCCAGTTAGAACACCAATGCAACATTTCCAGTTTGTAATTTAGTTTGTCTCGATATTTGTGAATGGCTTGCCTTCCAACTAATCTGCAAGGCTAGACATATGAGCTCCCATTGTTCACAACCACTCTTACCACACAAACATAAATGGAGGAAACTTCTGCTTGGAAGACACGTACACAATAAGAAGCATTAGTCAACAATGAAAGAGCAATGTTTACTGATAATCACCCTTAATCACTTTCTCCCATATAATTCGTGGAGTTTACCATTTTCATTAGGACAATGAAAGCCATTTTTTTTGTTCAAAGACAAAATAAATTCGGACTCTGCTACTGTTGGTACTCTCAGGCAAAACAGAGTAGAGCCAAAAGTTAAGCAGCATTGATTCAAACTGGTTGACCAAATCGAGGATTATTCACATTCTCATGACCAATGCACAGCTAAATGCCTTGGGGCCAATGCTCATCCAGGTAGTACAGGGAAGAGATCGGCTATTATTCTTATACCCCCTGTTACTAAGCCAATGACATTTCATTAAGATGACCTCTTGCATCCTTCTCCTCTTCCTACTTTGTTATCACTAGTATCAACCTTCTTGGAAATCAAGAAGAGACCGAGTGAAAGCTCGGGTATACTTGCTCCTGTTAGTTACTTTGGTAGAAATTATGGAGCAGTTCAGTTTCCATTCTCAGCTATAAACAATGGCAGAGGTGCCAATTCCAGAGCGGCCTTACAAACTTTTGAGGTTGGCAAATCTCCTGGTACTCAAGAAATTGTCGACTCTATTGGCACTAGGAAGGTTTTTTCCATGACAAAAGCATATCAGGTTTAAAATCACTTTAATGGAAGGTCTCTTTTCTGGAGCATCTCTTGGGCAATTCATAACAAATGTCGGAGTCTCCCATGAGGCTATAGCAACTTACACATGTGAGAGTATTATTGGATACAGAGGAAGAAGCTAGAAGAACCAGAGATATATACCCTTTGTGCACTCTGGATTCACAGTGACTGCTAAGGCAATTTCAAGTCCTGAGACTCACTGAGAGAAGTTTACAACAGATGGGAATTTATGAGAGGCACATCTAACAATATAATTCAATCGGGGCACTAAAATAATACCACAAATGGTACTTTCTGGTATAAACCACAAAAGATCATGGTGGGCTTTGCAAATCAGAAAGTTAAAGAATGCTTTAGGGAATACTCTGACAGCACAACTGTGTAACTCAGATTTTTCGGCCATGGATCATTCCACATTGCTACATAACTTGTATTCACCTGCTAAAGTTCAGAGGGTGCCCCTAGAAAGGTTGAGGTATTTATTGAATCAGGTTAATATGGGCCACTTCACTCTTGCATCCTGTAATCAAACAACAGAGCACTAACTTCACAACTTTTTTTTTTTTTAATTGGTCAATTAAATCATAAGTTTTTCCTCATTTGAGGCACCGAAATACTGACCCAACCTAGAAGTTACATTTTATATCAATACGTCCACTGATACCGACCCCAGGAACTAGCATAAACTGCAAAAACATCTAAAACATAACACGTTTTTGCTTCTCATTTAAAGCATAATTAAAGCAACTTCCAATATACCAGTCAAACAAGATCACTGCTTGACACCACATTCGCGTTCCTTTCTAGAAAACAAACAGTGGAACATGAGACGCTTATTAAAGGGACAAGTGCAAGGGTTCAGTGTGACCTATGTGCCAAAACTGGCCATGAAGTGCAACTATAAAACAAAGGCACGCCAGTACATGCGGATGATGGATGGTTGAACAAAATGCAATGAGGAAAGAACACCTGCTCCCAAATGGGAGAAACACGTTCTCCAAAAAGGGTACACATTGGGTTTTCCAAAATAGGACAAAAGCGACATCCAAAACAATAAACTCTAGGTTGAGAGACAGTTGCTGCTTCAGTGGAATGCCCATGTATCTATCAATAATGCCACCGCCATGGGCCCGGCATTAACCTAAAATCCCCTTTCTGTTCTCAAATGAGCTTTCTTTAGAATAAGCCAGTTAGTGTTCTGCTTCTGGTAATGCACTAAAAAAGACAGACTGAATTTACTCAAGTAATTATGCACATTCATCAAGAATAAATGTGTGTCACCATCAGAAATGCATGCAACTAATGCCAAAGGGGCCCGTGTGTATCGAGAACCATAACTATTTTATTCTATTCCGGCTGCATATATACATATCAGTTTCAAACTCATGTGTCAATACTTGGATAGGGTCATCCTGAGGACAAGTGGCAGAGACACTTATAAAGACCATCGTTCTGGGGAAGGGAAGAAAACAGACCAGAGAATATATTATAAACCAGTACTAGAGGGTTGCAAAAACCAAGCTATTATTTCCATGCTAGGCGATCGAAACTGTCGGTTTCAGACATATGTAGGTGATTTGACAAGAGAAATGATCCATGACGAGGCCCGATATAAAGCACAATATAAATTTGTATTTGTGCAATAGTGATACTGAAGCCGACAGAGACCAGGGAAGCCAGGAGAAATTAACTGAAAAATAGTGCGCCCATGCAATCTAGAGCACTCATTGGAGTGTGTGTGGAGGGGGGGGCGGTGGCGAATAAATGGGTTTTGCATGCTAGTCTTGGACTGAGTATAACACATTGGTCCGAGGATAAACACGAGAACTTAAAGGGCCACACACAATGTGGCAAAGAAGGCAGTGAAAAAGTGGCCATAAATAACAGAGCTAATAAAAGTGGTTTGTAAAATAAACACGTTTGGTAATGCAGCACCTCATGCAAGTCATTACTTTGGCTCATTAGTAGGTCCCGTTAAGACAGAGCAGGTCTCTTGAGAAACATTGTTAGCTTACAGTGGGAACATAGGCCAAGTATAGCTTACCATTGTTTAGCATCATTGTCATTCATTTGCTGGATTGCTATTCTGAAGCTTCCATAGTTTCTTTCCTCTTCTTGTGTTTGCATGCACTGAGAGTCCCAGTAGCGGCAACAAACCTCTCCATGCCAAGTCTGGTGGCTTAATGGACTAATGCATCCCGTTCAGGGATCCGTGCTTAACCCCATGGTCATTGTTCAAATCTCAACTTGTCCATTCAGCCTTTCGTCCTTCAAAGATCAATAAAGTTAATAGCACTGAGTTGAGTAATATACATCTGTTACTTGACAATAGTGCCAAGAGACCTTCTTAGCAATAAACATTCCATTCTACAAATACACATTATGCTATGCATCCCACCAAACTTCAGAGCTGCAGCTGAGCAGGGTGCCATAACCAATTAACATACCATAAATCAATTCACAGCCCACCCATTCTTTCAATCTGCTTTGTTCCAAGTCAGCAGGTGCGGAAGCTTTATGGTGACATATGGTGCAGTCAAGAAACCAAATTAACTGAGTTTTGGGGATGACTGGAGGTAGCTCTAGCAAAGAATTCAAGGCTCTGAATTATATATAGACAGACTAGCTCGGGGAACAGGGGGGGGGCATTTGTTATATCCCACTGGCAATACCTTCCTCCAGGCAACTGGTCAGGAACTTGGATTACATAAGTCACAGAGCAATTCTCTTTCCTTCCCACACAAGCAAAAAAGATGCTCTCCCTCAATCAGCAACCATAGTCCTAGAAACTCCAAGGAAGTCCCGAGAAAGACTCAGTGCATGTACAAGCAAGTGAGCGGTACCCTTTACATTTCATGGATTGAAAACTTAGGGCACCCTTATCAGATTGGTGGGGGAGCTGCAGGACACTGAAGCAAAGGGTTTGCAGGAACAGTGCGCAGTAAAAGGCACACGTTTGCTCACACAAACTGGCAGCCCTAATACTGTAACATGTTAAGATTAATGGCGCCGGAGCAGCAAACTGTTAAGTTCTGGGTGATTTCCCACATGCCTGTACAGATTTAGCCCAAAGGACATCCATTTGACTGCGGCACGCAGGGTCAGATCAGTTCAATGTCCCATTTTGTTTGGATCCGCAGGAGCAGCCGAGGCAAAATGTCATGAGACTGCTGCCATGGAACTGCAGCACCCCAAATCTGATTACCAGGCAATATTGCCAAACTATGCACTTTTTAGACCTCCTGAAATTAATCAGTAGTGCGGCCGTGTTTCATGAGAATGTCAAGTTCAGTACTGATTTGGTGCAATTACAGCTATCTCAGGAAAAGGTGCAGTCGAAGGCCAGCATGTTAGTGCTTGATGGCCCCGCGGCTGGGAAGCCTTAGCATGTAGGTCAGCTGCCACCTGTGACAGGTTCCCAAGACTGCTCCCAGATGAACATATTCGAGCTGGTATCCAGTATCAGTTCGCAACAGCTGAGACTGGAGTCCAAGTGGTTAAAAATACATAGCCTAGCTATATTGCGCTCACGCTACTGTAAGAAGGGTACAGCGGGGCTACTTCCTAGGGTAGTGGGCTCCAGGAGGAGGTAAGCCAGTGTCAGCTAACTGAAATGAAAGACTTTCATTTACTGCCTAACTATCATGAGTCATAAAAATGCACCACAATCTGAGCTTTCAAAGCAGAAAATGGAAGATCAGCTGAAAAACAAAGCTCATAAATTGAAAAGCTCCACGACTGCAGGAGATAAGTCGCTGAGACACATTTAAATGCTAAAATGACTTCCTTTTTTTTTTTTTAAGGACTTCTGGAGTCTGAGCACTCGGAGAAGGCGTGGAAGGCATTTATTTCTGCATTGAAAACATGCTCTAATACTAGCTGGATACTCTCTCTATATATGGTGAACTGGATGAGGAAGTGAGAGCAGCATGGAGGATTACTCAGAGGAGGGCTGTGAGAACCTCCTGGAGGACAAGTAGGGTATGATCTGATGCGGACCACACGTCTGTATGACATACCCAAGCATCGCTGTAAAAGGTACTGCCAGTGCAAGGAAGAACTGGATGTCTATTACAAGAAGAAAAAAAAACGCTTCTAATTAATTCAGTGCAGGCATCCACAGAAAACACGAATAATACAGAGCTAATGGGGAGAAACTGGGAAGCTAGATTCAGTGGAGCATAGCTGCGAGCACGGCACGGCACGCATGATGGAAACTGCAGAATGAGAGCGCCATTTTAACAGAGGCTGCCGCAGCGGTAGTAAGCAAAATAAGTAATGCATGAGAAAGAAGACTTCCTTGTCATTCTGAAGAAAGATACAGAATGTATCCCTTTACTGAAGGTCCTAGCGTAGGATGAAAACAAGACATCAGCCCACTTTCTGGAACACAGACCCACTACTCTGTCTTTACAGTTATGGAAGGCTGCACTGTATCTATCAACTACTGGAATTATCTTGACCACACATTTCACCGAAGATAATATTAAGCTCTGGTTTGAAGCAATTTTCTACACTCTACCATTAGTATACAATGCATATAACATTAGTTACTTGGGTCTTGATTGCTGTCTTTTTTTTTTTATGAAGGGCCTCACAGAAGCACACATTCAGTAACTGAGGATGAGGCACACACAAGATGCACATGGTCAGGGGAGCACAAGAGGAAGGCTACATGAGGATGTTGCTTAATTTGTTGAATAATAAGTCCCGGGGCTCAAAGTTTTGGTCAGTATCTCACGTCCTTTGCTATGAATATCAGGAGTACTGAATATATAGTTTTGCTTCAACCTCATACCTCTCATCCAGCACCAGACATCCTCTGACCCTTTATCTCACTCATTTGCGTTCTTTTTCACCCTGCTTTCTCCCTTTGGTGCTGTTTTCCATCGTTCTCATCCTTTTCCTTTCACCCTCTTGTGTTTTTCACACTCTTGCTGTGGCTACAAGTCTGATGAGGGAATTAAGTGCCAAAAATAATTGCCGGCTATGCCCCACCAACTACCACAAAGTCAAATTAAGAACTGCACGAAGAGCAACCTCTGCATTCTTTTTGGTGAAATGTCACCACCATTTGTCCTCATAGCAATAAAAGCTATATGACGAAATACAATAAAGTGGAACCAAGTTTGAAATAAAGTAGCACATCAAAAAAGATCATGGTTTTAATCACAATTGAAATTATTTACTGGTGATGCCACATAAATTTAAGGAATTGCGGTTAACTGCAAGCCTTTTCCATGGTGTCCAAAATGCCAGTATCCTCTCAGGATATGATGCACAATTTTTGAGAGAAAACAATTATCTCTCATTCTTTTCAAGGAATTTCTGAACATGGGTTCTGGAAGCTAAAAGTGGACTACTTTTCCAGCAAATTCATGAAATTCTTAGTCAACGATATCATGAAAATAACGAAATGCTAATTGAAATATATACTTTCCACAGCAGTATTTTGCCATTTCATATTATGTCAAAACCAGAGGCTCACATTAGAGTGTAAAATAGCTTTCAGTTCCGATGTGGCAGCAGCAACACTGGATGGAAATAACCATAGAAGCAGAAATACCCGCTTCTACTGAAAGTTTGCACTCTAGAATGAAGGCTCTTGTTGCAGCAGTCACTTGTTCATTCCTCTTCTCAATTTATTTTGTTATTGCGCAATGATAGGGCTTAAGAGTGAATTGCCGAAGATTGGATTATGTTGGAATCAACGATGGTTTCAAGAGCGCACTACGGTTTTTGGTGCACTTGTATATGTTTTACAGATTACAGAAGCGAGCAGACAGCAGTAACAACGAGCCACTGGTAGGCCTGCATACTGTGAGGGATGCACAAACCGCGACGGGGGAGATCATGCAGGCCTCTTTCGATATAATCATCTTTAGTCAAAAGGGAGGTAGGTGGTAGAAGTGCCGGGCCTACCTAACATGGAGTTTGGGATACTTTTTACCTCAGAAGTATTTGGACTGCTCAGAGGAATACACTGTTAAAGTTTTCGCGAGGTAGCTAGCATTTCCCCTGGGATGAGAAGAAAAACCAATGCTATACATTGGGATGGCTGTCTCAGATGAGGTTCAGCCTGCTATGAAAGATTGGTGGATTAGAGGCTGAGGTAACCTTTCAATGGCTGTCAGAAGAGGTTATGTGTCTAGCCGGTGGAATGGAGCTGACAGTGCACGCAGTGCTATTAGGTATTTACTGACAGAAGAGTTTATTATACTGTTACGCTGGCTAAGGTGTGATTAGGGACGCAGCTGTCACTCGTGAAATTTTGTTAGGGGGTATTTTGAGGCAGAAGCTAGGGAATGTGTTGGCAGAAATCACGTCAAAGCGGCAAAGGCGGTTAGGTCGGCATTTATAGGCAGCCATTAAATGTGACAAATCTTTCAATTATTTTGAGACAAGGGAAGGAGAGAAATTCTGGTCTTTAACAAACTCAGGGCAGAGAACTGAAATGTTAATAAAAATAGGCTTTTGGGGTTTTTTTTTGCATTCAGAGACAAAGTTATGATTTTACATATTTTATTTAGTGGATGTTTCATAGGTCAGTAAGTAGGAAGCAGAGAATATTTGGAAAGGTGTCAATGCTGTTGAAATAATGAGTATACCTTCAGCAGCACTGCTTACAGTAAGGGAATGAAAAGAATGTGCTCCTTCAGCTGGGAGCATTTTTTGAGGTCACAACATGTTCATTTAAAAAAAATATTTAATGTTGATTGATAGTTTGATGGGCAGGTTAAAGCGGCTTTATTCAAAAACATAAGTGAATTCTTTGTAAGCAGGGAGTTCAACTTCTAAGGCTATTTGTCCCAGTATTGTTGCAGGAAGAGAATAATTAAAAAACATGTTTTCTGAATGCCACGACATATAACTTAATAAAATCTAAATTTTCTGAAAACGAAAAGCAAGAAAAAAATCGTCAATTTAGTTCGCTGTTATACAGTAGCTTTACCATGGGTTCCAACTAACAACTAGGATGCTAACATTCTATATTGAAACACAGGTCAGAGACTCCTAGATACCATTTGTTTCAACAGGATCTATGGAATTCACAGCTTTTGCTACAGATAAGTCTGTAGCAAAAAGGCAAAATATACTGCACCGTTTATTTTTAATGCAAGTAGGAACTCGGCCATTTCAAGAATGTGAGAAGTGAGTTTTTGTCAATGACAGCACAGTAGGTTTAAAGGGGTAAACCAACAGCTGATGAGAGGTCCCCATCTATATAAAACATCCCGTCTCCCACACCTCTATCATAATATCATCCGTCCTTTGCCACTTCATGTCTCCTAGACTCAAAAAATTGAGAATAGTACCACCCCAAAAGAGAAAAAAAGAGCGTTTTTAGTCTTCAACTATTAGACCTTTATAAGAGCAGGGAGCTAGTTACAGGTAGTCCCACATTTAACATTAATAGTTGTGTGAAAAGTTATGACGATGAAGTTTCCGGAGATTTCACTTTTCTCTTTGTATCTCGGATTACCTTTTTCGGATCATTTTCATAACCCTTCGGTGTTAAAAGGCACTGGCTTCAAAATATTCTTTTATTGATCATAACATGTATATTCCATATTAATGCACTTTGTGCGCAGGTATAAAATAAAATGATACAACACTAATCACGCTCCATACTCATTAAAAATGTATTTTCCTAGTCTATTAAGCAGAGAAATGGGGCGCCTTGTCCTTTCTCTATGTCTGTGGTGCATTACATGTTGCAGTGCTCTTTGCAGCACCACCACAAACTGTATATATTCCATGCAGTGGGTCTGGATTGTACTTCTGTGTCGTGCACTTATGGTTATACCTCTACCAATAAAGAAAATTCACTAAACACACTGAAAACTGTAATGGATTTCCCAGTTTAAAACAATCAGCGCGGGCTGATTACATATATCTGTATTAGTATCTGTAGGAGAAACCAAGCCTTTGGCATTTCTCTAGTTCTAAAACTTGTAGCATTGCAATTAAGAAAGCTTTTAAATAAACTTGTAGCAGCACAGATAAGCACTGGCAAAACAATCAGGCCTAAAAAGTGAAACGAATTTTGCCAAAGGTCTTTTGTGTTAGATAGCCATCAGAGAAGTGATCGCTTACACAGCGGGCATCATTCAATGGGATGGTGAAGCCAATACAAATGCATTAAAAAATGGACACCATGTAAAGTTGCGCATCAAGGGCAGCCATCATTGAATGTATATTTGTAGTATATTAATAAACCAATTCAAAGAGGGCTGAAGTGATGTAGTAGATGTAGATGGATACCGCCAATAGTGCAGCAGACAAACAAAAGTTACGAAGGAAGGATGCGACATGAAGGGAGATGTGGGGAGTAGGCGAGAAGGGGCGGGGAATATATATATATATATATTTTTTTTTTAAGTGAGATGGAATAAGGCAGGTGGGAAGCCTCAGAGAACGGAAGACGACTGATGAAGCAACATGGAAAGCGAGGGAGAGTGGGGTAAAGTGAAGGGAGAAGAAGCACATAGGGAAAGCAAGAACATACATGCACTTCCACAGAAGGCTGAAAGGAAAATAAAAGAGCAGTTTAATGAATGCAAACAATGACAGCAGTGGAAGGATACAAGTCAATCAATCGGAATACTGACATCCACAATGTTCCTGGACAGAACAGAATGCAGAATAGGGAGGAAAACCATTGAATAAAGAGAAGACAACCCAGACAAATCACAAAGCCATCCAATAATGAAGAAGGGCCTGATCCAAAACCCACTATATGTATTGTATATGTCTGACCAGTAGATGGTTACAACGGTCTGTAGCAGAGAGCCTTACAGTGATGGATTCTAAAGCCGTTTTGTCCACAGTGAATAATCTGTGAACTGTTAGCTCTACAGTTATCCATTTAAACAAATATTCACGGATATGCCCTATGTACTAGAATGCCAAATACACATACCTGCTCCTTCTCCCATCCGTCATTTTACCTTTCAATGCCAATTACCACCAGCCCAGAAATGTTTAAATAAAGTCAATCCCAGATCAAAATGCTTTAAAAGTTTTCGCTGAACTAATGAACAACAAAGTAGTAAATAATATCAGGCTGGCGTTTTAGAGTTTTACGAATACAAATGAGCACTCCCACTCAATTTTAAGATAAATGTTGCTTTGATTTATACGGTGGCGGATGAAATATTTGTTCAATTAGGGGCGGTGTAAACAATCAAAAAATCAATAAGACCGATTTAACATGAGCCTGGCGAATTTTAAAGTGCGAAAGAAATGCACTGCATTACAGTGTCTCCTTTGCATCCCATCAAAGGGCTCTCCTGAAACCATGCCTGCCACACTGGGCCTCGTCAACATTCTCAAAGCTAGAATGAAAACCTCTACACCAACGCCCTTAATGATCATGTCTAGCTCCAGGGAGTTGAATAACTGTCTTTAAAAAGCATATTCCATTCTCCCTTTCAAGCCGCAACAGGAGAGGAACCGGTGCTATCCCAAACGCATCCCTTTGCTCTCCAACTGTTCTGTACGCATGGATTTGCCTGAGTGCACGTAATCTTAAAATTACAATTTCACTTCAATACTTCTATCTGAACACAATATTGCATGCCACATCTCAATCATGACCGTATGAATTAATTTAGCTCACCCGCATCGTTTTGGTGTTTTTTGCTTAATCAATTACGTGTGCTTTGTACAAACCGTGTCACAAAATGGGACATAGCAACAGAACAACTCTTTAAATCCAACAACCAAAGACTAGCACTTTAATCTCTGTAAGAGCTCTGCACTGGGTGACAAAGGCTGTAATTAACCGCCTGCCCATCGGACTAATTCAGGATTAACGCTCGTGAGCGCTAGACTGTAAAATACATTTTCAATTGCTTTAATAGTCCACATCCCTTCAGCGCAACTGAAATTTGCTCAATAGTTCAAGTCGCAGGACCCATACCGAACATTGGCTTGGTTCACCACCATTGAAAGCAAAAAGCACGCACAAACAGTCCCCCACAACTGCGACCTAACCAACTTAGTAAGGATTTACTGAATATCTTTTAGTCAGGAAGAGAATCTTTATTATATGCCCCAACAACAATGGTGTAGCAGGGGTGCAAGAGGCTCAAATAAAAGTAAGAAAAAAGTGTCTACTTTCTTCATCGTTGGGTGGTATGAGGCATAATCATAGTCAGTTAGGAGCTATGACTGACACAGCAGGTGCAGTGGACCCCAGTGCCACAACGATCCAATATGGACCAATCACAATTTGTTCAAGCCAGATCACAGGACTCTGCAGCAGAGCACATGTAACCGCCTTTTATGGTCTTCTAAAATCGACGTCACAGAAGGGATGCAAGCACCACCCAATTCGAAACAAAATCGCAGATGCTGGGTGCATCCGGCAAGGAATTCCACATGCGATTATGAGGCAAACTATTGATCAAAATCCTTCTTGCATAGCACCCCCGTTCCCCTACTGATTTGTTACATTTCAATGAAAATAGTAAGTATTCACAAAACACACAAACCTGATGACTTCCATTCATTACAGATGTATAGACAAAAAACATAGCAACCGCAGCTTCAAGGGCAAGAAACCTCGTTTGCAGAAAAAATTGGAGGAGAAGCCAAAACATTAAAGTTAAGATAGTGTTCATAAAAATATGTTAACCTCATATATCATCCAGGCTGAATCGAAATCTAGTTGTTTTCACTGGAGGGAAAAGGCCTTGAGCATACCACCCAAGCCTTTAAAAAGTACCTAAATACAAGGAAAAATGCAGATTCCTTGGCTGCAACGCCATTTCCTTACTCTGTCAAGGAAGCAGAGCTCTCAATTCCTAATCATCTAAACTATGCAGCAAAAAAAAAAAAATTATATCAAATGAGAGCAATTTGTCATATTTCCTCTGTAAGGCCATGTTGCTATGCCAACGATAACATGCCTAACCTTGCCTGTAAAAATAGATACCGTCCAATTGCAACTGTTTATAAAATGTTCTCCGTGATAAAGAGGCACTATTCTCATGTCTTCAGGTTTCAACAAGGTGCCAGTTTGAGGTGCTGTCTAAACACGCGGTGTAGATAATGGATTACTCATTAGGAGAAGCAGGAACTCGGTGGCACATCGCTTTGCCAGTGCTTCAAATGAGCAATATGTGCCCGTGCAACAGAACCGGGCAGCAATAACAGATGCAGAAAGCCATCTTGAAAATCATGGGGTGGGGCGTGTCCAGTGTCGGTGCACAAGGACATAGACCGCGGCAAAATGGCAAGAGGACTGCCAACATCCAAAGGATTCCCATTTGGATATCCTGAAAATCTAGCACGGATGTGTCCCTTGTAGGTCAACGGTGGAAACCACTCGCGTGGAGAGGTGCACAGAAAAAAAAAAAAAAAGTAGTTACAAGGTAATACGATTTTATTTTCTTGATGAGGAGAAGGGCAGGTGGAACACAATTCAACAGCAATGCAAACAAATGGTTAATTCCAGACATCTACCAATGTGCTTGCTCTTTAAGTAAAACACAAAAAAGCTCAAATTAAAAAATGTCATGGTGAAAATTCCAGGTAACATTTGCCAAGCGCTTTGATACCCTCTCGGGTGATTAGTGTATCACATCACATAACAAGCTACAGTGTTCCCCTTCTGACAGGATAGCACTGAACTAGATAAAACAGCTGATGTACACATAGCAAGCCTGAGAAGAATGCTCTCACATAGAGGAACACCGACTTGCTCTACACACATGTCAATTTTTATACATGGTATTATTTGTGGTTATTACAAAAAGCGCATTTATTACACAACAAAATGACTGCTAGTGAATCAATTACTAGCAAAGCCAATAGGTCTGCCCTTGATTGCCAGCTTTTTGACTTTGGCAATGATTGTTTTGTTCTGCCATGGGCTTTGCAAAGCTTTATTGTTGGGGGAAGCTGTTTTGTCTCAAAAAGCAACCATTGTCATACTAGTCCCTGGCACCGAAGGGAACTACTCTGTGTATGAATGTGCTCATTGTTAGCGAATGGCTGAATTGAGCGGATATATTGCCCCATGCTCTACTAGGTGGCAAAAGAAATGTCCAATTTGTAATAACAGACCAATGGATGAAGGGGGCCGATCTGAAAGCCTCTACCAGTATAGTATAATAATAATATTAAATAAATATATATATTTTTTTTTATTATCTACTGGCAGTCGCCAGTAGATAGTTATAGTTACAACCTAGTTTCCATAGGAAATCTCAAAATTCTATTTTGAATAACTTTAGCGCCGGTTGACGAATCCTCGCGAAATTTTCAAAACAAATGGGGCGCTCCGTTCAGCTCCTACCCTCAAAGTCTCGGGGTGATTCGTCAAGCGGGGGCCGAGAAAAAGGGGGTCCCAAAAAGCGTTTTCCCCATGCATTTTTCCATAGGACCTTTAGTCGCAGCTACAGCCCGAACGGCTGAACAGAATTACGTGAAATTTGGCAGAGAGGTAGCCATAAGGTCAAGGAAGTGCCATTTGCAGGTCTGGTGTAAATCTGTTCAGTATTTCCTGAGAAAATAGCATTTAAAAGCATATCAATATCTATACGCACGCACCGTGCGCGCACTGTGCGCGCACCCTGCCGTGCGCGAGCGCAATTCTGATTGGTTGTTAGATGTGCGTTAACATTCGAATCGGTCGAAACCAGGAAGTGTTGGCCGCCATTTTGTCTCTCGCAGTCTGAGGGGGTGAAAAAAAAAAGGTGGAGAACGTGAAAAGGGGGCAGAGTGGACAGTTCCTGACCCCCTAGCCTTGGTCAGGGGGTCACAGAAGGACCCCCAAGGGAGAAAAAAAAAATTTTTTTTTATTAAAAAATCGCGAGGTGCGCGCACCGCGCGCGCACGGCACGCACTGCGAAACGTGGGTACTCGGTGCGCGAAGTGCACCCGTGGGTACTCGGTGCGCGAAGTGCACCGAGCGCCAACAGAGCGCGCACGGTGCGCACACGGTGAAAAACCTGAATTTTTTTTTTTAATAAATACATAACTTAGTATTTAAAAAACCGTACAAATTCACTGAAAAAACCATAGGTTTCACACATGTTATAGTTAGCTGGACATTTCACTCGTAAAAAACCAATGAAATTCCCCCGTTATAGTTAGTGCAGGCAACTATAACTCACGCGACCGCAATCCTCTGCTGATGACGTCAGATATTACATCACTGATGACATGTGTGTCTTTATGAAAAATAAATATTGGTAATATATGTAGAGATAAAGATTAATGGAAGAAGACATGGGTAAATAAGTGTCTAAATACAGTGATGTAATATCTGACGTCATCAGCAGAGGATTGCGGTCGCGTGAGTTATAGTTGCCTGCACTAACTATAACGGGGGAATTTCATTGGTTTTTTACGAGTGAAATGTCCAGCTAACTATAACACGTGTGAAACCTATGGTTTAAGTGAATTTGCAAGGTTTTTTAAATGCTAATTCGTAACTATAACGTGTGTGAAACCTATGGTTTTTTCAGTGAATGAATATATATATCATGTGAACAAGGCTCAGGTGGAGCCGAAACGTTATGGCGACTAGCACGCGAGATTTATAAATAAAAAAATTGCACTGAAGACCGAGGTCCGTGTCTGTATTGTTGTGGACTGGCACCAGAAGCGGGCGGACGCGACGCAAACTACGGAAAGTAACGGATATATATATATATATATATATATATATATATATATATATATATATATATATATATATATTACCTACTGGCGGTCGCCAGTAGGTAGTTATAGTTAGGACCACGTTTCCATAGGAAATCCGCAACATTCTATTTTGAATAACTTTGGCGCCGGTCGACGAATCCTCGCGAATTTTTCAAAATAGGTGGGGCGCTACGCTCCGCTCCTACCCTGAAAGTCTCGGGGGGATTCGTCAAGCGGTGGCTGAGATAAAAGGGGGGTCCCAAAACGCGTTTTTCCCATGCATTTTTCCGTAGGACCTTTAGACAGGGCTACAGCCCGAACGGCTGAACAGAATTACTAGAAATTTGGCAGAGAGGTAGTCCTCAGGTCAAGGAAAAGCCTTTTGTAGGTTTGGTGTAAATCTGTTCAGTAGATTCTGAGAAAATAGCCTTTAAATCAATATATATATCTGAGCCAGCTTACGGTGCGCTTACGGTACGCTTACCGTACGCGTACGGTGGCGTGCGCGAGCGCGATTCTGATTGGCTCTTAGATCTTAGCAAACATTCGAATCGGCCGAAACCAAGAAGCGGCGGCCGCCATTTTCTCTCTCGCACTGAGAGTGATGTTTAAAATATAAAGCACAAAAAACATGTAAAGGGGCTGTTTAGACAGCTCCCACACACACAGCAATGTTGAGGGAGTCCCCAAAGATCCCCCAAGGCCAAAAACGGAATTTTTATTTTTTCGCTAATTTCGCCGATTACGCTTACCGTACGCGTACGGTAAAAAATTATATAAAAAAAAAAATTATCCACACTCTCCCCACCCCGTGTGCAAATGGTGCCCAAAGGGCACCATTTGTGCATGGCTTATTACCAATGAGTTAAACTAAAATATAAAAAAAAAAAATAACAAAAAAAAAAATTATCCACACTCTCTCCACCCCGTGTGCAAATGGTGCCCAAAGGGCACCATTTGTGCATGGCTTATAACATATACGAAAAATTAAAATATTACCTTTCAAAACGAAGTGCATCATATGTCCTCCATGTGCGCACGGTGCGTGAAGCGCATCGTGCGTACATGGCCCACCGTGCGTGCACGGCACTAACTGCGTAAAGTGGGCGCGCGGTGAGCGAAGCGCACCGCGTGCTCACTGTGCGCGCACGGTGCGCGAAGCGCACCGTGCGCGCACGGAACGAACTGCGTTAAGTGGGCGCGCACGCCACGAATGGCGTAAAGTATCTTAGCATTTAAAAAAACGTACAAATTCACTGAAAAAACCATAGGTTTCACACATGTTATAGTTAGCGGAAATTTTACTGATAAAAAACCAATGAAATTCCCCCGTTATAGTTAGTGCAGGCAACTATAACTCACGCGACCGCAATCTTCTGCTGATGACATATGTGTCTTTATGAAAAAAAAATATTTGTAATATATGTATAGCTAAAAATGTATGGAAGAAGACATGGGCAAATAAGTGTCTAAATACAGTATTAGCATCAGCAGAGGATTGCGGTCGCGTGAGTTATAGTTGCCTGCACTAACTATAACGGGGGAATTTCATTGGTTTTTTATCAGTAAAATTTCCGCTAACTATAACATGTGTGAAACCTATGGTTTTTTCAGTGAATATATATATATATATATATATATATATATATATATATATATTTCTTTATTTTTATTTTTTTGCCCCACTGAAAACGTTATAGTTCGAAATTAGCATTTAAAAAACCTTAGAAATACACTGAAAAAGCCATAGGTTTTAAAAACATTATAGTTAGTTGGACATATCGCTCGTACAAAACCAGAGAAATTTGTGCGTTATAGTTAGTTCAACTAACTACAACACGCGCCCCTGCAATTCAGAAGACGTCACATATTACATCATTCATGACATGGTCAGTGACATAACTGATGACATCTCAAATGACATTTGGTCTTGTACGAGCGAAATGTCCAACTAACTATAACGTCCCTGAAACCTATGGTTTTGCCAGTGAATTTCTAAGGTTTTTTTAAATGCTAATTTCTAACTATAACGTTTTTAAAACCTATGTTTTTTGCAGTGAATTTCGAAGGTTTTTTAAATACAAATTTCTAACTACAATGTCCCTGAAACATACATTGTTTTTAAGTTAACAATAAAAAAAACGTGCATACTTTTTGTAGTGAAAAACTAACTGTAACAGTAGTGTGTTATAAGTTATAATTTAACAATGTTTAAAATTTAATTAGCACTAATTAACATCTAAGTGTAGAAAAAGTGTGACGCAGCAGCTATGATACCTGACTTCGAACAACAGCGTTCACAGTTCGATTCCCGGCTCCGGCGGCACATTAGCCCACCACTATGTCACTGTGGGCAATACCTTGCTTGATCTCTCCGACGCCCCCGAGTGCCGGGACACCTCTCTGGAGGTAGCTGTACGCTTTACAAATACTGGCATTCATTTAGTTTAAAACCATAGTGAGGAGAAATATTGGGACGGATTTTTTTTTTCTATTCTGAACGATTTTTTTTTTTATAACTTCTATTTACAATTACGGCAATTAATAGATATTTTTAGTCACGATAAAGGAAATGACACGGTTTGCCGGGTAACAGTTTTAAAAGCTCTCCAATGTATGTACATATTAAGGAGCTTATACATGTGAGGATCGAAATCGAAACCTTTACCGCTTCACATTTTGTAACTTTTCCCAACACGTGCACACAAGTTAAACATTGAAAACGTGAGCACGTGTCAACTGTAAAACGTGTGACATCTAAATGGACGGAGCCACAAGTTCCTTCCATAGACTGCTCAATAACCAAAAAGTATATAAACCACCCCAGTTGATCGATTAGTTTTGTTTTTGCGAGTTATCTACGGGTATCCATTCTGTGATGCAGGTTCTGTTTTCTGGCGTCGGATTCTTCTTTTGCGACACAAAACATATTACGGAGTTGTAAGTTGTTTGATTATGGCATAGCAGATATTTATAACACTTAGCTATTTGTGATTATTTAAAGATTTGTATTTAGAAAAAAGTGTTATTGATTTTTTTTGCCATTTATATGCGACGTCAGCAGCTTGTATTCAGAAACAGACAGAATAGAGAAAACACTGTTCCTTTTCTAGCTCCTTTGAGCTTATATAGTGGGACTTTGTATATTATAATATTGACACTATACTTGTCCTCAGAAGTGTTGGTGACCCATAGGCGCGAAGACTAAAGATTTATATGTAACGTCAGCAGCTTCTGCTTCTTACTCGGTTTCCCTCCTAAGATCATATAGTGTGAATATGTATATTGTAATATTCACATTCATACTGACCTCAGTGAAGTTCATGATCAGTCGACGCGAAGACGAAAGATTTCAAAGTCCCGGAGAAAAGAAGCTTTGAACATATTCACCGCTGGAAAATATGACGTCATTTGTGTTTAACTGTTTTTTACTTGTTTTTGTGACCTGAGATGATGTGCGGGAGGGTTTCTTGTAGCACTTCTTTTCTACTTTATCTAAAAGTAACTGATGCCCTTTTATATTAACAAGAATATGGGGCAACATTTTTACAAACTATAGGCGACAAAAAAAAGGCAGGGTGTGGCCACGCTTAAGGGATATTTTATGAATTGCGTTTTTATTGGTCACCCCTCTGATATATACAGCTTCACTTTCCTAAGAGAGTATATTTGTGATTTCTTAATAAAAACTGTTTCAAACCTAGACTGAAATTTTTGCACGCAACCACACCTCCCCGTCAGAAAAGTAAAC
The DNA here is from genome assembly GCF_964204655.1 of Triturus cristatus. Taxonomy (NCBI): domain Eukaryota; kingdom Metazoa; phylum Chordata; class Amphibia; order Caudata; family Salamandridae; genus Triturus; species Triturus cristatus. Next base: position 1,065,678,737 of record NC_140581.1, read on the forward strand.
ACCACATTCTAAGTAAATAGTGCTCCTGGGAAGTATCCCACCCGCCGACTTAATAAAAAGAAGACCGCAACACACTCTGTTATTTTCCTGCTGTGATTTGTAGGCCCCACGCAAATTATGTAAACGGCCATTAAAATATATTAAAACTATTTTTACCTTCACAGTCCCTGTCAACCACTGTACAGAGTTAATAGTGTTCCTACCCTCCCCTACTTTTTTTTTCATGTACACTTTTGAAGTGTCTCACAAAATGGCGGACAACAGTGAACCGTTCCCAGCCAATAAGGAGCAAACTTGAACTCGGAACCCTTTAGCCAATAAAATGTCCATAGTGTTCCGCAGAGGGGGAGGGAATGGCTGCCAACACTTCCACTTTTTCACTGGTTCGCAGCCAATGAACATTAAGCTCTGGAAGGTCCTGCTTGGAACATGTGAGACAATCAGATGTCCTTGCTATTCCGCGTAGGGGGAGGGAATGGCTAGCAACACTTCTACTTTCAATGGTTCGCAGCCAATGAACATTAAGCGCGTTGTTGGAACACCTCAGCCAATTAAACGTTAATTTTGTTCCACGCACAGGGACAGAACACGCCCTCCCACACAATATTAAATTTCCTCTAACAAAGTGACACTATCCGTGATAAACCGCATTATAAGTATACAAAACTTTCTAAATAAGTAAACATTACTGAGCATTATATTAAAGGAAGACTACAATATGGCGCATGGTTGTTTCCCCGATATGATTTCCACAAGCCTACTGAACATTGCTGCAATACCGCGCATCGTTGTTTTTCGGACGTGATTTCCAAGAGCTACGCCTCTTTCACACTACCTGCGTGTGCAGCCTACACACTGCTTGCCGCAATACGGCGCATTGTTTTCCCGACGGGATTTCCAGAGACAACGCAACCTTGCCGCAATACTGCGCACCGTTGTTCTGCGGGCGTGATTTTCACGGCCTACGCAACATTCAAACTCCCTGCCTCTGCACCGTACAGACTGCTTAAACTAAGTCCACAGTGTTCCTACTATACCCTTTTATACAATTTCTTTTTTCTTCCCCCTACTCCTTTCAACCGAGTCACAAACTGGCTGCCAACACTTCCTAATTTCAACCATTCACAGCCAATGAGCTGCAAGCTCATGCTCGTAACTCCTCAGCCAATCGGATGTCAGAATTCTCAAATATCGATAGCCGTAAATTTTGATATTTCTCAAAAACTACTGAATGGATTTACACCATTTAAACAAAAGCGTGCTTTCTGGACCAAGACCTTTCTCCCTGCCAAATTTGGCGTAATTCCGTTCAGCAGTTTGACCTGTAGCCTTGTCTAAAGTTTCCTATGGAAATTGCATGGAGAAAACACGTTTTGGACCCCCCTTTTTTCTCAGCCCCCCTTGACAAATCACCCCTAAACTTTCAAGATAGGGCTGATCTGAAAAGAGGAACTTTTTGGAAAATTTTGTAAAGATTCGTCAAACGACGCCAAAGTTATAAGCACATCAAAAAAGGCTTTTCCTACGGAAACTTGGTCTAAACTATAACTACCTACTGGCGATCGCCAGTAGGTTGGTGTGATATATATATTAATATATTCACCAAGCATCCTCCTCTCATAGAGAAATTAGCCGCAGTCCACAATGAAGCTTGCATTCCTTTATTAGTAAAGCAGCCGGCAGTCCTGACATGTTTCGTTCTGCTTGAACTTTTTCAAAGGCGTGCCGCTGACATCGATTTAGGCAATAATGAACCAGCAAGAAAGTCACGGAGCAGCTTCTACAACGGATCCTCATCCCTGCCTATCATAAATAAAGCTGCTGATCGAGTGCTATTCACAAGGTGGACAACCTTTGGAGCAGAATGTAATACGCGGCCCTCCTGCCGCGGAGTGTTCACCACCCCGTAATGTTATGGGGGCCACACGACATGGTAACTATCATGTTGGTAATGTGGGCCAGCAGCGGCAAACAGGATTGAGGACGAGTCCACTTGCAGGGTCCATACAGGACAAGATGTGTGTGGTATCCGGACCACATTTCCCACAATGCACAGTCTCATTCGAGCTTGGGTGTGCAATATGAATATGGCGAAGTGGGTTCAGCGTTTGCACACACCGTCTCTGTTCAAGCCTCTGAAGAGAAGCCTATGGAGCTTCAAAACGCTTCAGGCAATTCCAGAGCAGTTCTACAAGCAGATCCTCGTCCCTGCCTATCATAAATAAAGCTGCTGATCGAGTGCTACTCACCAGGTGGACAACCTTTGGAGCAGATATATATATATATATATATATATATATATACACACACACACACACACACATATATAATTTCAGTAAAATCAAAAGGTCTTGGATAATGACAGATGCAAACAGGTGCTGGCCGAGCCAATAAGTCTCCCCTTTTGCGATGCTGTACAGCGAAAAAAGTGCAGTGCAATGACTCAACCGTGTCATTTTGTAGAAAAGGCTATGCGTGGTGCGTTTTTTTCATTTTCTAATTTACCAATCCAAGATGGATAAGTCAGTCATTTAAAAAAAATGCTGACTAAGTAGCACACATTTTTATTTCCGCCCTGGGTAGCGCCTGCGCTGCTCTGCGAGGCATGCTGTTTTGAGGTATGGCATAGAAGCTCCACCCATTTCCCGCTCATCTTTTCAATTGGCTCCTGTTACTGTCCATGCAAAATCATTGCTTTAGATTTGTGAATAGGCTTAGCAGTCCCTCCTTGGGACCGCCGTGTCCGCATTTGCAGCCTCCTAGGACGACTGGACTTTTTACAGGTGTTGCTACACAGTCTGCTTTATAAAACGGTGAGCACTATTTTTTTGGGGGGGGGGGGCGCCATCTCTGGCAATCTATTGCCTCTCCCTCGCACTCCCTCCCCCCTCCCATCATTGCCGCACTTAATCTCCCCAGTGCCATCCATCTCCACACCACCACCTGCAATCCTCTGTGCTTTAGAATTCCTCATTTTGTTTCTCTTGCATCGCCATGCATACTTTTAGCGTAGCGCACGTTTCACGAGCACCACACTTTCTTATGCTTGCAGCTTTGGCGCTGCATCTTCCCCAATCCACAAAGCAAGGAAAGGGTACTAGGTGTCCCTGTGGAGTTATAAACAGACCTCTATTAGCAACATAAAGCACTGCACCCACATGGACACTTAGTAACAGCCTCTGCTACTGCACCTTTCCTTGCTTTATGCATTTGCTTTTTTCTTACTTGCGTTTGGCCTTGAGGTTCGGCAATATCTCGCTCAGTTAGAATAAAATAGTAGAATAAAATAAAAGATTTGCACTGCAATCGCTCGAGCATTGCTGAAAGTTTGAGCTATTGGCGTTGCATTATTATTAGCAACACCAATAGCTCAAACTTTCATCAATGCAAGACCTATTGCACTGCAAATGCTTGCTTTTCCAGCAGAAGGGAAATTTGCTGTCTGGGCCACCCCTAAAAAAAATATTTTTTTTTTATCTTTTATTTAAATACTGTGGGGTTCAATGTAAAAGCAGGTGGGAGGAACCCACAGAGTTGGAGGAGGAAAAAAGCAGTACATTAAGCAGAGCAAAATGGTGCGTGGGGTAGATGCATGTGTGCGAGGAAGCAACATGGAGCAAACAAAGGAGTTTGGAGAAAATTACATGCAAGAGCAGCATGGGGAAGACAGCAACACAGAGCATGGGGTGGGTATCTGATGTGGGCCACACAATGGAGGGAGTTGGAAAACACATGCAATTTTATGGAATGTTTAAGCAAAAAGATAAAAGTAGGCCACTAAAAGTGAGCCGTGGAATGACAGAAGCCAGTCAGAGAGCGGTTAAAGAAGTTCTGCTTCAGGGTAGGGACAATCACAAGAGGGACAAGCTGGGATAATTAAATCCATTGAACAAGAAAGATGCACATGAGAGAGGCAATAAAGACAACCAATATTAAGCAATGGGTGGGCAGTTAGCCCCGATAAGTTATTTGTTTTTTGTATCCAGACAGCTTGTTCTGTCTGTTAGGCTCCACCTAAAAAGAGAATACAAGTGTTCGGTTTACCATCCTTCATGGAAAAAAACATGCCAATGTAAAAAGAGAGGTGCAATGCTTCAATAGTATATTTGACCACACTCCTAAGCAGTTATTACACATATTCAACTCTGTAAGCATCATCTCAGACTCCCACCCCTGCAGCAGATTTAAAAGATCTTAGTAAAAATGCCTGTTTCACCAAGATGGTCCAACTATTAATAGGACCCCACCAAAACAGCTCAAATGCAAAGTCACACACCAGCCAATGAGATCCTATTGTTCTAGGATTTAAATGAATGACTTCCATCTCACACCATCATCTATGGACTGAATACACATCATATAAACTGAGGTCTCACCCACAAAGGCCTCCCCTGGGTGGCATGAAATAACCTGGGTCTTCAGACAAAGTCAGTCTACACATTCTCAGACTTGTCGCACTAAAATGACGAACTGTCATAACTGAGAGAACTGATAAGCTTCCTATGCATATGCACAGGACTTAAAATGCGACATGGATTCCTCTAGTCTTGCTTCAGATTTCAGACTCAACAGCCAAGTAGCACGGTGGAGTGCAGTTTACACTGTCTGCACGGCCTTCCACTCTTTCTAAATTAGTTTAAATGCCATGTTTACCACTAACATCATGGAAGTCCCACATATAAACTCAATGTCTCGGCCTGGGCACTATAGACACCACTGCACACATTTGAACCAAATTGGAGGACACACTCTTTGTTTAAAGAAAAAAAGTACAACTGAAAAGATTATCTTTGAGAGTTATTTTTAGTCTCCTATTTTCTCAATTAAGGACGTAAACTATGAAACGCACATAAAATATTCAACAGTATCACCACTGTACCCCAGAGACACTTTTGACATTTGGTGGTGTTGCCCAAACGTAATGAATGCCAATGGGTACAAATACTACTCAAAGAATCACTGTGATGCTACACATATAGGCAACTCCGTACAGACTTTCCTAGACCATTCAGAATTTCTTAGTTTCAACAGATTTTTATTGAGTTTTTACGAAACGATTACATACATTGACAGGCATTCCCACTGTTGAACCTACACCAATTAACTCCCCTCGCTTGCACCCACTGGCCTACCCCCAACCCATGACTATGGTTTAGAAGAAGTCACGTTCTTTGTGCTCCTCCCCTATCCCCACACTGGATTATGTCTACCGCCTTGTTAGCAGATATTTCTCATCATCTAATGGGGTCAGGTAAAGCAGTCTAAGTGAGCCGTATCGGCTTCTAGTCTCGCCATTCAAATAATTAATCACCTGCTCCCTCATGTTATCAAATCAGATGGTCTCCATTTTAGCCTGGACACTATTTTTTCATGTGCAAGAAAGTGCCAAAGATGGAGCAATAGACCAATGAGTTGTCCCATGAGTCCAATACGGTTTACTTGACCATGAGTAATAAGTAAGCACTGCCCCTCCCTTGAACGGAAAATGTTGTGCAGGTGTTTACTACCGGCACCTCTAAGATTATGAATGCTGGGCTGATACCATCGCCCCTGCCCTAATTTGCAACCAGTGGTTTTTAAAAACGGGAACCAACAATACGATGTAAAAGTGAAGAAAAGTGGTAGTACATTTGACCTAGTTTCAAAACTGATTGATCGATGGGGGAGTGCGTCTAACCTGCTGCAGTGTGTTAAACAGTTAGCAGCTGCTGTGGTGGATGGCAGCAGCATGCAATCGTTTGAGAAAATAACATACAGAAATAAATGCTCATAAACCACAGCAAGCCAAAACAAGGATTGACAATTCCAATAGTTCCCGCCTTTGGGTCCTATTGACTATGCCAATACCTTTTAGTGATGCTGTACAGAATCCACACTGCTGTAAAGCATGGGGAAAAAAAGCCTACTGCGTCAGTGTAGCGCATGTATATGCCTATGAAAGAATGTAGCCACTGCTTTTCTTTATTTGCTATTCTAAGTCAGAAGGGTAAATAAAAAAAAAAGCAAAAGCATTTTTTTATTACAGCGGTTGGCGGCAGCAATACGGGTGTGGGGCATGGAAGCACCATGGGGGCAAAGTGGTTGAAGGGAGCAATATGGGTGGGGCAGCGTAAAAGCAACAAGGAAAGCACTTGTGAAGGACAAGCAACACTGAGGGTGCAGGGGGAGCAAACTGGTGAGTGGGAGAGCAATGTGGAGCACTAAATGCTGGAGAGAAAACCAAATGGGTGAGAGAGAGAGCAATGCGGAGCTGGGGACGGTACATGGGTGGGAAAGCAAAGCGTGCAGGGAAGCACACAAAGGCGAGAGGTCATAGAAGGGGCAGGAAAGAACTACATGGGCGACAGAGAGCAGGACAGTTAGGGGAGTACACTGGGGAGACAGCTGGAACACACATTGAATCTTTTAGAATGCTTAAAGAAAGAAAAATGTAGCACCTGAAGAAGCAAGTAGTAAAAGGACATAGTAATGTGTCCACTTTCCAGGGCAGGCAAACCCAAGAAGAGGAATGAAAACCCAGATACGCTAAAGGATAAGAACCAAGCAAATGAGTGACAATGAAACCAAACAATGTTAAGCAATGGGCTGGCTCCAGCCCACTATAAGCTAGCAATACGTCTCGCAACAAACCACATGTGCAGTCTAGGAGGCCAAAACCTAAAAATTCAGAAATATAATGACAACAGCAAGCGTAAAAAATAAGTCTTACGTCAGAAAGACACAACGTTAGAAAAGTGACAGCTAGTGCTCAGTAAACAAAGAAGAAAACACATAAATCCAGATTAAAACAAAGGGGAGGGGGAGAAATAAAAAGGAACAAAAATCTATATGGCAGTCAACAGAAGTCTATCTGTGACACATTTTGGGATGTAGAACCGTCAGAATTTAAAGGAAGTTAATCAAATCATCAACTGTAAACACTGCTGGCAATATGGTTAACAATAGAAAGGATAATGGATTGAATGTTGAATATTGTCAAACATTCACCCTCAGTCACAGATCTGGGTTAGTCCATCCTTATTTTGCTCACCACGCCATTCCAGTTTGGACATATGCAAATCAGCCTTGACCCAGTTGCCCATGGGAAGAGTCCAGCCGAACTGCCAGGCCAGGTCCTCCCTGAACCAGAAACCAAACATCCTAGGACCGGTTTACCCCGCAGTTCGGCCTGGGCTGTTCCGCATGAAGGGCAGGGTCAAGACTGATTTGCATATGGCTGGGTCCAAACTGGGATGGCATAGTGAGCAAAACAACGATGGATTAAACCCAGATCTGAGACTGGGGGTGAGTGTTTGAAAAGTTTCAGCACTCTGTCCATCATCCTGTTGTGTTTGCAATATGGTTAACAAAACACAGTAGGTGTATGTTGTGTTTGCAATATGGTTAACAAAACACAATATGTATCTATCCCCTCTATACTGCTATACTTATCACTCTAAGCATTCACTCGATACTAGGTCTTCAAAATGCCACATGAAATTCTAACATCAAGCCACAATTTTAAAATTCAGCCTCAGATATGGTGCAGCAGCTGTTATTTAAAGAGCTCCCTCCACACAGATCACAGCATATGAAACCCAAGAAGACCGCACTCAAGCCGTCATCAGAGGAACACCCGCGGTTACGACTTCCCTTGCACAGCTACTCTATCTACTGCAACTCTACGGAAGCGCCCTTGAAACGGACTACCATTTTCTGTCAGCAGACTACTCCATCGACTTAGGGAATAAACAGAGTTTAAGGTAAAAAAAAACATAAAAGTGAATAAGATGGACCCTTTTTTATAGTGGATGCACGTCACAAACATACAGGTCCACATTTACAAACAAGCAAACCGAGAAATCCAGCTATACATGCCATCACACTATAATGCCAATTTACGCACAAACACCAGCAGACTAACAACCATCCGCTAAGGCTTACAGATACCTAATGCACACATTGTGCTCAGGACAGGTAGTGGGCAAATCTGAATACCTATAAATACAGTAATTAGTGGATGTAATGTTTCCAGTGCATCCTTGACCTGCAGCTCTCACTCCCTGGCCATGGGAGCAGATTTAGTTCCACCTCATAGTTCACCATAATGGTGTAGTATTACATGTGAGTAAATCGATCCAAATTACAAAAATCATTTGTGGATTGGAAAGATGATTTTAGAATGGTAAATAAAGCCAATTTCACAGAGACATATATGTAGAGAGCTGGTTAATTGGCCCGTCCGTATGAAGTCCTGGGCTTTCCATTGACAAATATTGGTTAGTTGTAGCAAATGAAGACTACAACTTCCAGAAATCACTTATGTGCTCAATGGAAACCTGGGCCCAAAAATGTGATGCCCAGCTTAAGATATTCGTATTCCTTCTTTTAAAAAAAGGGCATAACTCTTGGGCGTTTCACAGGATGAAATAAAATTAAAAATACTAAGATGAGGGGGGAGGAGCCAAGATGGCGACCGGATCAGACGCTTGAGCGCCCGGCTCCGCCGGCCCTTGGCCTCGGACTATCATCCTGATTTCTATCCTCGCCGATTTTCGAGGTGTAACGTGCGCGACGACGCGCTGACCGCGCCGCCGCTTTCCCGGAGCCTGAGCCCGCCCGGATGCCGGAGTTCTTGGTGCCTTTGTTCTCCGCGCTGGACCCCTGCTCTACTGTGGCCTTGGCCGGCCCCCTGGAAGCTCCGCAGTCACTGGACCCCCGGCGCAAATCTGAGCCCCGCGGCCCCGATCCCGCCTCACACCACGGACTGTCGCCAGATGAGCCGGGGGAGAGACGCCCGGACACCTCCTTCACCTTTCACCTGACGGGCTGGAGCTATAGGGTAAGCCCCGGTGTGGCGGGTCTCCTGCCCCGCTCTGTGGCCCGCGCTGTGGAAGGCTGCAGACCCCCTTCTTCTATTGCCTAGTCGGCTGCAAAGAGAGTCCGAGGGAGGGGAAGCGACTGTTGGCTTTCACCTGTTGCGGCGCAGACCTGCGTGGAATTGCCTCCTTGTTACGACCCCCCCCCTGGCCACTGTACCGTTCAGCGGTAAAACATGGCGTTGATTGCCTGCTCGCAGCTGGGGGGCGATGCTCCGGTCTCGCCCGCTGCCCGCTTCGCCCTCCCTTTACCAGACTCCAGCTCCACAGTGCCGTCCCGGATTGCTGCCGATGTGGGGGCGCAGCTTCCGCTGACATGCGGCTCCGTTCTGGCTGCCCTGCGGGACCTTCGTCTGCAATTGTGTGTTGGCTTGCAAACGCTGAGTGAGCGGTTCGACTCCATACTGTCGGCTGCGGGTCGTGAGCGCCCCGTTTGTTCTCAACAAGACGTGGGTCTGCCAGTGCTTCTGTCCTCTTGCGGGGACGCAACGACTGTGTATAACCGTGCTACACTGGTGTCTGCATCTGGCTTTCCCGGCACCCAGGATCAATCGATCTCCTGCTCAATTGTGGACACTTTGTTTCCCCGTTCATTGCTGCCTGCTTTGTTGTTGCCTGCCTCACCGCGTCCGCAAGAGTATCCAGCTGAGCGACACCTGACGTCCTCGAGGAACCGTTCACGGTGGCCTACGGCTTCTTTTATGTGGAACTCCTGTACTTTACAGGCCAGGTCTGGATTTTATATGGTGCACAAGGGGACCTCAATAGAGGATCGGCGGCCATTTTGTGACTCTACTTCTCTATCTTCTCCCAAGCGGCCATATTGTCTTTGTCTGCACGGGCTGCGGGGCCTTCATGTGGGGGCTAGTCTAATCTTACGCCCGCGATCGGGCCAGGGCTAGATTGATTTCTATCACCATGGTGTCACGGATGGGCTGGACTGGGACTGGAACTGTCTGCATATGTTGTGCGCACTCGTCGCGATTTGTCTGCCTTCATTTATATTGTTGTGACACGTTATCTTCACACGACCGCCTTTGGGTGTAGTGGGTTCTCAGTGTGTGGAGACGTAGTTGGCCGGTGGTTTCGGGCGCTCTGAGGTTACGTGAGCTCCTCCCCTCTTTCTTCTTTGTTTTCTTATTTTCTTTACTCTATTCCTACTTTCTTTCTTGTCTATATTTCGGGTTCATTGGGCGACAGGCACTGTGCTGGGGGGGGGGGGGCAGGCCGTAGCCTCCGCATTGGTGTAGGGTGGGGGGGTAATTTACTGTTTCTTTTTAGTTCTATGGGCCTCTTTCTTCTATGTCTCTGCGCTATACTTGTTTCCGATTCGGGGTCCGGGTGTGGGGTGGATTGAGTGGGGGCGGCTTTGGAGGGGTGCGTATTTACTCATGTGACTATCCTGTTATATAACTGCATCGCCTCACTGTCTGAGATTTTCTATGGCCGTTTTAATGATGCTGCTGCTCTCCCGTGTGATGAAGCCATCTTGCGGACTCGAATCTCCTTGGTTCTATCCTCTACTGACTTTTTCCTCGATAAAATTATTTTGAAAACCTTAAAATTAACCTTCACTTCTCCTTCCCCTGGTGTCAAGGATCTCTCCAGTGTATAACTCCTGAATCGTTGCTAATCTTGATCATCGACGCACAGGGGATGTAATGTTTGTCTCAGTGCTTAACCGTTTTGTGGCCGGCCTGATGGTTGTAGGCCCGTATTTGTTCTTTTAATATGCACAAATAAAGGTTTTTAAAAAAAAAAAAAAAAAAAAAAAAATACTAAGATCAATATAGTTCCTTTTACTGTGTTAAACATACATTTAGCGCGTACGCGGTCGTACTGTCATTTTCCTGCTTTGACAAAATGAAATGTTTAGTAATTTGGCAAAAAAAATACCAACTGATGCACAAGATTTTTTTTATTCTTTGAGATTAGCTGTTGCCTCAGTTTATTTTGCTTGCGGATTGCTTCCAAGTAATTAGCCACTAATTTTATTAGAGGAGGAAAACAGACCTGCTTTGAAAATGGAGGCGTTAACATAACCCATGCTTTAATATTAGCTATCACAACAAAAACCAGCCTCAAAGTGTTCTCTACAAAATCTACATTTTTTAAGCCAACTCCAGTGGGCACCGATGAAAACGAGGATTAGCATATCACAAAGACAAAAAACATTCATGAGCCCTGGCCATTCCGAACCCCCATGAACCAATTGCAATGCAATTCTACAGTTCAAAATCCAAGACCCATCATGTAGATGATATACCAAGGATGGAGCAAAGGACACTAAGTGGCTCCTAAAAAAACTTTAAAAGACACTAATTGATACTTGATTTCCAACAGACAAGTCCATAAGGGGGACAAAAAAACTCCTATAAATTATTAGAAAAAAATGTGTGCATTACAGAGGATATCATCAGGAGAATAGAATACAACAAGTAGTAAACCAAAGTAGTATGGCCAATAATCTGAAAAGGTGTGGAATGAAACCGGTGCTCACTGAGATACAATCTTGCCTTTTGTCATATGGCAAACTGACCACACTGAAGGGATACGGTTTTTCAGGTGGGGGTTAGAAACTTCAGGTACAGTGCAAACGTGTTACACACATTTTTAACTTGCACTAACAGGCAGCAAGCATGGTGTATCTACCACTGTGGAAGACTGGTCAACCTTCTGATAACTTCCACTGAGTGATGCTCTGCGTGAGAAGGAATAACGTACTAGGAGAAGGTGGGTGCCTAGAGAGGAGGGCAGGACTATGGAGCACCAACACCTAGTGTCCCCAGCACCATGACACGATGCAGACCAACAAAGCCATAACGAGGGCAAAAAAAAAAAAAGATGATAATGCTACACCTCTACAAAATCATTATACATAAATATTTTGATTTGTAATGCATCTATTAGCACGAGTCCCACAAACACAAATTAATCAGAAGATTCAAACTTTCCAAGCATACTACAATAAAATAAATAAAATATTCTGAATGCCATCTGGAAAGAAAAGGTGGTCTTGTTTAACGCAAAATGTACTCAAAGTAGAACTATCATTCTTTTGCAAAGAGATGCTGACGGTTTGTCGGGTTAACTATAAGGGTTTCACTTTTAAAACACGAATTTGTTTAAAGCTGACACCAACTACTTAATAATAATTGTTTTACAGTATTTTTTCAGCAATATTTTCAAACGTTTTGAAGAAACTGAGTATAGGCACTGGGACCCATTTCCAGGTTGGGATGTTCCACCTTTTCTCGAGGGAAGATCCCAAGCTGTCAGCCTGGGCCCTTTCAGAGCTCCCAGCGCCCCGTCGCTCTGTGGCATCCCCCAAGGATCATCTTTGTCCCCCCTTCTTTTTAATTTGTATCTCCAACCCCTTATTCACTCCTTGGGTAGGTGGGACGTCACCGTGTTCAACTACGCGGACGACCTACAAATTATTTTTCCCCTCACTTCCCCTGACGCCATCACCAACTTCCAGGCGGTCATGATACACATCCAGCACTGGATGAATCAAAACCAACTGAAGCTCAACCCTGGGAAAACTGAGCTCCTCCTTCCCGGGAGGAGCGCTTCCCACTGGGGCCCCCAGTATTGGCCCTCTGAGCTCGGCCCTCCGCCTCTCCCAGCTGGTTGTGTAAAGAGTCTCGGGGTCATCATTGACTCTGAGCTCAATCTCAAGGCCCAGGTGAGCGCTGTAACATCCGCCTGTATGTTCCAGCTTTACAGGATACGGACAGTCGCCCACCTTCTGACCCCGGAAGCCTTGCTACCGGTCATTATAGCATTGGTGATGTCCCGTTTGGACTTCTCCAATTCCCTGTACCATGGCCTCCCAAAATCCCTGCTATCCAGGCTACAGATCATTCAAAACCAGGCCGCAAGACTTTCCTTTAAAATCCCAAGATGGCAGTCGGCCAGACCCCTACTCCAACAATTACACTGGCTGCCCATCAGTGAAAGAATAGCCTTCAAGGTCTGCTGCCTGGTCTTTAAAGCCCGGACTGGCCCTTCCCCGGCTTTCGTGAAGTCCCTGGTCACCCCCTACTGTCCCTCCCGTACTTTGAGGTCCACTAACCTCCTGCTTCAGGTCATCTCTCGTTTTAAACTCTCCAGACTAGGCGGCCGCAGCTTCATCCACCTGGCTCCCAAACTGTGGAATTCTCTTCCACTCTCGCTCAAGACTGAGCCCTCTCTTCTGTCCTTTAGGAAATCCTTGAAAACTCTGCTCTTTTCACACCCCCGCTAAGTCCCTCCTGCACAATCTCGGTGGTCTATCAGCGCCAGGAAACTCATGGTGACAGTGCGCTTAACAAATCTCCCTTAACATTAACATTAACACCTCACTCCTGTTTCCTTGGGTGCAGTGTCGCTTCTCTGCCTTGAGCAGCACTGCAGAGGGAGGAGAACTCCCCATTGATATTTACATACTGTTGATATTGTGATCAATAACTCTATAAATGTATGTTCTTCAAACTTGTGTATGTATGTTTTAGAGCGAGCAACAAAAACAAGACTCATTAAGGGCACCTATAAAACTACTATATAAATGCAAGACGTTGCACGTGATAGTCAAAATTAGGGAATCTCAATACCAGCATTTCGCACATGAAAAGAAAACGAAAAGACTGCCATCTCACTGCACCCTCCCCATGTCCAGCCAATTAGGACTAAGAGGCGAGTGGGGAGAGGCAGGTGTATGCATTCCACATCATGAAATACAATCAGTGCAATCTGGGAGGACCAGTTTAGCCGACTCTGCAGAGCACAAACTTCAAGCCTGTGATCACAGAGTGCAGCCTAGTGCTTGCCTTCACACTTTTGGAACTGCAGATTTAGACTATGGACCAGCAAGATATGGAACTCCAGCTTCCCCTCGCCCCCCCAAAATACACACAACCCAAATAATTTATTTTCGGAATGTATGGGTCACATTTATTTACAAAAACACTGGTTCACTTTAACAACCGCATTATCTCTCTCAACAATGTTAATCTGCTTAGAGAATTTAAGACCGTCATAAAACATGAAAAATGGACAATTTATATCGGAGAGAAAAATTCAAGGCCAGAACGCATCACAGTTATTTTCATGGTCAAACCTAAAAGCTGGACAGTTCTTGTCCGCTTGCATGATTCTTAAAAACATAAAAAGACAGAGATGACGCCATGTCATTGTGCTCTAGCGCCCATACCGCCCTGACCACCCATACTCCAAGGTCAAGCCCAGGAAACAGTCAGCAGCTGCCCTGTCAAAGATCTGATGCCCTCCTTTTTGCCCGATGGTCCTTTTAGGGTTGGGCACACATGGGTCAGAAGCATGGACCTCCACCGTAGCCCCCCCCCCGCAGTCCTGTGTTCCAAAAACAAAACAAGCATTTGCAATGCAATAGGTCTCGCATTTGTGAGAGTTAGTGCTATAAATGGCAATGTCTTTTACCTATGTATTTTGGTTTGGAGTGTAGTGGATGTTCTAACAGAGACGCAGCTACAGCACTGTGTAGAGGACTTCGAATGAGGAATTACCACTAGGACCAAAGAACCAGCTGCAGCACTGGTTAGAGGACTTAGAATGAGGAAACACCATTGGGACAGAGACAGTTGCAGCACTGCTTAGAGGACTTAAAATGGGGGAGTTACTGACAGGACCAAAGAAGCAGCTGCAGGTAAATTACTTGATCTCCCGGCCTTTGAAAAAAAAGTTAGCCCCAAAAAATAATGTGTATTTGTGTAATGTAACCGGTGCTTATGTAGATACCTCTGGATCAAGTCTTTACTAAATAAAATTGAAAAAGTCATCAGTACACTTTAGTTCAGCATCTCTCCTCTCAGCACGAGAACCATATTTTGTTATGTTTCAAGTTACTTATATATAACATTCGTTTTTCAGCTTGTGGATATTCTAGATTCATGTTGTTCACCCACCTCCACTAAATATGAATACAGGAAAGCAGGTCCAAAACGCCCTGTCAAAATGCATTCGACACAAATATATTTATAAAAGGTGCATGCAGACAAAAACATAAATGGAAATCTTAAAAATGTGGAATGATACTTCAAAGGAGGATGAGGTGCACAGGTATATGTGCAGGAGGTGTCTGGGGCTGGTAAGCCTGCAAGGCCACTTAGCCCGTCCTAGAGCTCGGATTGCCACTGCCATGGCTGCATAGAAACCTGATCGACAGCTGGAGCTGCGCAGCCTCCTGCTGTCCCTCCCCTTCTGCCACCAGCTCTGATCGTGTGGCATGTCTGGTCTGCCTACTCTAACACCCCGCCCTCACCCACACAGTGCACCAGGGTTATTTATTGGGGCTAGACTTGTCCAGCTGACGGGGGAAGAGGAAGTCTTCCAGGTGAAACATTGTTCAGTGCGCAAAAATACACCAGCAATTAAGAAATATGCACTCCTTAGAACAATAAATACATCTAATCCCCGAACAACTACAAGTGTCAGATGTGCACTATTAAAGCCCATCAGGACTGCATCGTCACGTGCGGCATCAACGTCCATCACTGGTTTTATCAAGCCACCTAAATACCCAAATGCCCTGTTAACACGATTCACTGAGGCCTTTAAGAAGAGGCCTTCGCTGCCTGGAGGAGCTGGAGGGGACAATAGACGTGTGAAGTGAATAACCAAGCAGCTGCTGGACACAAGGGGGGTGGGGGGAGGCTGGACAGGATTAGGCTGAGGGAGAAGGGCAAGTTCGGCACCTCGCTACCAAGCCCTCAATCCAGCACTTGAAATCCCTCACTTCACATGTGTGAGTCTCCTGCGCTACCAATGCTGTCTTACCACCGGAGAAGTGGGACCGTCAGCCTGGACTGTGTCGGGGGCCGCCCACTCTGCCCTTTTAGCGGCATGGGCTCCTGCACTGCCCTGTAAACACACACACACTCCATAACTGTAAAAAAAACATAAAAATTGCTTTTCATAAGAAAGCTCACAGAAGCTCTGCTGAGGAAGGGGAGAAAAGTAGAGGACCGTGGGTTGGTGGTGGTGGTTGGGGGGGGGGGGGGGGGGGGGGAAGATTCATGATAGACAGGCACCAAGCTAAACAAGCATTGGCCGCGCGGCCGTGAAAGTGATCGCGATCTGTAAGGGTGCCCGCGAGCCATGCGCTTAATGAGCCATGAAGAGGGAGGAAAGCCAGATGGCGCCTGTGCGCATAACCGCGCGCGCAACCACAAGCTTTAAGTCACAAGCAAAAAGCGTGTGGTCGGATTTTTAAAGCCCACTTACTAAAACTGGCACTGCCTGATCCAAATTTGTTGAGAGCCAAAGCCACATTTATTGACTTTGCCAATTCTTGTTTTGTTTTCTATTTTTTTTTTTATGTGTAGTACCTACTGTTGTGGTGAAACTTTTTTTCCCAGCTTGATTTTTAAGAAACAACCTTTTTAATTCGCATCATACATTTGCATGTCTGTCAATTATTTTTCCTGGATGGAATGTAAGTCCCTATACCATGCTTAATAAATAGCATTGTGATGCAAGTTTCACGAGCAAGAATGAAACTGTCTTTTATAGATTTAAAATCATAATATTTTTAAATGTACCACAAACCGGCTACATTTTTAGCACTGGCGCTTTCACCTGTTGTAGGTGGAAACATAATGTTGCCTAGTAGAGGCAAGATGAGTGTCTGTGTTTAGCAGTGACCACAAAGTTTTGATCATGAGGCTAGCCTAAGTTTTTAAAAAGGGATAATGAGGACTATTGATGAAGAAAATTAATATTAAACAATGATTCAAGTGTTGTCCTCGGGCTATCCTCGCATAAAAATAAAAAAATCTTTAGGCTAGGCTCAGTAGGGCGTGCGAACACTATTTGTAAAAGTGGTCTTTATAAAGTTTGTTTTCAGGAACAAAGGTCATACAAGTGGATTTTATTTCAATTAGCCGTATTAATTTATGTCTATCTCATAGTGAGGTAAGGGGGCAATTAATTCCACTTAAATTTTGCAGAGCTGTCATTTATCTTACTAGAAATTACAAAGTAACATTTACGCCAAATTCAGTCCCACATAGAAGTGAATGTTTTATAGAGACCAATATTGTTGTACTCTCTCCTTGTGCTACCCACATGTATATTGTTTTTATGGTCTGATCCGAGAGTGTGGCTGTCGCGAGACAATTATGTGAGCGTCACTAGAGAGGGGCTTGAGCCCCGCCGCATGTTGGGTGCCAGGAGTACATATTTTGATTGGGCAGAAGTTGCGTGCTTTGTCAAAAAAGGGCTTGCTTCCACACAATTGTGATCATTTTTTTTTTTATTTATTCAGCTGCCTGAGCTTTAAATTTCAGGGGCACGCACAACATTATAATGCTAGCAAAGTGTCTGAATAATTGATGGTGTTTTTCTCTGGCAGCAGCAGAGGATGTCTAGGTCTGGCTTGATTGTGCAACTGTCACTTGACCTTTTAACCTACATTTCTTTGCATCCACACACATGCATATCCATTCCAATGCTATTTACTTTTACGGCTTCACGTTTGCAATACAACGTTTTTAAAGCCAGACCTATTGGCTTTGCCAATGCATGTTTGTGGAGGGTTCGTTGAATAACAAAAATTAATGCGTGGTCAGATATACATGCAGCTAGAAAGCATATCATTTTTCTGACAGTTAAGTTATAAACCATTGTCGCCACCTCAGCTGAAAGTACTTGTGATATTATAAGAGTTTTAAGATTGAACTGCATTGAGAAAATATTTTACTTCATCTGCCTTTTTCCATGGACGATTGAGGTCTTTTGTTTCTCGAGAGGCCCTCTTGTGCTTGTTGCTCATTTTGTCTACCCTCTACCTTGGATCGTATGCTGTTTCCCACTCCAGAATGATCGAAGTAGTCCGTTGGTGGTAGGCTTTAAGACAAGTCTCTGTTTGAAGTACCGCGCATCTATAGTGCAGTGAGCTGGTCTCACCCACTTTTGTATTTTTGGGAACAAGGTACTGGCAGCAACTTACCCTGCTATGTCCCACAGGACGAATGGTGGGTAAGTGGAGTTTGTTTTGCCGTAATGTTACATATGCTTTAACAAAGTTAATGTGTTGCTCTTCAACAGCCTAATGTTCTTTCATGGCTGAATTATTAATCTTAGTTTTATTTTTAGGTTTCGCCTATTAGACCGTGCAAGCTGTGTAGCTGTGAAAGACCTATTGGGGGTTTACCAAAACTTACAATAGGCTTAAAGTCTGATCATTGCTTAATTTTAGTTGGCTTTACTGTCACTCTTGTTTACGTGTTTTGTATTCAGTTGCTTGCCTTATCCATCGTGCGTTTATCACTTCCATGCAGCATAGCCTCTGTACCATCCTTTTGCTTGGCTGACTTGTATTCTTCAACTCCTCACTTTTTTAGGACTATTATTTTCTTTTTTTCTTCACTCGATGAATGAATGTGTTTTCTAGCTCTCTCTTTTATGTTCTGCTTCCCTCTTTCAAACTCCTGAGCCCCATGCACTGTAGGTTCTGTCTTGCTCTTGTGTGCTTCTCCCCTGCGTGCTCAATGTTGCGCTTTCCCCCATGCTGCTGTCCCTCTATATCCTGTTCTTCTCTTCTCGTCCTCATGCTCTATTTTGCTGTATTACTGCCTGTGCTGCTCTCCCCTCATCCCCACCAGGCAGTATTATTTTTATTTTGTCCTTCCCACTCCATGTTGCTTCCCTGACCTGCTGCACCCCCTGCTCCCCAACACTTCCCTTATTATTCAGACAAATACCCATGAATCGGGGGTCAAAACCTATTATTCAGACAAAAGAATCACGTGGGACTCATTTGAATTGGGGAACCTAATGTGAAAGTCAGAGGAGTCCACTATTAAATTGGCGATACGACTGTATATCAACTCAATTGCACTAAAACAACACTTAGTTTTTGCCACAAGTATATTGCATCAATCCATATGCAGTACAATACAATGTGATATACGTGAAATAAAGGGCAGACAACGCAGTGCTCAAATAGTGATCATATTTACCACATATATATCTTAAGACACTGTACAAGAACCCAATGGTTTTGTAAGTTGGTACAAATGACATGGTTAGTGCAAGTGAAACGACAGTCCCTTATATGTTCGCTGCCACTTCGACTTGGCATTTAAAACAACTGGCCAAGCCTTAAACTCCCCTTTTATTACATGTGTCACCCCTAAGGGTGACGTAATGATAGGAAGCAATAAATGCAGTAGGTTTCCTAGTGACACCCAGTGTCCACCAGGGCTCGTTTGCAGATGATCCCTAAGGTTAGCCTCAAATGGAAAATTGGCATTGAGCTGGTGTGGCCAGTTAGAAATCTGACTGCAATTCGATCAACTTTTCTGCTATGGGCGGGAGTGGATTTTCATGCAAACCAGATTCTGGTTTATTTCTTCGCGCGTAATTTCACTTGAGTGTCGTGCGGAATTGATGTCGCAGATTGGAAAACTGACTCGGCCTGGTGTGATACCTGCCCTGGTGGATAGGGATGATTTTGTCTAAGCTTTATCTGCACAGCAGATAGAAAATCCTGAAGGCCCAGGTGGGTGCTGGTTTTGTATAATTAAGCCGCACATTACCGCATTGACACTATGTTTGGTGTATATGGTGAAAAAGGCAAATGCAAAATTTGTATTGCCTGGTGCCTGTTGGATGTGAAGAAGATTGAAGCACTAATGTACATGCAAATTTAGCAGAAAATTATGAATTCCGATTCTCATGCGCCCGAATTACTCTGAAGTTACTATGGGGTTTCTGATAAGGCACCTCGCTATGAAACCAACATTTTCCTACAGCAGATGCCTCTTATTTCAGATTTGGTGAAGTCGCATTCTAATAGGGTTGTTTTAAGTATCTTCGGATCTTACTCCTGGAAGTTTAGCCACCTCCCAACAGATAACAAAAACATGTGGGAAGATTACACAATTAGGTAATGGCGGGGTTGGTGTCCTATAATCCCTGAAGGCCATTGGTGTTTGTTTAGAGCCTCCGGCTCCCTCCTCTTAGCGCTGTGAGGTTTTCTCTTAGCACATGTGATTGGAGTTGGGAGGAGACAAACTCTTCCTGAGCGGTGACTCAACTTGGGGTTGGTAGGGGTTACCCTTTTTGCTTACCTATGGATGCCTCCTAGAGCCATCCTCTCAGTTTAAATCAGATTTTTGGATGGCATCATGTTCATCAAGTGTCTTTGTTAATTCTGGTATTCTATTACTGTGGTAATTTCCACTTTGGTCTTAGGGGAGGCAGATAATTTTTGCTAGAGCTGTTTTTAATGCTCTTGGGAAATGTTACTTCTCACACTTTGAAATGTGAAGGCATCAAATGAACAAAGTTTGCATCCAGCATGGGCTGGTAACGGGGATGGCATTTTTGTTCTAGAATGATTTTTGCAAAACATTATTACTGGGAAGCTGCTGGGCCCTCGTCAATCTTAAAAACATTGTTTGAAGGCAAAAACAAAAATATTGTTGGTCTCAAAATGCACACCTTGCCATTGCCACAGTAGTCTTTGACACTGAAGTGAAGTATATACTTCTTTCTAAGTGGATGTGCTCCTTCTGAAAGGGCAAAATGCCATCACTCACAGTGAAGTTAGCCAAGTGCTGAAGAGGGCCACTCACTGCTCCACACATTATGCAGTGTGCTGTAGTGGGTGAAAGAAAAGTGTGAATGGCATAATAGTAGATCAATGTATTATGTGCTGAATGAAACCCTTATAAATAAGGGAAATAAACATATTATTGTATTACAATCAAAAGGTCATGGATACCTCCAAACTAAAAAAAAAAAAAAAGGCAGCAAAAGAAATACAAACAAACTCCTCAAAGACCTTTAGCCATCTAAATTATCCAAAAAGTTGGAAAAGAAGTACAAAATTAGAGATTAAAGACATTCAGTCTCACAAACCGGCTTATCTGCTGTGAAGCAACAACAACAAAAAGATAAAGACTGCAATTAATACAGGGAAGGACAGTTTCCTGGCATTAAGTGTTTAACTCAACTAAGGAGTGCACCAGAATTTGTAGAAAGGCAAGTCCCCAAGAGGGCATGCATTGAATGCCGCACTCCAATTTCAGGAACAAAGATCCAATCTCTGGCTGCCTTTTACAAACCACGTCTGCAGCAGATGACCTGTAAGGTGGACACTCCCTATTGAATCTAGGATGAAACAATGCATGTACCTGTCTGATCCCACCTTACAAAGAGATTGCTCAATGCATCCGAGTTGGAATGCCACCCGTCCACCTTTTACCCAAACAAGCACTCAAACTTTCTAATGCTCAAAAGAAGAACTTCAAAGTTAAACAAGGAATGTCACTGTACACACCGTCTAGAAATATTTTACAGGCATCACAACAGGTGACCTCTGTGACCTGAAGATTATAGAGTTGTCTTCTTTCTGAAGGCTGGGGAAAACAAGCATTTGCAATGCAATAGGTCACGCATTTGCGAGAGTTCAAGCTATTGGCATTATAAAATGATGATGCCTTTTATTTTTACAAAACCTGCAAGCGCTAGTGACATCTAGAATGGACTATGGAAACATCCTTAATTTGGGATCAAATAAGGAAGTCACACTGAAACTACAGGTGATACAAAACTCTGCTGCCAGGCTGCTCTGCCAGCTCTCTAAAACTTCTTTTACTTCCAGAGCTTTGCGCAATTTTCATTGGCTTAAGGTTGAAAACCGTGTGAAGTTAAAGGCCATGAGTTATATGCATAAAATCAAAGCTGGCTCTGCTCCTAAATATTTGCAAACTCTAGTTCACCCTTACCAGCTCCCTAGTTTACTTTGTTCGGCCACTCAGGGTAAATTCTTGGTGCCCAGAATTAACTCAAAAGAATGGGAGGTCGTTGGTTTGCCGGTCTTAATCATCTATATGGAATTCTCTTCCCATTGCAATTCGTAATGAAACTTCATATATGAATTTTCGTAAACTTTTAAAAACGTGGTTATTTAATCAATAATTCACCTTGAATTGTATTTCCGATTTCCTATATTTCTTTTGCCGTCTGTCAGGTTTAGTGCTGGGAAACCCTTGTTGGGTAGCTGTGCGCTGTATAAAATTAATTTAACATAACATAAGTAAACCCCGCTTGCAGGTTTTGTAAACCCATAAATAAAAGGCATTGTCATTTACAATGCCAATAGCTCTGTGTCACCTGCGCTTCATCTTTTAACATGGCAATTTCAAAAAAATTAGGCAAAATTTTGTGAAATGGAAAATCAGCATTTAGCACTATATTTTAGCTGTGATAAAGAAGGGAAAAGTGGAGAAGGAAGGGGAAGGTAAAAGAAAAAGACTGTTTAAAGGAAGTTACAAGAAATAGATCGAATATTAAGAGGGTGTGAAAGTACGGGGGGGGGGGGGGGGGGGAGGAGGGCTGCGAGCCAGTAATATTCAATAGATAGTGCAATGAGGATGGGATCAAGCGAGATTGTTCTGCGGGAGGGAAATACAAAAAATAACTCCGGAAGGGAGTGGGAAGAGAGAATGTAAAAACTGACTTCACCCAAAAACAAAGCACAAGCTGTAAAAAGGTGGGTGAGAAGCCACCATTGTTTACATGGTAAATAAAAGGAGCAAGATTACAGGTGTCCAAAAAACAAGTAGAGGCAAAGCCAATAGGCTTTTAAGTACTGACTAAAACATTTTTAAAAATCTGCGTATTGATAAGCACAAAACAAAAAACGAAAGCTTTCTAAATATAAAGAATCTGTAATTTAAATATTTTCAAGTTGAATGATTTAGTGTACTTTTGAGATTTAAAATGGTCAGATCACTAAAATATACCCTGCTAGGATTGTCGCATCCCCGTACTTTCCCTCTGCGCTCCATGAGAGGCGGAGAAATTGCGCTAACCTCATTAGCAGCGAGGCAAGTCATCTTAGCCCAGTGGGGAACTACCACTGTACCAGAATTTACGGTATGGCTACATCGTCTCTGGCACATTCTAGCTATGGAGCGATTGTCCCTAGTAGTGGATAAGAGAGGGGGGGGGGGGGGGGGGTCTATGCTGAATTGTGGGCCCCTTTTTTACACCTTCTATCTAAAGAACCAAGAGAAATCATGTGCCCTAAATACCTGCAAATTCTTAATCTATTGCCACAGGACATCACCAAAACCACACCTACAACAGCTAATTGAGGATGACTTTCACCCAGCTCGTGCGACCGAAGGATGAGGGGCTGAATGGGGAGGGTAGACTGGTATGGAAAGAGGGTGGGGGAGGGCTGGGAGGGGTTTGGGTATGTTTCTTCTTTTTGCTTTTGTTTTTTATTTTACAATGTAAACTTAAGAGGTCACTGTCTACTGCACATAGTCATGCCTGCTATAACGCTGCCGGCCCCAGGGTTGTAGGCATATAGCTGTGTAACGTTGTTTGATGTGCACTCTGCCAGCCTTTGGATGTAGGCAGGTGGCTGTGTTCTTTTGTTCTGACTCCTTGCCAATAAAAAAAAGTTTGGTTCCATAAAATGGTCCCTCGTGAATAGAAATGCAAGCTCTCCTTAAGTGGCGGAATGATACAAACAGCCAATATCTTTTAGTGAGCGAATACTCCTCGTCTGAGTGGAGTCAAAACCCCATTTTCTGTATATGTTAAAGAACTGTTAACAAGTCATACAGACTGCTTCACTGTCAAGGAAGATTGAAAAACATCTTTAGAAAAGCGGTTTTTTTCATTTACAGATTTTGATAAAAATTAGATACGTAACTGCATGCAGCAAAGCAGTCATAAACCAGCAAAGCACCATCCCAAAACCCTTATTGCAGCCCAGATAAACCTGCATTGGTCATACTAAAAAGTACGATTTTCAAACACACACACACAGGACAAGTACAGTACAGGCAGCTGCACATCAAGATTCCCATTGCCAATCTTCGACTGCTCATAACCGAGGACTCCAAAGTGGGTATACAATATAACAAGACAGCCAGGACAGAACAAACATATTTGGAGCATGGAGGGAGAGACACAAGTAGTAAATAAATGTAAATTGTGGTAACACTGTAGAGTAAACAACTTCTGATGATGTGGGAAAATTGCGCTGTGGCCCTGAATCTACTTTAAAAAGGGCCTTAAAATAGTTATCTGTGAAAGTGCTGGTGTACACCATATACAGCCTGCTTTCACTGGCACATTCAAGGTGCACCATCTTATTTTACTTTGAAACAGGAGGAAGGGGAGAGAAACACTGGTGAGGAAAGTTCAGGGGAAATGTGTAATGGAGGAGACGGAGGATGGAATAGAGAAGGGATCAGGAGAGAGCCCCGAGCCGGGCCATGAATGGCAGGAGGACAAGGAGGATGATTAGTATTGCACTGTATAGTGCAGTGGTTCTTAACCTGTGGTCCAGGGACCCGTAGGGGTGCACGAAGCCTACTCAGGGAGTCCACGACTGCTTAGAAAATTAAATAAACAAATTACTAAACTACATATAAATAAAGAAGCAACATGTAAAATTGGAGACTAAAAAATTGTCAGTATCCTCAGATTGATTTGTGGGAATGGTGCAAGTGCATCAAACAAGATTTAGTATGAATGAGAAGTGGCCTCAATTGAATTTAGAAAAGCTCCAACCCTCCTGCTACAATTAGAATTGTGATAATTTTAACATTTCTTTGAGAATTAAATAAAATATTTCATCATTTGTGTATTTGTTTAATGAATGCTTGTTTCTGTATTTTTGTGTGTATGGTTTTGCAGATCAAATCAGTGAAAACGTTTAGGCCGGGGTCCCAGGCTCCCAATGGCTCTGTGGAGGGACCCTGGATTCCACTAAGGATTCAGTGGCGGTTCCCAGGTTCCAGTACTGATTAAGAGGGGGTCCACAGATGTCAAAAGAATGAAAGCTACTGGAATAGTGCATCTGAAGGACTCTTACTGTCCATAGATGGAATGCTGAAGAGCTTACCCACACGGAAAATAAGCTTCACTGTTAAGGGTGCTGTTTTTGTTTTGAGCCCTGTGTAAAGTGCTTTCATGCTGTGTGTGAGACCCACAATGGTGTAGTTATCATGTTATGGGATGGACACAGCACCTGGCTTTGTAATGGGTGAGGGTATGTTAGAGACAGAAGTAAAAGTTGTAAAAAGGACGACAGCGTATAGACAGCTACAAGCACCAGCAAACCCATAGGTACAAAAGGATACGGTGTGACCCACTACCTGATCTATAAACGGCGTTCATTCCACCTGCTCGTGATAGATCGAAGCCAGGCTGAAAGTCCCTGTGTTATGTTAATTGACTTCTGTTAAGAGTGCCTACAGACAGGAAGGTTTCATTGCCCCAAGGCAGAGGAAGAAATCAATTAGGCACAACAGACTCACATCATAAGGAGGCGATCAAAGTTTTCAGAAGAATAGGTGTTGCCTTCCAAACTTATTTGTCACTTATTATGGATGATGCCTACCACCCACAAGTCTACAGATAGACTGATGTTGATGGAGGTTGAGATTGTAATACAAGCATTTTAATGAGAGGAATCTATGAAATCCTTCCAAACAAAATTTATTTACTCCTCGATAACGTTTGTTTGTCTTCGTTTCCCATGGCATGTGTGTTGGAAGGCTGACATTGGTCACATATTCGCATTTCAGCGCACCAGGCTACCTTTACTTGTAAGGTGCGGTAGGTGTCCTACTTTAGAATAAAACGATTACAGCAGAAATGGAGGTTAATCCTTTATGTTGCATTTAGCAGACAATCTTCCTTTTCTTAGCTTTTCCAGTGTAGAAATATAGAAAGGTGTAGGCAGGGAATGCACATTAATTGCCTCTCTAAGTATTAATTCCTAGGCACAGAACCGAGTTGCTTTTAGGGGATAGCTGCTCCACAGTTGCTGGCAGCAGACTATCCTTGCTTGGGCAAGCAAAACTGTGCCTTTGTCCCCAACCACAAGCTGGGGTAATATGCAGCCTCCTGTGTTTGTGTTCTGAAAGTGCTGCCTGGACATTGCAGAGACTCCACTCACTTCCTCCCTGAGAACAAGCATTCTCCTGACTAGTTGTTACACACCATTGTCTGTCTTGCTTTGCGAAACGTCCTGGAAGAAAGTCTATAAAAAAAACCTCTTTACTTTGGTTGGTTATTTTTCGCCCAGATTTCAACAAGCATCTCAGTTCAAGGTAAATGCTAAGGTCTGTGGTTATATTGGCCTAGATTGGAAGAAACTCAGCAAATCTTGCTTAGAGATTTCGACCCAGGACATCAAGAGTTGCCATTCCACTCAAGATTAGAAATCCACCTACAACGTCACCTACTCTGCCATGGAGGGTGCAGCGCACTGGAAGTTGACTTCTTGAATATGACTTGGACATGCCCATCAGTGGTGGAGTTCTGAAGGGAGGTTGTGGCTGAGCATGAGAGAGTGGTGGGGATGCCTTCTGCACCGACTGTGGAGGTCTGCTTGCTTGGCCTATATATGCATCCCAACTCCAGGGTGGTGCAGGCCAGGTTTACAGAACTGGGATTGGTGCTGGCACCCCGGGTTATAGCGATGCACTGGAACTCTGCTATGGGACCCCCTCATTGTCACTGGAAGGCAGAAATTAACAGGTGGGTGAAAGCTGAAGGCACTGCCCTGCACACCGAAGAATATACAGGCCATAGTCGATGTCTGGGAGGGTTTCACGGACGCCCTAAGGCCCACCACACAACACTGCAACTTTCATGTGTGAGTGGAATTGGCGTGTGGATGTCTTCTCATCCTCGTCTTCTTTGCCTGTGTATAAGGAGGAGCACTGGGAGGATAGAAGTCTGATGTAATAGCGGACCCTCTTGCACTAGTCTGTCACACTTGCACTTCTATAGTACGGCCAAGCATCTTCTATTGTTATGTTGTTTATCTGTTCTCTTCCACAGTTTGCTATTGACTGCCTATTGTTATTGCTGCTATTGACCATGTGGTGATTGAATCATACAAAGCCCTGAGCTGCAATGCTTGTATACTTGTTATTGTACTTTCTCCTTGTTTGTACTGCTTCTATTAAAGAGTCAAACTAATAAAAATATGTTTAAAAAATAATAATAGGACTCTGCCATGTTGGGGAAATTAGAGCTAGTATACTCCGAGAGAAGAGTCTGCTTGATCCTGTAAAGCACTGTGAAGGCCCAGCGGTCTCAAACTGCAAGAAATATACTAGGAACTGAGGCTGCCCTCCAATTCAGAGCTGAAAGTCAGTTTAATGTTCCCGACCCAAAACTTGCGCTCTTCTCAGAGTTGAGGAATGTGTGGATCAAAAGGACTGGGCCTTGTGGTGAACTTACCCAGACTACGACACCTTAACTTTGTGGGAGTTCATAGCAACTCCATTTCTAGCCTCACAAGGACACTGGGAAGGCAGGGGGGGGGGGGGGGGTCTATTCACTAAAAGTTAGTTCTCATGATAGCATCTCATTGGCCAAGATATTCTATCTTGACCCTGAAGCAGTTTGAATGACCACTAGAACTTTCACCATTCCAGAGAGATCATGGTTTAAAAGCTTGTACAGACTCAAGATTACAACTTACCAGCCAAAACCTGTGGGGAGTTCAAGGAAAAGTTGTAGATTGTGGCACAAAATGCGAGTATTTTAAGTACCTCTAGGGGGTAAGAAACCACATACTGTTGTTGCCTTACCTCTTGATACATGAGAAGGCAGAATGATTGACTTCATCTTTAACAGTCACATGGAATCTTATCACATTAAAGGGAATGAGGCGAGTGGCTAAGGCTGGAAAAGGAAAGTTGGATGAATGAACAATATCAAAGGGGCGGGGTGATGTGCGGAGTAGGGCAAGGAGAGGGAGAGTAGTACAGGACATCATGGCCAAAGAATGTGGGAAATGATGAATTCCATAAAACTAATGCACAAGTCATCAATGGGTCTTGTGCTGAGAATAAAGTGCGAGAACCCTAGTCAGTGAATAGTGTATTTTCTCTAATCAGTGCATGTGAAGCCTTAGTGTTTGTCCCTTGATGTGCCAGAGTCTGTCTCCCCATGTCAGTGTTGCAGCCCTGTCTCAGCAGAAACACATTCCCAGTCCCAGAGTTAATGCATTCCCTGCAACAGCAAGTGTACAGCATGTATAGAATAATATTTAATTCCAGGCAGTGTTTTTTTTTTCTCAGAACTAGGTCCTGGGAGGCAACAAGGCCAGGATGTTGGTTTCCTCTCCTTAGCTGATATATTAACATGCAGCGCCTAAAGCTGGAGAAATAATGAGGAAGCAAGAGCCAGATGACTGCCAGTTACATATGCCTTAATTTACAAAGTTGCGACAACAAGTTGATGGATGGAATGTTTGAACGAACCTCGGACACAAGCAAATGCCCGGGCCGCAATACAATCCATCGTTTTTCGCCCACCATGCCACTTCAGTTTGGACCCGGCATATGCAAATCAGCCTTGACCCTGCTCCCCAAGGGAACAGTACAGTCCAAACTGCCAGGCCAGGTCCTCCCTGAACTAGAAACAAGCATCCAGGGACCGGTTTGGGGGTATCACCTCATCAGCAAAGCTAGTTTGACTACAATGGCATGGAGCTCACAGGAGCCAAGTCTGGGCATACCTGTCTCACTCTGGGTGACAAATGAGCTTACATGTGCAAAAATTGGCGAATAGGAAAGACAAGATGGCAGTGGTAATCGCAAACTGCCAGTACATCCGTCAAGTCTAAGGTAAGTACATCATATGCAGACAGTATGGTATGCTCAAATGGATCAACACTATGCCACCACAATATTGTAAATTAATATATGAAAAATAAACTTTTACATATATACAAATAACTAAGCAATCCAGAGCACTACACAGATATAGTAATTTTGATCTATCAATGTAACAGATCCAATTTAACTTTTTTGAACATATAAATTCAACACTTGTTAATACGTAGGTCAGTGAATGAACAACACTGACAACCAAAGTTTATTAACACGCAGGTCAATGGATAATAAGCACAGCAGACACGTGTTTCGTCGTGTTGATGACTTTTTAAAGGCTCGTATTTCTTTCAAAATGAGGAACCTTGAGGAAAAAACAAAGGCTATATTCAGCCCGATGTGTTTTTCCTCAAGGTTTCCACCATAAGTGGTGGTTAACCACTGACGAGAGTGTCTGATTTATACCCAAGGTCTACCCTAGAGACCATTTTCCAGTCCATCTAGTCCTTGTGGCTCCAAGGACAGTGCTTTTTGTACGTTTGATCTACATACGAGGGGAGGTTTGGACGTGGACTTGCTCGTTTCTCAGAAATGCTAATTGCGCTCTCTTAACCGAGAAGTGTAGTTCCCTTCTCATGAAGGCGGATCCCAAATTGGGAGACCTGGTTCCCTCTGAGGCTTGCATGGTGGCTCAGGGCGGGCTCTTCGGGGACTCGTTAAAGGAGCTGAGCAACTTTGTGGCCACATTTACCTCCTTGGATAAGACACAGGCCTCAATAAAGACGATCTTTCATCCTCCAATTTTTACTGGGGGCCGGATGTGGCAGAGGGCGCTCGGCCGGCCAGTTCTTCACCCAAGGCCCTCTGAGAGGATTCATTAAGTCCCAGGACACATTGAAGCAGAGAGAATTTTCCAGATACGAAGGGGCAATGGCAGCAGAGGTGGTAGAGGTGCCACCAGAGGACAGTTTCATGCCACAACAGGTGAGACTTTCCCTTTCTAAAAGTGGGTGGCAGTTTGACACATTTCGAACACAATTGGGGAAGAATTATTTCAGACCCGTAGGTCCTTCTGACCATCAAAGGTTTTTACATAGAGTTCTACAGGTCTCTGACCCAAGTACACCGACCTCGCCCACTGGTTTTTGCAGAAGACCAAGTCGACTTGATAGATCAGGAGTTAATGACCTTACTGCAAAAAGGCGCGATTGTCGGCTCCTGCCTACACCACAGAGGTTTCGTTAGCAACATTTGTTTAGTGGACAAGATGGATGGTGGACAAAGTCCTGTAATAAATCTCAGGGAATTCAACCAGTGGTTGGTTTATCACCATTTCAAGATGGAGGGAATCCATCTTGTGCAGGATCTGCTACAGCCCGATGACTGGATGGTGTGCTTGGACTTAAAGGACGTATACCTGGCAGTCCCCATTTTTTGCACCACACCGCCGTTTCTTGCGGTTCAGGTGGTTAAGAGCAAGAGTAAGAGTTCATCACCCTAACTTTTGGTCGGTCCTTGGATCCCTGGTGTTTCACCAAGGTCCTCAAACCGGTTGTGGAAGCCTTAAGGTCGAGGGGTTTGTGCCTCATTATTTTTCTCAAGGACCTCCTCCTTTTGGATCAGTGTCTGTCGAGACTGTCACAGAAGTTACAAGTGGCATAGAGTCTACTGCAGGGCTGAGGTTTTGTGATCAACGCTAAGAAGTCCCTCCTGGTGCCGTCCAAACAGACTACCCTACTCGGATTCATTATAGACTTAGAAGAGCAGACATGGTATCTTCCTTCTCGGAAAGTGATAAAAATCCACTAAGAGCTGAAACGGATTCTGGCACGTTCCATTACTTTGTTACGGCAGGTGGCTTGGATGGTAGGCCTTCTATCGTCATCAGGCGATCTTCTCAGGGCTCCTCGGTTACAGAGCCTTTCAGCGCCTCACAGCATTTTGCCTTCGGTGGGGGCTACAATACTTAGACCAGATACCCCTAACAGACGAAGTAGGAGTGAAGATAAGATGGTGGCTGGACCATATGGAGGAATGGAAAGGGTGGACCATCTTTGGCTCAGACATCGAAGAAAAATGGTCCGCAGACGAGCGTCACCTTCATATCAGCTGCCTAGAGCAGATAGTGGGGTCCTTTGTCATTCCGTGTTGGATGATGAACATGGTTTCATGCAGCATCCTTCTAAAGATGGACAATATATCTACATTAAGCTATATAAACCACCTTGGAGGGAGCAGATCCAATGTCTTGGCGGTTTTGGCCAAGGACCTTTGGACTTTGTCTTTCCCACAACATCTCAGTGACAGCAGAGTACATCCCAGAAGCCTCCAATGTGATAGAGGATTGGTGCTCCAGGATGTGGTCAGACAGGAGTTTGTGGCAGCTGCACCTTCGCTCTTCCAGAGGTTAACTACCCTCTGGGGCCTCTTCTCCGCACACCTTTTTGCATCACGGCTGAATCACAAGCTACCCAGATTCTTCAATTGAAAGCCGAAAGCTCTCGCATTGGTGACTGATGCCTTCCTACAGGATTGGTCCCGGGAGACCAGATATGCTTTCCCACCATTTGCAATGATAACGAGACTCGCAGCGCAGTCCCGCAGGCAGAAGATTATGGTGATCACACCTTATTGTAAGTCTCAAGTGTGGTTTCCAGCTCTACTGGAGCTTTCCTGGGATTCTCCAATCATTCTATCCTTCGACCAGGCTATTCTGCGGGATCCCCCAAGGCAATCCCCATCATCTGGTCTTGCAAGGTGGCATGCCGCTCATGACATGGCAGATTTCAGGCATCATTGGAAAATCCCAGGTCTATCGAATGAGGCTGAAGGATTACTGGCAGCAGCATGGGCTGACAGTACAAAAAAGCAGCATGGGTCAGTTGGTGTGTACGGAACAACCAGGATCCCATGGGGGCTGGGTGGGCAATGTGGTCACTATTGTGTACTTTTTGGCCTCTTTGGCGTCTCAAGGGTTAGCATATCAGTCTGTTAACTATTATGACTCGGCGATTTCGGCTGGGCATGTGCCAGTTCAAGGGGCTTCTGTGAGTGAACATCAGTTGATTTGCAAAATAATGTGGGGGATTCGCTTGACGTTCCTTCCGGGAACCAGTTATTCAACCTTATGGGATGCTAATTAGGTCCTTCACTTATTGCGCTCTTGGCAACCCAATAAATATTTGTCTCACAAGCAATTTTCAGGAAAACTAGCCATGTTAATGGGCATAGTGTCATGTCGGAGGGTGTCTGGCATGCAAGCTCTGGATATTTCAGGAAGATTCTTTACCGCGCAAGGGGCAACCTTCCATATTGTTCATAGGACCAAATCCAACTCCAAGGTGGTGTCCTACCCGGCCTTCAATAAGTCACCAAAGTTGTTTGTGGTACGTTGTCTAAAAGAGTACAAGAGCATGACGGAAGAGCTTCGCCCTACTGGAGAACATCAATTGTTGATCTCTCAGGAAACCTTTCAAAGCGGTCACTCCTCCCACCAAATAGCCCCATGGATTAGGTGGGTCATGCAAGAAACAGGCATCGACATCTCGCAATTTTGCGCCCATTCTGTTAGAGGTGTGATGGACTCTAAAGCTTTCGCCCTTGGTGTTCATCTCAAAGACATTATAAACAAGCTGCTGATATGGCATAATTGGTGGTGGACAAGCTTTGAACAAGCATAATCCTTGCATCCAGTCCTGACATACCATGAAAAATGTCCTAGTAATTATGAAGGAACGTTTCAATTCTATTAAGGACACTGAGGCGAGGATTATTCCCACCTCAAGGTTCCAGAAATCCTTGTCCCAACCCCGGGGAATTGCAAATTGAAGGCTTGCTTTGCTCCACTCGGTCGTATGGTAGAAGTATCACTGGTTTCCTCTAATAATGATGTGATGACAGTTGTGCTAGTTCTTTGTTTATATTTTGTCCGTTTTCTCCTTCCTTAGAGTATTACGATTTGTTGATGCACTAGTTGTCCGATACATCTGTGCTTCTGGTTTGCACTGGATTGACAGAGCTCAGATTAATTTGTTCTCCCGCTGGCTTCTTTCATGTTCTGATCATTTCAATACGGATTAATGGAAATTCGTGGATTGTCTTGTCACAGTCAAGAAAGAGGAAGTCTTCCGGGGAGTCCGATTTTGAGGATATGCTAGACTGCCTATTAGTGGACTATGTGTTGACCCTTACCATGTGCATCATGGGAAAGATCGTTTTTTCGTCTCATTAGCTGAAGCTGCTGGAAAGGAATAAAAGAAAGTTTGAGCATAATACTCACCTCCGTGTCCTTAATAGAATAGACAATTTCCTTCATGATTACTATGAACTTCTTCATTAATTTTGATTCCGGTGGCCAGGGCATTTTTGTTACAGTAATCAATAAATGATGTAGCAGATTGGATGACAAGTATGGCAACCCCATAATTGAGTGAAAATCAACAGAAGAACATAATTTCAGTAGCCCTGGATATGGGGAGGGATGTTCTATTTGACAAAACAATTGTTAATGTCAAGAAAGTAGTCAGTGGCCAGAGCGATGGCAGACAACTCTAGGGAAGTCAACAGCAAATTACAACTACCCTTCAACAACCAGATTACCAGCCTTCAGCAACTGATTATTAGGTGTGAATGCTTAAAATATCACAAAACACAACCTATTACCGTAACCACTCAGTGGGTTAGCAGAAGTGTGAACAGTTGAGGTATTATATATACACAGAATGCAGATTTTAAATTCACACACACACTTGTCTAACCCAGCGGTCCCTCTAGAACGTCAAGTAAGAAATGTTTGTTCACGTTACTTGACAGAGTGGTTTCTTTCATAAACTAGGTTTACTGTGTTACCATGCTCTATTGATTATTTTGCTAAGTACACATACCATATGTTATCTTCACTCTTAAATAACCACATTTGGGATATCTTCTCATGGACTATGGTGGATATACAATTCACATTAATTTTCAATAATTGAACAATCAATCTTCTTCAGGGGGTCGAACCTCAGAATGGGTGACAAAGGAGGGGAGAAATTTAAAGACGCCCTTCTGCAGAGGAAGGATAGTGAGATTTTGCTCACTTTATCCTGCGTCAATTCATTTTGATAGCTGATCGATCTAATGTTTATCTTCTTCCTTATGGTCATTTCTATCTATTAATTGACTTAGTCTTTCTCCCCACTTTTGTGCTTGGACACACTCATAAGCGCTATGACAGTAAGCAATGTCACTTAAGTGCCATGCAATTTCTCCTGCACGCTCTTTCTTTGGTTCCCGTGTCCCACTTTCTCTCATCTTCCCTTCTTCCATCCTCTTTCACACAAACACTTCGAAGTACCCTAAATACTATACAAGTATCTAACAAGATAGATGTTCCCTTAGTCAATAGCTCAGAGGCTTGTCCTCCTGCTTACTTTTGTTTCCCCTGAGGTAGACAGTATGTTAAATAACTAATAATCAAACAAGCCTTTGCAAAGCAAACAGGTCTCACTTTTAAAACACATTAGTTAATGCTGAACAGCAGCAGCAAAAATAAAAAATCCGAAGCATAATTCTATATATATGTGCAGGCATCACCATGCATGCACGAGTATGTGTCATGAAGCTGGGGCAGCCCCAGCATAATGACATATCCATAAGCATTTGTGTGTTAGAATGCAGTGGTGTGTATTTTTTTCTTATGATTTACTGTTCCAAGATGGTGAAGGCCATCTTAGAACAGCAAATTATTTTAAAAAAAAAGATATATATATATATATATATATATCCAAGACACAGTGTGCCCATGCACAAGAAGCGCACTCGAGCCAGCGTTAGGTTGAGGAGACCTTTATTCAGGGAAGACTGCCAATGTCACGAGAAGTCAATGCATGAATACTGAGGCACGAAAACTTACCTGCACTGCATTTCCCAGAATACATCTGAAGAAGTCCATTCACCTGATTAGTCAAATCTGCCCTCCAATGGGCCAAATACTTGCAGGTGCAGGTAGCTGCAATGGCGTCTCACCAAGAAGAAGGGATAAACCCGAAAAGCGTCGTGAATCTGGCGCCACTTTCTTTTATTGACTTCTCGTGACATTGGCAGTCTTCCCTGAATAAAGGTCTCCTCAACCTAACGCTGGCTCGAGTGCGCTTCTGTGCATGGGCACACTGTTTCTTGGATATATATATATATATATATATATATATAGATATCTTGTGTTCTCCTCGAGCATTCCTTGCCACTCCTGGTCGAGAGTTGTATCGTCGCTCGAACCCCTCGAGAACGGGTCCTTATAAACCCTTTGCACAAATGACGCGTGTGCAGTTTTTAAATTTTATTTTCTGTCGCTACCTATGAAACCGGATTGCAATCTGGAGTCACGATGTCCTTCTTAAGGTTAAAAAACGAAGTATAAAAGAGCAGTGAAGAAGGAAGGGTGGGGAGCAATGTAGGAGAATGTAGGGATTATGCAAAAGTTTAGTGAACAGGGAGGGGAAGCACCAGTCAAACTTGGGGTGAGGGGAGTCAACATGGAGTAGGCAGGGATGTGAAGGGGGAAACAGCATACGGGGGTTGGGGGAGGGGGGGATGAATAACCAAGAAAATACATGCACTCCCATGCAGTACTAAAAGAAAAAGCGTTACTTGAATGTAAAGCGATGGAAACATACAAGTCATCCAATCAAAAGCACTATCAAGAAGCTATGATCCAAGAGAGAAACCAACAAGAAGAGGAAGGAAAGTCACTAAAAAAAGATGCTAGTAAAAGCAACTGACAAGAAATTCAACCAATGATAAGCAATGGCTGAATAAAAGCCCATTTTAAGTATCGGTACTGTACAAAACACACATTTCGACAAAATAACAGCTAATGTAGCGTTGTGAGAACACAAACTGAGCAAATTAGACAACTAAAGGAGTGAAGAGACACATAGCATTTTACAAAACTCCCAAAATATTGCCCGACCAAAAGAAATATTTGTAATCATAGTATCTTTTTAAAGACATTAAGTCAGATACATGTACATCATACCCCACCCCACCACTGACCACAAAAGATTTTCTTATGAACTGCTCTTATCCTGGAAATCTGATGTTCTCAGCAACTTGAAATGCTACTTAAATGTACCCGATGCATTCTTGCGATATGCTAAACACGCTGTGTCATCAAATTTACCAGAGAGCCAAAATGTATCTGCCCTTGTGGGTGGGTCTTTACAGCACAAAAATGCACCAGCAAATTGAAAAGATTCTGACAAGTGGGAATGCATGGGCAGCTCAAGCAGAAAAGCACAATGAATGAAACCACACAATGATAGGATTCTTATATTTAAAAAAATAAAGCATCATAACTACAGCCGCATAGTTCCTTTCGTGCAATAAAAGAGGTACTTTCTATACACTCAGTGCTACAAGCAGCTACGTCGCAAAAGACTGGGGGGGGGAAGTTGTACAGTCCAATTCCAGTCACTGGGAGTCTAGGATGGTTTACATTTTAGCGTATGATTCGACAAAGCCATTAACCCGGTCTTTGAGTTTATCGGTAATAGTACGACCTCTGTGCATGTTGCCACAGCTGTCCTAGAAAAAAAAATCCCATAATGTAGCAGGGTCTTCGGATTTAATATAAAATCTGAGAGTATGGCTCCTCTGAATAACAAAATGCATTAGCGGAGTTAAGCGGTAATTTTAAAGAACAGCGATGCTGACTCGAAGTAGGGCTTGAAATGTCGTTGCATGTTTAAGTAAGGCCATTTGACTGCAATTCTTTACTGTGTAAACAAAAAAACCTGTACACCCAACAAGTTATGACAACAAAGTAAAACAACTGAAGGTGATAGGGAGAATACTGAAGAGCACTGTATATGATACGCCAAGGCTGTAAAATAAATAAAATCCAAACTGCATGCACTTACTGAGCAAAAAGAGCTATAAATCATCAATTAAAATATTGTGCTAGCAAAGTAAACGCATCAATTAGAACTGGTTCAGGTTACAGCCTATAAGTCATGTCACGTCTGCAATCTAAAGACAGAACTGCTTGGATGCCCGATCACTAAAATCAAATGGGAACGCACAGGGTACAATTGTAAGCGTTCAAAAATGTAAATTGAACTAATTAAGCGCTCACTAGCCGTGACGAGGCATTGTAATGTAAACATTTACAAAATGCCATGGCCATCCATGATGGAGAGCCCAGCCAGGCAATGGCAAACCATGAAAAATACATAAAAGCAAGTAGCTGAATAGAGCACCCCCCCCAAAAAAAAAGCTCACCCTTTTTCTGTCCTACTAAATTATTTTACTTTTTGTAAGGAAATTAGGACATGAGGTCTGTTGGAAAACTGAAGCTGCCAGTAGAAAATACCTAAAATTAACATTCATTTCATTTAACTGTGCCTAACTGGTTGTGTGTTATTTTAGCGTTACAAATAGATGCATAACAAAACAGTAACATACCTTTTCTCCATGCATGCTCGGCAAGTAGCAACTAGTACGTTTAATAGTTTGCCTAAGATCCCATAACATTTAAATATTCAGCCAAATACTCGGATAAAGTGGAGTATTGAGCATCACTACAAAATGTTTAGGTTGCACGAGACGCTGAATTTAATACAAGCACTTATACAGAAGCCACATTAAAACTTGTTTGCATTCATATGCACTTTACAACTTTCCTGCGATCTATCAAAGAGACATTGAATTAAATGCCAAAACCATTTTGCACAAGGCTCTTTGAACTCAAATTTACAAACAAGCATTGGCATAGCCAACAATGTTTGCGTTGGCTGCCAGACTTTTGGCTTTGTCAATGTTTTGTCTTTGGGGTGGGGGGGGTGGAGGGGGTTGTTGTTGGTTGAAGTTGCCGGGCCTTTGTCAATCTACAACAAGCATTGGTATAGCCAATAGGTCTCGCCTTTGGGACCTTATAAGTGTTAGCCATGCAACAGTTGCATAACTAAATACTTATAAAGGTCCCAAAAGCGAGACCCATTGGCTATGCCAAGCGGCCGTGAAAGTGATCGCGATCAAACATCAAAGCGGCCACAAAAGTAATCGCGGTAAAGCGCGGCGAGCGCGCCCGCTCACATGCACTGTAGCTCTAGGCTGGCCTGGTAGCACTTTTTGGAGCCCTCTCAATAAGTCTCGCCAGACCAGCGCATGCGCTAGGTCAGGCGAGACCTAAAAATGGCTGAAAGCAGAAATATTCTGGGAGATCCAAAAAGCACATATTGAAATAGTAGTCCCTGGTACTGAAGAGAACTAATTTATGTGTAGATATGCTCCTTGAGGGAGGATATAAAACCATAATTCATAGGGATATCATCACTCAGTTGAAGTGGCATGACCCACTGCCACATGCAGTACGATGGAGTGGACAGAATAAAAATGTGAATGACACAAAATACCCAATGGCAAGGGTATGGAATTCCTATAGCCAGACTCCCAGGATATATTGTTTCATGTTGATTTTTTTATTGGGACAAGTAGGCCCTACCCCATGCAGCACAAACCCTTTATCGGCCAGTTTAACGTACCACATTATGGATCAGGGAAGGGCATTGTCTTCATTTAAGGTAATATTTTTTTCCAAATGTTGATGTTATTCGAACTTGGATTTATGGTTGATTAATACAAAGCCTTTCTTATTAGAGTGAGCATTCTTAAGGAAATGTTGCAAGTTCGGACTGCACTACTGCCAGTAGTTTCAGTGCAAAAATGGGTACACGTTAGGAAAGTTTAACACTATGAGGCTACATTCAATGCTCCCAGAATGCTCTCTAATTAGATGCAAATATCTACAGAAGCTGGACAACAAGATTGAGGATCCTTTGCTTTCAAAATAAAATGTTCACAAAAAAATGCAAATAAAAAAAATACATTTTGCTAAACTTCTTTGAAATTGTAGGTTATATTTCTTTGAAGTATCATTTAGTAAAATGTGTGGATGCATGCTAGTATTTTCACACAAAAATCATATGGGAAAATCAGTGCAACCAGTTTCAACAAGATTAAGGGGAAACATGAAAATAAACAAACACTGGCAAAGCCAATAGGTCTGATATTGGTAGTCAGCTTTTTGGTTTAGTCAATGTGTGTCTTATTTTGATATGGTTTTTGTAAAACATTGTGGGAGCTGCCAGGCCCTCACTATTAAAACAAACATTAGCAAAAAGCAATAATATATTTTGGTCTCAAAAAGCACACAATGCCACAGTAGTCCCTGACACTGAAGAAAATTACTTTGTTTGCCGATATGCTCCTCGTGTAAGAGCGGAAGCCAGTCAATGGACAGATAGAGAGCGAGAAAAATAGAATTTTAATAAAAACAAAAAGTTCTTGTTTAACACCAGCCCTAATTAGAGGCCCACATCTTAAATAAAGTCACAAAATTGCACCAATGGTACATGTCCTGGCATTAGTGCAGAGTTATGGCTTTCATAAATTCACAAGAATTTACAGAGGTAGGCCAGGAAATAGTACTCCTAGAAAATATTTATGAATTGCTTTTTAACACGATCAAATATACAGGTATAGATTTGCTCATGCGAAAATCCGTTGAGTGTTTACAAGTTCACTTTCCCTCCAACTACTTTTTTCCCAACCCTTGAAAAAGTTTTGCTTCTGCCATTTTCAAGAGTAAATTTCCGTCCTCTCTCATTATAGGAAAAGATTAGAGAAGAGCTGTTGAAAATCCCTAAAACATGCAATTTAGTAAGTGTGCACAGACTCAAAAGGGTATTCCAATCCTGGAACCACTGTTTAACGCTATCTCCAGCCCCAGTATGTAGATCTGTGGATAGGTGGCAAAATAAGGAAATTGCTTGAATTCAAAACCGATCATGAGCTTCGGCATAAACAGAAAGGCTAATATCAGAGCTTTTATATAATGAGATTGCTGCCATAATTAGTTACTGCACTACGTGGCACCAAAGGAACAAGTGGATTTGTTTTACAGGACAAGTAGATTTAAGCTGCAACCTGTCCCATGGACAAGTAGATATTTGATTAAAATCCACACCCTTGCAATGGATAAAGAGGGCTGGCAGAAAGCCCTTATAAGTTAATCTTATGGATCAGTTTAGCAAAATGGAAAGCTCTTGGCTAATGGCAGACCTAATATGCACTTCACGAATGTCATATTAGATGCACTTAACACTTTCCTAACAAGTCAATATGAGGAGGTGACATTAAGAAACACAAGCACTAGCCTACTCTACTATTTTAGTTTTACTAATAATTATGGGTAAACTCATATGCCTCTTTATTTATTTTCTTCCTCATGTCAATAGAGATTAGCCTATAAACCGAATTTTCATATATGGACATTGTGAATGTTCATTTGCTTTAGTGTTAAACCACTCAATGTATTTTTCTATCCTGCACTTCATGATTCAATTAAAATTAGTAATCCGCCAACCCGTTTTTTTACAGTTTTTTTGTTGTTTTTTTAAACTAAAACATACAAAACTTGGAAAGGATATTTTATAACAATCAACTAATCAGACTTGCCATGCATTATAAACACAGCTGGTGAAATTAAACACAGATTGAAATTCTGAAAAAGTTAAGTTTTGAATTTGAAATATACTAGTATGAGAAACACGTTTCATTTAAATCCCTGTTGCTCTACTTGAGCTAACATCATTTTGAGAGGGACTCCTCTGGAGCAAGTCAATACCTTTAAATATCAGGGCATCATATTGAATGACCATTTCCTTTGGCAGACCCATATTGCAAGGTCCAAGCTTAGATTAGAGCAAATCACTGGGGGACTGTTGAAACCATTAAAGACCTCCCAATATCGCCTATTTCGCTGGAATTGCAGGTCTATAACCACTAGGCACTTGAGTCAGCAACTTATGGTGCAGAACTTTGGGGACACAAAGATGTGTTGTCCCTGGGCACTGCAAAAAATTGTTTTTTATGGCGATTGATTGGTATGCCTATTAGCACACCGTCGCTCCCCACCACCCCTCCCCCCACCTCACCCCGAGGTTAGATCTGGGGCTAAAAAAAAAATAACTCAAATAGTTAGGTTATGACCACTTTTATTTTGGATTAAGGTTGTGGGCAACACCGGAATTTAATTTTATCGGTAAGGGTTTCCGAGATTTTGAGTTTACCAGGAACAGGTGACCTCCCGTGGATAAGGCATGTGAGATCCACATTAGCGGATATTGGGCTTGAGCATCTGTGAGTTGCCCCCGAAGAGGCTAGGAGGGTGTCTAAAAAGCAGATAAGGAGGGTCTACTGGAAACACCAAATACGCTTATTACGCCAGCCTAATTTGGGCTCCCTGTCATCAGCCTTTTTAACGGTAAAAGATGGGTATCAGAGAGAAGAGTTTGTGGACTAAATAGAGCCTTGCATTGCCAGGAAGCTTTTTCTTCAATTTAGATACGGAACAAAACTGCTTGCCTCGTTTATTGCCAGGTGAAGGCCATTGGCAAGTTCAAGAAATGGTCACTGCCCATTCTGTGTGACATAAATTGAAATTATTGAACATGTTTTGTTTGCTTGCCTGAGTTACTGTAATAAAAGAAACAAGTGGATTGCGCTGCTCTGCCAAAGCATTGACATTAGAGATTTCAGAGAAACCCTTAAAAATATTTAATCCGATGATCGGCAATTTGTGGGGTTTTTCAGTTTTGTGGTTTTTAATGATCTTGTGGAGAATTAGGCAAAGGGCATTTTAAAAATTACGTTACGAGTACATTATTCGGCAGCTAATTTGGGTATCACCCGGGTTTTATATTGTTCTACTTTTATGTAATTCTAACCTCCTATTTATTGTTCTTTTATTATTTAAAAAAATGTTATTCATCTGTATTTTCCTCCTTCTATAAAGACTTTATATGAATGTACTTTTGTGTCTTTTATGGCAAATATTTGCCAAAGATTGTTCTTTAAATATCGTATTCTACTTGTGATTAACACCATATTTAACTACCATTTGGCCAAAACAGTACTTTTGGCCAATCGAAAAAGGAACATTTATTCAAAGTCAAGATTTGCTACACTAGTACTGGAGGACTGCAAACTTCAGTCGTCGTTCCTGCAATCAGGATGCTAAATAGTACCAGTGTCATGACTTTTCCCACTCTATCAATAGAGTTCACCTTGCAACATTTTAACAGACCTGACACCTGCGTAACTTTACACAAATGTGTGCTCCGTATCTCGAATATATAGCTAATACTTTTAAAAAGTGGTAGAACTAGAATTAACCACCCTTCAGATGTTAGAGAATCACAAACAATTATGAAAAGACATCAACGGATTCAGAACTCTGCTGCCACACAACTCTTTCATATAAAGCCACAAGCCCCCATTTCCCCTGCCTTAAGGCCCTACATTGGTTACCAGAAGATCCACATTCAAGCTGATTTGTATCACCCACAAAGCAATACATGGAACGGGGCCGCTCTTCATCAGGAATAAAATCAAATACACTCAAAAAAGGAACCTCCGCTCTAGATTGGCATCTCCGTTCAAAATCCCACCATACAAGAAAAAAGCCATAGGTGGTACATCTCTGTCTGTTCAAGCAGCCAAACTTTTGAACTCATTAGCCCCAAACATAAGATCTACGGATAACTACCTTATCTTCAGAAGACTACTCAAGAGTTGGCTCTTCCCCACATAACCACCATACTCAAACATAAATATACAGCATATCCCTGTGTATATAAACATTTATTTGGAATATATATGTGTACCTACATATGTGTATTGCTTTGTACAAACATGTATAATAACTATGTTTATAAATATTCGTTCTGATTAACAAAAGGTACATATTATTTATAGTGATATTATTCTATATTTAACCTGTATATAGGTGACTGCAAAAATAAGTTAGTCTTTACCATAACTATTTATCTACAATTGCTTAACTATTGAATTACAAAAAAATACAATTACAAAAAGAAAACTAAAAGTACAGCAACACTTGAAAGTCTGAGTTCATTAAATACAACCTAAATCTACATATATTATCTTGCTTATACCTTCCATGTACTTATTTATCTGTATATTTATTACTTTACTTCTAATTCAGCATCTCCAATGCACTAACCTATATCTCACACTATACCTGTCCAAATATATCCTCTACCACCACTCTCTCATCTCAAACCTCATTCTGCTACACTACCCAATTTCTCACATTATACCTCTCAATGTATCCTCTAACTCCACTCTCGGACTCATCCCAACCCCCATTCTACTACGATGATCCTCAAAATAATTAATTTCATATCTCCCTATACTAATTCACCACTAATCCTCTTTCGGTTCTGGAGTAGCATGCTACTCACAGAAAAAGCGCTTTGACGCCTCGTTAGGGGTAATAAGCGCTGTATAAATGCAATTACAATTTCCTTCAAAAGTCGACAAACATAACAAATAAGAGCAAAAGCCCCCATAAATTAAAAGGGAGTACGAGTCCTGCAGGTATCTCCAGCCCAAAATGTTACACATATCAGTTCTAATAACAAAAATGCAGAAACTTTGGATTTAACAAATAGATGTAATTGTCCATTAACTAAACCATCTACGCCAGTTCTGTCTGTGAACCTGCTGCAGCGTTTTACATCGTCTGTGAAGCCTGAAGCAGAATAATTATGCCCACACCTAACATTTAATGTTGTTAAACGAAGATAATCCTAACTTGAGTGGTTCCGTTCAGGTGTATGTCAATTCCTCAAACTGGTTTTAAACCTCTCCAAAATATAACATCCACAGAAATATAATACCAGTAGTTATCTCTTTAATACATTCAACGGTATGCTAGGTCAAAGTCAAAAAGGTACATTTAAATTCACCTCGAAATACAATTGTGTTTTTTATTTGGCAATATACCATTAAACGTAATTGTATATATTTCATTTCAATGAATATCTGTGCATCACGGTATACGCTGGCTGGTTTGCCAAATCTCATTATGCACGCATGGAATACAATAGGAGTAAATTATTCCGAAAATAGAAATACACGCAAATACGTACAATTATTAATATATAATAAGCCATGCAGGCCCGATTTGGTCGAGAGGAGTAGAGCAGCATTCGGTATAACCAACATATTTATGCGGACCTCAGTGAATTTACAAGAGCTGCTAGGAGTATATTTCCCTTAAGTACTACAAAAGAAACTGACCATCTTCGAAAACCGCGAGGCTACCAACCGACCCAAAGATAGATTTACTAAAGTTCTGCATGTCGCAACGGGAAACCAAATGAAGCGCCTATTAACTAACCAATGTTGCACCAGAACAAACGTTGTTAACTTTCCTCACGGTGTTAAGAGGTGGAATTACGAGGCGAAATGAGGCACTACCTCCCACTGTTAATAAGAATATCACCACATGACATGTTGAAACTATAGTTTCCAGAAGTGGAAATAATATTCCGTGTCAGATATTCAGCGAATAGAGCACAGTTTTGGTTTTGTGTAGGGTTCAACAGAAAGGACAGCCCACAAGCTA
The DNA here is from genome assembly GCF_964204655.1 of Triturus cristatus. Taxonomy (NCBI): domain Eukaryota; kingdom Metazoa; phylum Chordata; class Amphibia; order Caudata; family Salamandridae; genus Triturus; species Triturus cristatus. The sequence continues at coordinate 1,065,722,704 of NC_140581.1, forward strand.
TTTCTGCATAATTTACAAAGTAAGGGAAGAGTTTGCTTTGGGTGAGGTCGCCTGCCAAGTTACAATATCTTGTGTGCACCGTGTCTTGTGTACAACAGTAGTTTGCGGGAAAGTTTAGAAAGCCATCCCGCGGAGCCACATGAGTACAAGACACGAGAAAGCTATGCAGGCAAGGGGTGCTTTATGCCACCTACATCTTCTTCTGGAGCCGTCTCCCTGTGGCTTGTCAGGGAACAGACACTCGCAGATCGGTGTTGCACGACCAGAGGAGAACTAAACGAAGGAGGAGGAGAGGAAGAGAAAAATAATTCTAACTTACACAAAAACACAAAAAACGACCCTAAATGCTTCTCTCCAAACCCACTGCTGTTGCACCTGCGGCGATACATTCCGTGAGTTGCCTGTTACCTTTCACTGGCCGCTCAGAGGTGGACAGCTGCTTGGCATCGGCTTCCCTTGGCTCGGACATGGCTGGGCTGTACGTGCTGCCAGGGTACTTCTCAGCTATCCGCGTTCTGAGACTGTCACCCGAACAGGAGGCAGCCTACTCCAGGAGTTCCTCTGTGAAGACAGAGGAAGGACAAGAAGTCCGCACCCAGCAACAGACGCCACCATCTTGGAAAGGATGCGCCTTCCGTGAATTCAAGCGGCAGCGGAGAAGGGGGGCAGGGGACGGTCGTTGGTCCCCAACAAAATCATCTCATCTGCTCACTGCCAAGTGTAAGACCAAAAAAGGGACTGCGCATAGACAATAACTATGAAGATCTATGGGTGTCCTCAGCGCAGATTAAGTCTACACTCCTGCACGGATGCACTTTATCTTTTAATCTCAGTATAGTAATTTTTGATCTGGGTAGCAATGTACTTAGGAAACACACCGTATAAAAGGAAGCCATTACCCAGCGTAATAACCCCAGGAGAACTTCTAGGGTGCCATTCTACACTACAAACTTCCACATTGTGTTTTCCTCTTTAGTCCGTTTACTATATCACTTTCGGGACTACGTTTACATAGTATCGCAAATACGCACAGCCTAGCCCTCACTTCCCAGAGTCTGACACAAGCCAATCAAAGAGCGTGACATCGCCCACTTCCAAAGACGCTCTTTGGCTATTGGATAATTTTTATTATAAATCAGCACACACACGTTTTCCTTGCTGGCTCCTCCTCTTCCCTGCAAGCTTATTCAGTCAGCAGGAAGGGCGTCTGCAGACACCTCAAGTAGCTCCTTCTAGGAGCAACACAGAATAAGAGTAACGCGCGCCCTGATTGGCCATTATCTGCACTGTCCGGAAGAAGCGGTAAGTGGGTTGGTAGCACCCCTGTCCAGCCCTGACAGCACAACATGCACTAGGGTACAAGGCACCTGCCTATGGCGACCAGATTTTGAAAGCCAAAACCGTGACCTGTAGAAAAAATAGAAGGACGAATTCAACATTATCCGAGCGACACAGAATTACAACGCTCATCACTATAGAAGCACAGACGAAGCGCTAAGGGAATTCATAAAAAAGACAGTTTTTAAAACCCAGTACCAAACGTGTTTTTTAAATAGCTTTCGGATAAGAGATCCTAACTAGTACGGCTTTGTAACTTATTAAAACGTACCTCCACTGTTTACAGTCAACCCTCACTGAAAACCAGGACCTGACCCTAAACTGCTTACATCTGCCAGGGCAGCTGATGAAAAACTGGGACGCTTTGTCACCCTACATGACCTGCCCAAACTGCTCAAGCTCTTCTCGCTGGATGATAGGTGAGTGGGACGATACGTGTCGCGTTCTACAGTCCTCCAGATGTCCCACACACTTAATGAGCGATACCCTAGTGCTTGCCTCCCTCTCTACTAACCTCAGAACTTCCATAAGCCGTATGTGGGTCTCATGGCTGGAATATTATATGTTCCAAAAGAGACGCTGGGCATTCCGGGCTCTTTAAATCCAATAAATTAATTTTAATTCATATGTGCAACCCTCTGCTGACAAACACATTTCGGCCGGCGCCTTGGCCTTTATCAATATATATATGTACATATGTGTGTATGTATGTATATATATATATATATATATATATCTATCTTAAGGATAACAAGAAAACAGCAGACAGGGCAAAAATCCGGATCCCAAAGGATACATGTCCAAGAAAGAAGTGACTCACACAGTTGGACTCACCGAAGAACAAAAATATATTTTCCACTACAGCGTTTTGGCTTCTGCCTTCCTCAGGTAGTACACAATTGTTTGCGCAGTGGCTGTACAGCTGACACTGCTGTATTTTCAAAAAGGCAAACAATCTTGAGGCAGAGCTTAAATAATGTAGTGGAAATATATTTTTGTTCTTGGCGGGGGGGGTGAGAGGGAAAGAATGTGTGTGTATATGTATGTGTGTGTGTATATATATATATATAGCAACTTATCAATGCTGGGCTTGTGTTAATAAATGTTTTTCAAATATGTCAATCTAATTGATTCACCTGGACTGAACCATGTCTTGAATTTTTGGGATGCACTTGTTTGGTAAATGAAATTCAGGATTCGAAACGATAGGACTCTGTGGCAAAGGGGATATAGTGAGCCATAGTGATGATTACATAAGTATAACATTTCATTTAGTGAAGTGTTAGCCAACTGATATTTTTATTAGGGAATTTCTAAAGAGCTAATTGTTCATATATTGTATTTATTTATGGTAGCCAGCTACACAATTATTTGCTTCCTTCAAGAACTCCTATTTACTGCTCTTGGGTTCAAGCCCAGCTTCTTGGGACAAAAAAAATTACCATACGTGTTTAAATAATTTGATTAATCAAATGTAGGCTGCCCTCTAATATTTGGCCCCGCAACAGGGTTAAGGGGAAATATCTTAAGCTAGGCGTCTGAGTCCATATGGTCTACATGGCAGACAGAACCATGGCTCTGAGCTTGCTGATGGTGTTGAATAATTGCCTTATTGTGTATTCACAATGCTTTTTTCACCTACTAGTCTGTGTAGGGATAGGGGGGGGAGATGGGATTGGCTCTCAAATACCAGAAAATACCCCTTGTTGTCATTAAGACTGTAGCCTTCTGAAACAGAAGCATCCTGACTAAAAGGTACCTCCTTGGACTGGTCATGGTATTTATGACACCCCGATTTCAAAGAAAACGGCTAAAAAAAATAGGAGGCCCAGAGAGGAGAAATGTAGAAACCTTTGCAGAAGCCAGAACTAGTAAGATGTGGGGAAGCTAAGTACACACTCACAAAGGAATTTCTTTAGTAGTGCTCCAGGAGGAAGGACATCTTGGGGCTTAGGGCATCTGTAATAAACCACACCTCTCAGTATCGAAGATTCAGACACAACTTATCTCTATTTATTGCTGGTGTGACCGTGCACACCATACTATGTACCGATGTGAAGAGGGCCCAGAGGAGGAATTAATTTTCTATTTGGCCTGCAGAGATAATACTTGTTCAGCTAAGCACAATAAGTGCAGAACAGCCCAAGGTGGTCTTTATACATGCTAACCAACTTTATTAGTAAGAATTACATTGGTCACAAATTGTAGGTCACAGCTTATGGGCCACTGGAAAATTATTTGCCATATTTGGATGTTCCAGGGTTGCTGTTTAGCCTCAGATTGAATATTCACGGATGCCGAGGCGATCAGCAACAAGCATTGGCAATGCCAATGTTTGCCATATATAAGATCCATTGGGTTTGTCATTTTTTTTTTTTTTACATGTTGCACAGCAGGACGAGCTCCTGAGAAACATGGCTTAAAGTGAGAAAAAAATACCTGTGACGTGGCCAGCGTTGACTAAGTCATACCACTGTTTTTGTTGTTGTTGCTCTGAGCCATGTTGCAACGCAGCCCATCATACTGTGCAACGTCTTAAAACAAAAACCATTGACAATGCCACAAGATCTTGCATAGGTGAAACCTATTTGGGTTTGCCAATGCTTGTTTTCTGTTATTACCACAAACATTGCCTTTAGCAAGAAGAAATGCATGCATACCTGGCAAAACACCTGCCTTACATGTCTTTACAAAATCAATACTGCAGTATTTGCAAACATGGGCCACTTTTTTAGCCATCTGATATACTAATGGGTTCCACTTTTATATTGTATATGACAACTGTTCTTGCCTCTTAGTTCACTAATGGTTCACGTTTAAAAATCATTACTTTTAATAAAGAACTTCTTAGTGTAGTGCTATAATGTGATATATTAACGGCAAAGCTTCCGCGTGTTAAAGAAAGGATTTTGAAGAGACTATCACATTTTACGTGATGATTATTCAGTGATATACACAGCAAGCGCTTTCAGTGCTCGGCTCGTGCACAGGTTCTATGATTCAAGCTAGACCCTTGGGTCAGCTCTGGCTCACGTCTCCCTGTTAATTTGTGGCTCGCCCGCCTTTAGTATTCAGAGAGTCAAGAGAGGAGAGTCGAGAAGATCTGTTTGGACTCATAAATCCTGGGCAGATGCTAATATCTATTCCATTGAAGTGGCCTGTGTACCTTATTGTCGTGTCCATAATGTTTTGTCCGCAGAGTAGTGTGAATACTGGGAGAGCAAAAGTTTGATAAGCTGCTCATATAAGAGGTGGAGACTGTCTTAATAACCTTAATCTAACATCCACATCCCAATGGCTCAGAAACTGGGAAGCCGCACCTTGCTCAGCGCTACACTCTATGTGGCACAGGCAAAGGAGCAGTATTCTCTTGAGGAACCTCGATGAGATGTAGCCGGCGAGTGTGCACACAGGAAGGCAGAAGCGTAGCACGTGACAAGGCAAGAACAAGTGGCTGGCGTGCACAAAGCATGGGCGGCAGCCTACAAGTATGTAACCGGAAGTGGAACACAAAGCAGACGTTTATGAATTTCTTGAAAACGTATACACATTTTTCATTAAATAAACGTAAACAGCTTGCACCTTCCAAACACTTGCCACACGGTTAAAACCTCAAACAAAGCCATAAAGACGTGCGCTTTGACACCAAGCAATCCAGTGCAACTGGTGTCCCACTCAAATCATCACATTGTATGTTCTTTTTCTGTGCCAGTTTGTATCAAATTGTGTTCTATGGTGTTATAAAAAATCCTCAAATGGCCACCTTGGAATGCAGGGGCTGATAAACAAGCTACACAAATGAGGCGGTGGGAAACAAAATGGAGACTAGGAAAAGGGTGATAGGTGAAACGGATGGTGGATTAAAACCAAGGAAAGTGGGAGGAGGATTTGAAAAAATTATTTTTTTTAGAAACCACGGAAATTGGGTTAAAAACAAAGTTGGAAGGATGAGGTGAGGGAGAGGGACTGCAGGCACATGCACTCCCCAAGTGCATATGGAAATGGAAAAAATAGTACCTGCAGCCAGTGGACAGACAACTGGCCACAGGAAGCGGTACTTGGTCTAGGCTCCATGACATGGAGGAAGATTCAGAAATCTAGGAGGAAGCCGGAAGCCAGCGGGGAACCGCAGACCAATAGGAAGCAAGGAAACAAGAGTGATATGGGAGCCAACCAATGGTAAGTAAAGCGCAGGCTCTAAGCCGCTTTAAAGATTTTTTTTTTCATTACAAGAGATTTCGCAAACACTGTGCAGGCAAAACGTAAAAAAGGAGTATGTGCCTCTGAGAAGGTTTGATTTGCACTAATAGACCGCAACAGATGTCCATCTGCATTTGCTACTAGTCGCAACTGTGTGACTGGAATTGCTGTATGAGCATCTGTCACCTTTATGGCTTGCCCCAGTTCAGAGGTCAAAAAGGTAATGTGGAGGCTGATGGGTTCTTCCCAACCACCTACACATACTACTTCGAGGATGCTGACAACTGTACGATGCCTCAGGTTTACACATGTAAATGCACAATGGAGGTTCTCTGCTTCGTCTGAATCATGCACTGTGACTCGCCAGACCTGCTTCTCCCTCAACCACTGCCGTGTGTCCATACAGGTTTGATCACAAGCAGGCTCACCGTTTTGACTGAAGAGGGTCTCTGGAGAAAATAGGTAACGGATAAAGACTGTTGAAGTTCTGCTGAAAATAAATCTGAAGTATATAGCAGCAAGAGTTTACCTCTTTTAATGATGGGGTTATAACTATTTCTCTTAAATGAAATCTCCTGGCTTAGCCAATTGAGTACAGGTTAGATAAAATAAAAAAGGATACCTCAATTCTATGCTTTCTGCAAACCGACACCAGTCTACACAAATAGTTAATGGAAGCATAAGCTGTAGATTTCTTCTTGGATTGCTCCCAGATTTGATGGCCTTGGAACAGTTGGTGAAGTTCCTGCTGGTCTACGTAAGGAATGGTAAGTCAATAGGATTTTTCTAACTTTCACGCAGAGCTGGGAACAAGGCTGGTCAATGCCAATTTCAGTTTGCCTTCCGATTGGCTGATTATCTTTTGAAACCTGCTCTTTCGCCTTTCTATATCTTCTTAGATACAGACGTTCTTGTGTTGCCTTTTGGCTATTAGAATAAAGCCTAGTTCGGAATCAATTAAAACAACTTGACAGTACCAAACTTATATACAGGACCCTTTTGCAGTAAAACTACTTCCAATGCTTCAATTCAGCACTCCTAACCAGGGAAGAGGTCACAAATCGCCAGTGTTAAGATGTGCTAAAGTGTTTAGCTGTGCAAATCCTCAGAAAAGTAAACTTACATAATCAGAGCGCTGAGTGCCCTCAACATTAAGTCCTTGACCAAGTCTGTGTGACTTTGACAGCTTACTCCTCCTCAGTTTGATTTCTGAAGCAGAAGTTTTATGAAACTATAAAAAGCATATATTCAATGTCTTACAATGCGTCCCAATCAATTATCAGGGAACTGAGCAAACTCTGTATGCCTCCCCTAGTTCTTCAGATCTCACTACATGTGTCTTCGAAACTTGCATGAAAAAGTGCACAAGAAAGACCGTACAAGTACAGTCGTGTGCTGTAAGAAAACACAGAAGGCAAATTTGAAGAGAACAATTTCACGGGAAACAAAAGTTGCAGCTATGGGGCACAGCATTCATTTTGCCCTTTGTCTGGAGTTTAAAGAGGTACTTTCACCATGTCCATATTCTATAACTGGTTTGAAGGTGGCTCACCACAAGAGAATCAAGAGTCCAGATTACGGAAGGTGCATTGCAAGCCCTTTCTGCAGTGGATTTTGAACCCTTCCCTTTAGAAATAGGCAACGAATGCATTGGATTGGTACTGTAGGCTGATGAAGAAATTACTAGTTCAATTTAAGCTGGTACAAAGGAGCCCACTTCTTGGTAACAGTCCATGGGATAAGAGGAATTTTTGTTTTGATAATGAATGTCAGTAAGGTAGAAGGGTGGTAAAATGGAGTCACTGCCACTTGATGTCAAATCCAAATGATGGTAAATTTAAGAGCCTGACATGATTGTCTTGAAAGCTGCCTATCGGAAGTTATGTGCTCCTAAAAAGAGGGAGTTCTGTAGGTTAAACAGGGAGGGAATGTTAGCGACAATAGCTGACAGGGAGGGTAAACAGCTCTGGCGGTTCGTGAACTCCATAACCCTCTCTTCACCATCTTCATTAGAGGCTCAAATAAGTGAAGTAAGACTGGTTGACATTTATCTCCTCTTTATATAGGGGTGGAAAGACCGAGAATAGGTTAGTGATGCAGGTTAGCTCTGAAGTTGATATCGAAATGATTGCTAATATACAGACAGCAGTAAATATGTCCGAGATAATCAGTACATTGAATTTCCTCTACATCAGGAGGCCCAGATGGTCTTCCATCTGTGATATTTAAAAAGATCCAAAAAAGCGGGGATCCATTTTGGGCATATTTTTCCATTGGATAATGCTGACTGGTTCCCTTCCAGAGTCATGGAAGGGGGCTATAGTGAAACCTATTCACAAAAAGGGCAAAATGGATCAGCGAGCTAACTACTATCTGATCTCGCTCATCAAAAATGTATGCACAAACTTTGTTAAAGCACTTAGCGGGCTTGGCTTTTGATACAGGTCTGATTCCAATGGAGCAAGGAGGCTTTAGGCCGAAGTATTCCACAATGTATCACTGTTTCACACGGATGTATGTCATTACATCGCATACTAATACCACATGTGCCATTACAACGCGGGTATTACTACGCGATGTCAATGACAACGAAATGCCATTGCATCGCAAACTTTTACCACGAGTATGCTTTTACCACGCATGCCATTACAACGCAAAGGCATGCGTGGTAAAGCTATACTCGTGGTTAAAGTTTTCAAAGTAAGTGACTCTACACTACCCCTGCACAACCCTCCCCCGACCCCCAGTCCTCTCCCTACAATTACACTACACTACCCCCAACACTACCCTAAAACACTACACTAAACCCTAATGCACTACACTACTCAAACACTACGACACTACCCTAAACCACTACACAAACACTTCCCTAAATCCTAAAACACTACACACTGCAACACTGCCCTAAACCACCTCACTACACAAACACTACAACACTACCCTAAACCACTACACAAACTCTACAACACTACCCTAAAACACTACAACACTACCCTAAACCTTAACGCTACACAAACACTACCCTTAACCCTCAGCACTGCACTACACACACTACAACACTACCCTAAACCACTACACTACAACACTACCCTAAACCATGAAACACTACCCTAAACCCGAAAACACTACACTACACAAACACTACCCTAAACTTAATGCACTACACTACACAAACACTACTGCACTACCCTAAACCCTAATAACACTACAAACTCTACAACACTACCATAAACCCTAAAACACTACAACAGTTCACTAAACCCTGATACAATACACTAAACAAACACTACACTAAACCCTAAAACACTAACACAACCCTATAACACTACACTACAATAAACCCCTAAAATGTAGAAAAAAAAAAAATAATAATAATAACAAACATTACAACACTACTTTTACACTACCCTAAACCCTACAAAAGTAACCCCCACCCCAAGCGCAAATCTCTCTCCTCTCCAGCGTCGCCGTCTCTGCTCCCGGTTCCTGCTTCTTCCTTCCTGCTTCGAGGAGCGCTGAACGTCGTTGTGAGGAAACAGCCTCACAACGACTTGGATAGCCGCCATTACTCATTACATCGCATTTGTTGTAAAAGCACATGTGATGTAACGGTAGGCGTGGTTTTTACCACGCGTTGTAACATTGCATGCGTTGTAACGCATGCGATGTAATGGCTACGCTTGGTAAAAACCGCGTTTTAATGGCTGTTCCCCGTTTCACACAGTGAGGAGTTACAAGGAAGTCAATGGAGTCAGTAGGTGGCCTTTGTTGCTGCTTCATTGACTTCCGAGTGGCTTTTGACAAGGTGGATAGAGATATGCTGTGGTGCACGTTACAGCAGTGGAAGATATCTGAAGCCATGTTGGGCCTGGTGATAATTGGGTTCAGATTGATCTTGACCGACGTGCAAATCCGACTAGGAAAATTCCAATGGGGAACGGTCTGCGTGTTAGCACCCCTGCTATTCAGTCTGTTTATTGCAGACCTTCCGCAGACACTGCATGCTACTCACAGTTTTTCACCAAAGGTTGGAGGTAAGCACATTAGTTGCCTCATGTACTCAGACAATCTGGTGGTGATGGATCTTACCCCATAGGGCTGCAATGAAAACTAAATGCCCTCAATGCTTACTGCTTCGGAAATAAACTTACAATAAATGTTGATAAGACAAAAACAATGTTCTACACTAGGAGGAAAAGGAAATTTGCGTGGTTCCTCTGCAATGTAAGAATAGAGCAGGTTAGAGAGTATAAATATCTAGGGGCTAACCTTTTCAGAGGATCTAAGGTGGGATAAGCAAATGGCTACTCATAGGCTTGCTCTGTCTGCAGTAGAGAGTGGGGTGAAAAGGTTTGACTGTAAATTTGACAGCCACACCTTGGAGCCACTAAGCAAAGTTATTCAGGGGAAGCTAATTCCACAGGCCTTGTATGGATTAGAGGTGTTGGCTTTGGACAGGTGAGTTGTATGGGAAGGGCTACAAAATAATTCCCTAAAATTACTTCTTGATCTCCCTAAATATGCTATGATCCAAGCTGTAAGGAGGGAACTGAAAATTGTCGCCTGGAGCGTGCTGGCTGATGCCATGGCCTTGCGCTTTTATTTGTCTTTTAAAGATGGGCCTACATGTAACAAATTGTCCGAACAAATCTTACAGAAGATAATGACAACGTTCTCAGAGAAAAGGAACCCGGTGACAATAATGCAAAATCACTTGAATGTTCTAGAGTGGTGTATAGAAGGAGGGGGAAGTGGTTTTGATTAACCCAATAAAGTATTTACTCAGGTAAAGTGCCAAAGAAACTAGTTGGACAGAGGATTTGTATTATCTTAAAATTAAGTCATTGACTACCTTGAGCTGTAATGATATGGCTTATCTGGACTTACTCTTCTCGGTTGCAATGATGGTTATTTTATTGGAAAAGAAATCTTTCATCCACATTTCGTATCATACTTGGTGGGCGTGGGAATCATTTTTAAGAAGTTCCCATTATTCACACTCAAAAAGGTCCTCCCCTCAGATATTCCCTACTATCTGGCGCACCTTAGACTAATGTTTTATGAAAAAGATAATGTACACATTATAGTCTATACACGTGCCTTTATCTATGCTCTAAATATAGGACTTAGTTGTGCAATCCCCTCCCTTTCACTTTTCTCCCTTTCATTACATTCATTGTTTGCGTGACAGTCTGGTGCTACACCTTGCTACATATCTTGCCATTCTTAGACATGTTCTCAGATTTTCTCTTGTCTTTCTTCAATGAGCTCTATTATAAGGCATTATAAAGGCACACAACCGTATACCTTTATAGGAATTCTTTATATTTTTTTTGTGACACTTATGTCTGGCTTGCATATTTTCCGCATTATGCTGTTTTTTGGTAAGATGATGTACTAATATGCATATTTTATTCTATGTACTGTAATACAATGAATTATTTTGTACTATTATATACATCCTGTATGGAACAAGCCTATGCACCTTTGTACTGTACTTTGTTTTTTTAAATGGCATTAAAATGTATTGAACACAACATAAAAAAATTGAGAGCTCAGCCAGTCCTTTCTTAATTTCACAGGAGAGCACTGACTTGTTCCTATAACTATATAATATTTCAGACAAGTGCTTGCGGAATGAAGTCTTGTGCTTGAGGGTGGGAATTGACGCGGGGTGGCGTATTAAGGGATTAAAAACAGAGGTTGTTAAGAGGAGCTGCTGATAATGTTAGTAAGTTTGTCCCTGGGAATAGTTACCCCACTGTTGAGTGCCCAGGTGTCACCCCCATCCACTGGCTGGTGCCAGGCATAAAGATGACACCCCAAGGTAACATCGGTAGAACACAGTCTCCATCCAGGATCTTTTCTGGATCAGTAACTGACTGCCTGTGATCTGAGCAGAGCACTGAAAGACTGGACAGGTTTCCTCTTTTACCCAGGAAAAAGAAGTGGACTCCAAAAGTCAGTTGACTGACCTTCTGTGTGGCTATAGGGACACAACAAACTGCAAGAATCCTTTTCCTGGAAATGCTCAGCTAACCAGTGGAAACTGGACGAGAACTGGACTTTGCTGTTAGTCACTGACTAAGTGCCCTCCCCCGAGGTCCTAGGGGCATTATAAAGTACCAGCAGCAGAAGAAAGTTTGGAAATGTTAAACAACTTTTACTTCACAGCTTCTGTGGGGAAAACGGATCTGATCAGCAGTGCCACAGCATCAAATTGACTATCAGCTTTGTTCCAGCCTACGCTCCCAGCACCAATAAAAGCAAAAATAAACAAAGTCTCATTTTGAGTTTGGACTTTAAAAATTGTCATCAAGAACTCTCCAAAGGTGGGCGAGTGGCCAAGATGATGGCTTGATCGGACGCACAAGTCGGTGCTCAGAGCAAAGCCCACAGCAATCCTGTTTCATCCTGCTACCTGTAGCTACCCCGAGCCACACAATTAGGGGCAGCTACCCTGGTGCTGAGGTGGAACCTGCATTGCCATTTTGGAGGGCTGGCAAAGTTGGGCGCAAGCCACTGCACCAGAGACAGCGGCAGCGTGAAGAGCTGGATGCCGAGGTGGGTGCGGCCTGGTGACTGCAGTGGCTGAGTGGCAGAGAGATGTGCTGCTGCAGATGCAATTGAGACACCCCTCTACGACTACTGCTGGGGCTTGTGCTTGCTGCAGAGGGGTGCCAGCTGGCCCTGGTAGGGTGCGGACCCTCCTTTCCCTGGACTGTAAGTGCATGAGGCCACAGGCCTGGACCTCGCTGCGCCATCTTGCTGAGGGCTGCATCCACATGGCAGGGGGGGATGCGCTGGCTTGGGTGGGCACGGAGGCCAAATGGAACTTGAAGGAGTGGGACCACCAATACAATTGGGATCCCCCTGCCCCGGCTGCCATTGCAGTCAGACGTCTCATGGGAATGGATGAAGACTGCTAGGCCAGGGACAGAGGCGGCGTGAAGGTAGCATACTTTATTGGATGCTGGATCAGGCGAGGCTAGGCACCTGAAGCAGCTGAGCTGCACTGGGGCAGGGCTCGAAAAATCAAAAAATGTTTACTAGACCTACAGGTCTAGTAACTTAAAAAAATTACTTGACCTAACTGTAATGCACTTGACCTCTGTGAACAAATGTGACAAGTTAACAAGATTTAAAGGCATTTTTATTGCTCATTCACTTTGTATGCAATAAACATGCCTTTAAATCTTGCTATTTTGTCACATTTGCTCTGCTTTCAGAGACAAAGGTCAAAAGTCAGTTTGTCTTCCTACTCGCCAGAAAGGGTGAGTAGGACCTAAAAATAGCTCACCCTAATTGAATCTGGCCAGCAAATGTGAGCGGGCGAGTGGATTTTTCGAGCCCTGCGGGGTGATTGTGGCATGAGGGGGGGGGGGGGGCACCCTGTTTTGCCTGTTCGGGGTCCTGCTGGGAAGCGGTTGCTGCTCTGACCAGGTGTCTGGGACTGGAGTGCGGCTAACCGGATGGCTGTGCGGGCCTATGTCTTCCTTGGCTGTGTCTAGTGCACGGATAGTGACTCTTCCTGACACAGTTTGGGGTCCCTGCTCACCGGCTGCCGATACACAATAGTGGAGCCCAAGATAACTAAACTGTCCCTAGCGCATCCGTTGAGGAGGTGCTTGTTTTCCCGCACATGTTCGGTTTGAGAGAATCCTACAAGCTATCACAGATACCAAGCCAGCCCTTTAAACGAAGATTGACACTGTGTCGGTGGAGGGCTCCTTACTACAAGCTGATCACAGGAAACTTGCAGGGCATGTGGATGGTACAGAATCCATCTTAACAGTGCTGCGCTCCATGGTGCAGGATGTGCAGTAGCAACTGAAGCAAGTAGTTGCGGAGGTGAAGGTAATCCAGCATAGTGCGAAAGATGCAAGGGTCGTTTACAGCGAATTAACATTAGACTGCTGGGGTTCCTGAAGTCAGCAGACAACCCCAATGCTGAACTTTTTCTGGAACATTGGCAAACAGAGACAGTACTGGCTGGGAAACGCCTACATTTTTCTCAGTTGAGAGAGCACATTGCATTTCGGGGTACCTGCCACAGCCGGGTGCTGTACCTCGCCCACTCATTGAAAGGCTTATCAATTACAGAGACTTGCTATTGCAACTCTTTAAAGGCAAGGGGCCGTGGAATTTGAGGAGTCCGCCATAGCTGCATGCCCAGATTATACGGCAGCTGCCTAGGCCCAATGGAAATCCGACATTGCAATCAAGAAACAATTGAGAGCGCTTGGAATGTGGTACGCACTCCTCTTTCCAGCGAGACTGCGGGTGGTTACACATTTCTTCCAAACCCTGGAGGAGGCCTGGACATGTTTCAATACAAGGGCTAAAGTGCTCGGCGTGAGAATTGAGTTTTCGGGGAAACTTGAAAATGCAGGAAAACCCAGAGGCCGTGCAGCGGACGGCCTAAATCCCAGCCCATGATTGAGCAGGCAGCCGAGGCACGAGCACAGGTGGTGGTGTACGTACGCATTATCACAAAAACATTTTTGCGGTGCTGGGCTCAGAGCCTGGTTCTGTCTCTAAGACAGACGCCAGCAGCTCAGGAACCTCTGGTTGGGTGCAGTGCCTTGGGCCGATACTGATGCCCAGGCTTGCATTGACCTCTAGATGGCAGGAGCCAGTAATGCCCGCAGTAAGGAAGCATCCATGTACACCGATTGCTATGGGGGAAGGGTGTGGCAGGTTTCATTATTGCCTTTGCTGTGGAGTGACCATTTGACTCATGGCACTATACCTGCATTGTTTGATGCGACTGGTCCCACTACCACAGTTAACAGAGAGCATAGATCCGCTGGATCTGTTAGTGGTCCGCCTTCGGTCGCAAATAGATAACTGTTTTAAGCAGGGTGCCCCAGCACTGCAGCCCTGGGTGGGGAGTTGGGTCTTTATTTTGTTACAGCCATGTTTGGCACTAATGTTGGGTTATTACCTGCTGGTCAGTAACCTCAATGGTGGACCAATGCTGAGGGGGAGGGGGGGCAGAGAGGGGGGGACTGGCATAGGTTGACCCACTACACAATAGCAGTTACAATTATTGACTGATGCAAGTACGCATAGTTACATGGAATGTGTGGGGCCTTAACTCCCTGTCAAAATGTTACAATGAGCAGGCATAACTTGAGTGCTGGACGTGGCGAGAGCGTGGGAGGCATTAGTTGAGCTGCTCAAGCGCCCGACAGATAACACCGACCCGCCCCCTGAGTGAGAGGACCTGTGAGTGAGAGCTGAACCGATGCCCTATTGGGTTGTGACATATGGGAGAATGACAATCTATAGTCCATAGCGGCTTCCCTGGTCTAGATACCTCCCTAGCGGAATCACTGTGTCTGTTGACTTGTATGGATGAGTAGGATTCTCCACATAACTAATGACGACCAAGTGACATGCCTGGGGGGCGGGGGGGAGTTACATAGGGGGGAAGGGAAGGGTACGTTACTCTTGTTGTTTGTTGCAACCTCAATAAGCTCGGAGTGGGACAAATTATTGGGATGTCGTTCTCCTACCTTGACGGTGCAGCGCATAACTTCCCTGAGAACTCTAACACCATACTCTTTTGACAATTCCCCATGGCCCACGCATGGTGAACTCTGCACCGGAACTATGCGCCTAACCGTTCTATTTATCGACACCTGATCACATGCTGTAAGCCTTAATCCCATTGTCTTATTTGTGTACCTTAAAATTGCTGAATAAAATCTGTTTACAAAAAAAAATGAGCAGGCATAATGGGAACGGTAGAAAGCTCAGGTGGTATTCATACAGGAAATGCATCTTACATGTGCAGGGGGATGCGCTATGCATAGATGTTGGAGGGAAAGGTGCATTATATGTCATTCTGTATATGCGACGGGGGTGCTCATCTGGATCTGCCCGGGGGGTTCTGTTCCAGCTACAAATACGGATTGTTGATGAGGAAAGGTGCTACATTTTGTAAGCATTAAAATAACAACAATGGTTCAAGCACAGCCTTGCACAAAAAGAAACATTTGGTAGAGTACAAATTAAACTAGTATTGAAAACCATATAAATACATCAAAAGTAGTACCAAAAAAAATCATATGAAACATTATGTAAACAGGCTAGTTGTATGGGAAGAGTATAGCTTTCCTTAATATATATGCTCGGAACATATATCAAGGCACATTATTTTGATAATTTTGCCCCAGTCCTGGTCAGAGTTGCTTACTACCCCTTAGTGGTGGGAGGGAGTTTAACTGCTGACACCACTCTTGAAAGATCGCACTCACAGTTGCTGGGGCGGCACCATGCCGGATTGCTAAGGGATTTAGAGAGTGGATGACACAATGGGACTTCATGGATGCCTGGAGGTTACTGCATCCACTCCCAAGAGAATACTCCTGCTACTCTGGTTTGCATTCCCTGTATGTCCAACTGGATACGTTTCTCTGTAACGCAGCTTGGCAAACAAAAGTACACGAGGCAGAGTACTTAGCTAGGACTCACTCTGATCATGCCCGGTTGCTGCTTACACTTTGGTAGGACGCCCCAAGCCCTCCGCTACCAGGGTGGAGGCTTAATGTAATGTCACTGGAGGATCCGGTCTTCCGAGATACTCTTGGCGACAACATTGATAATTGGGGGGACGAGGACAGCATCTTTTTGCTTTTGGGAACGTTAAGCATAAAAGGTGGTGTTTCATGGGCAGTGCAGAGTGACCAAATGTGGCAGACATCGCAAGACAGGAGAGAAAATGGTGAATGACAATCCTACCATAGAGCCTCAGATATGTGCAGTACGGGGGGCAGTTGCTCACTCATATTCCGTATTAAGAATGCACACCAAGAGGTAATACATACCCAGGCTAACAGAAACCATGTTTTTTTTAAATTACTACTCCCACCTGTATGCACGAGCGCAGCATGTAGCGGGCATATGCTGCACACTTGTCATAGATGCCCACTTGGTGCACCTCCCAATGATGGAAAAAGAGCAGCTGGATAGCTGCTGCACGAGGCTAAATCTGAGCAAGAATTGATGGAGGCAATCCGGGCTATGGTGTGGAGAAAGGTACTGGATGGTCTCCTGGTGGAGTTTTACGTGGTCTATGTGGACTGCCTAATACCCCACTTTGACCAAACTGTACAAGGCTGCTAAGGATGTGAGAGTACTCCCAAGTAGTAAACCGGAAGCACTAGTTACAATATTGCTCAAACATGGGAGACACAGCGAGGAGGTCGGGTCTTACACACCCCTCTCCCTATTAAATGTGGATTATAAAATCCTCAGACACATTTTGGCTGACCAGATGATGCCAAGGATACAAATGCTGATATACCCGGACTAGGCAGGATTCACCTCCCACTCACCGCACCTTTCAGGACATTTGGCGGTTGATACATATAATGGTTAGGTCTGAAGCACTACCACAATCAGTACTCACATTGTCGATAGATATTTTAGAAGGCCTGCAACAAACTGTCTTGGGGTTTCTTATATGTGATGGTGAGCATGGGTCTGGGAAGCAGATTTCTCCGCTGGACCAGATTGCTTTATACGAACCCGGTAGCCCGGGTGAAAACGGGCTGCATGGTATCTCATTTTTACGTGGTGGGGCAGGGCACCAGGCAGCGTTGCCCACCGTCACTGATGTTGTTTGCAAAAGCACTGGAGCCATTGGCTAATATACTGCATTGGAGGTATACACTACCAGAGTTCTTGGATTAATGGGGTATGCCGATAATATTTTACTGTACGAGAGAGACAGCTTCTGATGTCCAGGGAGTGATTTGAGCACAGGAACATTTTGGAGGCCTTTTGGGATTGCAGGTCAACTGGGATAAGTCCTGTGCCTTTCCCCTTAGTGGTGGCACAGTGGGCCTTACACCCACTAATATGGGGTGCTCACTGCAATGGTTGCTGGCCACGATACGGTATCTGGGTGTCCGCACACTGCAACAACTCATGAACTTGAATGTCGAGTCAGCGGTGGCACCCTTGAGGCCAGTGGTTAGACACTGGTTGACGCAACCCTGCTTGGTTATGGGGTGAATCACATGAATTAAAATACTGGCCCTTCTTCGTTACTCTACTGCTTTGTGGCACTTCCCCTAGAAGTTCCTAGGACTGTTTTTCTGACTATTGATGCGTTGCTTCTGCAACTTATATGGGGCAATGGTCGGAAGTGACTGGCTCTGGCGAAACTGAAACTACTCCCCACAGGGGGGGGGGGGGGGGGGGGGGGGGAGACTATCGGTGCCAGAATATGATCTGTATTGTTTAGCGGTGCAACTGCAATGGGCAGCTCGCTGGAAGGAGCATTATTGGGGACTGTAAGGATAAGAAGCTAGAGTTCCCCCAGAGAGAGAGTTGGCGCGACTGCTGTTGACCGTGAAGGGCCTTCCAGGTGGGATCCTGATAACCACGTGGCTCTATGCATGGAAGAGGAGCCTCATTTATCCAGCGCACTCAAACCAATGTGCCGTACATCAGGGAACTCCTGCTGCAGGCTCTGCTAGCCTTACTACATAATGGCAGCTGGAGCAGACTAAACACTGGCTGGAGCTATCGACAGCAGATGACCTTTGTAGTAATGACGTGATAGCAGATTTTGGATGCCTGGGAGAGCAATATGATATTCCCAGGCGGTATTTTTTTGTTTTATGGGGCCCTCAAAAGGACCATCAGGCAATGGTGGCAGGCAGATCTACCGGAGCCCCAGCTGCACAGGGGTTTGCAGTGCATTTGTGAGATTTCAGGAAGGCACCATGTGAAATGGTTTCTCTAAAGGACTCTGCAGTCACAGGCTAAGTCGGAACTTTGACCCAGAGTTACCGCTGGGAGCAAACCCTGGAAACGCCAATTAATGACACGGACTGGACAAATATAGTAGCACTCACACCCCTGGTGTCCAGCAATGTGTGTTTCAAATTGATTCAATTTTATCATGGCCACAGGCCATATATTACACAAAAAAAGAATAAACCTCATGCACCTACATGCGGGTGCCGCTTTCCCTCGCTGTAACTAATTTGATGCCTGCCTTCTTACATATGGTATGGGACTGCCCAGTACTCTGCTCCTTCCGGACTGGAAAGGTTATATCCACAGCAACAGAGAAGCAGTTTCCCAACTCCCTGGGTCATGCCCGCTGGGATGGTTTTCCTGCCGGACGTCAGTGGCAGTCACAAATAGGTTTATAGATTTGGCACTTATACTTGCAAAACACCAGATCACACTGGTCTGGATGTCAGCTGGTGGCCCCGCTGTACACTCCTGGGTTATGGAAATTTTCTGAGGGGCTGACTGTGAAGGGGTTGCGTCGCAGTAAGAGGCTAACAGGGTACTGTGACCCCAGAGTTTGACTGAGGTCGACATCCCCACGCTGTAGACCCAGAGGGTTATATACTGTTGGACGTCTGATGATGTGGTACCAGTGTGGCACTGGGGGTTGGGGTGCTCCACACAATGTATAGTGGCCTGCACTTGCTTGCCCACGCCTCCCCGCTTGAGACGTTTGTGAGTCCAACGATTACATGTCCCTGGGCACACCTCCTCTCAAGGACTCTGCATTACATACCATGTAATTTTCCATCTCGCTTTGGCAGGTCTGTTTATTATTATTCACGGTTTTGCTTAGTTAGGAGTGTAGTCACTATGTTCATAATATGTGGATACCAAAAGAGCGGGATTAGACAACTTGGATTTGACGTGGCAGTGCGGGGGATTGTCTAGGTCCACCTAGTTTGTCTATGTTGATACTTAATAAAATAGGTTTTCAAAGGGGGAGAAAAAAAAAAAAGAACTCTCCAAAGCTGCAGCCAAACCAACCTATTTCAAGTATCCACCCTTCGGTTCCACACTGGTGGATACGATTTAAGTGGTGGCCCCCTCATGGAGGATTTTTCTTCTCAAAAAGTGACAAAATTCCTTTCTGTCTTGTGACTTAAAACTTTTGTAAAATTTTTTCACCAATCCACTTCTTCTATTTTGACCTTTTGTGCTTCTTGGAGTAATTTTCACTGAAATCTTTAAAAAATCATCTCTCTGGTTCACCTTATTGGACTAGAGATATTTCGTTTTAGTCATATTTTACTCCTAAATTTTTTTTCTTTATTTTAAAATTGATTGTGGAGTTTTATCAAGTTTTGTGTGACATTCTTACTATTGTGTTACACTGCTTACATGCTTTACACATTGCCTTTGATTTAAGCCGGACTGCTTAGTGTGAAGTTACCTGAGATTCAGCATAGGTTCATTTAATTTTTGTGACATCTAGCAGGTGATGGCCTTATCCTTTGAGGTGGACACCTGCCCCCCACCCCTCAAAATAATCCACTTAACTACATTCATTAGAGGATTGAAGGAATATTTTTTTAATTAGCAGTTAAAAAAAATATGGTATCTACTTTTACTGCATCGTATCATAAAATCAAAAGCTTAAACTTACAAACCTTAATTGGTCCGTTTCGTTCAGGTCTCAAAAAACGTGCTACGTGTCTCACACAACAAGTCAACACTGATGTTTTACTTTCTAAACACTAATGGGACAGTGGTGTCAATAGTATTACGCTAAAGTCAAACTTAAAACAATTTTGAAATCCGTGCAAAAGACTCTAAATCACGCAGAGCTTTTCCTTTGAGGCGAGGTGATAATTAGTTTGCATATGGTTGCTTCCCTTTTCTAACGTACAACTTTAAAAAAAAACAGTATAATGGAATATTAGCCAGAGAACGAATTGATAGTTAAAGCATCCACTCAGTCATTTCTATCAATTTATTTTTGGTTGTCTTACTGTCAACCATACTTTAGGGTCCGTTTAACTTCTGGGGTGTGCATACTACCACTTCTGTTCACACACCTGCGTGAATTTGTAAATAATTTTTACTAAACAAACTTCCTTCAACACTGGTTACTTTAAATACAATAGCGTCTTATACACGAACAGTTACTTTTTTGAACAATTGTGTGCCTACTTTGCATACTTGTTACTACATAAACGTTTCTCTTACTAAACACCCATGTTTACCTTAAAACTATTGTTGCTTGCACAGGATCTTGTTGCTGTATCCAAAAGATACTGCACACTGGTGTTGCACAATGCATATAAAACTTACATACTTATTTTACTACACCGGTGTTATTATGTAAACTTATTCTTGAAGACTGTACATGGTTACAATCCGCTGGATTACTATGCTACTATACAGACCCTTGGGCAAGCATTGCATTATGCAGATATGTTATGCATTAAAACTTCATAACTGTTTACACTTTCCTAAAGTACAGAACCGATAGAGTCGAATTTGTTAGTAGACATATAATCATGTTTCTATATACAACTGATACTTCATGGAATTGGGTGCTAATTTTAGTTGACAATTAGTGACAATCACATGTACAGAAACATTTAAAAACTGTGCAAAGTGATAATTATGTTTAGAATAGCGATTGGGTGAACAAATCAACAATTAGGCATCGCTTGTTTGAAGTAATGATTGCAAAAGCTACTTTGCTACGGTATCTACATTAATAAGTACATACAACTCCTGTTTTTATATAAGTTTATATGTATATATTTACAGACTGTTGCATTTACAATTGTTTATACCCAGACATTACTGTATATAAAAGAACTCCTATATAAAGTAGCTATTGTGCATGTCTCAGTGCAATTGTGTGAGGATTTTAACTGTTCCCTATTAATATTTGGCTTTGGCTCAGTAAAACAAAAAATCAGAGGAAAATGAAAACAGTAATCAACTGCAGTTATTTATCACAAGGGTCTGACAGACCCAATCCAGGAGGAAGGAACTAACCAAGCTTCAGATTTGAATCCACCCTATAAAAGGCCTCTATCCGGTTTGTTGACAGTCTAATGCTCAGCGTTTGGGTTTTTTACTTTCCATTTAAGATGCCTGCGCTGGGGACATCCTCTCCAACAACAGGTTTTTCTTTTTAGGTCTAACTACAGGCAGCTTTAACTGTCTAGAAGATCTCATATCATCAATTCTAAAAAATGTTTTTAAAAAATAGGCCCCAGAAAGCGTAGCTTTGGGTCTGCCTACTTCACCCATTAACTTTCATGTGTTGGATTGTTTAAGGGTTGTGTTCCTCATCATACAGAGTTTGGTTACTGTTACTGGGGGTTTTATGGTCCTCTGATTAGATGCAGGAATGGGGAGAGTTTGTTCAGAAATGTAAGTCAGGCTGGCTGTCTAGTCTCCTGACCTACTTTGACTGGGGTGGTTGGGTGTTGCCCATGTTGCTATATCGCTTGGGTCTGGAGATTGTATCCTGAGCTGATGTTTGCAATGCAGTGCACCTGTCGCATATTGACCATTATTGCTGCTTACTTGAAATGATAATAAAGAAATTTTAAAAAACAAAAACAACTTTGATGTGCTTTCCTTGTTGCAATTACTTGGCTGGGCTGACCATCAAGACCAATACATTCTGTGGATGGTTAAATTGTTGCGTTTGTGGTCGATTAGGTTTTGGTGATGGGGTATCAAGTAGTCCTTCTGTTGGACTTGAGATGTGGCATGACTTGTAGCTTGTAACTGAGAGCCAGGCTGTGTTCCACAATGTATTTTCTTTAGTAATAAAGTTTTAATTGCTGATTGATGACCTTTTTTTAAATTTAGGAAGTGTGTGCAGTTTGGATCCCTTGGCAGGTCAGGGATATCACTAGCACATTAGTTTGTTGTGCGTTGCTGTCACAACAACATGTTGGATTCACGGTAGTTGTTGTTCACAAATAGGCTTCTCAAAGATACGATGTTTAGCTTTGTGTGCCTTTCAACTTGACGACATACAATGCAAACCTCTTCTTCTGAATCATTTTCATGACCCTTTTCCTTGAGGGTACAGCTTGACCTTGCTTATGCAGTCTGTTCTGCAAATGGCTTTTCTCCCAGCCTCCGTATTGTTGTAGTCCAAGGTGTGCCTTCATTATGAGGTTTTCTTTGTAGGACAGCTGTGGGCAACACAAAGGCACCCAAATGTTAAACACTTTACCTAACAAAAAGCTCAACCTTGTTTGTAATATGGAATCCTATGAGAAGGTGGCTTGTGCTGACAACTCTGGAGTCTCTCATGAAGCAAGCCGTACACCCCAAAAATTAGCTGCCCTGTTAAACTTCTGTTAAAATAAATCTACTAATCCGCTGCTTCAAGACCCACTTAAGGTTTTAGTCCTTTAACTGAATGCCCTCTGGGAGTAGGAGGAGGCACTTAAGTAGGAGACAAGGGTTCTTGGTCATTACAGCATGGCCCCTACATAGTAGGTCACTACATTCAATACATTACATCGTTTCAAGGTGGAGACCCTCCCAACTGCACTCTTTGTTTTAAATGTTACTTGGTTCCCCTTACCTTTTTTTAATCAAGTAATCAGTACCCTCAACTTATTTAGCCCCTACCTTACTGTCAATATAATGCCCCATGATGCAGTGCCTCTGATGTAGTGATCCATGATGACATGAGATGCATCTGAGAAATGGAAGTCATTCGCTGGCTAGAGAGATGGGAAGGGCAGCGGGATGGATGGCCTCAAGAAGATCTCTGGGCCAATCGATTAAGTTCAGGGATTGGCCTCGGCTAGAGAAGCAGGAAGTCCTAAAGGTTCAGATAAGGAACCCAGAAACTCCAATCCACAAGCAAAGAACAAGTGTACAGATACAACATGTTAGTAGGTGTCATAGATTTTAAAATACCCTACTCTCTTCTTGCTTCCCATTTGCTTAAGTGTGGCACAATATTCAGTGCTTTACATCAGTGCAATAAAAAAACAATTCTAGTTAAAAGCGGATCCTGGACCTTATGCATTTATTTATTGAGTAAGACAATCATACGCAAGAGGATATCATGGTTGCGCCTTGTGCTCATGTTGGGTGATGAGATGGCTTAGGGTGATTCAAAATTTCTCACTAGGCCTCCTGCTCTTGCCCCCGTAAACTAATAATTATAGTTTTACTTTTATTTTCATGTCTATCTAGCTGATCAAGACAAGGCCATTGGCGTAAAAAGATATCACTTGTCGTCAAGCAGCCAAAAGGATGGAAAAGCAGCTGCAGCAAATTCCTGCCCGAAGAACAAAGCACCCACATCTCAACAAACTGTCACTTGTCAATCACGCTGCTTGTCAGCTGTAGGCAAACACAAAAATGAAAGGAAAATACCTCTTTAGGTCGCCTTTATAACTTTTTAAATCAACGTACATTAGCCGGATTAGGTAAAGCGCATTAAACGTGTATTTGAGAAGTAGTATGTGTTTAATACAAAAACACCAGGGGGGGGGGGCTGCCATTTGGCACTATTGATAGCTCATGGAGCTACCAATTCTATCTGGACTTATTTATGGACTAGGAAAGTCTGGGTACCCCAACAGGATACCAAACCATTGGAGTCAAACTAAAGTCACTTGAAACACGTAGCAATGGAGGATCAAATTGTCTGGCAAAGTTAACTAAAATCAGTTGCTAGGAAACACAAATTATATGGCAAGAGTGAGGCACCACTTTCCACTAAAAACAACTTTTCAGGGAAATAGTACGTTTCATGTTCAATGCGTATGGCCTCACTAGGAAGCCTGTTGCGATAAAGGCCTTCCCTTAGTACATTTAATGAGCAAGTTTACAGAATCTAGGCAACATTGTTACCTCTTCAAATGCCAAAATACAGTACTCAACATCTGAAAGTGACCAGTACATTTTTTGTTGAGTGTCTGGTACGGCATTGCATGAGGTGTGTAGATCAATTTATTATCATTTGAACTTCTTTAGCCAATCTTTTTTTAAACTTGCAAATTATGCTTTAGATGATGATTATGCTGCATATTCAAATTTATATGGAAAATGCAGTGGCCGCACTACCATGTTTTCCCATCAACCCTTGCAAGTGGTCTATTCTATAAGGGCATTTTAAGAGTTGTGCTCTGTCCTTCCTCCACCCAGTCGATTTCACCTTATTTAGTAAGGTTGTGGGCAAGTAAGACGCTTAACGGGACTGACCGAGACCAATCTAGACACCTATTTTCAGGTGCCCAACCTCCCAGTCACCCGGCTGGTATAACATAGGAACGAATCTGTGGAAGACTGCACACCTATGAACCGAACACATTATGTGTGCATGGATTAAACAGGAAGCCTTAAGCATGGGTCACAGAAGTGATAGCTCCGCCACCTGGGACTTCAGAGACCCAGGGAATCAGTGGACGAGTGGGTGCTGATCCACCACCTTCTTCAACAGAATCTACCACAGCAATAGTAGTGAATGAAGCAGAGATATTAAAGTAAGTTAGGAACAAGATAAGCGAAACCCATTGAAAGACACTTCGCAGATCTTCAACTATACTCATTGCTAAATTCAGACCTCTAGTGCTGCAGTGAGCAAACTCACATAATGAATATGCCACTACAAAGAATAACACTTTATCATTCTTTAATGGCACCTTGTCTCTATAGGTATAAAAAAAAAAGCTGCACATGCTGCTCCAGGACAGTGCAAAAACTCATTATTAGGGACCAAACCAATGAATTCAGCATTCCTTCATCAGTCCACCAAAAGTCAAAACAGCAATACAAGAATGTAAAGGAACGCACCTTCATGGAGCAGCAGAACACTGGAAGAGCCCCAACCATTGTTTAACAGACTCCTTATTCTTCCTGGGAGGAGACACTTCTGTTTAAATCCAGTGTGTAATTTGGATGGCAGGTTTTTAAGAACTGCGCCCACTATCTGTCTATTAGAGGGCTTTTCAAAGTGCAGCTTGAGAATTAATAGTAAATACAGTTCCCTTATATAAGGAAATGCATCTTTGCATGTTCACCCCCACAACCAGACCTCAGTGCCAGTGTTCTAACCCTTGCCAAAGAGTATGTCTAATTGATTATCCCCAATTGGAAAGTACTAACTTAAGTCACTAGTATATGGCACCCAAGGCAGGTAAGGCAGTGTGTCCACCCAGGGCTGCAGCACTGATTGCGCCGCCCTGGGTGTACCAAAGTACAAAATGGCACCAAGTTTGCCTCTACAGACTGGGAGGGAATTGTCGGCCTCTAATCCAGCTTTGCATTCAAATCAATGGCAAAGCCACCACTACCCACAACAATATATGTAAGTCTACCCTAAGGAAAGACTAGAGAGCCCTATGGCAGGGAGCTGTACATTATTAACTAGGACATGTATGCATATATGTCTAAGCAACAAAACCTCCAAAGTGTCATTCTGCTATGGAAATGTTAGTAGCCTCATTAGCTAATACTGGGTTACCAGCTGGCACCCCAGTCTGGCTAACTTCTGAATGGGACTACCTAACTGGGTACTGTAAAGTATCAAATTAATGATGGCATTAAACCCTCCCTGGTGCCCAGGTCGAATTTAATGTCACTATTAAAGTAACAAAGGAGGGAGAGGAAAACAGAACTTGGGTGGTCTTCAGTCCAAAAAGTTACAGGAGGAATGAGGAATTCCTCCTGTTGGAATTAGGGCCCTCACACACCCCACCGGGTGTCATGCTTCATCATAGGGTGTGCTCCTCGTCAGGTCGGTGCTGCAATACCCGACGGACTCCCTATGAGGGGTTCTTCGATGGAGATCTTTTATTCCAAAGTGCCGTTGGGTGTCGTGGGGGTGAGGGGCCTAGGGGTGTATATGGATGTGGTGCAGGTGAGTGCTCCAAGTGAGTATAAAACTGGGGGTATGGAAGTTCTCCAGAGAATTATTTTAATCAACGAGACCTCCAACCAGATTAAAAACAGAGTGGTGCACTGCTGAAATGGTGCAATATCAAGTGGTCTTGAAGCTTACTTCCTAAAAGTGAATATTCACTGATGTAATATATAATCTCGATTTAGGTGGATCAATATTGTATAACCTAAGACTGTTTGCTATCTCTCACAATGAGCCTTTTACAATATCGTTCAATCCTGTGAACTCATTAATTTACAGCAATGGGTGAAGGAATCCACCCACAAAGGAGGACACATGTTGGACCTGGTGTTCACTAATGAACAGTTGATGGGACCTCTTGAAGTTCTACCAGTATGCTGGTCAGACCACTGTCTGATCATTTTCCAGCTGTATAATCTGGGACTGAATAAACTACATCAAAAGACGGATCGGGTATTTCAAAGCAGGAACTGGAAGGGCCTCTTAAAGAGGGTACAGACCGTCCCGGTTCTTGCACCAATTGAGACTTATGACTACGATAAGACAGTGGAAGAGAACTATATAGATTATTGTAATAATATCAGTTCCCAGTTAGACCGAGTGGCCCCCTTAAAGACTCATAAAAAAGTTGGTAGACCGTCTGCCCCCTGGTTCACAGATAATCTTAGAACCCTGAAACTCAGCTGCAAACAAGCAGAAAGGAGATGGCGCAGAGGTTATACCGAGAGGGATAAGGCCCTTTGGAAACTTGCCTTAGCAGGTTATAGAAAAGAAATTGTGTTAGCAAAGACGGAGTACTTTGCCAACTGTATCCTGAAGGCACAACATAACTCTAAGGAAGTCTTTAGGATTGTAGATACCCTGCTTAAGCCTGAGTGTGTCAAGAATGAGATTGTGCCTAGCCAAACACTATGTGATGGACTGGCCTCCTTTTTTGAGGAGAAAATAAAGAACATCATTAATGATCTTGATCCTAGACACTCACCTATGAAACTGGGACTATGGAACCATGCAGAAAGGAGGATATTACATCCTCTGGACCAGTTCAATGTTCTCTCTTCGGGGGACTTTGAAAAAGTGGCCATGAGTATCTCCTCGGGTTCGCCATTGGATCCCCTACCACATAAAATCTGGAAGGAACTGTCTTTGGAGCGATTTCCAGTATTACGTCAAATTTGCAATCAGTCCTTGATCGAGGGCTCAGTACCTACATGCTGGAAGCAGGCATCAGTAACGCCACTGCTAAAGAAGACAACATTGGATCCAACCTGCATGAAAAACTATAGACCAATTTCTCTACTACCATTTCCTATAAAAATTCTGGAACGAGTGGTCAGTAAAACAATATCTCAGTTCCTAGAAAGTAACAATGTCCTGTATAAGATGCAATTTGGATTCCGCCCAGGACATGGTACGGAGACGGCCCTGGTGACCGTTATGGACAATCTGCGCATGCGACCGGACAAGGGACAAGCGGCGGTTTTGATCCACCTCGACCTGTCCGCCGCATTCGATACGGTGAACCATGGGATCCTCTTGTCCAGATTAGAGGAGGTGGGAGTGACGGGAACCGCTCTGAAATGGCTTCGCTCCTATCTTTCTGACAGACAGCAAGCAATTGCTCTTCCCCCTTTTCGTTCCAGTTTCTCAAACATACCGCAAGGTGTCCCACAGGGATCAGCGATAAGCCCCATCCTTTTTAATATATATATATGAGCCCACTACCTTCAATTATAAGATCTCACGGCGTCAATTTAGTTAACTATGCTGATGATACTCAGCTTATCTTGTCCTTAGAAGGTGAGCATTCGGTTCCTGTGATAGATTTCGATGCATGCCTGCAGGATATAGCAACTTGGCTTAGGGAGAACTCACTCCAATTTAATTGTGAGAAAACTGAGATTTTATACTGCACTACAGGAAGGGTTCCTCCTCCACTTCCATCTAACTTTTGGCCTAGCACGGATAGTGCACCAGTGACTCCTAACCCTGCTGTACGTAACTTGGGTGTAACATTTGACAATAAACTGACGCTGGAGAAGCAGGTTAATAAGATAGTCGGGAGCTGTTTCAGTTTGTTGAGCTTTCCGAAAAATATTCCCACTTTTCTCATCAGAGGCAAGGATGTTGATAGCCCGAAGCACCATCCTGGGCAGATTAGATTACTGTAATGCTCTGCTTCTGAACTCACCACAGTATCTGATCGAGAGACTGCAGAGAATACAGAATATGGCGGCAAAGATAACTTTGGGACGACCATGTCGTTCCTCTACTCTGCAAGCCCTTTCGGAGCTACACTGGCTGCCAGTCCTCCAGAGAATTCATTTTAAAGCCCTTTGCCTGTTGTTTAAAGCTTTACATGGACAGGGGCCAAAATCTCTGCAGCAAAGTTCTAGCTGGTATACTCCACCTCGGCTGCTCCATTCCTCATCATCTAACCTTGTGAGGGTGCAGAGAGCTAAGAAAGTTAAGTCAGGAGGTCGAGCTTTTTGCATAGCAGCCCCTCGACTCTGGAACACACTTCCACTGGATATTAGACAAATAGATAATCTGACGCAGTTCAGAAAAAGAATTAAAACCTGGTTATATCCCCGGGCTATCTCCCAGTTCTCCCGCTTAACTCTACGCTGATAGTATTCTTTGTTCATCCAACACACACTCTAACATAGCGCCAGGTTACCCGTAGGGTGTCAGTTGCGCTCTATAAGCAATTATAATAATAATAATGACTACTGCATGTTCTCCTACTACTTATGTATTCTGGTATTTCTCTTCTTATGCCTTGCAAGGTCTATGTAACATTTGAACGACTGTATCAGTGTCGGCCTCTACAGGTGAGCCGGGGCAGGGGTTGGGGGGGTGAAAGTAACAAACAGGATAGGGAAGTTAAAATAAATAAATAAAACCACTTAACTTGCGCTTGCTGTATCGCCAAGTTGGAGAGCGCAGGGAAAGTGGATTTATTTATTTTACATTCCCTATCCCATCGTTTGTCACTTTCAGCCCCCACCCCACCCCTTCGCGCTTACCTGCATGGGCCAACACTAGACTGTATATTGCTTTTAAAAGCCAATAAAATATTTGGAACAAAAAAAGGGTGTTCAAACGAGCCTGACTGGACTAAGTAAAGGTTTTGCAAGGTTTTGTATTCCACGATAAGGCTTCCAAGCCATTTCATAGAGTACACCCAGATTCTCCTACCATAGGAACACAAAATCCAGGGAGGCAGCAATACAGTTATAGATCATTACACTGGCAAATGCAACTATTTCACTGCTGGGGTGCATGTACTAGTGTGATTTAAAAAAATAAGTAATGCTATTTGGATTTAAAGTTAACATACTTTCAGATACAAAAGTCTGAGGTTGGTGTGGTTAATACGCTATTGTACCGTATCCAAACCTGGGATCACCATAACCATTTATTTTGCCCACATACACCGATAGTCTGCAAATCAGGCTATTTAAGTATTACCATCTGCTACAAATTGCACGGTGCTTTGTCATTTGCAAATCATTAAGTACATAAAACACATTTGATAGTACCTTAGCCAGTCTGACCTGCTTAGGCAATAACCGTATTCCCTTATGTTTTCACCAACAGAGTTGTCCTTTAGCATATTTATACCCCAACACCGAATTAAAAAAAATATGTATTTTTTTATGGAATTCCCAAACCCAGGGGTGTTCAAGCAATGTAATAACCGGTATGAAGATCATGTCATCACTCTGTGTTATTTGTTCTATCAACCATAGGAGGAAAAGACATAAGCTTGCCCTGCCAGTGTTCAATTTAGTGGCCAACACAGGCTGGACAGAGATCTCTGGAAGGGACATAGTTCCTGAGTAGGATTTGTTAAAGTGGCAATGTATCCTCCTTCTGACATACGACTTGCAGCAACGTGCACAAAACCATAGGGGACACAGACCTTGGTTCTTATCTATACAAGACATCCCATTCCTCATCAGGACACTCTAGTTTTGTCATAGTGTTAATCCGCCAATGGACGTTCAAGAAGCTCAAACCCCAGACACAGGTCCTCCATTGTACCACAGTTCAATCTCAAATACACTTGCTCCTTTCTTGAGAGCACAAACCTAAATGTCAGGTTATAACAATAAGCATTTGACTTGGGCTTTTTTTCTGTCGATTCTTTATTACATTTTTCAAAAATTACATAAACAACGATCAACAATCAAGTAACGTCATATAACTTGGGCTGTTTCAATCCACTTCTTCAGCAGGGTTGTTCTCCCGCTTATACAACTTAAAATAAACAGCACTGGTGACCTCAGTGTTAGCCATACTTCTATCACCCACCTAAATTTCTGAAAACAATTTTATTCGCAATAAAATAACTATAAAGAAAGAGGAAAGCAGCATGTTGCGGTCTAGAATAAAAAAATACATTCATGTATTGCTATTTCATTGCCACAAATACATTGATGTGGAAATAAAAGTACACCTGCTTATAATCCTATGGTTTTACATATTAAGAAATATCTCACCTTCAACCAGCCCTCACCAGGCTCTAACTGTAGATACATCTTAACTCGTTTCACAAATAACACAAATTTCACTTAAATAAGTGAGCCAACATTCAATATCAATGTATGAAAAGTAAGTGCACTCTGCTGTTTAGTAAGATTTACTAGCATTAATTTGAAGTAAACATTTGATGTAAGAGTTTATTAGTGTTGCATCACCTGGAAGAAATTCTGGGAGACTCCTCCTTACAAAGATGCTTTAGCGGAGTGCTATTTGAGGGCT
This sequence comes from Triturus cristatus, assembly GCF_964204655.1. NCBI lineage: Eukaryota > Metazoa > Chordata > Amphibia > Caudata > Salamandridae > Triturus > Triturus cristatus. The sequence continues at coordinate 1,065,753,662 of NC_140581.1, forward strand.
TCAGTTATGCTCAGCTTTCTTTAGTTCTCACCACAGCATATCAACAGGGTAGAAATTTGGACTTTAATTGACCATTCTAAAATATTGATGCTTTTCGTTTTCAATCATTCAGTTGTAGATGTATTGGTGTGTATTAGATTATTGCCATGTTGCAAGTTCCTCTTTCCACTGTGAATTAGCTGTCAGGCATCTGGCCTAACCTTTTCCTCTACAGTATGCTGGCACAAGGAGGAATTAAAGATGAAATAAAGGACTGAAAGACCCAGGCGCCATGACTGCAAAGCAAGACCAAAAATATCACCCCTCTACCACCATACTTGACCTGAAGTTCTCATTGGGATACACATGGTTTGATTTTCATTAAACATCTTGCGCATCATAGCTGAACAACTCCACTTTGCCTAATCTGTCCAGAGGACTTTACTGCAGAAGTCATCTGGTTCATTAAGGCTCCATTTCAAAGCCCAAGCCACGCAACAATGTTCTCTTCGGAGAGAATGAATTTATCCTGTGAAAACCATACTTGTTCAGCTTTTAACCAATGATGGAGTCATGAACTCTAAATGTTTGCCATATTGACAGATCACTGTAGATCCCTAGATGTAGCATGGTTTTAGGATTCTTTACGATCTCTAGAAGTAAACAATCAATCATACAGCCTGATCCTTTTGGATTTTATGGGACACTAACCAGCTTGGCGTTTGATATCTTTTCAGGAAGGCATGATGGGTTACCACAAACCTGAATGCTCGAATTGAACCTGAGATAGTTTCTGATTTTATATAAAGGTGGTAGTGTGTACTGCAGGTCTAGCGATTATATGCACTTGTTTAGCAGCACCAAATTCTAATGACCTCCTTAACTGATATGGAAGCAGTAAGGGTGCATTTACGTTTCATAAAAGGTTACTGAATGTTGGCTGTTTACTAAAACATTAGGTGGAACATGCTACATGAATGTCATTTTTCTCTATGTAAAACTTTAGACCATGAAAAAGGTGTACATTTTTTTTTACCTCACTGTACATGCTAGACAGTAGTGCTCTGCCGTTGTAAAAAAAAAAAAAAATGTACCAGTGGAATAAATATAACATTGGTACATCGTACACACCGAATGAAGCGCCTGAGTGGAAATGGTTTTTAAAATACAACTACTATGTAGAGCACAAAATGACACACGCCTAATTGCCTTCTATTTTCCTTAACAGCTGTTTAGGAATTCCCAAACTGCTAGCCATGTGTTTCCTGTGTCAGGTCCGAGAAACTGACAAAGTAAGATTTTGTGTGTCCCTAAATTCAAATAGAGCACTTTGTTTGTAAGTTCAATGAGGTAGATGGCTCCCAACGTCCATTACTCAATACACCAATTCTTTCCGGGTCTGGTGGCTTAGTGGAATAATGCGCCCACTGTAGGGACCTGTGTTCTACCTCATGGTCACAGGTTCAAACCCCGGTGGGTCCACTCAGCCTTTCATCCTTCGGAGGTCGATAAACTGAGTACAGCTGAGTTGGGCAACAATAAACATCTGTTATTCAGCCTTAAGATACCCTGGGGTGAACGTGTGCTTTACAAATATACGTTATGTATCCAGCTTTCACCCATCCACACTCCTAATGGAAAAGTCATCTTTCAATGCATAATGGATCTAACAAAACAGATGCTGGTCAGGCTCGCTCACAAAATTAGGTTAGGAGGCCTGTTGCCTGCTCCAAAACAATGTTGCAATAAGTTATACCACTCAAATATTCCACATATAAAACAGTGTTTCCACTCCTCCAATCTGGTTACCAAGTTCAGAAGTAGAATGTTCTTGAATACGTTCCTATCCATAGAATCTGTGCTCCCCTGTACAGAGACTTAAATAACTGTTCACGATCCTTGTTTGGAGACTTCCCACTGCACATGTCTAGTCATTGACATTAAACATCTGATTTTACTAAAACATTCACTGGTGTTCCTTAACTGAAGCAATAGGTGGAACATTCTCAATAACACAACAACACGTGTTCCAAATTCTGCAGCCTAATTAGCATGGGCATGTGTTATAACATATGTACTGTGTTAATGGCTTCTACCCTCTTCCTTCAGTCCCATTTCTCTGGCCGTTGACTCTTTTATGCCCTTCACTTAACTAACAATTGTTTTTCCTTGACCTGGAAAACTTGTACATTCTTAAGTTACTCACTTGCAAGCCTAGTGAGCACAGGACGAGGGCCTATACAAACTCCTTGTAGTGTGTGCCTTGTACATCCTCTTTGGAAATTTCACTCCACTGGGTTACTGTTATGTGAGAGTTTTCCACTCATCTGTCTCTTTGGAAAAAGTAGTTCTGGGAAGGACCTTTTCCAAAAGGCCAGCGAGAGGCCCGCAGGATAACTCTGAAGTGTTGATGTAATCCTCGTGAGTTCAATACTGGTGTTGATCCTCCTGGAACTCTGGTGGCTGGCCCTCCTCTTAGCTTGGCTGCAAGCTTCAACCTCCCTTCTTCCCTCGGTCTCTCCCACAGCAGTCTCAGGAGCAGAGTTACCACACTCCATTCACTGCACACTAACTGACTGTGGATTCTGGTTTTCTTGGAAACTAATCCAACAGTAAGTAGCACTCTGTCACCTGTACAATGCGTCCTAATGCTTAAAACGGCTCTCGGCACTGTTATCTTACACAATGACCAAAAACAATCAGTAATTAGGGCTCCATGAAATAGCATTTCGCTATTACTGTAAAAAAATTACATTTCATCTGTTCAATGCGTTCTAGCATAATTAACATACAGAGTGTCAAATATGGAAAACCATCTTATTTTTCTTCTTCATATTTTGAGTAAGCAAACACTACCTGTTCGTACTGAATTTACATTAAGGACCTGTAAATGTAGCGTTCGAGGAAAGATTGCAAATATCTTAATGCTGTAGCTCATAAATTGATTGATATATGCTCATAATGTGTTGCACATGCCCTCGAGCGAATATTGCAACAATGTTAACAGGTCTTCGAGAGGAAAAAAAAATTGTTTCCACGCAGCCTTCTCCCACAGCAATCTGACCTTCTGTAACCCACTCTGGTCTTCAATCTGGCCCTACAGCTACCGCTCCTTTAAGGAGTCGCAATGATCACCAGACACGCCTACCAGCCAGATCTAGCCAATCAAAGCAGTCTCCAGATACCTGTAATACTACTATTTCTTCCAGCACAGGGTCGATATTCAATTTTTGGTGTTTGTCAGCGCTATCAACAAGAGAATTTCAACCAACTTAACTGTACTTATTTTATCAATCTCAGACACATGAAAGGTTGTCTCAGCTCAGCCAGGATTCTTAACTGCAACCTGCGTGTTGGCTGCTTCATTAAGTGGTCTGGTATTTCAACTGAAAACAAAAAAACATAACTCCCATGTTGACCATTGAAACATAGGAAAGGTTAATATGCTGTTCACATGCTCTCAGTTCTACTCGTCTTTAAATATCTTCTGAAGTTCACTCTCCTTCCCTGGTGCCATCATTGGAGAACCAACAACAACCATATTCAGAAACAAAATCACATATAACCGACTTTCCTGCCTCCAGGCTGCCTTCAGCAAGCTCCTCCTGCACTACTTGCCCTTCCAGTTTAACGCCGTCCACTATTGCCCTGAAGCTAGATCAACACTTCATAAGTCTCAAATACATATTGCGTTAAACACTGATGAAAAGGATAAATGATAAGAAACGGACCGGAAAATAACAGGTTAACTGTATTGCAAATTAAATTTACATCCTAGCGCAGCAGTTCTGGGAAAATTAAGTGCTTGGGCCTCATGTTTACTATCAACGGAGGAAGTAAGAGCTTGTCTAGATTGTGTTCATAAACTGATGGTTGAGATTTAAACCTTCAATTCAGGAAGTCTTCCTCTGCAGTCCAAGTCCTTTGCTGAATGAACTGTTGTGGTTGGGAACAATCTACCCCTGTAGTCCATCCACTGCTCAGTACTTGCTTAGGGATAGGATAAAAGTACACGTTTTCAAAAGATACGAAATGGCAGTTGCATAAGAAGTGGGGCAAATCAGCATATAGGCATAACTCGCATTCCCAAGATATGTTACACAGGTGACCAAATTCACTGACTTCTAAGACAACTTACTCCATATCTAGTTCTACCATTCCATGTTTAGTCCGTCAAGTATTTTTTGCTTTATAACATTGAGATGCATTAAAAGGGTTACAGTACATCAAACATCTCGAAAACTTTGGTCTTCAGTGTACTCTAGTACTGAAATTCATGCTTTAACCCCCTTGAAAATTAACACTTTATATATTTGCCCTATAACAACTTCCCATCCGATGTAAGAGCAGAGAGCAGTCCACAAATCCTGCCTTTTCCAATCCCCAGCATCCTTGTTGTAGCACTGCCCTTAAGTCACTGATCTGTGCTAGTGTTTACATTCTTAATGGTAAGGGCCCTTTGCAAATGGCTGACATAGGTGCGGTTGGAAAATGCATCTCCCACGCCCACCTACCAACAACACGATGGAAGGGTTTATATTAATGGAAACACGGCCTAATTTTTCAATTAAATGTCTAATCAGTTCGGTCACAATTTAACGTATCCAGTTTGAAGCCAAACGCTGCAACTAGTCCATCAATACTTTTGAGGGAGGAGACATGATCGCGACGGATCCATTCTGTAGTGCCGCTTCTGCCAGCATCAACGGGCGTTCAGCTTTCATTTCCTGTTCCTCGACTCCGGGCTTAAAATACTCCATAAATCCAGACAGAGTTGGGCAGCTATACGGCTGGCCATCGCCACACATAAATGACATTTTATACATATACCTAGCGCCCCCCGCCCCCGCAAAAAGAACACGCCCGGTCACCAAGTACTGAGAAGCAGAATGTGAAGTAAAAGGGAACAGCTGATCACAATGTATGTGGGGCTCCAACCAAAATGTATATTCCACCCTTTTCAGCAATTAGATAGTCATCACCGAGTTCAGCTACATTAAAATAGGTTTCTTCTCATTCAAATGTTGCCACAAGCAGAGAAATTCCTCCTCTGTATAGAGAGCCACAGTGGCTAATCTACGACGTTGCTAGGTAACAGCCACACTGCTGCCTCCACAAGTGCCATACCGAGTCAATTTATATTGTTTTGAAATGCATCGCATGCCTATGGAAGCAAAAAGAGAGCTTGCGCTCCTTCGCTATCTGCACGCGGAGAGCATTAATGCAACAAAAAAACACCACATACATATCTGGCCAACTGGTGAGGGCACCGTACGGAGGTAACGTGCACTTTGCAGAAGGTCGGACAGTGTCATATATCAGGGGCCGCCGCTGAGCAGACATAAATCCCAACATAGCACGACGCCAGCATACCCCATGAGTTTTCACTATGGAATAAAATCTTAGCTGGGGGCCACCGCTGTCTGTCGGTTATCTGTTTTGGAGTTGAAAAAACACATTAAAAAAAAGGGATTAACGTTTTAACTTCGAAAACCTATTGGAGAACGCTATTTTCTGGTTTATTTCACGTACTTTGATAAGTCAGAAAAAGCCTCGACCTGGAGATTCTTTTTTTGTGTGCAAAATGTATTTTTCACGGATATGTGGATACGTTTTACCCATTTTCTTTCTAAATGTGCCTCATAAAAACCAAACGAAATAATCGAAGTCACGATTGGTAAATACAAATAGACCATAATGTTACGGGTTATCATTGTGAAACTTTGGCGAGTGATGAATAGTGTGAACAGTGAAGAATTGTGCCAACAAAAATGTCCGTGCTGAGGAAATCTCGTTAGTGTCTTTTTCGGAAATATCCTAATCGTGGCCAAGACAGATGTAGGAATCAACAGCTAAACATTGGTTGTTACGGATTTTGGTTGCGGTGGGGGGCACAAGGCCTTGAACGATCGGACTGACTGGGGGTATTACCCCCATAACACCCCCTACCTAATCTCCCAAACTGTAAGTGTGATTACTGTTAACGTTACATATCTGTTGTTTTTGCGTCATTATAAGCAGACTGGCCCCGCACCACCAAGATGGAGAGGGGTAAGTCCCCTGTGTTCAGTGGCCCCGGAGCTGTGGTGTGTTGGGGCTATGCGCGCAGGGTGCTGGAAGCCTCCACGCCGCTTGGCCTCAGAGAGCAGAGCCACCGTCTCACCCAGGAGTAACAGCTGCATTGCAGACATAGCTCAGTGCCTCTCATTAGGACGGGGAATCCCTCATGTCACATTCAAGCCCACCTCCTCCAGGGAGGGGGCGAGCCCGAGATGCCTGGCGCTTCATTGGAAACTAATGAGAAACAGTGAGTTATCCACAGAGGGAATGCATGCGCAAGGCACGAGCCTCTGCACGGGAAAGGAAGCTGGGATGACAGCAAAATGGTGGAAAGCAGGATCTAAAGTGTGAGGAAAGCAGCGGAGACGGGTTATGCGAGGCTTCTCTGTGGCCTTTTATGAGCAGCAACACAGGCAGACTGCAGGATAGAAGTGCAGAGCTGTGTTGACCCATTGTACAGATGTATCTAGTCGGTTATCTGCGCCAAGGGACAGCAGTTTGCAGGGATGTGTACAAACAGTCCGTGACAACATGGTAATGATGATATAAGAACAGAATACAATAAAGAGCCTTTTGTCCGTAGAATGCAGTCGGCTAGCGTGCAAAGGTAGCGGCTCCAGGTTGCGTTTTGACACATGAACATGTTTAATACGAATGGTAGCAGCGTTGCACGCAGGTGCACTGCACAGTCAACAGATAATGCATGGATTACCGAGTGTGGCCGTGTGCAAAAGACTTCATTCAAACAGCCCACGCCGACTTCGCCCGCACCTGGGCGGACCCAAAGGACGAATAGTATAACTGGACAGAGGGATACTTTAAAGATTCTAAAGCAAAATGGCTCTAACGTACTGTGGTTCTTAAAATTGGTGGCGATCCAGACTAAAGGCATTCATTAGCAGCGAATGAGGAGGGATGAGTCAGATTTCATCTGATCGCGATGTTTGAATTCATTTCAGGCCAGGTTGGCCCCAAGGCTTTCTGGGCGGTGTGATCCCTGGGGCAACCTGCCTTCTTTACTGATGGTCTCCCAGTGCCAGCTCAGCAGGGTGCGGGGGAACGTGTGCGCAGGGATGCCCTGGCGAGAGGTGGGGGAAGGGTCACATGGACACAAGGGGGATGTGGCTATCCGAGATCTCACACTGGAGGGGGGGGGGGGATACTGCACGAGCACTGCTGGGAGGAGCGAGAGGTGGAATCACTACGAAGGAGGAGGGGAGTGCCGGTGTGTGGGTGGCATTAAACGGGGGAAGGGGTCTCCATGCAGGTGGTGTATTGGTGAACGGGGGGATGTGCATAGGGTGCTCTGTAGCTGCGCCTGATAGCAGGCTGCAATGTGGTGTTGTGTATGTTTTAAGTGTGACAGGAGCTGCATAACGTTTTTATGCTGTTCTGCAGGATGACAGTGATATGGAGCCGCGGTGATGAGAAGGATTACCGCACCGGCGGCTCATCCCCTGCACAGCCATAGCATCTGCGCAAGCAGAAGGGGCCCTGCATCACAGGGAATAGCACACCCTAAACAAGGGATGCATGCATTGGGAACCAAATGCAAGAGGTTGGAGAAACCCCATTCCAGCCTCCTACCTCCTTTCTAAAGAGGGGCTGCGACGCCAACACACGAGCAGCATACCTAACGTGCAGACACATTGGAGCCAGCCTAACACCGCCCCCACCACTAGCTTGGAAGAACAGCAAGAACCCTTGCCTTCTCGCAGCAGCCATGAAAAAGCACACGATGGCACTCACCTTTCACTAAGCGATCTGAAGGGATGATCTTGGTGTCCATGGCCCTGATATCGGACATGTGCGGGCTCTGCCCCCGGGCTCCCTGTGCACGGTGGGTCAGGCAGTGGTAAGGGAATGCAGGTAAGGGCAGCAAACAGTTTGTCTCCGGCGTCTCAGCGTTGCAAGTTAGGCGGTGGTTCCTAGATCCTGTGCCGGGCTGGCACGCGCAGGGTGACAGTCCTGATCCCAGTGGCAGCCACAGCGCGCGGCAGGCTCTGCCTCCTAAGATGGAGCTGTCTGGCTGCGCTCGCGCGGGCTGCGGACGCTGCCTTCTGTACAGCACGCGCACACCGTCATACACACGGGCTCGCGCCTTCGCCACGCAACCCAACCTACCTTGCACAGTCTAGCCTGCATCGGTCAACAACCCGACGTCTCGCCTACCTCACCGCTACACCTCGCCTGATTGGCCCAGACCTTCCGCCTGTCATTTGTCAAGGGAAACTCTCTGGGATTCCTCCTCCCCCTGGTTGATACTATGTAGCGGATGCGCGCATTTGACAGCCTTCTGCGGGTGCCCGCCACCTTAAGAGGGGAGAACCCCAAGCAGTCCCTTTGCCTCCGCCTCATTCTGCCATTGGGCGGGGGAGGGGCGACCCAGGAATGGCCGTTTAACAGATGGGCGCGGGGGAGTCACCTCATCACGCTCTCGGCTGAGACTGAGTAGAGCTTGGAGGGGTAAAACCCAGATTTGCCAGTTCATACGGGGCTGCTCCCAAAGCCAGATTAGAGTGGGGTTTCCCCTCCCTCCAGGCTCCGCTGAGGCCATATGTACCTCCTATGGTACTGGAGGAGATAGCAGCAAATCAACATTGTTAATTACTGCAATTGCCCCTTACTGTACCCAGCCCGCAGTACTCCATATTGTTTCGCCATGCCTGTTAAGCCATTCAATGTTCAGTACTATATACAGTGCGTAACCAGACGTGTGCATTTATGTGTTACACATTAGTGCCTCATGTGTGACATCACGAGTGACACTTTAAGGAGAACAAAGCAGTTAAATTGACGTAGTGAGCTAAATAATCTGGAATGATCCACCCCCTTCTAAATGTAATTAAACATTGTATTTCTGCAGGAAGTGCTAAAAAGGACAATCAACTAGTAGTACATCCGTTGCAGTACTATGCCCATCTGAAGGAAATTCCCCTGGCGGATTATCCTCCAGATTTAGAACTACTTTTAGAAATCTGAAAATTGTGCATTAAAGCTCATTCTAAAATCAGAGCCATGGACAGGTGGCTCGCACGTGATCTGCGATAGGGCTTCGGTCACAATAGCCACGCTTTCCTTATTGTTACAGACCAGAAAATTCCTGACCCAGACTTTTTCCACCCTTCTCATTCTTTTCTTTGCAGCTAGGTATTCTCTCTCTTTTTGTCGCTTCCCTCCACTACTTTTTGCTGCCCCACCGTCTTTCTTTTTACTCTTGCCCTTTCTCAATGTTGACCCGTCCTCCTACCTTTCCTCTGTACATGATTTGCCTCTCGACTTTAAGTCCTCTCTCCCTCCATCTCTCTACTTCTCAGGTTCCTTTCCTCCATCTGCTTGCTGTCTTCCCTCTTCTTTCCATACTACTTCCTCTCCTCTCATCATCCTTCTTTTTATCTTTATCTACCGGTCCCCCCATCTTCTTTTGTCCCTATCACATTTTATCTCTCTTCACTCAGATCTCCTCTCTTCGTCTCTAAATTAACAAAAAGTCACCCTTTTAAGCCAAAAGGGACAGGGTAAATAAAACCAATAAAAAGCAACGATTTCCCTTTTGTGCTCAGACTAAATATCCATAGATCATCTGTATCTAAATCCATTTAGAATGCACTTAATAAAATACAGCAGTGCATATATTTTTTATCTATATCAACAAATATGACGGTCACCTTAAATTAAAAAAAAAGTATGTTTATTTAAATTATTCAAGTCAATTTAATTGTGTCTACAATGTACAAATCAGTTAATATATAATAATAATCTAGAAACATGAAGATACATTAATCCATACCAACATCATCTGTATGTTACCTCAGATATAAGATGTAGACATTAAAATATTTCTTTAACAGACCCGTTCTTTGTAGACACCCTTTAACACATCCCACATTGTAAACGTACACAAATTGTTAAAAACAGAAATTCCTATATGTCACAATTCTATCACTATGCAAGTCCTTTTGACATAAAAATTTTGTTGACGCTGCATTTTGGCAGTAATTGGAGTCAATCCCCCACCTTCCTCTGGACAAATTTCTATATATTTAAAACTTTATCTATTAAAACAATTGTTACTTGATTACATATCCATTCCCTCTTCTCTTCAAAGTCTTATTGCGGTGATAAGGATATGGTCACCTCCAATCAGGTTATTAACTTGTCTATCAAAAGACAAACATGTTCTATTCAATGATCCTTTTCATATTAGGATTATTTTATCTTCTGCACCATACTCAGCAGTTTGCGTCAGTATGGCTCCCCTTTGCAAGTTCATGAACAGTCTTCAAAATGGTTAAAAATGCATAATGGCTCGTATTATTTCGTAGGTAGTATTTTTCTACGATTTTTAGTCCCTGGTCGTGTATGATCCAGAGCTTGCTTGATGGCCGTATATCCATCCTCTAATCTCCCAAAATGGTCCTCTCTTTGTCCTCAACTCATGTTCATTAAAGAATAATCTTTAGTAAACCAGGGGTGCTAAATATTTTGCTAATCAAACCTGCTATTATAACATTAAACATGTAGAGTAGGACATGCCATTGGAGAGCTTTAAGCAAAAGACACACAAATGATAGATGGAATGCAGAACAAATCAAAACATTCATCCCCAGTCAAGAAATCTGGGTGAAATCCATAGTTCTTTTGCTCACCATGCCACCCCACTTTAGGCCAAGGCATATGCAAATCAGTCTTGACCTTGTTACTGATGGAGCGCAGGTTACCAAATCTGTTCACACATACACCTAATACTCACCTGGGCCCAAAACACATTCATACAACAATCTAGTCACACCCCGCTACCTTCTTGTGGTGTTCCAGGAGGTTCCCGTGTTTGCTGCCTTGAGTCCTGTGCCCTGTGGTCTCCTGTCGGCTCCTGCCTGTGCTTGTGTCTCCCTCCCGCCGCCGCGTTCTGACACACTCGCGGTTGCGGCCAGGAGGGGGACTACATTTCCCAGCAACACCTGCTGGAGGGGAGCGGAAGTCGACGCCCACTTGCCGCGCCCGGAGGCGCTACAAAATCAAGCTCACCCGCGGTGGAGCGGGGGTGTCCTACCTTCTTGTGGTGTTCCAGGAGGTTCCTGTGTTTGCTGGCTTGAGTCCTGTGCCCTGTGGTCTCCTGTCGGCTCCTGCCTGTGCTTGTGTCTCCCTCCCGCCGCCCCGTTCTGACACACTCGCGGTTGCGGCCAAGAGGGGGGACTACATTTCCCAGCAACACCTGCTGGAGGGGAGCGGAAGTCGACGCCCACTTGCCGTGCCCGGAGGCGCTACAAAATCAAGCTCACCCTCCGCGTCGCGGGACCGCACACGGGCGGCGCCGGGCTGAGCCCGGGCAGAGGGCGGGCCGTCTGTGGCCGTCAGGGGCTGCAGGAGGCTGGGCTGGGCCCCCCCTCTAAATCGCTGGTACTGACGCATCTGACTCTTACCAGGTACTGTCATTGAGTAACATTGTCACTCACCCCCTGTTGTGGATTCGGACTGGGTTGTGTCTATTGAACATTTCCTGAAATAACCGCCCTACATATGTTAGGTGTTCATGTGTCTGGGCCTCCCTTCCTTGATACTTGCTTGTTCCAGCCACATATATTTTTTATTTACCGCCTGCCTATTATACACTCTACTGGGGTTTGTTTTGACCTGCTTCACGGTTTGCCCCTGTATTACTAATGTCAACTCGCTCAGGTAAAAGCCTGAGGGGGAGCGTGGGGGGTATGGCGGGAACTATGGATCAGTTTATTACCCGTGTGGCCAATGTCATTGACAAAGAAATCTCTATGGCTGAGCGGCCGCTATCTGGTAGCCCACTTGGTGATAGACGATCCTCGATCGGCCCGATAGCTGAAATACCCTCACCGGAGCGTGTTTTGGTCCCACTCCCGCACCCTCTTGCCCCCTCTCCTTTGGACCATCCTCGTGTGGCGGCCTTGAGAGCCAATATAGAAGGGCTTGAGAATCTGTCGGATACGGCACTTAATGCCCAAAGTTATGTGGCTCCAGTTGTAGCAGTAAGCAAGTCAGCCATTTCTATTTCCCACGCGGCTGACCCCACCACTCTCCTAATTTCACCTACCCCGGCGACTATCATGGTGCAGGCGGAAATCCAGCCAGTCCCCCTAAAGACTAGAAGATTTATTACCTTACAGAAAAATAGACTCTCTAAAACCTGTAAAAACAAGAGGCGGGCGGCTGTTAGGAGGGGCGTTTCCAATAAGGTAACAGGGGGGACTCTAGTTTATTCCAGGAAGATAAAGAAGAGGGCACCACTGAGGGGAATGCAACTTCCGCCCTCAATACTCAGACTGTTGGTAGTGTAGCGCCCCTCTCCTCAGATTCTTTCCTGGCTAAAAAAATGGAGGAAATAATGAAATCTTTACTTTTGCCAGTATTAGATAAAATTAGAGGGCTATCTGAGCGAATGGATAAAATGGAGCAGACAACCCTAGATAATTTTTTCTCATTGAAATCTTTTATAAAAGTGCAGCTAAGATCTAGGGATGACAGCTTAGGCGGGGGTTTTGCCAAAAAGGCGACGTCTACTGCCCAACACAATTTAGTTCCTACAGTCGACAATTCACCAGTTGTTTTGGAGGTGATTAATCATAACTTGCTCTCTACGGTGCCTGTCACTGGTACCTCCAGTACCATCGGCCTGTCTCTCCTTAAGCCCGCTGAGAAATTCAAATCCCCCAAAGTTACTACCACCATCCCAGGCAAAAAGACGGTTTGTCCCCCGGCCTCGGCTAGCGCAGGTGAGGGAAATTTTACTATTACAGCTATATCTCCATTCGCTGATAGCGCACTAGAGATCCCAACTCCCAACTTAGTGGAAAATGCAAGAGCCCATGTGATGCATCCAGGTGAGGCCCCTCCCTGTGGGTGGGACTCTATTATAAATCTCCCCCCTGAGTGCCAGCCCTATGTAGTCGTTTTGACCGGGGTTCCGGTTCTTAGTCCAGGTAAGAGTGAGTCCTATACTGAATTGTTCAATAAGACCTTATTTTGGCTCAAAGAGAACAGACCCCTGCCCGAGTTTTGGGGGGGCAGGATATTACACGTACGTAGAGTCGGTTGGATTGGTACTAGGGAAAAATCTATTTGTGGCGATTGTATCATAGTGAATTTTGAAGATCCAAGGATTGCCAGTTTCATATGTAGAGGTCCCATGAAGGAACATAGCTTAGTAGGAAGCATGGGTTCAATTGGCACTTGTGACCTCAGCTATTTTAATCCTTCAACTCTGTCGAGGCAGACCGGAACCCATATGTGGGAAGGTCGGGACTGTAGACAAATTTGTAGCTGTACTTCTCAATTCAGCCTATTTAATAATGGTCCTGGCCATTTGCAGGGTCGATTTTGGAAAGGTTATTGACAGGTAATTCCCTCTATACGTGAGCTATACATTGAACCATCTGGGGAGTCATTAATTGCAAGTTTACCCCTTGTAGAGCCGCAGGTGAGCTCTTCCATCACTACCCTCCCTCCTTTTCTTACGCCTAGGGGACATTTACAGGTGTTGTCCCAGTTTAGTGGGGAGTCGCCTGCTGAAGGTTTTCAAACTCCTTTTGCTGTGGTATCACCTGTCGGTGATAAGGATATTGCCATGGATTATACTCCCATTACAGGAGCATTGGCTTTAGGGCATGGAGAGATTCCCAGCATTCCTCTGAAGGTAGTAAGCTGGAACATTGCCGGCCTAGCTCGGAATATAAGCATCCCAGACTGGAACACATTTGTCGAATCTTTTTCGATTTGTTTGTTCCAGGAAACCTGGTGCATGGATCCACAACATAAGCTGGGATACACTACTTATTTTGCACCAGCAGTTCGACCGAACGGAGGCAAAGGGCGCCCCTCCGGAGGCCTGCTGATATGGGTAAGCATTTCCCTGCGGTATTCTATTAAAAGTATAGCCACTAATTCCCCGGACCTTTTGAGACTATCAGTAAGAGGCCCGTCTGGTGGAGGAGTGCTTGAAATATTCAATATCTATGTTAGAAGCACTAGAGGTGGTTTATCTATTCTTGCCCCATCTGGCATCGACCAGGAACTCAAGCTCTGCGGTCCAGACTCCCTTGTCTTATTAGCTGGGGATTTTAACTGCACATTCGAACCTCTTGCTGTGGAAGATGTGCTGGGCATTAGTGACGATGATGCAAGGAGAGGCATCCCTCCGTTGTCAATTACTCCTATTAGAAGATGGACCCAAAACGCAATTGACCTCAATGCTCTTTGCCTGGAGCATGGTCTCAGAGCAACTAATGGTAGATCCAAATCAGACCAAATGGGGGCACATACGTTTAACAGAATAGGGCATTCCTCTAGGATTGACTACATTATGCTGAATTTTCGGTTGTGGTCTTTCCTGGTGGACATGGAGGTTCGGCCTTCTATTGATAGCGACCACAATCCTCTAACCCTGTCTTTGTCCCCACTGTGGAAGGGTTGGTCTCCCCTCCTAACCCCGCATGTGTGGAAAACAACCCATGAAGTGTGCCCCTCTAATTGTGGTAGGCGCCTGAAATGGAAAAATATCATTGGTAATGAGGCCAAGATGCTGGAGGTACAATCTGTAATGGCTAATATTACACTCTGCCTAGACTCCCCCTCATTCAGTGTGCAAGAGGTACCTGCAGTTTTTAAACGAACCACAAAGGCTATAGGTGAATTATTCATAGCCCCCATTGGGGGAAAGAGGGCCAATAAGAGTGGTGGCAGGAAGGGTCCTGCTGGGTGGTTTTCAGCTGCATATCGTATGGCCAAACGGGAACTCCTAAAGGCAGTAAAATCTAAGATTAGAGTTCTGATTTGTGCCGCGAGGGGTAATTACAGGAGGGTATTAACAAAGGCAAAGACAGATTGGGAAGACCAGTTTTGGTGTGACCTGAAGGCCGCTAGTCTAAGGAAGGATGCAAAGGGTTTTTGGGACCTACTCAGAAATAGAGAGAGACCTGTGGATACAATGATCACCTGTAACGTACCTGAGTGCGCGTGGGTTAATCATTTTTCCCAACTCTATTCAACGACCCAGGACCAGGGGGAAAGCTTGAGAATATGCCACCCTTATGCACCTTCTCAGTCTATGGATGAGCTTGTGTTCACATCCAAGGAAGTGGTGGAGGCGATTAATACCCTTGCGCCCAATAAAGCTGCTGGCCCGGATGGCATCCCAGGAGATTTGCTACGCATCAACCCAGACGAATGGGGAAAACTCATCTCCGCCTTATTGAATTCCAGTCTTGAAGGGGCATCCCTTCCGACTTCATGGAAGGGTGTTGTGGTCGTTCCTATTTTTAAGACAGGCTGTCGTAACGACCCAGCTAACTATCGCCCAATAAGCCTCTTAGATACTTCACAAAAAGTGGCTGGAAAAGTGGTTTTGGCAAGGATACTGCAATGGGTAGAGGAAAAGGGTATTCTCTCAGACTTTCAGGCTGGTTTTAGAACAGGGACGGGGACAATAGAGCAATCCTTTCGTCTTTTGATGCTATACTGGAAAGTGGTTCTACTGGGCAAAGGCAGTCTGTATCTTGCTTTCATAGACCTGCGGACTGCCTTTGACCTAGTTCCCCGTAGCCAATTATGGAGTGTGCTCAGCGAACAGGGTATACCACCTTATTTGCTGAGCTTGTTGATAAACCTCCATTCTGATAATTTTGCCCAGATTAGGTGGGGAAATCAGGGACAAAAAACAGCACGTATACCTGTAAATAGAGGGGTACGCCAGGGTTGTGTCCTTGCCCCCACTCTGTTCTCATTGTACGTCAACGGAGTGGTGGAGCATCTGCTACAACACCCCGCAGATGCACCATCCCTGGCCGGTAGAAGAATACCCACCCTTCTATTTGCGGATGATACCCTTCTGATTTCTAAAACCCGGTGGGTTTGCAGAGTCTATTAACTAACTTCAAGTCTTTTTGCGATGCGAGAGGGTTAGCTATTAATACAGCTAAGACCAAGTATTTGGTCCTTAACCCCCCGAAAAGGTTGGCCAAACCACCGTCTTTGGACTCTGCTACCCTCGAAAGAGTGTCAGAGTTCGACTACCTTGGTATTCGCCTCTGCGACTCCATGAGCTGGAAGTGTCACCATCAAAAGATGTTGCTGACCCATAAGAGGGTGGTGGGTGCCTTGCTTAAGGAACATCGTGCCTCATCCCTGAAACCCATTGCTCCTGTCCTAGATATATATAGGGCAAGGGGGGTTAGCGCCGCTCTCTATGGGGCTGAACTTTGGGGGGTCTATAAGGTGGACCACTTGTCCCGTTCTGAAAATAAATTCCATAAAGATCTTATGGGGCTCCCTTATAGCACTCCAACTCTCCCACTGCTTCTGGATCTGGGCACTCGGCCAATCAGCGATCAGGCTAGGCTCCGCCCTCTCCTCCTATGGGCGAGAATATGGAGAACATCAGAATTATCCAGTTATGCGGATGGCCTAACCGAGGTGCTGGGGTTACCAGGCTGGTCCAAGATCCATTGGCTGAGGGAGGTCAAGCGTCTCCTTTTCTGCCTTGGTCTTGGCGAGGCCTGGATTAATAGAACCGCACCTCCTAAGTCTGAGCTGAAAAAGATTTATTGGAGCTGGGTGGCGGGCATCAGAAGAATTAATGTCAATCTGTGCAGGTCCACTTTGGATTTTCTTTTCGTCAAAGAAATTTATTTTTGTGAACCTTACCTGGATGTCATCTCCAATCGTAAAGACAGGGCCCTATATTTTCAATTCAGAATAGGTTTACTCCCTGTGGGAGAATTAACATCCAGGTGGAAGGTTCCATCTCAAACAACTTCCCTTTGCCCATTTTGTGATAAGAGGTCTGAGTCTGTTCCCCATTTTTTGTTTGAATGTCCGGCTTATGCAGCCCCCCGGAGTAGGTGGTTAAAACCACTTTGCAGAGAACTTGGAACCAGACATTGTATAGAAGCCCTACGAATATTAAAAAATGACCCAAGGCCCCTCTTTGCTTGTGGTTTAGCCAAGTTCCTAGGCTATCAGGTCATCTAGGCTTTTGTATGTTGTTTAATCTGTTTTTTATCCGATATTTTTACTTGTTTTTAGCTAATTTATTGGCATCAGTAGCAGTATGAAATGTTTGTCTATCTTTCCATGCACTGATTCCTTTTTATCTTCTTATTGTACAATGTTGTAGTTTTGCTTTTTAAGATATATTCATATCGAAATAAAGCCTCTTTGACACTTTGACACACATTTTATCTCTCTTCACTCAGATCTCCTCTCTTCGTCTCTAAATTAACAAAAAGTCACCCTTTTAAGCCAAAAGGGACAGGGTAAATAAAACCAATAAAAAGCAACGATTTCCCTTTTGTGTTCAGACTAAATATCCATAGATCATCTGTATCTAAATCCATTTAGAATGCACTTAATAAAATACAGCAGTGCATATATTTTTTATCTATATCATCAAATATGACGGTCACCTTAAATTGAAAAAAAGTATGTTTATTTAAATTATTCAAGTCAATTTAATTGTGTCTACAATGTACAAATCAGTTAATATATAATAATAATCTAGAAACATGAAGATACATTAATCCATACCAACATAATCTGTATGTTACCTCAGATATAAGATGTAGACATTAAAATATTTCTTTAACAGACCCGTTCTTTGTACACCCTTTAACACATCCCACATTGTAAACGTACACAAATTGTTAAAAACAGAAATTCCTATATGTCACAATTCTATCACTATGCAAGTCCTTTTAACATAAAAATTTTTTTGACGCTGCATTTTGGCAGTAATTGGAGTCAATCCCCCACCTTCCTCTGGACAAATTTCTATATATTTAAAACTTTATCTATTAAAACAATTGTTACTTGATTACATATCCATTCCCTCTTCTCTTCAAAGTCTTATTGCGGTGATAAGGATATGGTCACCTCCAATCAGGTTATTAACTTGCCTATCAAAAGACAAACATGTTCTATTCAATGATCCTTTTCATTTTAGGATTATTTTATCTTCTGCACCATACTCAGCAGTTTGCGTCAGTATGGCTCCCCTTTGCAAGATCATGAACAGTCTTCAAAATGGTTAAAAATGCATAATGGCTCGTATTATTTCGTAGGTAGTATTTTTCTACGATTTTTAGTCCCTGGTCGTGTATGATCCAGAGCTTGCTTGATGGCCGTATATCCATCCTCTAATCTCCCAAAATGGTCCTCTATTTGTCCTCAACTCATGTTCATTAAAGAATAATCTTTAGTAAACCAGGGGTGTTAAATATTTTGCTAATCAAACCTGCTATTATAACATTAAACATGTAGAGTAGCACATGCCATTGGAGAGCTTTAAGCAAAAGACACACAAATGATAGACGGAATGCAGAACAAATCAAAACATTCATCCCCAGTCAAGATATCTGGGTGAAACCCATTGTTCTTTTGCTCACCATGCCACCCCACTTTAGGCCAAGGCATATGCAAATCAGTCTTGACCTTGTTACTGATGGAGCGCAGGTTACCAAATCTGTTCACACATACACCTAATACTCACCTGGGCCCAAAACACATTCATACAACAATCTAGTCACACCCCGCTGGCATCAATTTTGTATAATACCTGTAACTTTGTTATTCACCTTTACCAAGTCTTACTAACTCGATAATATTAATTTCCTTTCCACAATGAATCCGGTTGCTGAGTTAGATTAAGATCGAATGACATCAACTTTTATTCTAAATAACCACAGACTCAAGAAGTTATGAAAACTTTTATCTAAATAATTTTGTGAGTCAAGAATCAATTACAGTAACCACCTTCATTTCAAGAGGCAAAAATAAAGTAAATCACAGCAGAGTTACTAAATGTTCAGTGAAGACGGTACCTGGAAAAGGAAGGGGAAAGAAAGAGCAGGCATAAAGACAGATTTGCTGATTATATTTACCTAAGGTCAAAGATGAACCCAACTCCGTAAATTGGGGCCAGATAGAATCTCCAGGACAGGATGCAGGTAGGAGATTTAGGCAGATTCAGATATGGGAAGGAGACCTCTTCTAATGTGCAATGCCAGCGTCGCACCCCTCTCTGGTACTACTCTCCTCGGATATCCCTCTTTCGCAATCCTGCTAGACAATTAGATTATTGATCAGTATCTCAAACTCTCGGGCAGATTTTCTCTCAGCAGCAAAGTCTGCGACAGTGTCTCGGACAGAATCTGGAGCAGCATACGCGTTGGGTCAGTGATGAGTCAGAAGGACAGATCTGACAAGTCAGACAAAGTCTGTAGCTAACTTACCTCAATTATACTATTCGATATCCATGTACCTCCCCCCAATATTGCAATTTCTGTGTTTTCCCTTATTATGATTGGTCAGGGCAAAGAGGTGAGTTCATCACACCATATTAAAAGGAATCATTTTACTGTGGACTATTGTTCTATGTTTCCGCCCCTTCATTTACTTTCCCATAGCTTTATTCCCACTCGCATTTCTCATTATGATCAATTTGAGTTTATACATTTTATTCAAATTGTTGCTTCCGTCTGGTTCAGGGGTTTATGTTCCCAGGCGTCTTCAACCAATGTGGCCTTGGCTGTGTTTCAAGTGGTAGTGTCACAGGGTTTTCAGCAGGTTCTTGTGCGCCTGCGTGAATATCAAGTGGGTAGGGGTTTTCAGTCACCCTCCAAGGCCCAAAAAAGAACTAATAATAAAGTCAGAAAAAGACACGTTAGAATGTGACAATAATTGATTTCACTGTATACCACTTATCTCTACTCTATACCCATTTATTTATTTAAATCTTTTGCATCAGTGTTTAGTAGAATTTACGAGTTTTAATTCAAGCAGTGGCATATGTGTTAATGTGTGAGTTTGAAGCGGCCATATTTAAAGCTATTGCGCAGCTGCAAAGTTTTCCCACCAAGCGACAGAATACGTCATACTACGTAGATGCAGTGGACGCATGCGCAATGAAGTTTCTGCGTTTTTGGCAGCCATATTAAGACACTCGGGTTACTTGTTAGTAATACACATAGGAAAGCTTTCCCTGGATACTGTATGTCGTGTTTAATGCAATATTAATATTCATAAAACAGGTTGATTATAGTGTTACACGTTATTTGAGAGGATTGCGTCTGAGCAAGTCTCTTTTATTAAGAAACCTTGCTCCATCAATCCCCTCTCTGATGGCATTTAATGCCGTCACGAATTTCTATTAAATCAGATGCCAACTTCAGCACATCTCAATTTCTTCTTCAACCTTTTGATTCCGTTCTTTTTCCCCCTTACACTGTAATCCTCTCATTCTTTTGTAAAAATCTCCTTTTAATTTTTCTAGATGTATTTCCTCGAATTTTATTTTCTTACCTCTTTCATTCAATTCATGTTTCTTTCTCCCTTTGCAACATTTATGCCAGAACATTATAGCTAATACTAAGAGTGTTATTCCCATTATGGGCAGTATTATATGACCTAGAATACCATTACCTATGTTAGAAAACCAACTACCTACACTAGTAATGCTATTTGTCAATTTTGTCCAAACATTTTCAAACTTCCAGTGGTTTCAACTCTTCTTCTAATTTCGTAATATTTTTAATGTATTTCCCAATTTCAACTCTTTTGTCTGGAATATATGTGCAACAATATTGCGCTTTCAATAATTTACAGACTCCACCCTCTTTTGCCAATAGTATATCCAGAGCAAGTCGATTTTGCATAACCATAGATCTGACCGCACCTAATTCAGTGTTAATCATCAAGAATCCTTCAGCCGTGTCAGTAGATAACCGATCAACTACTGTAGACAACTGACACATTTTCCGTGAATTTAGAAGAACTCCCACTGAAGGTATCAATGCACCAAAAATGTCACCTACAATTTCTGAAAAACTAGCTCTCTTTTACCCGTGTTAGTTTATTGTTGTCTTCATTGCTTCCAGTGATTCTCTTTACATGATAAACTTTAGGGAATACTATTCCAAAATAGCAAACCCCATACCAGTGGTCAGGCAGCCTAAAGTAGGCCTTATTACCACACACATAATAGATGCCAGGAAATACTGATTCTGTCCCTACTTTTAGTCCCCATCCCCCAATTACTAAGAAATTATGTTCACATTCACTGGAACCAATAAACATATGCTTATATTCAGTCTTTAACCTATGAAGACAGATTTTTCCCTTCTTTTCAACATCCAAAGACATTGCAGCATGAGTCTTACCATTTGCATAATGCTCTTCCTCCTCAGCCCATTTAGGTATCTGAGGTTTAGGTTCATCAGCTCTGTTCCGAAAATCTTGTCTCCTTCCCTCAACTAAATTCAAAAATATTTTCTCTTCTTCCTGTAATTTACAAGTCTTGTGTGCTTCGGCTATATCTATTGCTTTCACTGTTAATAAATATTCACCCATAAATTGTGAGTCTCTCGTACTAAGGACAGGGTTCATACTTTTTCGCATAAGAACCTCAGAAAAAATCACATCTACATTAGAATAATGATACTTCAATTTTCCTGTTCTATAAAATAAACTAGCTAAAACGCTAGACGAAATACCATATGTTAATGGTAAATGATGATATGTTAATCCTTCTGCTATAGATGCGGGTAACTTCATACATACATAAAAATCACTAACCTCCATGGTTTCTACATATTGTATAACAAATTGGTAAAAACATTCAAATCTGTATTATTTTTATTAACAGTGTGATGTAAATCTAACTCATCTGGTGCTTCTAATTCTACTTTGTCTCCTTTGATGGTATCTACCTTTCCATGTGTATTAGTGCTATATTTTACATTTGTAACCATCAAATAAGGAATGGCCACAGTTAATACTAACCATATTATGAGTACTAGAAATATACTACCTATACATATTCTACAATATTTCTTTACAGAATTCGGTTTTCCAGCAGCTCTATTGTCAGCCATTTATCAATTGGAATAAGAATATTTCTCTTCTTTACTTTAGTATTACATTTCGTGACAAAATACAAAAGGAAATTCTTTTCAGGTCGGTTTCATTTCTTCATCAATTGGTTCTGCGTTTAAGCTTTCATCATCTTCTCCAATTATCTCCAAATTTTGAAAATCTTCAAGAATAACACAGGACCCTTGAATTTGTTATTTATTATTTTCAATCATGGACTTCTTTGTTTTGGCACTTCAGTTGACGGACCAGATTGACTGGATACTTCGTCTACTTGTTCTGGTTCCTCTGTTATGGGTTTAAAATGGTATTTCACTCTCTTGATGACACTAGACCAATTATCACCTCTCCTGATTCTTTTAGCTTGCACTGCGCTTTCACCTTCTTCAAGTGTTCTTTTATTTTCACTATGTTGTGGCACAACTTGGTTATTTTCGTTTTCCAAATTCCTCTCTACCTGACCTTGTCCAGGCCTTCTTACTTTGATGTCTTCTGCCTGGATGCATTCTTCTTCCCTAATCTGACCCTGTTCAGGTTCAGTTTTAATTGGCTTTTCTTCTGTCTTTACCTGAACTTGTCTGACTTCACCTGTCTGGTCCTGCTCAGGTCTTTCTGTCTCTTGATTTTGTTCTGCCTGAACGGTTTTTCTAGGACCTATCTGTCCTTCCTCAGACACTGGGGCTGTAATTTCAACTCCGTCTGTCTGAGTAGATTGCTCTTTCCTTATCTGGTCCTGCTCAGGTTCCCTAACAATCGTCGTTTCACTTACCTGAGCGTGTTGTTCCTTTTCAGCCACTTCAGGATTTATTATTCGTGATCCTTCAGCTGTACAACCATCCGCCCCTTCTCCTGCTTGAGTCTGTTGAGATTCTTCTTCGTCTGGTGCTGGTACTCTTTTTGTATGGCTTGCATGAATCCAATTAGGCAAACCTGCACATTTTACCGCTGTTGTTGTAATTAATATAACCTGATGTGGTTTTTCCCACCTTGGTGCTAGTCACGATTCTCGAGTATGATTCTTCACTACAACCCAGTCACCGGGATTCAGATCATGCGCTGGTTTCGGCTGCTTGGGGACTGCATCTTCTCCAACCTGGTGAGATATAGAACGCACTTGGTCAGCCAACTCTTTGCAATACTCCAGTACCAAATCATCAGTTCTATTCAACAGCTTGTGTCCTGGTATACATGCCTGCCTCATTGTTCTTCCCATGATTATTTAATGGGGACTCAATCCGGTATTCTTGTCTGGAATACTTCTAAGTCCCATCAGAACAAGAGGTAAAGCATCAGGCCAATCCAGTGGAGTGGATACACACACCTTTCCCAGCCTTGACTTAATTGTGCTATTCAATTGTTCTAACACTCCAGATGCCTCTGGGCGGTAAGCACAGTGCAGCTTTTGTTCAATTTTGAAGGCTTCGCAAATTAATAGAATTATTAAAATGAGACCCTCGGTCTGATTCAATAGTTACTGGAAAACCGAAACGCGGTATGAACTCTCTTAGTAGGAGTTCGGCCACTGTCAAGCTGTCATTTCTTCTGGTGGGGTATGCCTCCACCCACTTTGAAAATAGACAAACGATGACAAGTACATATTTTAATCCTCGACAAACAGGCACTGAATGAAATCAATTTGAAGTCTTATAAAGGGGCCTTCAGCTTTTTCAATTTTCCCTGTATAGACTATTGTTCTCTTGCCAGGATTCATTTGCTGACATGTTAAGCATCTTTGGAAAAGCCTCTCAGCAATGTTCCTGAACCTTGGATTAAACCAATCCCGTCTGAAAAGTCTAATCATTGCATCTCTACCTATGTTGGTGTCTCCATGATACATCCTAGCCATGGGTGCAAGCATAGAGTCTGGCAGTACAGGTCTGTCATCTAAGTAAACCCATACACCATCCTCTGCCCTTCTCTGACAACCAATTTTCTCCCACTCTTCTCTTTCTTTTGTCTCTGCTTCATCTTGGAGTTCTCTTATTTCTCTCCATGTTTGTAATCCTGACAATAGCATAAGTTGGCAGCTGATTCCACTATTTTCAAGTTTCATGTTTACTGCCATTTGAAACTTAGCACAGTGTTGGGCAACCTGGTCAGCATATCGATTGCCTGCAGTTACACGGTCATTTCCTGACTTTTTGACCCATTTTACCACTGCCAACTCTTTTGGTAATTGTATTGCTTCAAGCAACTCTTTAACGAAAATTCAGTTTTTAATGGGAGACCCTGAAGAAGTCAGGAAGTCCTGCTGTATCCAGAGCTGGCCAAAGTCATGTACAACCCCATAACCATACTGACTATCAGTTTAAATGGTTACTCTCCAATTTTTCCCTTTTATGCAGGCTTTAATTAAAGCTATCAATTCGGCTACTTGTGCAGACTTGACTCCTGGTAAATAGGATGCTTTGACTATTCCAGCAATGTACATACAGCATAAGCAGCACTTAACCCTCCTTCCTCATGGCGCATACATGAGCCAACTACAAAAAGTGTGTGCTCAGCATCTTTCAAAGGTTCATCCTGTATGTCTGGTCGGGGGTTGGTACTGAGTTCTGTTACATCAAGACATTTGTGTTCAGCATCATCTTTCACTTCCTCATTGTATGGTTCTGGCAACAAGGTAGCTGGGTTAAGAATTGTACATCTGATTACGGTCACATTTTCTGCTCCCAATATGATCCTTTCATATTTGGTTAATCTGCTCGGGGTGAGATACTGAGTACGTGTTCTTGTTAGCAGAATTACAACTGCATGAGGGACGTATACCTTAACAGGATGTCCCATTACAATTGACTCACTTTGTTCTATACTTACACATGTTGCAGCCACAGCTTTTAAGCATCCTGGCAATACAGATGCTACAGGATCTAAGGTAGCAGAAAAATATGCCACTGGACGTCGCATTAGACCATGTCTCTGTGTTAAAACTGAGAGGGCACAGATTTCTCTCTCACAACAGAACAATGCGAATTCTTTCAAATAATCTGGCATTCCTAGAGCAGGTGCTTCACATAAACAATTTCGCAATTTTGCAAAAGGTTGCATGCTCAGATCATCCCACTCTACTGGGTCCTTTGCTCGTTTCTTTGTCATTTGTATCAAGGGTTTTGCCAGTAGAGAAAACCCTACAATCCATTGCCTGCAATATCCAAAAAGCACCAAGAAACATTCTTATTTCTTTTTGTGACTGTGGTAGCTTCATTTGCTTTATTATTTTTATTTTCTCAGGGGTCCCTCTTCTTGATCCTTGTTCTATTTGATGTCCTAAATACTTTACTTCGCTTCTGCAGAATTGCAATTTTTCAGGGACACTTTATGTCCACCCTTTGCTAGATGGTTCAATAAGGCAATGGAATCAGTTACACAATCACTTCTTGTTTTAGACGTGACCAATAGGTCATCAATATACTGCACCAAAACGGATTCCCGAGGCAGCACCAATGTTTTAAGGCTTTTTTTCAAAATTTGGTTGAAAATTGACAGACTTTCTGTGTACCCTTGAGGAACGTGATTCCAAACATATATACGATCCTCAAATTCAAAGGAAAATAAAAACTGACTATCAGAATGTAATGGGATGGAGAAAAACGCATGGCATAAGTCAATTACAGTGAACCATCTTGCGTTCCATGGTATTTGGTACAAAATCACTGCAGGGTTGGGTACTATAGGGCAACATGGCACAACAATCTTGTTGATCTTTCTTAAATCTTGAACTACCCTATATTTTCCGCTTGGTTTCTTAATGCCAATTATAGGGGAATTACAGGGACTACTCATGATTTCCTTTAAACTGCCCTGTTCGACCATTCGATCAATTTCTGCAGCAACACCTGCCTTTACTTCGGGACTCGTCTTGTATTTTCGAGTATTTGGATAGACTGCACCTTCCTTCACAGTCACTTTAACAGGGTCTACGTCTGTCATTAACACTACCTCTTTTCCTGTAAAATCCCATACTTCAGGATTCACTGTTGTTTTGACTTCATCGGGTAAGTCGTCTTTGGTCATCACTGAATATAATTCATCTACCCCTGTTCCTTGCTTGGCTAACATAATTTTACATATTCCATCTTCATCAGGGGTATGTATGGCAACACCTTCCGGTGTGCAAAATATGGTGCAATTCATTATGCACAAAAAGTCCCTTCCTAATAAATTTACAGGACTAGAATCGCACACTACAAATTTGTGCATTTCTTTAAAGTTTCCAATGCACACTTCCATTGGTTTTGTAATAGGGGTCCTAATCTTCTTATTAGTAATGCCCACTACTTGGATCGCTTCTCCCGAGAGGGGTAGGTTTGGGATGTCTGCTGTTCTCACAGTAGAACGGGTAGCACCAGTGTCCAACAGAAAGGTAATGTCATTTCCTTCTACCTTTCCGTCAATGTACGGACCTGACTGATCTACCGGTAAGGATGCGACAAGTACGCACTCCTCTTCCCCCCCTCTCAGGCACCGTCATTGATCTTGATCTTGATCTCCAAAATATGTATCCTGCAAAAGAAACTGTGATGTTACATAGTTTTTCTTACCACTTCCTTCTTGGAATCCTGTGTCCGCACTGTACTTGGCTTGACTCACAACATTTGGCAAAGGGGCAGGTGGCAATTTACTCTGTAGGTTTACAACCGGCTGGGGTTGATTCATTAGCACCTCATTCTGCGTCTGTGGATTTAATTTTTGATTTGGGCCATTATTATTTTGTATGCTTTTACACTCGGTCTTCCAATGCCCCAATTTTCCGCACCCATGACCGGGAAACATCTTTTTGGCCTCTTCCCTACTTAACCGTGCTTTTGGTTTACCCTCATTATTTTCCCCCTGCCCTTGCCCCCTTCCTGCATATCCCGCCTGATTCTGTAACTGGAGTTCTTGCTGTTCTGCCAATTTCACTTCAGCCCACATCACTTTTTCTTCAAAATTCTTTCGTCTATTATCAATTTCATCTCTACAATATTTTGCATATTTTAAAATCTCATCTATTGGCTTTGTTTGCCAGCACAAATTATGCTGTTTAATCATTTCAGATATTTCTTTTCGTAACCCTGACACAAATCGATACACAAAATGCGTCATGTCCTTGTCCCCAATACTCTCAAAACCACTATACTGTTTGAGCACCTGTAAGAGGCGCTCATAATACGCATGTACAGATTCACCTTTTTCCTTAGTTGTTCTATCTATTTTTATCCAATCTGTTTCCTTTGGGGGAATTTTACCTTTCAAGAAAGTTATTACTTGGTTACATTTCTTCATGACCTCCTCTGAGGGAGCTCATGTTTTCTAATTTCTGGGGTACTCATCATTTGGCCAATCAACTGTGATTTTACATTCAGTCCACAAATCAGCAGGCGCCACTATATCAAAGAGACCATCTAAATCTTTCAACACAACTTTTGATACCTTCACAAACCTTTCAACTTGCCTATACCATTCCACTGGTTTTTCTCTCAACTTTGGGCAATCATTTGTAAATGATAATATATCCTGTCGGGTCTATGGGACATGTACATACCCCCCTCCTGGAATCTCTCTCATTTAGGTACAATTTTTCTGCCTTTTCTGTTTTTTTTAACTAAATATTCAGATGTGACCTGATCTGCCTTGGCTTACTTTCTTCTTCGACCACCGAACTCTCCACCTGTCCAAATCTCCCCATTTCTGCAATATCGTCATTAATTCTTTAACCTGTAATTTTCTTCCTGACACATTCATATTTTCTAAATCCTTATCAGAAAATTCTGCTCAATAAAGTTTGTGCAATACTTTGGATCACCCTATTTCTATTCCCATTTCAGAGGCTACATTTACCAATTTTTCATGAAAGGTTTTTGTGTTTCGTGTTATGGTTCTGCAAATAAATAACAGTTCTTTCTCGTTATAGGTATTGAACCTATCTAGTCCTACATTCTTGTGCCCATCTTTCTATTTCATCTGGGGTCACAATTGTGGCATTTTTGATCCGGTGGCTGTCTCAATTCGTACCTCTTTTTAGCAATTTTGTGTGACTCTTCAGGGTGTGTCATTTATTTTCCCTCTTATCGGTAAGTCCATTAAAGAAATTACAGACTCACAATCACTAGCTTGGTCATCAATTACTAACTTCTCTTGTCTTGGCTCAATAATAGGTGTTGTCATGACAGGTATGTTAGGACAGTTTGCTTTATCCCCGTACAGTCAGAGCTTCGAGATTTGCTTTTAACTGCGTTATCTTCTGTATTAATTTGTCTCTATTCTTATTTATCGCTTCCCTTTCTTTTTCCTGAAGTACCCTTTCCATTGTTCTTTCATGTACTATTTGTGACACTAAGGGCGTGTCTAGAATCGGAGAACTCGGGGTGGTTTAATTAGGTCTTTCTTGATAAGGCGGAGGATTGTTCATTAAAATATCTTCTAAATAATCATCTTATGATTCCCCGCAATCAGTTAACGTAAAATGCTTTTTCTTTTCTGTGCACTTGCCTCCTGTTTGTTCCTCTGTCACCAATAGAGGGTATAACCCTTCATTTAGCATGGCCTGTCTCCACTGTTTCATCTGCTTATCTCGAGCTTCACGTGGAACCTTTGGATAATATCTGCTCAAATTTCTGTCACTCCTAAGTCTATCTCACTCAAATGCCTCAGTTTCCCATTCTTCTAAGGCTTCATACTGAGTTAATCTGGGTCTTGGTTCTAAATCATTCATTCTAGTGCGCAAGTTGTGCAAAATTCTTCCATTAAATGTTCTGTTCCCTGGGAACGCCAATATTCCATCATCTTTTGTATATTCTATCCATACACAAGTATGATAACCTCTTTCTACCATCATATAGGATGCGGGATATTTCGGAGGAGGAATGAGAATTCCCTCTCTAGTCTTAATGGGTTTATCCTTTTTAAAATAATTCTTAATTCTCTGCATAAATGACATTTTTCTTTTCTCTCCAAACATTTTGCGTGATCTTCCTTTTATGTACTGTTCGTAGGCAAAACCTAAATATTTTCTGTCTGGGCGATTCCCTATTAATGTAGTATTGTGTCTCCACATGCAGGACCCACTATCAATTATTATTATGGCTTTTATTTTCAACTAATCAAATGGTCGCTTTTACTTTAACAACTGACCAATACCAGCATGGCTTATTTTCCTTTCTCACCAATCTGATTCTATTTTGCTGTGTGTTAAGCCAATACTATCGCAGCTCTTTATGACGTCAGTATCACTCCTCACTACTGACCCCTCCTTTACAATTCTTCACGACAGTCACAGGCCCGCTGTTTCAACCAATCCCAGCGCGGCCCTCTGTGATGTCAGTGCAGCACCCGCAACTGACCCCTCCTTCGCATGGTAATACAAAAACTTATTTCCTCACAATTTTACGTATAATTTTCATTAGTCAACAACATAGAAACATTCGCTACTGTGTCTGATCTTCTAAATTCAAAGAATAGTAAATTTGTGTTTTCTACGAGCAAACCTTTTCTGCTTACTCTTCACACACTATGAGTAAAACCCTTCCACTTACTCTTCATACACTACGAGTAAAACGTTCTGCTTACTCTTCACTCAAGCATCAGAGAAACTGTTACCCCTTCAGTATTATCCTTTCTAGGTGATATAAGACCAAAGCTTCACCAGCGGACTCTTTTGCTGCCAATTACTCTCACTTTTATATGAAAGAAAATAATCCCTAAATCAGTGCTTCTAGTCCTGCGTAACTTTCAGCACTTTCCTAGTCCAGACAAGTAACCTCACTGCGGTATGGCTTCCATTCGCCACCCACTATTCAATATTCCCGGGAATGTCTAAACAACATGAAACATATTATTTAACGAATAGTGATTGTTAATGCATAACTCAAAATATTTCAATCCAAAATATTTTCTACTTAACTAGCTAGAACCTAACCATGCCTCTGCTACCAAGAAAAACTGATGGGGCGCAGGTTACCAGCTCTGTTCACACATACACCTAATACTCACCTGGGCCCAAAATACATTCATACAACAAGCTAGTCAAACCCCGCTGGCATCAATTTTGTATAATACCTGTAACTTTGTTATTCACCTTTACCAAGTCTTACCAACTTGATAATATTAATTTCCTTTCTACAATGAATCAGGTTGCTGAGTTAGTTTTCCCTTGGCATCGTCCTTCGAGATCCCCCCTTGCCTCGCCTCGCCTCACCGCTGTTGCCTGCCCAAACCACGGCTGGCCAATCTATTGACTTACAGGCAAGTCTGGCCAACCGAGAATTAACAGCAGGGTACTATGTACTTTTGGGCCCCTGAAAGACAGCGGGCCCGATTCACAGAACTAACTTAAGACAAAATCCTAAACTTACTACCATTTTGGTATTCACAGAAGGCACTTACTCATTTTGGTATTCACAGAAGGCACTTACTCATTTCGGTATTCACAGAAGTTAGGAGTCCTAACTTTAGGACTCCTAAATGCCTTCTGTGAATACCGAAAGTCTTAAAATTAGGATTTTTCTCAGTTTAGTAGTAGTATAGTTAGGACTCCTAACTTTAGGACTCCTAAATGCCTTCTGTGAATACCAAAAGTCTTAAAATTAGGATTTTTCTCAATTTAGTAGTCCTAAGTTTAGGACTCCTAACTTTAGGACTCCTAAATGCCTTCTGTGAATACCGAAAGTCTTAAAATTAGGATTTTTCTCAGTTTAGTAGTAGTATAGTTAGGACTCCTAACTTTAGGACTCCTAAATGCCTTCTGTGAATACCGAAAGTCTTAAAATTAGGATTTTTCTCAATTTAGTAGTCCTAAGTTTAGGACTCCTAACTTTAGGACTCCTAAATGCCTTCTGTGAATACCGAAAGCCTTAAAATTAGGATTTTTCTCAGTTTAGTAGTTGTAAAGTTAGGAGTCCTAACCTTGCATTGACATTTTGACAAGGAAAATACGGTTAGCTGCTGGTATAATTTATGTTTTAACATTGATAACAATGGTTTTATCCTTAGTAAGGACATTGCAGAAGACTTCCCTTTATGAGTAATGATTTTACCCTAATATATGTGCAGTATAGTACTACTAACGTACTTAAGGTTATACCATTGGCGTTATTATTGCAGTGGTTTTAAGTAACTATGCAAAGAAATTAAATTAATAAATTGAGGTTGCTGAGTTAGTTTAAGATAAAATGACATAAACTTGTATTCTAAATAACCACAGACTCAAGAAGTTTTTAAAACTTTTATCTAAATAATTTTGTGAGTCAAGAATCAATTACAGTAACCACCTTCATTTCAAGAGGCAAAAATAAAGTAAATCATAGCAGAGTTACTAAATGATCAATGTAGACCGTACCTCGAAAAAGGAAGGGAAAAGAAAGAGCAGGCATAAAGACAGATTTGCTGATTATATTTCCCTAAGGTCAAAGATGAACCCAACTCTGTAAATTGGGTCCAGATAGAATCTCCAGGACAGGATGCAGGTAGGAGATTTAGGCAGATTCAGATCTGGGAAGGAGACCTCTTCTAATGTGCAACGCCAGCGCCTCACCCCTCTGGTACTACTCTCCTCGGATGTCTCTCTTCCACAATTCCTCTAGATAATTAGATTATTGATCAGTATCTCAAACTCTTGGGCAGAGTTTCTGGCAGCAGTAAAGTCTGAGACAGCGTCTCGGACAGAATCTGGAGCAGCATACGCGTTGGGTCAGTGACGAGTCGGAAGGACAGATCTGACAAGTCGGACAAAGTCTCTAGCTAACTTACCTCAATTATACTATTCTATATCCATTTAGCTCCTACCAATATTGCAATTTCTGTGTTTTCCCTTATTCTGATTGGTCAGGGCAAAGAGGTGAGGTCATCACACCATATTAAAAGTAATAATTTTACTGTGGACTATTGTTCTATGTTTCCGCCCCTTAATTTACTTTCCCATAGCTTTATTCACACCCGCATTTCTCATTATGATCAATTCGAGTTTATACATTTTATTCAAAATTGTTGCTTTCATCTGGTTCAGGGTTTTATGTTACCAGGCGTCTTCGGCCAATGTGGCCTTGCCTGTGTTTCAAGTGGTGCTGTCACAGGGTTTTCAGGAGGTTATTGTGAGCCTGCGTGAACATCAAGTGGGTAGGGGTTTTCAGTCACCCTCCAAGGCCCAAACGAGAACTAATAATAAAGTCAGAAAAAGACAGGTTAGAATGTGACAATAATTGATTTCACTGTATACCACTTATCTCTACTCTAGCCCCATTTATTTATTTAAATCTTTTGCATCAGTGTTTAGTAGAACTTACGAGTTTTAATTCAAGCAGTAGCATATGCATTAATGTGTGAGTTTCAAGCGGCCATATTTAAAGCTATTGCGAAGCTTCAAAATTCTCCCACCAAGCGACAGAATACGTCATACTACGTAGATGCAGTAGACGCATGCGCAATGAAGTTCCCGTGTTTTTGGCGGCCATATTAAGACACTCGGGTTACTTGTTAGTAATACACATAGGAAAGCGTCCCCTGGATACTGTAAGTCGTGTTTAATGCAATATTAATATTCATAGTGTTACACGTTATTTGAGAGGATTGCGTCCGAGCAAGTCTCTTTTATTACGAAACCTTGCTCCATCATTACTCATGGGAACAGTCCAGCCTGAACTGCCAAGCCAGGTACTCCCTGGACCGTAAACAAGCATCTTTATCCGGTTTTGGGGGTTTACCCCTCATCAGCAAGGCTAACTTCAATCCAGGCACAGTGAGCCTGGGACCCACATCAGGGCACACCGGCACGCTTAGGGTGAGAAAGAAAAAGACACACAAATGATGGATGGAATGCAGAACAAATCAAAACATTCACCCCCAGTCAAGAGATATAGGTTGAATCCATTGTTCATTCATGGGGGTGAATGTTTGATTAATTCAGCATTCCGTCCATCATCTGTTCTTTTTGCATTTGTCGTCCGAAGTGGGAAGGGTATGCCCATACGTGGGTCCTGTGCTCCCTAAGCCACCAGTTTCAAGCTAGCCTGGCTGATGAGGGGTGATGCCCCAAAACCAGTCTCAGGATTCTTGTTTTTGGTCCAGAGAAGACCTGGCCTGGCAGTTCGGGCTGGACTGTTCCCATGGGGAACAGGGTCAAGACTGACTTGCATCTGGCTGGGTCTAAACTGGAACGGCGTGGCGTGCAAAAAACAATGCCTTTAACCCAGATCTGTGACTGGGAGTGAATGTTTGATTAATTTAGCACTCCGTCCATCATCTGTTCTTATTGCATTGGAGAGCTTCAAGGCACACAATCCTGATCCCAGAGTGGTTGTGCAGTCCCAGTGAATAAGTATTCACTGATCCAGACGGGTTATCACAGGTACACAAGGCATATTGTCAGCACTGTTTGCCGGGTTTGTTAATAAGCAGCACTCCACCCACACAGACACTCCCCCTCTCTCTCTATCATCCCCCCCCCTTGGGTTTATTTCTATAGCCAATGTTATTTGGTGACACATAGGAGTTCTTGTTTGGTTTGGGATCCGGGTGGGAGAATGCAGTTTTCTTGAGTGCTTGATTACACTGGTCCATGGTTTTTTAATTGCATAAGCTGTAACACAGAGGATACCGGAAATTAATGACTACAATGCGACACTCGGTTTTAGACTATAGTATGTAATTCTTGCTCATGAGATGGACACCAATATACTGTATTGTGGACTGTTTGTTTTAACAAAAATGAAATAAAGTTTGTGTTAAAAAAATAACATTAAACATGCAGGCAAACTTGCAGTGTGTCATGAAAACGTTGACATTTTCAGGTAAAATACCAGTTTCCTGTTTGTATACCACATCGTTACAAAGAATATCATATTTGTGATTCATCAAAAAGGACCTTATTTACTGTTTCAGGGAACCCTATAAAATAAGGAATCGTGAATAAAGCTCTTGGATTCTTCATGATAATGTAGCTGTGTGTCTGATAGCGACTGTGTAAATTTCAGCAGTCGATGCTGAGGTACATCCTTGCCTGCTGCAGACCAGAGAATCTTTAAAAGATACTTTTTGCAGTTTTTATATAGCGTAAACTTAACCAAATGTATTGGAGCGCTTTTGTGTGATATTACTCGAGGTAACACTTATTTTTCCTAGGCACTGGGGCATTAACTGATTTGCCCAGAGTTGCAGTCTGTTGAGCCGTCTCCAACACTTGAAATGTTTCTCTAGCTTCAAAGTCAACACCTCTGGCCGTAACGCCACATCCTATTTTTGAGTGTAATTCCCTTGCTTTTTTCCCTCGACGTCAAAGGACTCATTTAAGTCATGTATTTGTCAAGTTCCACTGTACCTATGAGCAGTCCGATTCTCACTCTTTCTCCATGCCTGGAACATGTCTGCCTGGGGTACTGAGGAGACCATTAGGTTGGAAGGAATATATTGAAATAAAGATTTGCCTGTCATGTAGCGCCAGGATAACCATCAGGACAACGTGGGAAAGTGCTAGAAAGCAGGATAGATGATGCCTACTGTGCCCAATGCCCCGACCACCATACAGTCCACTCTGCAACACAGGAACAAAACTCTTATAATTCCCTCCTCCTCCTTGAGCCAATCGACTGCGGCATCAACTTGAAAGTAACAGAAGGCATCAGATTCACATGAGCTGGGCCGGTGCTTGCTGTTGTTTGTGTTTTAAGTGACTCCCCCTTCTGATTCCATCACCATAACAACAAGTCCAGGCCCGGCCAGCAGTGATTAAATTATCTGGGTCTGTACATTAACACAATTTACAAATGAGGTTGGAAGAGGTGTAATGCGTGACTAACGCATTTTAGTGCGATGATGCGGACACCAGTACTAAAATGCCTTAGTTTAACCCCTTTGCCGCGGCACGAATTCCGCCGCGGCGCTGGGGGGGTTTGGGGGCAGTGCGGCGCCGCCGTGCTTGTGACGGAACCACTCCGTCATGAGTCACGGGCTAGCTGTGCTCATGACGGAGTGGTTCCGTCACGACTCCACCCACTGCGCTAATCGCTCGCACAGGCGGGGAATTAGCGCCGCGTGGGCGGAGCGGCCGCCAATGGCCGCAGCATGACGGAACCACTCCGTCATGAGCACACGGCGCCCGTGGCTCATGACGGAGTGGTTCCGTCATGAGCACGGAACGGGTTAACCCGTGATGCATGGTACTTGGGAGGGCTGTGGTAGTGGTGGAGATATCACTCCAGGCAATGTGAAATGTGCAGTAACGTTTGCCTTAGTAGCATCATTGTAGCTGCTTGTTCACACGCCACTCACTCTGCCATCTCCTGTTGAACACACTTTCTCTCCTCTTTCCCATCTCAGTCACATTCTCTTCTCATTTCTTTTCCCTCTCTTTCTTCCCTACATATTATCTCACATTTTCTCTCTCTTCTCTATCTCGTCTCTCTTTTTCCATAATTTCTTTCTTCAATCCCTTCTATCTCACCCTCTGTCCCACCTTTTCCTCCAGACTCCCTAGCAGAGACAGGCCATGTTCAAGACTTTTTACATTTTCCTTGGTCTTTTTACTCCAGGTGCGGTGGATCCTAATATATCCCTCCCTTAAAACAGCGGGCGATGAAATCACTTCTAGATATTAGGTACAGGCTACAAAATTGTATATAATTGGAGAGTGTTTCCAATTTGCCACACCTTATACTTATTACCATCCAAATATATGTGGGATGATCTCCATCCTTCTTACGGTTTGTATTTCTGCTATAGGACCTCTTCACAATGTTGTTAAAATTATAAATACGAGATGACAGCGTATTAATACTATATCAACAACTAACACTTTGTCCAAATTATCTCAGTGTATTTGTCTCAAACATGCAGCAGCTTCAATTTGGGATAATTTCCAATTTTCATTATAAGTAGCATATATAAATCTTTTAGAACTTGGGGATTTGGGATCTAAAAGAAAATCTGTTAAATTCATGTCCTCAGACAGCAGAGAAAGATGATGTTTTACTTCAGACAGTGTGGAATGTTCCAACCATTCTTGACATACGGAAGAAGTGGTAATAGTATCAGAATGTGTTGAATGACGGTATCGGGGATCAGGTCTACTTGATTTAAACCCAGATGTGGATTTGAGAAAACGAGCATGGCAACCATTTATGTCTATTGGCCACAATAACCACCCGCCAGGACTCGAAAACGAAGATATAATGTACTGTTTTGCACCATATTATTTAATTGTTCTTCTGTATAATTGTTTTTAATTCTGCCAATTATCAAAATGGGCGATAGAGGGAATGGTCAGGGCAGTCATTTCTTTATTCTTAGCCAACCCTAGACAAGTAGTTTGCTGGATTGTTTCATTCAGGAATATCATTTGTGTGGGAATTAAACAGGCTCGAAAAAAGGTTTCTGTGCCTTGAACCTGCCAGGACTCGTGCCCCAAATCTATTTCAAATCAATGGTGTCCTTCCAGTTATCATAATCTTTATGGGCCAACAGATTAAAGAGCATAGCAGTATATATAGGCTTTGTTTGAGTAAGCATATATTTCTATGAAGGTGTTGGAGTTAATTTAAAATAATATGACATGTTGTCTGAAGCGTCGTATCCATTGAAATAAGTATATTTATGTTATGTTATGCTATGTTACATGAATTTATATAGTGCTGCGTATACCCAAGGGTGTCTTGGCGCTGATAGCTAAACATAGTACTAAGGCATGAAGAGATGAATAGATTACAAGTTTAAAAGCCAGGCCTTGAGAAGCTTTCTGAAGACTAGCGGAGAGGATGCAGATCTAATGTGGGAGGGTAGAGTATTCCAGAGTCTGGTGGCTCCTGCGTGATAGCTGCAGCCACCCACAATGTTCCTAATGGATATATTTAAAATTGGGACACTGTCTACATGTTCTATGTAGGAAATGGTGTCCATAATGATATTAGAACATATCAGCATAGTTTGCGGAATCAAGGTATAGATCTTCTGATTCAAAAACAGTATAATATGCCAATTCAGAAAGCATAGAATATACAGTATCAACATCCCAATTATCCGAATGCAGCCCTGTACTATTACATCACGCATAGAAACTTTGAACAACATAGAAACTTTGAACAAATTTGGTTTGACAGAGATTTGTAGGATCTCCGGCAGACCGCAGTGGTTGAAAGGAACTGTATCACAAAAAATTCCATCATTCACTGGAACGGCTGAAATGTTAATGGGGGGCAAGTCTCTTTTTGTTTTATGCAATGAAGAATGGGGGCCAGTACCCCATCAACCAGTTCTGTAGCAGAACGTTACAGGAGGTAATGATCATTGATTCATAGGAAAAAAACGGTCACAAGTTCATTCCACGTGAATAGGAAAACCAAGGATCCAGACATATATCCAATGAGAGACTAAACAAGTGCATTTTAACTATGAAATAAAAACATAAATCCGTGCAAGAGTCATGTACAAAACAGAAGGACTGTCAGGCGAAAAATGATCTTGATCCATAAAGTACCCAGAGGTACTCATCTGGAAAACAGGAGGGTGGGGCCTCAATGTCTGACCATCTAGGTCTGGGACATACATCTTGATGCCAAAAAGTACTTCATACGGGATCTGCCCACCCAGAGATCTTTTAGGGAGGTTATTCAATGCCTGTTGAGCCACATATAGATGGTTCAACCAGCCAACCTGTGCCTAATACTCTAGCTGTTAAAGACTGCTTCAAGTCACGGTTCATTCTCTCCACAAAAGAATTACCTTCGGGTCTATAGGGAGAAGTAAAATGCACTTGCACACCCATGGACTTCATTAAACAACTGTACGCTTTAGAAGCGAATGCCAGACCTCGGTTCGAATGGAATGCGCAACAGGCATATGTCCCGAAACAGACTTGCTAGTCTTTAATACCAGTTTGAGTGTCAGCCGAGTGTTGTGGCCCAACGCAGAGTAATCTAGAGCAAGAATGAACTGCAACGATAATAAATTTGAACACAGTATCAGAAAAGAAAGGACCGCAGTGAGCTAAGAAAATGTTGTCAAAAGGCTGGTTGGAAATGAGACACAGTGGAACGTTTGATCTGTTGACAAATGTCACAATTTACACATATTTTCTGGTTTGTTTGTATAAGCCCTGTCACCAACAGCATTGCTGTAAGAGTGAAATAGTAGCAGCCACACCGGCATGCGAA
Organism: Triturus cristatus; assembly: GCF_964204655.1. NCBI lineage: Eukaryota > Metazoa > Chordata > Amphibia > Caudata > Salamandridae > Triturus > Triturus cristatus. The sequence goes on from NC_140581.1 coordinate 1,065,791,710, forward strand.
GAAGCTATGCTTTCATGTGCGGCTACAATGAAATCATGTCTGCGGTCTCTGTTGGGAATCATACGATCACCAACACCAGAAATAGTCGCAAAAAGAACATTTTGGTCATTTATATAATAGAAATATTCAGAAGGAAAGCCATCCGGTAAAGGGGTGCTGTTTTTGAAAGCACTCACGACAGCCAAGAGATCATTGTCGATATGAGTTTTAGAACAGGTTATCGCCGCAATGTTAGCTGTGGGTACTGAAGATGTGGCTGCTTCATCAGCCAGAGAACCATAGAACATCAGTATGTAGAGACTGAGTCACTATACCACCGAAGTACCTACGAGTCAGTGTCGGACTAGCTGTAGTGCCTCACTTGCCCTTCTAACCTTAGCAGAGAAACAAGTGAATTGGCACCCCTGAACACAACACTTTCGACCCTCTCAGGGATCGCAGTGACATGACACACCCGTTTGATCTCTCACTCGTACTCGTTAACTGTGAGATATCCAAGAGACACAAAGGCCCTTTAGAATATTTATTTAAACTATCATGCTCTGAAATGTAGTATACGTGTCTCTATTAGAAAACAAATGCATTCTAAAAATACTGTTAGCATGGTTAATAATCCATATATCATGAAAAACCATGCCATTTTATAGGACAAAGCAATCTAAACCCCCTCCCTTGCTTATGTAGCTAAATGATTATATATCAAAGATCTCTGGGATTATTTACTGGCAGAACCCGTGCCTCAGCATTCACAGATGGATGTTCTACATCTCAGAAGATGCAGTGCTTTTGTCTCAGTACTCTCGTTCCATGTGTCTTTTTTCTGCTCATGTGCTCATCTATATGATAGGACATATGTGCACATAAACAACAGCCACATTCTTGTGTTATGTCTAGGTGCTAGTGCCTGGCCAGAAAAAATAACAAGGGACATTGTTATTTGACCTTGTCTATGGTGTTCAGACTAAATCCCAGGAAAATGACAGAACAGAAAAACATATGCAGGTTCTGTGTGAAAGTACAATGTGGCACAAATGCAAAACGTGTTTATATAGTAACATGTGCAAATGAAAATGAGGCCTACAACGTATACCGTTCGGCTAACATAAGCAACACTACAATGGGCGATGTACGAAACCCACAACATGGCTTCCTTGACCAATATATACAACGCACAATGTCTTGCCACAGTGACACATGGAGAAGGGATATGCGTTTACTGTATAACTTGGATGCCCTTCATGTGTATGAAAAGGAATTTTTAAGAAGACTTTTGTCTGTCCCAAATAGCCTTCTTATATACCTCCCTCTCGCAGATTTGGGACTTCTTCCGCCAAGTGATCATGTCAATTTAGCACACTTAATACTATGGAGATCAATATTGGTAAAACAAGAAACTTTGCTTAATCAGGCTTTAATCAATAGTGCAAGTTTTTAGATAAAGCACAGAACCTCCCTTGGTTATCTTATGTAAAGGAGCGAAGTCTGTTGGGGAGAGAAGACTGTTACCATAACCCAGTTTTGATGGCTTCTATTCCAAGAAAGCAACTTAAACATGACTTGTTTTTCCATGTGTACCCAACAAAGGATAGAGCATGAGTCTAAAAAGAAGCAGGTAAAGGAATTCTAACCTCTTGTTACTACTATGAACATGGAACCATATCTGATGTTTCCCCTCTTTGACTTACAAAGAATTAATTTAACCAGGTTCAGTTTTGGTATAGCTAATTGTTTTGGTTTCCTATCCTAGCTCTGCACACAATGACTCACTCTTGGGCCTTTGTCCTTGTGATTCAGCTATGGTGCAGTCTCTGGCCTTTACACTTTTTATTTTTCTGCAAACTATATACTGTTACTCGAAAACAGGTTTAAAAAAATAAATATTTTTATTAAACATCTGTGACAGTACAGTGAGGTAAAATTGCGAGCGAATATGACATTTGTGTAGGGCAGTAGTACAGTAGTGAATAAATGCAGCAATACAAATTCAGCATAAATCCTTGCGACCCTAGCTTGAGTCAAGATCAATGCCCGCTCTTGTCCTCTGCAGTTCCTCCGCTGAGGAGACACATAAACCACCCCTCGATACATTTCATTTAGCCCATTTGTGATCCCATTTCTTAGGACATCCCCTATTTTTAAATACCCCTTTCTCTGCAATCATTGCACTATCCATGTCATTCGCCCACCTCCGATATGTTGGAAAATCTCCAGTTCCCCAATTCTGAGCAATGTTTCTCTTGGCAAGGGTGAATCCCAGTGAGACCCACGTACGTTCGGTCTGGGTTAGGTCAGTGGCCTCCAATATGTATAATAGGCAGAGTCATGGAGAGCTAGTCCTTCCCATCCACCTTTGTAAGTTTGGAGACAATTCTCTCCCAATATGGGCGGATGTTTGGACATTCCCAGATCGTATGAAAGAATGGGCTTTCCTCGGCACACCTTCAAAGGCACTCCAGATCAGGTCTTCCTCCCCTTTTAACCAGTATGCCTGCAGAGAGATATGTTCTGTGTAGGACTTTTAGTAGGATTAGTCGAAGCAGAATTGGAATAGCCAATGGGGGAAGAGAGTGCCTCCTGCCAATCGTCATCTTCTAAGTACCCAATGTCTGTTTCCCACAGCTACCAGAGACGTATTAGCGGGTCCGGTTTGTTATTAATTAATTTACGTTACGTAAGGGATATTGCTTTACGTGACATGAGCTCCGTTAGGAGACTATCTTCTAGTGAGGATGCCTCAGGCATGGCCTTGCCGCTCGCCACAACGGTAGTTATGGCGTGGCGTATTTGCAAATAGCGGAATGTCTCCGACTCATGCAGTTGATAGTCCCATTGTAGGTCGCTAAATGGGACTATCTCGTTCCGTTTCCAAAGGTCACCAACTGAAGAGATACCGATCACATCCCATGTGTCGAAGCCCGGGCATCTACTATGCGTGCCAAGTTGCACAGTCTCCCACAAAGGGGTAGTCAGCGTTATTTTCTTGTGCCACCCCAGTGTTTTTGTGGCTCGATGCCAAATTGCAACTGTTTAGGCCGTGGGGCCTATGAGGCATTGGTATCTGGGGTTAGAATAAAGTGCCCTTCGATAACCACCCAGACTCATTACCCATTTGTCTGTTTGATACGCCGGTTCAGACGACAAGGGGTAGACCCACTGATTAATGACTGCGAGCTGGGAGGCCCAATAATATAGTTTAAGGTCGGGCAATGCTATGCCTCAATCGTACCACCCTCTCGTCAGTTTGTGAGTCGCGATACGTGGGTTTTTCCCATCCCACAAAAGAGTTCTAACTTCGCTCTCTATGCTTGTAAAGTACGTATCTGGGACTTTATAGGGGGTGTTCTGCAACACATACAAAAATCGGGGTAGCACCAACATTTTAAACAGTGTTGCCCTGCCCAGAAGGGTCAGGGGTAGGGATCGCCAATGGAGCACGTCGTTATGGAGTCTGGTCAGGGGGGCCTTAAGATTTAACGTCGTAGAATTGGGAGGGTTGCGGGGTTATATATATATATATTCAGTGAAAAAACCATAGGTTTCACACATGTTATAGTTAGCTGGACATTTTACTCGTAAAAAACCAATGAAATTCCCCCGTTATAGTTAGTTCAGCTAACTATAACTCGCGCGCCCGCAATGCACTGCTGATGACGTCACATATTACATCACTCATGACATGGTCAGTGACATCACTCATGACATCACTGATGACATCTCAAATGACATCACTGATGACCTCACTGATGACATCATCCAGTGAATGTGTATTTTTCTGAAAATTAAATATGTTTTATATATGTATATCTCAAGGTCGATGGAAGAATAAATGGGTATATTACTGTCTAAATGGATGATTTCTTTTTGAAAAATTGATTGTGTAACTGACTGATTAAGTGTATCATAGTGAATACATGGCTTAGTGAGTAATGTTTAAATATATAAATATCTGTATCAGTCTCTCACTTTGTGTATAAGTGGCTGCATGGGTTGGAGAGTAGCTACATGGGTGTCTATATAGGTTATTAGTTGGTTTTTTGAGTATCAGTATGAGTGTCTGCATGGTTCGGTGGGGGGTATGACGTAGTGCATAGGTGCATGAATGAGTGACTCACTGTTTGTATGTGTTGAACAGAGCATGTGTGCAGGACTGCATGGGTGGATGAGTGTGTGCATGGGTGTGTTAGTGAGTGAATGACTGTCTCAATAGTGTCTTTATGAGTAACTACATATGTTTAAAACTAGTATATGTGACTATTGGTTTATATATGTGAGTATATGTGAGAGTGAGAGATTGAAAGAGTTCCTGTATGAATAAGTATGTGTTTCTATAAGTGATTGTTAAAAAGACTAAGTATGTGTAAGTTTCCGTAGAAGTAAGTGTGGTGGTGTGTGTTTAACTGTATATGCAAGTAAATGGATGTTTGATTCTTTATTGGCATGAGTGACTATGTGTGTGAGTAGCTCTATGGATGAGTGGCGTTGTGTAATAGGATGTATAGGTGTATGAGTACATATGATAAGTGAGTACATGTATGAGTGACTGTATTGGACTGTTGGTGAATGAGTGGATGTGTATGTGGATCTTAGAATTACTGAAGAGGTTGTTGTAACTGTTATTGGTATGTCCATTGTTTTGTAAATTTTAGTCTCTATTTTTGATTGTGTGTTTCAATGGTTATATTAGGGGGAGAGGAGGTCTGCCACTCTATCACAAGGATGATGTCATCAGTGAGGTCATCAGTGATGTCATTTGAGATGTCATCAGTGATGTCATGAGTGATGTCACTGACCATGTCATGAGTGATGTAATATGTGACGTCATCAGCAGTGCATTGCGGGCGCGCGAGTTATAGTTAGCTGAACTAACTATAACGGGGGAATTTCATTGGTTTTTTACGAGTAAAATGTCCAGCTAACTATAACATGTGTGAAACCTATGGTTTTTTCACTGAATTTCTAAGGTTTTTTAAATGCTAATTCCTAACTATAACGTGTGTGAAACCTATGGTTTTTTCACTGAATTTCTATGGTTTTTTAAATGCTAAGTCCTAACTATAACGTGTGTGAAACCCATGGTTTTTTCAGTGAATTTGCAAGGTTTTTTAAATGCTAATTGTTTTTTTCTTCTTCTATTTTTTTAACATATTTTTATTTTATTTTTCTTACCTTTTATAAAGACTATGGTTAAATTTTTAAAATTCTTTAATATGTTTTTTTAAATATTTTTTTTAAAATAAACATGTAAAATTTATTTGCAGTACTTTTTTTCTATTTTTTTTATTATTTTTTTAGTACGCGTACCGTAAGCTCACGGTAAGCATACGGTTTACGCTACGTCCGTAATTTATCCACGCTGCTTGCGTATAGTTACGCAATTTGCGTAGCCGCGCGTACTCCGCGTGGGACGCGTACGCGTGTGCGCTACACGCGCACGTTACGCGGAAGTGTCGGGTAGTGTCTGTTATGCGCATGCGCGCAAGCGCGTGTCTTTTTTACGCGCATGCGCACTTTTGCCGTAAGCGTACCGTAAGCGTACCGTAAGCGTACGGTAGGTCATGTGATCATGAAACACAACTTTTGATTGGTTGAAACTACTTTCAGTTCTAGAACTCTCCTACACCACACCCATTCCCCTCATTTCTGCTTGTGATCCCTTAGGAGAAGGAGCTGGTTTGTCTTTGGGATACGATGGCAGAACAGCAGAGCTCTTCTGAGAGTGAGGCTAGCACTAGCAGCACTGTCTTGAGGCAGAGATCGAGGAAACAAAAGCCCTCCTATGTATGGGATTATTTTACTTTTCCTGAAGGCCAGCAAAAGGTGAATGCACCCTTAGTAACTTGCAGGCTGTGTCAGCGTGTACTTTCTAGAGGTAATCCTGACAGGAAGTATTCCTTTGGGAATCACACCATGAAGAGACACCTCAAGGATGTACACAAAAGGACACATGGTCATCTTTTTGGAGGTAACTCTTCAGAAAGACAAGCAAGTACATCCACAGCAGCTCAGCCTGGACCATCATCTGCAGAGCTGACTCCTTCTTCTGCAGGTCAGGTGAGCCCTTCATCTGTGGGGGGAGCATCTCCTTTTTCTGGCCCTCTGGAAATTAACCCTCGGTTTGCGAGGGTTGAAGTACGGTGCGCCACTTGTCACGATCTAATTACTTATAGGGAGACCAGTGTTTCCCTAGTGAACAGTAAAATAGATCAGCACACTTGTCGTACCGTCTAATATTCCCAATCTTTCTTTCCTCTGTCCCTGCATGAACACAACGGCTCTTTTAAGAGCCAACCTTACCTTTCATCTATTTTTTATATATGTTTTTAAAAACTTTTTTTTTTTTTTTTTTTACCGTACGCGTACGGTGCGCGTACTTTTTTTTTATTTTTTTAAAAAAAACACTAAAAATCAATTATCACATTACAAGGTCCTTGAGAGACTACAATTATTATTATTGACTTACCATACTCACTCAAAAAAATATTTATTCATTTGTTTTTTTAAAAAATAGCTTTAAAAATGGTTCTAGTTTTCAAAAATTTTCTATATGAATCTGAAAAAAAAGAAAAAAGTATTAATATTTTTAAAACATTTTATAATACAGTACACATATTTACATTTTTTTCCCAAAAATATTTTTGCCTTATTTTTGCTGTTTTCAGAATATATTGCATTTCACTATAAATTGTGAAAGCAATTGCATTCATCATTTTACAGCGGGCAAAAAAAAATAACAATCACAAAGATTGTAATAAAAAAGCCCAGAATCTCTTTTTACTTAAACTTAACATTATAGAAATGCATAATATTCTAAAAAAATATCATCTAATACCAATAGTTATTTCTTTAAAATACCGTCTGATATGTTTGTTTCAGAAGTATAATCACAATATTATATCTCAAATAACTCCACAATACATCTGATTCCATTTCCTTTAGGGCAAATAGTAATTTTAAAATTTTGTTTGGAATAAATTTCCAACAGTAATCAAATAAAATTCTAAAGTTTAATTTGTCCAGATCTCACTGATTCTCTGTTACATTTTGGTTCACGAAAATTTTTGGAATAATTTATTAAGTCCACAATAGAATTGGTTACTTTTCCGCATGGCCAAATAGTAATTTTTTAAATCATTTTTGAAAAAAATTCCAATGGCAGTCCAATAACATTCCAAAATTTAAATTGTGCAGATGTTACCGATTATCTCTAAATTATTGGTTTTTCAAAGTTTCATTAAAAATTAAAAAAGTCCACATTACAATTGGTTATCTTTCCATTAGGCCAAATGATAATTTAAAAAATCATTTTTCTACAAAATTGTAATGGTAATGCAGTAAAATGGTAAAATTATTTTGTCCAGATCTTGCCAAATCTGTCTAAAATTTAGGTTTCAGGAAGATTAGATAGGAATTTGCTAAATCAAAAGGCAAACGTTGTTTGAAAATCAATTGGGAATCATTACACAGTGTCCAGCCTTTTTCACATTTAAGATAAACTGTGTAATGTCCAGAAGTAACAGTAGGTCCATCATGGAAAATTATTGCAACAGTTACAAAAGTTTTTCCTGAAATTGATAATTGCTGTCCTGTAAACTTCTTTATTAAAGTATCCAATTTTGAACCATCAGCTCTACATCGTTGCATCATTAAAATTACATACTGTCCGTATTCCTTTAAAATTAATGTTGAAAACATGTCAGATTTACACTCACCACATTTCATGCTATGATTAGCATCTTTAACTAATTTTGCAAAAGTAACTATTTTACTTTCTGGCAATGTCAAATAAATAAACCTTTCATTATCAACATTAGAACCACATATATTATAACAATTATCACAACTATGTTCCCATTTATAAGAGAGACCAAAAAAAATGTCAATGGGAACTCATTCTTCTTCCACTACCTGAAGAAAATACATCAAAAATTCGTGTGCATCTTGCTGTTCATTTTGAGAAAACTGTGTTCGTCCTGAACATATATCTAAAAGTTTTCTAATTTCAGTAGCACTTTCTATTTGAGTTTTATCTTTACTCAGCTTAAGAAAAAGGAGACTCAGCTCTGAACAGAATCTTTTTCCCTGATTTACTATTATCTGCTCTTGCAAACTTTCCAGATAAAATGCAACATTCAGCACTACATTTGCGTAGCAGTTGACACCAGAGCTATTTTCAAAATGACATCCTACAACCCGTTCTTCATTTTCCTTTTTCTTTTTGCTTGCAATTACATCACTCCTCTTTTTTTTCCTCTTCTCTACATCTTCATTACAGATATTGTCATTTTTTCTTTTACGAGAAACTACACGTTTCTCTAACACAGGATACTGACCTAAATGAGGAGCATAGCTTCTTCTTAATCTATTATACTCCTTTACACAGTTTGTATCAGCACTAACTTTTGAGTCATCAAAGTCTATCATGAATAAACCTGATAATGTTTTCACTCGTGACAAAGCAACATATGCCATACCTTCTTTGAACACAGTTGAACCAATGTTCACAAATGCACAATCTACAGTCAATCCTTGAGACTTGTGAATAGTTACAGCATATGCTAGAGAAAACGGAAACTGCTTCCTACGTACATATAAGTCTTTCACAAGCATGAAACGAACTGTACAACGACAAATGTCTTTAACTTCTTCTATCTGATCAAATTTTATTTTTAAACATTCAATTCCATCTTTTTTCTGATAATTAATAAAACCCACAACTCTTCCCATAGCTCCATTAACTAAACCTTTTTCAACATCCAAATTTCTCCTTAAAAATACTCTACAGTTCATGCAAACATATAGATTTTTTTCTAATCCAGCTGTTTTGGAGATGTTCTTCTCTAGTGAGTCCAATTTATTTTTCAGTTTGCCTGTTACTGTGACAGTAATTCTTCCATCCTCAATTTTGTCCACTGCTTCCAATTTCCTGATCTCTTCCTTTTCCAATTTCAAAAGCTCCTCATTGAATATTGAGCATTCACGTAGAGTTGGCATTAAGCAGATGACACTTTTGTTTTCTGCAATGTTCTTGTATATCTTCTCTGCAACTATTTATTCCTTTGGAAATAAATTATGTAGCAGCCGACTCTGTAATGCTTTTTTGCCAACTTCTGTGAGTAGTCCAATTCTGATATCCTTCAGAATACTTCCATATTCTTCATCGCTTGCTTGCCTCATATTAGTAGTAAGTTCCTTGTACTCAAAGAAGGACCAAATATTTGTATTTCCGATGCTTCCCAATGACTTCTTTGTGTCTTCATGTGTGACAGTACTAAACACTGGTTGTCCTTTAACTGGAGTAAGTTGCAAAAGATCTCCAAAAACTATGACGTGTTTTCCACCAAATAACATGTCATAGTCTGTCTTCAAAATTTGCTGCATTCTTAAATGCACAAAGGCAAGCATTAAGTTTGATACCATGCTCACCTCATCAATAATGAGAACTTGCATCTTCTTCAATACTCTTGAAACTTCAAAGGATGCTTCTCCAGTTAGCTTGTTGAATTGTATTTTGTTCTCATGCTCCACTGGTAACATTAGCAAACGATGTAAAGTGATTCCTTTTATGTTATATGCTGCTAACCCAGTTGGAGCAGTAACCACACAAGACAAAGTAGAATCCGTTTTTTGCTTTAGGTAGCTTCTGATGACTTTTATTAGGAAACTTTTTCCAGTTCCAGCTTGTCCGCTTACATACATCCTGATTGGATGAAATGATGTGCATGAGCACTCTTTTTTTTCATGTAGAAATCCGTGATCAATTTTGTTTTTGATCTCTTCATAAATTTGTTGCTGCTCTTGATTCAGTTGTCTTTCCAAATTTTCTAAGTCTATAAATTCTTCTTGAGCTTGATTCATAGCCGTTTCCACTTCATTCATGGCTATTGATGCTTCATTTTCAACGATTGGTTGTCCTAGGGGATCTTGACTGAGTGTTCCTGAACTTTGGCTGTCCTGAGAACTGTCTCTAGCTATTTCTGCTGCAATTGTAGTTTCCTGTTCAATTTCTTCATTTAACATTTGCAGATAAGTTGAGAATGTACTGCATTGTATGCTGTCTTTGCAAGCATTAAAAGAATCTTCATAGCTTTGAAATTCTCCCAGTAGTTCATCCTCTGTACGCCATGGTTTAAACAACTGTAAAAGAGCCAAGTAGTAAAATTCCTTCTTGTCAGTAGTGTCACAACTCAGCTTCCGGTGATTTATCAAACTTCCTTTTGTTTGCTTCACCAAACATCCTTCTTCACCAACGACTTTATATTTTCCATTGTTGATGTCTTCTGCAGCTTTCCGTGAATAAATGTAGTTCTGCAACACTTCATAGAGACACATGTTCTCCAGATGATGACTTCTCTTGGGATAATAAGTGTCCAACATGTTTGATTTCAAAATATCTGTACTTTCTGGGTCATTCTCGGCCAAATATTCAATTTCTCCTACAGATTTCAGTACCCGATTTCTCATTGCTGCAAGGCCTAAACTTGCCCAAATTATTCTTCTTGACTTCGAGTAGAGACTTGCAGAAGATAACCTATCTGAACATTCGTAGGATCCAATTTCTCGATGCGATAACATCTTCAAACTGAAACTGTACAGCTTCTTACTGACAGTCTTCTCGTGAGAAATCTCTTCCCACATTTCCTTCAATTCTGTTTTTTCTGATTTCGTAATGTAAGACGTTACATATCGAGCAACAGCAATGGAATTGTCAGCAACATACTGTATATCCATGTTAGCGTTCCACATGGATAAAATTACTGGGTTGTAGTCATTTATATTTTTTGATTCTTCTTTTCTTTTAAGGTTGTAGGTATTCTTTGGTGATTTTCTTGTGATAGTATGTCTCACAGCTGACATAAAACTGTTTACTCTTCCATTTGAAAGAACAGGTCTAGGAAATCCAAATCGACATTTAGGTGCCGATCACGATCCGTTAAAAACCGCGTACGAACCGTCGGTCGGAGCGAATTCCCCGTCCGACTCGTACCCGGTTGTAAAACTTTACAAACATGGAATTACGATTCGCACGGAAACACCATTTCCGTACGAATCGTAAAAAACACCGACCGACGAAAATATACATACGAATGTGATCCGGGAATGCTGCGACGTGACCTCGGGACGCTTTCAGGCAGCGTTTCACGAACCAGGAATTACGATTCGAACCGACAGCAGTCCGGATGGCAATATTTTCACGGCACCCAAAAAGTGCCGCAAAAGCGAAGTACGGCGCGAATCGACCAGAGTAGGTGGCCCGGTACGCGCCGCCCCCCCCCCCAGCCCCCGTAGGTACGCGCCGACCCCCCCCCAGCCCCCGTAGGTACGCGCCGACCCCCCCCCAGCCCCCGTAGGTACGCGCCGACCCCCCCCAGCCCCCGTAGGTACGCGCCGACCCCCCCCAGCCCCCGTAGGTACGCGCCGACCCCCCCTGTGTGTACACCCGTGTACGGTGCGTACCCCCCCGTGTACGCTCGAGTCGAACCCCCCCCGTGTATGTACGGTGCGTACCCCCACCCGTGTATGTACGGTGCGTACCCCCCGTGTACGCTCGAGTCGAACCCCCCCCGTGTATGTACGGTGCGTACCCCCCCGTGTACGCTCGAGTCGAACCCCCCCGTGTATGTACGGTGCGTACCCCCCGTGTACGCTCGAGTCGAACCCCCCCGTGTACGCTCGAGTCGTACCCCCCCCCGTGTATGTACGGTGCGTACCCCCCCGTGTACGCTCGAGTCGTACCCCCCCCCCGTGTATGTACGGTGCGTACCCCCCCGTGTACGCTCGAGTCGAACCCCCCCGTGTACGCTCGAGTCGAACCCCCCCGTGTACGCTCGAGTCAAACCCCCCCCGTGTATGTACGGTGCGTACCCCCCCGTGTACGCTCGAGTCGAACCCCCCCCGTGTACGCTTGAGTCGTACCCCCACCCGTGTATGTACGGTGCGTACCCCCAGCGGTGCGTACCCCCAGCGCGTACCCCCACCCGTGTATGTACGGTGCGTACCCCCAGCGCGTAGCGCTGGGGGTACGCACCGTACATACACGGGTGGGGGTACGACTCGAGCGTACACGGGGGGGGGTTCGACTCGAGCGTACACGGGGGGGTACGCACCGTACATACACGGGGGGGGTTCGACTCGAGCGTACACGGGGGGGGGTACGACTCGAGCGTACACGGGGGGGTTCGACTCGAGCGTACACGGGGGGTTCGACTCGAGCGTACACGGGGGGGTACGCACCGTACATACACGGGGGGGGTTCGACTCGAGCGTACACGGGGGGGGTACGACTCGAGCGTACACGGGGGGGGTTCGACTCGAGCGTACACGGGGGGGTACGCACCGTACACGGGTGTACACACAGGGGGGGTCGGCGCGTACCTACGGGGGCTGGGGGGGGGTCGGCGCGTACCTACGGGGGCTGGGGGGGGGTCGGCGCGTACCTACGGGGGCTGGGGGGGGGGTCGGCGCGTACCTACGGGGGCTGGGGGGGGGTCGGCGCGTACCTACGGGGGCTGGGGGGGGGGGGTCGGCGCGTACCTACGGGGGCTGGGGGGGGGTCGGCGCGTACCTACGGGGGCTGGGGGGGGGTCGGAGCGTACCTACGGGGGCTGGGGGGGGTCGGCGCGTACCTACGGGGGCTGGGGGGGGTCTGCGCGTACCTACGGGGGCTGGGGGGGGGTCGGCGCGTACCTACGGGGGCTGGGGGGGTACGGCACGTACCGGGCACCTGTTTGGACGTCTCCATGGTTGTTATGGGAGTTCGGTGCGGACGGTCTTTTCACCATATGGTTGTACATTCGGACGCCCGGGATGGATCGTGATTCCCCGGTCGGAGTTCACCTTTCACGTTTGTACGGTGAATCGTCCGAGGACGTGTCGGACACATTTTCCGACCCGGGGACGTATGGGGAAATATTCCCAGTGCGGTTCGTATGGACTTTTTACCATGCGAATCGTGATTGCCAGTTCGTACGGCACTTGTACGATTCGTACGGTAAAAAGACCCGATACGAGTCGTACGGGGACATTTTTTACCGGATCGTGATCGGCACCTTAGTGTAGTATTTTTCTTTGCTCTTGTATTTCCGTCGACAGTATTTTCCACACCGATGACTTTGGAAACGTAAAGCTTGCTCCTTTAACTTTTTCTCTTCTGTGCTTTTTGGTATAGCACATGTTGCATATTCTTCAATGTAAGATAACACTGCTTCATCAGTATCTGTTCCAAACTTTGGGGCATCCTTGATCCACAACAGCATATGAATATGAGGAGCACCTCTTGCCTGGTACTCTTTTCTCCAAAAGAAATCCACTACTTCTCCAAGAGGTGGATTTTTTTTATTGCAGATGAAGGACATCATAGCCTCAAATCTATGATTGAAATATCTGCAAACATTAACCGGATCCAATGAGCACAGTTCTCCTGCTGTCTTGTATTCGATGTTTTTAATGTTTGAATTTGCCTCTCGTAGAAAATCCAGTAAATCATCCCAAGCGTACTCGGCACAGCTTAGGGTAAGGAACCATGTTGGTGTTCCTAAATTCCGTAACATGCATTTTAGTTCACCATGGCGTCGGTACCAATATTCATCTGTCCCACGCTGACAAGCCATCAGATTGATCAGTTGTGTTTCCAAATGATCATCTCGGTGCTGCACTTTCTCCATAAAATCCTTAGCAGACACATTTTGTAAATGTACTCCACTTTTTAAAATGTGATTTACTGCATAAGACAGTGCAGACAAGTCGCTTTCAAATAAAAGATGGAACAAATAAGGAATACTTTGTCGAAATCTGGGATCTTCAGCATATAGTCTTGTAGTCCGATACTCAGAAGCTGGAATCTGTTCTGGACGTTCATCGTATCGTCCTCCTTTTCCTTTAGGAAACAGCTGGGGAAAACATCGAGCTTCCAAGCTCTCCTCCCATACACTCACGGGAGTTCCTTTTGCTTTCTTCATCTGAAAGAGATCAATATTGTCTCCCATAACTTCTTTTGAATGAAGAGGATGTATGCTAAAATGTTCATAAATTTCTTCTTCCTTTGACTTGTCCACTTTTTCAATTTGTCCAGTTGGTGTTTCTGTGTCTTCTTGTAAATCTTCTTCTTCTTCTTCTTCTTCTTCTATATAAATTGATTCATACCATTTGTTATTCCTTTTCAAATACAAATTTGCTTTTTGTACTTTCCGTACATCTACCAGCTCCTGCCAAATCTTCTTATTCTTTGTAGGTACCCCATTAACCAGAATAATTAATGGTTCAGTTTCCAAAGTATCCGCATCAATAGTTTCCATATTTTTTTTCAAATCCAAGGGCAAATACACCACTCTACCTTTTAAACCTCTCAGTAAATCTGAAGGAGGTAATTTACCAGTTTTGGGCTCCATACGTACTATGGTCTGGAACGGATGAACACATTGAATGAGTATAGACTCATATGTATTTAATTCAGAAAGTTCAGCAGGAATAGCATCCAATTCTAAATTATTATGTACAGCTCTGGTCGGCATTCTATTTTCCTCTAACTTGTTGTAACAGTATTTACAAATACGCTGATCTTCACCCAATTCAAAACAATTTTCTAGAAATATATATGTGGCAAAATCCTTCCACTTATAATTATCTTCATTTTCACTCTTTCTGTAGAGATCAACATTCCTAGTTTGTTTTCTATTATGAGTTCTGCGGCAACAAATACAAGTAAAATTTGGTCTTTCATTAGAGACTATTGCAAATTTTGTTATGTGATCATTAAATGTGTTACTTACAGAGGGTTCTACATTCTCTTCCACTTCTTCCTCATTTACTGTGTCCTTCTCTGCACTGTTTTGTTCAGGACCAAAGTAACAAAACTGAATTTCATCAACAACCTTCTCTACATCTGATACCGTTCCTCGGAACAGAGCCCTATTCAATTCATTTAACTTTATTGCTGGACTTTTGGCAAAATACAACCGTCTCACAAACTTTCTCATTTCAGTATGATGAACAGCCAGCATCCTAAAATGATGGAAAACACTATTGCACACTTTTCTAGATAGACAAGCCAGAGAATGACCCTGCAAACCAGTATTCTCTCTCACTCTGCATGGATCCAGACTTTGAAGCATCTTAATCTTCTGTTTTATACTTTTTTTACTATATTCTCTTAGAAACTCTCGAAATTTGTCAATAGATTCCTGACGCACAGTGCAAATACTACTACAATTCCAAGTGTACACTGGGGCTTTAGGACGTCTCCCCATTGCCTCATCTGCCATCACTTGTACCTCATCTCTTGGAACCATTATCTCCTTCTCCATTATGCAACCATTTTTTACTTCGTATGAACGACCTCTGGTGTCAACTGCATGCAGCAAACTATTACTTTGAAAATAGCTCTCTTCATTAAAAAAAGGTTCACTACTTGAACTATGCATCCACTTTCCTAAAAACACTTTACAAAAGTTTGTTCTGTTCACTACTCTTTTCCTTTTGCTATGTGATTTCAGTACATTAACCATTTTGTCTAATGTACGCATCCTATTCAAAATTAATATGAATAGTTTCCTTTTTAATTCTAATGCCTTTGCTGCAATGGCTTCAATTTCTTTTTTTCTCTTGTAATATTTTGCCTTTTGCTTATATTTCTTCACATCCTTTATCAAATTGGACATAACTCTTCTCTGAAACATTTTTCTACGTATCTCTTTAAACGCTGTTTTTCTGTTTAAGTTTAACTTTTTAGTTGCAGAAGGTATATTTGCATTAACTAAATTCTCAATTTTTTCTTGTCCTTTTTGTTTGAAATCATTCTTTCCTGTACAGACATTTTGTACATTTTTCCTTTTTTTGAATATATTCCTTAGAAAATCTTTTTTTTGCTTACCAGAAGATTTTTTCTTCCTCCCAACATCAGCATCTTCTACTAACTTTGATCCTCTAGTTGTCTTCAAATATAGTTTTTTTTTTAGCGTTTTTTGAACTCTGGATTTTGTAGGCATCTTAAATTTTGTTCACTGCTCTTCAGCAATACCTGAAAAAAACTAAAAAAAAATTCCTTTATTTTATTTAAATATATTACTACATTTCTTTTCACAATACTCACAAAACGAAATTTCTTTGCCAATTTGAATGCACACTTACTGCTCTTTTTTTTTGGCAAGTGAAAATCACTTTTACAGACTGACACATTATGAAACCACTTTTCAGATTTTTTAAAAAGCCCATGTCCAGACTGCTACACTCCAGCAAGGGCAACCAGCCTTAGTGATGCTGAATGTTTTTGCATTACAGACTGAAACCTGAAAACCCCACTCGCTTGTAAATACTGTGCATGATTATACATGGCAAGCAGATGGGTGTGTGCTAAGAGTCTGCTTCTTCCCCCAAAAAATCGCTCCCCCTTTCCATCTAATGCAACTGTGAAATCACCAGAAAAAAACGCAATAAATCTCTGCCTATAATTCCTCTTTGCACACAGAGTCATGTTTTCACATTAGTCCCAAAACGAAATTTCTTTGCCAATTTGAATGCACACTTACTGCTCTTTTTTTTTTGGCAAGTGAAAATCACTTTTACAGACTGACACATTATGAAACCACTTTTTTGATTTTCTTAAATGCACATGTCCAAACTTCTTTTTCAGACCACCACCATGTGTAACCTGGGTGGCTGCCTACACTCCAGCAAGGGCAACCAGCCTTAGTGATGCTGAATGTATTTGCATTACAGACTGAAACCTGAAAACCCCACTCGCTTGTAAATACTGTGCATGATTATACATGGCAAGCACATGGGTGTGTGCTAAGAGTCTACTTCTTCCCCCAAAAAATCGCTCCCCCTTTCCATCTAATGCAACTGTGAAATCACCAGAGCAAAACGCAATAAATCTCTGCCTATAATTCCTCTTTGCACACAGAGTCATGTTTTCACATTAGTCCCAAAACGAAATTTCTTTGCCAATTTGAAACCACACTTACTGCTCTTTTTTTTTGGGCAAGTGAAAATCACTTTTACAGACTGACACATTATGAAACCACTTTTTGGATTTTCTTAAATGCACATGTCCAAACTGCTTTTTCAGACCACCACCATGTGTAACCTGGGTGGCTGCCTACACTCCAGCAAGGGCAACCAGCCTTAGTGATGCTGAATGTATTTGCATTACAGACTGAAACCTGAAAACCCCACTCGCTTGTAAATACTGTGCATGATTATACATGGCAAGCACATGGGTGTGTGCTAAGAGTCTGCTTCTTCCCCCAAAAAATCGCTCCCCCTTTCCATCTAATGCAACTGTGAAATCACCAGAGCAAAACGCAATAAATCTCTGCCTATAATTCCTCTTTGCACACAGAGTCATGTTTTCACATTAGGCACAAAACAACATTTCTTTGCCAATTTGATAGCACACTTACTGCTCTTTTTTTTTTGGCAAGTGAAAATCACTTTTACAGACTGACACATTATGAAACCACTTTTTTGATTTTCTTAAATGCACATGTCCAAACTTCTTTTTCAGACTACCACCATGTGTAACCTGGGTGGCTGCCTACACTCCAGCAAGGGCAACCAGCCTTAGTGATGCTGAATGTATTTGCATTACAGACTGAAACCTGAAAACCCCACTCGCTTGTAAATACTGTGCATGATTATACATGGCAAGCACATGGGTGTGTGCTAAGAGTCTGCTTCTTCCCCCAAAAAATCGCTCCCCCTTTCCATCTAATGCAACTGTGAAATCACCAAATAAAAACGCAATAAATCTCTGCCTATAATTCCTCTTTGCACAGAGTCATGTTTTCACGTTAGTCCCAAAACGAAATTTCTTTGCCAATTTGATAGCACACTTACTGCTCTTTTTTTTTGGCAAGTGAAAATCACTTTTACAGACTGACACATTATGAAACCACTTTTTTGATTTTCTTAAATGCACATGTCCAAACTTCTTTTTCAGACTACCACCATGTGTAACCTGGGTGGCTGCCTACACTCCAGCAAGGGCAACCAGCCTTAGTGATGCTGAATGTATTTGCATTACAGACTGAAATCTGAAAACCCCACTCGCTTGTAAATACTGTGCATGATTATACATGGCAAGCACATGGGTGTGTGCTAAGAGTCTGCTTCTTCCCCCAAAAAATCGCTCCCCCTTTTTCCTACTAATGCAACTGTGAAATCACCAGAAAAAAACGCAATAAATCTCTGCCTATAATTCCTCTTTGCACACAGAATCATGTTTTCACATTAGTCCCAAAACGAAATTTCTTTGCCAATTTGAAAGCACACTTACTGCTCTTTTTTTTTGGCAAGTGAAAATCACTTTTACAGACTGACACATTATGAAACCACTTTTTTTATTTTCTTAAATGCACATGTCCAAACTTCTTTTTCAGACTACCACCATGTGTAACCTGGGTGGCTGCCTACACTCCAGCAAGGGCAACCAGCCTTAGTGATGCTGAATGTATTTGCATTACAGACTGAAACCTGAAAACCCCACTCGCTTGTAAATACTGTGCATGATTATACATGGCAAGCACATGGGTGTGTGCTAAGAGTCTGCTTCTTCCCCCAAAAAATCGCTCCCCCTTTCCATCTAATGCAACTGTGAAATCACCAAATAAAAACGCAATAAATCTCTGCCTATAATTTCTCTTTGCACAGAGTCATGTTTTCACATTAGTCCCAAAACGAAATTTCTTTGCCAATTTGATAGCACACTTACTGCTCTTTTTTTTTGGCAAGTGAAAATCACTTTTACAGACTGACACATTATGAAACCACTTTTTTGATTTTCTTAAATGCACATGTCCAAACTTCTTTTTCAGACTACCACCATGTGTAACCTGGGTGGCTGCCTACACTCCAGCAAGGGCAACCAGCCTTAGTGATGCTGAATGTATTTGCATTACAGACTGAAACCTGAAAACCCCACTCGCTTGTAAATACTGTGCATGATTATACATGGCAAGCACATGGGTGTGTGCTAAGAGTCTGCTTCTTCCCCCAAAAAATCGCTCCCCCTTTTTCCTACTAATGCAACTGTGAAATCACCAGAAAAAAATGCAATAAATCTCTGCCTATAATTCCTCTTTGCACACAGAGTCATGTGTTCACATTAGTCCCAAAACGAAATTTCTTTGCCAATTTGAAAGCACACTTACTGCTCTTTTTTTTTGGGCAAGTGAAAATCACTTTTACAGACTGACACATTATGAAACCACTTTTTTGATTTTCTTAAATGCACATGTCCAAACTGCTTTTTCAGACCACCACCATGTGTAACCTGGGTGGCTGCCTACATTCCAGCAAGGGCAACCAGCCTTAGTGATGCTGAATGTATTTGCATTACTGAGTCCAACCTCAAACCCTTAAACTATTCTTTTTTTTTTCCAGTACACCTTAATTTATTGTGAAAACATAGTCCATATTATTTTACATGTTCCTCACATTTAAATTTCTCCCAAAACAGAAAATGATAAACGCAACTTCAACAAAAAGAATTTCCATTTCTATTATTCATTTCTTAATTTACCATATACATCTCCTCTCAAACTCTATCCTCACCTTTAAAGTTAGTTAGTTGTGAAAGAAATGTGGCACTCAAACAGCAGATTATCAGAGCCAGGATCTCTGTTGTGTTCACCTCTCTCCTCTCAGCAGAACCAGATAATGGCAAACTTTCCCTCTATTTTTCCACACATATACATGTAAGTTTCAAATCTCAGTGCTTCCCCCTTTTTTTCAAATATAATCACACATTTCTATTGGTTGAAAACCAACCCTTTTCCAAAAGTACCCTGCCCCCAACTTGACTTCTGCCTAGTACCCTTCCCCCAACTTGACTTCTGCCTGCTACCATAGCAACAGCTCATGGAACACTGCTGTGTGGAGTTAGGTCAGAAGTTCGCCACACAATGTTTCAATTCCACAGAGCAAGAGTGCTTGACTTTTCAAACCTAACAGCAAATCCATAGTACTGTTCTTTGGTAACACATTTTTCTGTACCAATACAAAACATGCTTCTATTATTTTACACATACAGCCTAGTTTTTATTCTAGAATGGTATGAAACAGCCAATCAGTTCTTTTTGTTTTGAAAAAAATATGTATGCCTCCATTTCCAAACTGTCTTTCTTTTCATATTGCCATTCTACTGAAAGACACCTCCTGAGTGCATCCAGTTCTCCTTTGAAGATGTTCACAGTGTGGATTGTAGGGCACAGCTATGTCTTCTGGAGTGAAAAGTTTGCAGAGAAAACAGATATGGTGAGAGACCTTGCTTTGCCAAATGTAGACATTAAATGGATTGGTCAGAGAGGGTTAAAGTGGCACCAGTTGATGCCATTGGTGAAATCCTTCATGCAAATCCAACACCCTGACCTCATAATAGTGCACTGTGGTGGCAATGACCTAGGCACTTTGACTGGGGTAGGTCTGGAAATGCTTATGAAGGACACCTTTGCACAACTGTTTTCACTTTTCCCTAAAACTGCCTTTGTGTTTTCCAACATATGCCAAAGGCAAAAATGGAACTGGTCCAATCATTTCTGTCCGCAGATTGACAAAGCAAGAAAGCACGTCAACAAATCTGTTTCTGCTTTCCTCCGTGACTATGGTATGGGTGCCATTTACCACAACAACTTGCGTTATGACATGCAAGACATTTATAGAGGAGATGGTGTGCACTTCAATGATGAAGGGAACAGAGTCTTCCTTTTGAACCTTAGACTCTGCATCGGTACTTACTTGTAGGTACCACTAAAAAATCACTTCAAAAACACAACGGCTCTTTTTAGAGCCCCCTAATATCTAAACACTTAAATCTGAATTTTATTTCTTTTTATTTTTTTTTTCTACCGTACGCGTACGGTTAGCTTACCGTACGCGTACCCCGCGATTTTTTTAAAAATCAATAAATGTTTTTTTTGTACTTTTCTGTCCTTCTTTGACCCCCTTACAAATGTTAGGGGGTCTGTAACTCTCCTCATTGCCCCCTTTTCTTGTTTTCACTCTTTTTTTTCAGAGTGAAATACACAAAATGGCGGCCGCCGCTTCCTGGTTTCGGCCGATTCGAATGTTTACTAAGATCTAAGAGCCAATCAGAATCGTGCTCGCGCACGCCACCGTACGCGTACGGTAAGCTTACGGTAAGCGTACCGTAAGCGGGCTCAGATATATATATTGATTTAAAGGCTATTTTCTCAGAATCTACTGAACAGATTTACACCAAACCTACAAAAGGCACTTCCTTGACCTGAGGACTACCTCTCTGCCAAATTTCTAGTAATTCTGTTCAGCCGTTCGGGCTGTAGCTCGTTCTAAAGGTCCTATGGAAAAATGCATGGGGAAAACGCGTTTTGGGACCCCCCTTTTATCTCAGCCCCTGCTTGACGAATCCCCCCGAGACTTTCAGGGTAGGAGCGGAGCGTAGCGCCCCACCTATTTTGAGAAATTCGCGAGGATTCGTCAACCGGCGCCAAAGTTAATCAAAATAGAATGTTGCGGTTTTCCTATGGAAAAGGGGTCCTAACTATAACTACCTACTGGCGACCGCCAGTAGGTAATATATATATATATACCTAGCTATTTAAACCCTTAAGTTGCAACCGTGACGGTTACCTCTCTGGGCATCCATGGTAAAGGGCGCTGAAGCATATATAGTATGGATTTTGTCCAATTAATTTTATACCCTGAATGTGAACCAAAAATTGCGAAAATATGAAGGATCCTATGGATCAAGGTTGAGGGAGCCGCAACATACAATAAAGCATCGTCGGCATAAAGGGAGATTCTGTCTTTGTGGTGTTCAGTCCATTTCAGCCCCCTGATCATGGGGTCGCCCCTAACACAGGTCACTAATGGTTCCAATGTCAGGGCAAATATCAGAGGTGACAAGGTGCAGCCCTGCATGGTTCCCCGCTCTAGTCGGAATTGCCAGGAGATATGTTAGTTTAAGACTATTTGGTCAGTCGGGTTTGTGTAGAGCAGTTTTTATGCACTTTATGAATGTGGGGCCGAAACCCATGCGCTCGAGGAGAGCAAATAGGTAAGGCCATTTGATAGTATTGAATGCCATTTTGGCATCCAATGATAGCAGGGAGGCATCTTCTTGGATAGTGTTAATCCTCCCCATCACCCCTTGGAGTCTCCTAAGGTTAAGCGCTGTATTCGGGCCAGGCATGAAGCCTGATTGATCCGGGTGTACAAGCTTACAGATAAAGCGGATTAACCGGTTGGCCAACACCTTATCGTGGATTTTAACTTCAGCTGTTAACAGTGAGATTGGGCGGTAGGAGACACATTTCGTCGTTGGTTTACCTGGCTTATGTATAACGACCACCGAGGCCAGCATTAAGTCAGTAGGCCACGACTCCTTCTGGTAACTTTCTATGTACATAGGAAGGTGAGCAGGTGTTATCTTGGAGGTCACCAGTTTAAACAGCTCTATTAGGAGCCCATTTGGTCCCATGGCTTTCTCCGATTTCATCCCGCGTTTGCCGAGCACCAGTTCCTCCTCTGTTAACTCACCCTCCAAGGAGTCACGATCCTCCGGGGTGAGAGTATTGACAGGAATGGCGGCTAGGAGATCCCTGGAGTCAGTAAGGGTCGTGGTGGCGGTGGAGAAATATAGTGAGGCAAAGTGGGATGTACAAGCCTCCGCAATCCGTTGCGGATCGCTAAACAGCTCTCCATTTTCCCCCTCAGTGAGGGGCACCCATCTCTGTGCAGCTTCCCGCCTCTCAAGCTACTCGAGCAGTTTCCCCGTTTTTTCGCCCATTTCATAGACTTTGTACAAAGTGGCTTCCTGCTTTGATCTGGCAGCCTCCAATGCAAGCTGATGGAAGCCTTCTCTTTTCATGTTAAGGGTGCGTATAGCCAGTTCATCGTCTGTGTTTGCAACCATGTCTTCTAATACCTGTATCTCCTGTTTTAGTGCCTCCAACCACGCTCTCAGCTCTTTCTTGTGACCTGCCATTAGTGAAAGAACTTGGCCTTTAATTACTGTACCAAAGCCCCCCACACGATCTGGTGGGGAATCTACTGTGTTTGTGTTTTCAATGAAGTAATGGCCCACCTCTTTTAAAATTTCAGTCTTGACGTGTGGAATCTTAAAACACCATGGGTTTATCGTCGGGGTGGTGCGGCTATTCACATGTGGCAGTGTTATCTGGGTAAGGACAGGAGAGTGGTTAAAAATACCATGTGCTAAGCACCTAGCTTCTGTAAAATTAAATAGATCGCCAACATTAGTGAGCAGATGGGCTATTCTAGACTGGCTACCGTGCGCGCCTGAGTGAAATGTAAAGTGGCGCAGGAGGTGATTGAAGTGTCGCTAGAGATCAACTAGGGCGAAGGCCGAGAGGAAATCTGTCAATTGTGAGGTGTTGTGTGGACGTCGGTCAATTTGACCATCCACCGTCAGGTTGAAATCACCTCCCAACACCAGGATGCCCATGGGGAGGTTAAGCAAAAACTTGCCCAGGTTGGTTAGTGTAGTTTTTAGGTCTCGCCTGAGCCAGTGCATGCGCTGCTCTGTGAGACATTTAGTAAGTGGGGTTTTAAAAGTGCAACCACCCGCTCTTGCTGGCCTAGCGCTTGCGGTTACACGCGCGTGCACGCGTGCAGCCACCAGTTTACAGCGCCCGAGGCGCCATCTGGAGCGCGATCACTTTCACTTTTGTCAAATTGTAGTCCTATTTCTATGCTCACTGTACGATCTAGGTCGAACGAATAGAACCACTGTAAGAATAGCTTTCACTATGTCTACGACACGGACGGCATCGCTATTACTTCCCTTTTGTTACCCCATTCACAGAGAAACTTAGCCTCTAGTTCTCCACCAAAACTCATTTTTAGACTCCTTAAACCACATCAATACAATGTATGTACACACTCCTATACAAACAGCTGTGGTGGAGTCTTTCTTCAGTCTCTATGGTCACTCTGAGCATGGTGCGTGCACCAAACATTAACGTCCGAATGGTGCATTTCCGGTGGGGGTGAGTTACAGACGTTCTGGCTGCCTTATCATTCTTCGTAGTCGACCCTCCTCGAACCTCTGATCACCAGTTTACACGTTTCCGGCCGGACCAATTTGGTGTTGGAGGGGAACCTGGGCTTACAGAATAGCATTCGATGTGTACTTTACTGTGCGGACGGACTTCAAAACCCGGCTTTCACACTTGAAACCCTAATCTAACTGGAAATGTGTCTTTGTTTCCTTATTTGTTAAAATGTCGTATGCTTGGAAACAGTCGAGCACCAGAACTAAGCACCGTAAAAAAAAATTTGAAAAGTTGTTATTTGTACGCTATTGAGTGCCCTACCTCTCAGCCTATTTCCGCATATCTGGCTCTATGAAATGTCTCCTAAGTCTCGATATTTCGTCTGCCTTTTATAACCCCCTTATAGGTTGGTCGTTTGCTCCTGTTCAGCGTACATTGCTTCCCTATATCAAAAACCCTTTTGTGACCACTAATTTATGTGATATGTTCTACCTATTTAGAGTGCTCCAAAACAGCCTATATTTCTCATTGCTCTGAAGTTTCTTGGTGTGTGCGCCCTCCTGTCTCAATTCGAGATGTCCACCCTCTGTGACTCCTCTGCTTCGGTCCTCATACAGCAACCGCCAGCCGCACCGGTACATTGCGCAAGCATCACACTAAGGTATGACTGATAGCAACAAACCTGCTCCCTTTGTAGATGGCCCCAGTGATAAGTAAATACGTTCCTGTGCCGTTATTAAACAGTGACCGCTATCAGACAATGACAGTACATAAGTAAGGTTCCTGTTTCTCTTCTCGATAGAGAACTGCATTTATTGTATTGTAGTTTTATCTGTATAGCTCTTCGAAACCCTAACAACGGGCATTTGCAGAGTGATAACATGCTACTTCTGGGGAGTATTGGGTGGAAAGCGTGCTCTTCTTGTGACTCGTGTTTGTATTGTTTCAGTGTCTTACATGTTTCGCTATCGTTATTGTATGCCTGCGCCTTGGTGTGTAGTGAGGCGAAAAGGAGCGAGACATAGTACGCATAGGCTTGTGAGAGTTGGGATGTGAATGGAGATAAATTTGAGAATGTTGTGTGACCGGCGTTTGAAGTATTTTGTATCTGTATACCAAAGGGCCTGCTTCCAGGCTGCACTGGTAAGCATATAGCTGCAAATAAGCTTGGAGTGGAGTAGTGAGATATGGGTGCACAAGTGGTGGGGCCCACCAGCCTTATGGTAAATCGTGCCAGTGTTACTTGGGCATGATCCCAAGTCTTGTGTCTTTCTCTGCCAACGCTTCCAATAACAGTAAGTAGTTCTGTTTTCTCCCCATTGACTATCTTGGGAAGAGCCAACACTTCACTGTCTTGCGTCGATTATAATACCCGTTCTTCACTGATGTAAATTGCCATGCTGGGTTTAAACAGGACAGAAGTCTTCCAGCAGCGATTATCCCCTTGCATTTAATACAGCCATAACCGCTGTCACAGGCAGCCCAGGAGCTATACCCAGATGACAGCTCAATGCGGTCACAGCACCTGAGAATCTGGCCTGTGTCCACCTGAGCCTTCTCTTGCATTCAGGGGTGGATTACGCCGAATATTTTCTGTCCCATTTTATTTTCATTCTTCCCCTTTTCTCTCCCTCCCATCTGTCCCCTTCACCAATTTAGCTCCCTCCTGATTTCTTTACATGCACCAGTATTTTGTTATCTCTCTCTTTGCTCCTCTCACTTTTCTTCTCTCCTGATTTTTACCATTCCTCCCCTCTTTCAATAATGTCTCCATTGTCTCTTAACTCACTCCTCCCGACCCCTTACCGACCCCACTTCCTTAATCTCCCGTTGTACCTTCTCCTCTCACTCCTCCACATTTTGTACCATTTCCTCCTCAATCTTTGCCTTTATTTGCGTCTTTCCTTGAGTCCCCCCACCCACACTCTTTTGCCGCCTCACTCAGCTTCTCAGCTCTTTTCCATATCTCTGTACCCTCCTCTATACCCCCCTCTCTTCTTTAGCTCCCTGTGGCTCTCCCTCCATCACCCATTCTGTTACCGTCTCCTCTGTGTTTATCCCAATTTCTTTCTCACTCTCAAGCCTTCACTGCCTGTGTGCCTTATAAGTATTTAGTTTTGCAACACAATATCCTTGGTGCAACAACATCAACTGTTGCATGGCTAAACACTTATAAGGTACAAGGTTTAGCCATGCAACAGCTGATGTTGTTGCACCAAGGATATTGTGCTGCAAAACTAAATACTTATAAGATCCCAAAAGCGAGACCTATTGGCTATGCCAATGCTTGTTTTAAGTGCAGGCGGGACATAAATTGACAGTACGTTAGGTGGCCTCCCTTCCCATGTCCCAGCCACAGCAGCAAATCTACCCTGGGTGTCGGCCTAAGTGTTGTTTGTTATGTATGGGCATTGTTATCAAATTAGGATACCAGTCCCTCTCGAACCAGAGGTGAAGCCCGCATGAGTAGCCAGCCTGTATCTCTATCTATCTAAAGCCTTGCATGTGTTGCCTATCAAATGTGTCTCCTGCAGTAGGGCAATATCGGGGGCCTTCCGCTTGAGGTACTGGAGCACAACACTTTTTTTAAATTTGTCCCCCAGCAAGTTGACATTCCAAGTGATGACTCAGAGTGATCTATTCATATTATGTTCAGATATTGTTCGTGCAAGTGATTTGGGTCGCCTCTCACCCAGGGCGTGTGTGCAAATGTTAATCGCTGGTACAGAGCTAACGGAAACTTTGAATGTGATTGCATCAATGACGTTGTCTCCCTCACCGCTGTCACAACAAAATAACTACAACAATTAATTGAACAAATCCCCCCCTAAACTTCCCATCCCCTCCCCCTCCCTGCCTCCCTGCATAGCGGGCTATGAACCTCCTGCCACCCCAAACATGCCCACCCAGTAATATTAGGGAATGTGATCCAATCCCACTCCGTAGATCTCACATTATTAAGACTGGATACAACAACATGTTGGTTAAAACAAGTAAATATCTGTACCCCGTATCAAGCTGTAATTAAATCTTTGAGGTGTCCAGCAATTGCGCCAAGCAACGATAGAGTCAGAGTATAGTGCAGTCCAACGTCAGGCTAAACTATATGCAAATGCAAAAACAACAGTTGATGGACAGAATGCAGAACAATGTCATACATTCACCCCAGTACAGAGATCTGGGCCTTACTCCATTGTTTTTTTGCTCACCATGCCGTTCCAGTTTGAACCCAGCATATGCAAATCAGTCTTGACCCTGTGCCTCATGGGAACTGCCAAGCCAGGTCCTCCCTGGACTGGAAACAAGCATCCTAGGACCGGTTTCGGGGTTTCACCCCTCTTCAGCCAGGATAGCTTGATTCCAGTGGCATGGAGAGCACGGGACCCACGACTGGGCATACCTTTCCCACTCGGGGTGACAAATGCAAAAACAACAGTTGATGGACATAATGCAGAACAATGTCATACATTGACCCCAGTACAGATATATGCAAGGCACAAACAGTGGAAGTTTGACACACCAGGCTATCGCAAGGTCACGTACTGTTCAATCTGCCTGGCTCGACTCCAACGAGCCTCGCGCTGTTGAGGCGGCTGTCGGGGATCCAACTTGGTACTCTGTTTTGTGTTTGTTTCCACTGCCACAGTTCTCTTTGCTGTTTCGCTTTCAGACAGTGCGCCATCCATTCAGACAGTCCCATGCTTCCTCCGGACTAGTGAAAAACCATGTTTTTCTTTCAGATTCGACACATAGCTTTGCCGGAAACCACATGGTATACTTAATTTCCTGATCCCGCATGGCATGCTTCACTTCCAGGAAGCTGCGGCATTGCCTTTGCACTTTCAGTGTAAAGTCTGGAAAAAATTGTATTTTGCTGTTCTTGAGGCTGGCTGGGCGGGGGGAAGGCACTCGCGCTGTGTAGAGTATTATGGCTCTGTCCCGCAAATTAAATACTCTTGCGAGGATGGGTCGGAAAGGCGCACCGGGTTTTGATCTTCAGCCTGGTACTCTATGTGCTCTCTCGATTGAAAAGTGGTTAGACAGGCCCTCGGTTGGAGATGTTGCGCCACCAGTTCCTCCACAAATAGATCCACCGCCTATCCCTCCGCCCGTTCCTGCACCCCCATTATACAGATGTTATTGCGCCGCATTCTACCTTCGTAGTCGTCAAGTTGACTTTCCATGATGTCCTGGCCCTTTTGAAGATCTGTGACCTGGCTTTGTAGGATGGTGCTGTCCGTCATTAGGGCCTTGGTTGCGGATTCTACTTCTTTAATGTGATCATTCATGTTCCACATGTCGGCTCTGATCAATGAGACCTCTGATGTTACTGTATCGATCTGACTTTCTAGGGATGTACGCAAGGTCATTATGGCCTCCAAAATGTCCCGCAGCGTTGGGTCTTGCTGGTCCCATGATGGTTTCGAGGTTGCCTGTGCATCCTCTTGGCCCTTCTGCTAAGCATATTTATCTAATTTCGCTTGCATCGCGTTGCGGCCACCGCGTCCACTTGCCATTCTCCGTGCGATGAATGCTCTGGCACCACAGACGGAGTTCAGGCCGTGCTGGCTACTCCCCGCCACCTGCTCGAGGGCCGAGGCCCTGTCCAGCCTGTCGGGATTCACCAGATAGGCCTCTGTAGAATGGTAGCCCAGGTCGTCCTGCCTTCGATCCCAGAGGGGGAGGCAGTTGGTTGTGTAATGCAAAGTGGTTGGCCCCCACTACAGTGTTGCCACCGGAGGGGTATTTATTACTCCACCGCAACTCAGTGGCTGCTAGTGTCCCGGGCGTCAACCACAGGAGTCAAAGTGCGGTTTTAATGGCGGCCACCAGTCACCCAGATCAGTAGCAGGAAGTCTGCAAGGCGCGTGGTTTCCCGGTGGTCTCGGGGTCGGCACACAGATAGGCAGGCAGAATTGTGCCCTTTATGGACGCTGTCCCCCCGCAGTGGAGGTTACCTCGTTTTTTACTTTGGTCGCGGGCACTTGCCTGCCAAAGCTCCAGGCGACACCAAAGGTTGTCGCAGGCTAGTTCTTTCGGCAGCAGCCGGACACCCAGATCAGAGGCAAGGAGCACGTAGGGTGCAATATTTCCCCATTGACTGCAGGGGCCGGCACCCCTGAAAGCAGGCAGCGCAGCACCTCTGGACTCCGCCGCCTCCCCACGGTGAGAGGCACCTCACTGTATCCACGATCGCGGCACCTGCACCAGCAGCCGACCAGGCCTGACTGTGGCGCACTTCACGCCTCACCGTTCGGATCAAGTAATGACTCTGCTTTCACACCTCTACTTCTGGCGGCGCTCGGTGCAGCGGACGCCGGAGTTGTTGGGCACAGCGTGTCCACTGCTACAATGATTTATTTTCGGGGCATGATGATTATTTCACAGATTTCCAGGAGTGGGGCGCCGGAGCCAAGCTAGTGCACAGCCATTTCCTTCAGCAGTTGGCCACGCCCCCGAAAACAGTTTTTAATTCCTTTATTGAAACATCTAAATATCAGACGTCGCAGATCAGCCCTGTCTTATTTTCAGCTTCTTCAGTCAGAGTTTATTTGCCTGATGGTTTATAAATTTCTAGCTACTGCCACCCATCTGAAAGAGCTAGTGGGGAATTAAACCACTGCATCCCGCATATGTTGTAGTCAGAGCTGTTCAGTAGAGTAGGCTGTATCTTGTCTATCGAGTAAAGTTCTCCCTCTGGTGTTTGCAACTGCACTAAGCATTTTTCACTCACATTTGACCCACTTATACCAGGTTTTACTCTGGTATATACTTTTATGGTGCTTTTATAGTAAATTATAAGTTTGCTTTCTTTGCACAAATTGATGAATTTGGAATATGAATTGTTGTACTATGCAATGCTAAGCAAGTTCATGCTGTTCTAATTCTTAACAGATTTTTCTGATTTTATAACAATTATTTTGCTGTCTTCATTCTTTACGGATTTTACTTATTTTAACATATATATATATATATATATATATATACATATATATATCAAAGTTCACTTCCACACACACGATGAAAGAAATCCAGGACTCCCACAGGCGATGCTTTAGAATTTATTTCAGGCACAAAGCACCTCACCGACGCGTTTCGCTTACAGCTTGGTCAAGGTGATGTAAAAAACTTTATTCAGCCTCATTTTATGAACAAGTTTCGTTCAAATCCACGAAACAAAGGTAGGACCATTTAATTCATACAATGCATCTTTGTAAACAAGCATCTTAGAATGGTTCATAGACTATGAATCGATAGCTTGACTGATAATTTGTTTAGCGATTTCACAACAATCAAGCTTATTGAATAATTTGATGATTCATAAAAACAATTTCATTAATTCATGACGGTAGATTCCATAATTGTCTAGTCCAAGTGGACAAATATACTATACATCCCAATTCATTAGATGACAGAAAAATTATAATGTGCTAAATTAGCGTCATACAAATATTTAATAAATTTGTGACGATGCATGCTAAATCATATGCTTCAATGTGCTATGCGTCTGTAACAAACTATAGGATTATAAATTAAAATCCAATAATCAAAACATATATATATTTTCACTGAAAAACCATAGGTTTCAGACATGTTATAGTTAGGAATTAGCATTTAAAAAACCTTAGAAATTCACTGAAAAAAACATAGGTTTTAGGGGTGTTATAGTTAGCTGGACATTTCACTCGTACAAAACCATTGAAATTCCTATGTTATAGTTAGTTCAGCTAACTATAACTCACGCGCCCGCAATCCACTGCTGATGATGTCACATATTACATCATTCATGACATGGTCAGTGACATCACTGATGACATCACTGATGACATCTCAAATGACATCACTGATGACATCACTGATGACATCATCCAGTGAATGTGGTTTGGTTCGATATTTAAATAAGTATTATAGATATAGGAATTAACTGTATGAATATTTGTTTCACTCTGTGTCTTGTAGTGAAAACTACTGCATAAGTTGGTTACTAGCTATGTGAAACTCTATATTAGTTTTTTATTAGTTAAGTGAGTATATGTAAGAGAGAGTGAATGTGTGTGTAGTTGGATGGAAGGTGTGTAACTGTCTAAAGATGTGTAAATAAATTGATTAAGTAGATATATGAGGTTAAGACTGTGGTGCCGATTACGATCCTGTAAAAACCGGGTACGAACCGTCGGACGGAGCATATTCTCCGTCCGACGCGTACCCGGTTGTCAAAATCTACCAACATGGAATTACGATTCGCACGGGAACACCATTTCCGTACGAATCGTAAAAAACCCCGACCGAACAAAATAAACATACAAATGCGATCCGGGAAAGCGCCGACCTGACGTCGGGACGCTCGCAGCCTGCCATTCACGAACCAGGAATTACGATACGCACCGACGTCATCCCGCACGGTGAATATTTTCCGGCTGCCAAAAACTGCCGGGAAATCAGGACGACGCGAACAAGGACCACCAGTACGCGACGGACACACAGGACGACGCGAACAAGGAGGACCAGTACGCGACAGGACGACGCGAACAAGGAGGACCAGTACGCGACGGACAGACATGGACCCGAACCTACGAGTCATCCCGGCCCTCATAGCAATCGACCTCCTCTACAGATTCGGATGCAGACGCCGCAGAAGGTCAGAACAACTAAGGGAGGGGGGAAAGTGGGGTTGGGTGGGGGTGGCAGGACCAGGGCAGGCCACAACCCCCCCCCAAAGTCACACAGCACACATGCCCTGGACATACCTGACTCCCATGCCCTGGTCACTACGAGGGGGTGGCGGCGTGTCCAGATAATCCAGCGACCGCCACAACGGAAGTCCGTCACGACGCGAACAGGCAACACAACCAGACAGGTACGTCCCGTACCCACGCCTGAAGAGCGTGTGTACGAGTCGAACCACGCCCACACCCACGTCACCCCAACAATGGCGGGACGGCTCGTACCCACGTGGCAAAGGCCTGGGTACGGGCCGCACAAGCATCACATAGCGTGGGGACGGACATGTACGGACCGTACCCCCACCCCGTATGCATGGAGTGTACCCCTACCCCAACAGTGTAAGTACGACCCGTACCCACCCGCGTACGTATGGAGCGCACCCCCACCCCAACAGTGTAAGTACGACCCGTACCCACCCGCGTACGTATGGAGCGCACCCCCACCCCAACAGTGTAAGTACGACCCGTACCCACCCGCGTGTGTATGGAGCGTACCCCCACCCCAACAGAGTAAGTATGACCCATACCCACCCGCGTATGTATGGAGCGTACCCCCACCCCAACAGAGTAAGTACGACCCATACCCACCCGCGTACGTATGGAGCGTACCCCCACCCCAACAATGTAAGTAAGACACGTACCCTCACCTCGAATGCATGGAGCGTATCCACATCCGTGTATGTCATGAGCGTACATATTGTGAAATTGGAGAGGTGGGTGCAGAGTCCTCCCAGCAGTGCCCTGAGACAGGAGGGGTGTGTGCAGAGTCCTCCCAGCAGTGCCCAGAGACAGGAGGGGTGGGTGCAGAGTCCTCCCAGCAGTGCCCTGAGACAGGAGGGGTGGGGGCCTATCACTACCAGCAGTGCCCAGAGTCAGGAGGGGTGTGTGCCTATCACTCCCAGCAGTGCCCAGAGACAGGAGGGGTGTGTGCAGAGTCCTCCCAGCAGTGCCCTGAGACAGGAGGGGTGGGTGCAGAGTCCTCCCAGAAGTGCCCTGAGACAGGAGGGGTGGGGGCCTATCACTCCCAGCAGTGCCCTGAGACAGGAGGGGTGTGTGCAGAGACCTCACAGCAGTGCCCTGAGACAGGAGGGGTGGGGGCCTATCACTCCCAGCAGTGCCCAGACACAGGAGGGGTGGGTGCAGAGACCTCCCAGCAGTGCCCTGAGACAGGAGGGGTGTGTGCAGAGTCCTCCCAGCAGAGCCCAGAGTCAGGAGGGGTGGGTGCAGAGTCCTCCCAGCAGAGCCCAGAGTCAGGAGGGGTGTGTGCATAGTCCTCCCAGCAGAGCCCAGAGTCAGGAGGGGTGGGGGCCTATCACACCCAGCAGTGCCCTGAGACAGGAGGGGTGGGGGCCTATCACTCCCAGCAGTGCCCAGAGTCAGGAGGGGTGGGTGCAGAGTCCTCCCAGCAGTGCCCTGAGACAGGAGGGGTGGGGGCCTATCACTCCCAGCAGTGCCCAGACACAGGAGGGGTGGGTGCAGAGACCTCCCAGCAGTGCCCTGAGACAGGAGGGGTGGGGGCCTATCACTCCCAGCAGTGCCCAGACACAGGAGGGGTGGGTGCAGAGTCCTCCCAGCAGTGCCCTGAGACAGGAGGGGTGTGTGCAGAGTCCTCCCAGCAGAGCCCAGAGTCAGGAGGGGTGGGTGCAGAGTCCTCCCAGCAGAGCCCAGAGTCAG
Organism: Triturus cristatus; assembly: GCF_964204655.1. Classification (NCBI taxonomy): domain Eukaryota; kingdom Metazoa; phylum Chordata; class Amphibia; order Caudata; family Salamandridae; genus Triturus; species Triturus cristatus. The sequence continues at coordinate 1,065,825,098 of NC_140581.1, forward strand.
GAGGGGTGTGTGCAGAGTCCTCCCAGCAGAGCCCAGAGTCAGGAGGGGTGGGGGCCTATCACTCCCAGCAGTGCCCTGAGACAGGAGGGGTGGGGGCCTATCACTCCCAGAAGTGCCCAGAGTCAGGAGGGGTGGGTGCAGAGTCCTCCCAGCAGTGCCCATGGAACGCAAAGGGTGGAGTAGTCACAGATACCATGCCCACAAATGTCAGTCAGGTGCACAAAGACCCTGCAGTACATGTACCACATGTGTGCGAGGATGAAAGTATACGCATGCATAGGGCCAAAAACAAAACATTTACACATGAAGTCATGTCAATAGTCCACATACACAAGTACAATGACTACCAAGGATGCCACGAATGATGCAGCTGGAGAATGGCTCAGCATGCATGTGCCAAGGTGAAGGAGTCCGTCACACACCCAGTTAATGTACTCACAGCTCTGCAGTAAATATTGGGAGCACCCTGCAGGGAAGAAGTCAGGGTACACAGAGGAAGGAAAACACCTTGGGACAATTGCAACATGCAGCAACTGCTTACATGAATGGAGAAAGGTAGCTAACACCGTGTGAGGCACACTGATCCCAGGGTCCCCCCTATGAGCAGCACACCACTACATTTCCCACACACCCAACACATGACCAACACCCACAACCATGTAGCAGCCCCACCAACAGCAATGCCAGCAATGCAGGAGTGTTCCAAGGGCAAAAAAAAAATAGCTTTATTCAGCATGAGCAAAAAACTAGTATGACGTAAGTTCCATCATAACAAAGCCCATAGGGCAGTCCAGGAGTCCCAGCTGGATGGGGGACGCAGTGGGATGCGAGGCCCCTAGCTTGCCTGCACAGTTACGAGTCGTCGTCTTCCACAGGGGTGAGGGCATCATGTGGGGGGGAAGGAACAGGCACCGCAGGGACAGGAGGGCAAAGGGAAGGCGAATGGGGTGCAGGGATGGAGGACTCCACCACAGGGGGTGGGGCAGGGCCAAAGGTGGATTCTAGGATCTCACTGCACACCTTGGCAAGGTCCTCCACGGACTCCCCTGCACCCGAAGGAACCACAGGCCCCAAGGAGGGGGGGGGTCAGAGGGATGGGTCGCAGCGCCACTGGGGGAGGGTGTGGACAGGGGGGGGACTCAACCACCCTGACTGAGGACTTCCTTGACCGCTTGCGTGGTGGCGTCACTGTGGGGCTCAGGGACAGAGCGGCCATGAACGAGTCTTTGGGGGAGATGTGGCCAGGAGAGCTGAGGGGAGGGGATTTGGAGGGAGTGGATTGGGTGGAATGTGGACTCCCACTCTGGCTGCGTGTCACACGTTTGCCCCCAGACCCAGTGGGTGTGCCTACTGCACCCTGTGTGTGCGTGTCAGGAGGTGTGCGGCGGACCTTCCCTGCTGGTGTGGTGCCTGCGTCTGTTGTGTTGGGTGCATGCTTACGTCTGTGTGTATGTGGGACAGGCATGGGAGTGGGAATTGTGGAAGGAGCAGGGGTAGGGGGTGGGACGTAGCACTGCAGGAGTCCCACTGCTGCAGTCAGTGTGGAGTCTATGGACCTCAGCAAGTTGCGTTGGTCAGCCTGCGACGAATGAATGCCCTCCAAGTATGCCTCCATGTTGTTGAGGACCTGGCTGTGGCCATGGAGGACATTAAGGATCGCAGTCTGACCAATCTGCAACTGCCGCTGGATGTCCACAGACTCAGCATTGGCGGCAGCAGTGGAGACAGGGGCAGGGGGTGCGGTGCCTGGCAGGAAGGAGACATGTGGGGACCGGGCACGCTGGGAAGGGACACGAGCACGTGGGAGGCGGCTGATGGCAATGGAGGGGGCGGTGCCAGATGTAGGGCTGCTGTCAGATGGTGGTGCAGCCACCGCCCACTCGGAGTGATCCTCCTCGGACCCGTCGGCTTCATACTCTGTTGTGCCAGTCGACAGGTCCCCGGGTTCACTCTCCACCGCCTCAGGCCCACTCGAAGTGCCATCCCCGATGTCACCGCTGGCACTGGTGCTGCGTCCCTCCGCGCTGTCTGTGTCCATGTCTCCCTCCGTGTCCCCCGACGATGCTGTGGGCAGGGTGAAGAGACAAAAAGTAATCATACACCTGTATACACATGTCACATGAGTCAACTCTACGTAGGTTACAGTGCATAGCCTGAAACAAAGGAAGAGTTACATCTACAAAACAAGGTACATATGTAGGGCATGCACGACACAGTTCCTCTGCCCACCATGCCATGGAATGACTATGGAGAGCATGACACACTAGCAAATGAGATGAAATGGAATTTTGACTGAGGAGCAAGGCCCTGGGGACAATCCAGCACTGCATCAGCACCACACAGCGTGGCAGCAAATAGGGATGAGCAGGGACCATAGGCAGCAACAAGAGGCACATGCAGCATAGGTAATACTGAGAACATGCCCACCCTGACTGGCACACTGCACCTTGAGTGTATGTCCAGGCAAACATCACACACCGGCCAGTCCTAGCAAGGAGATGACAGGTCTTGACATGTAGGCAATGCCCGCACCACCCACCCCCTACATGAGACAAATCAATGGAGACACATGAAGCACGTACATCTCTTAGTCTGGGTGAAATACACATGGGATGCAACTAATCAAGGTTGCACACCAAATACCCAAGGTGCGGCTGTCCAAATAATCATGTACAAATGGGCATCATCTGATGATTGCTACAAGACACAAAGGCAATGGCCACCGTGAGTATGTAATATGAAAATCAGGTCAGGCTGTACAGTGGACACTTGTAATACATCTCACGTCAATATACATGGTGCCAGGGGACAATGGCACAGAGCACAACCTATGCTGTAGACACAGAGATTGTCAACATATTCGGATTACACACATGATACCTAGGAAAAAATGCCCCTGGGGACAGTAGTGGCCACACAACTCCATGCTCCTGAATGGGAATGACTGCAACACATGCTAACATCCCTGCACTATGCCTAACGCACACTCATGCACATCATGTCACAGGCCACCACATAGGACATGCATACTGTAAGGCCTCACACTTGAGAGACGAACTCCCATGTCTGGACTCCGCATTAGTGCCAACTGACATGGAACCCACAAGTCCAGAACTGTACAGGGCACAGGTAAGGTCCCAAATCCTGTTACACACCACCCCCACACATCATGCTGCAGGCATTGTACACTTGGAGAAGGTGTCAGGCTACATGACCTTGTGATGGAGCGACTACACACAGACCAGGGAACACATTGCAAGGAGGGGAAGGGAGGCAGGAGAACACTGCAATACTGTGGGGAACATGATCTGCACAGCACCATAAACCCTGGAAGTGTATCTATGGAACTGTGCACTTACAAATGCTGGTGAAACACAACAAACACACACATGTACCTACCCCCTTCCGGCTGCTGCATCTCCTGTAGACGCCTGTCCAAGTCAGGAAAGACCACCGCCAGCACACGTTTCTGGATGTGGGAGAGACGGCGCTGCCTGCGGTTCTTGTGGCTCTCAGGTGAGTCCCCCAGCAGGACCCGTGCGATCCTCCGCGTCCAGCACCGGATGTCCTGCCAGCCTTTCCTCACCTGGGACATGCGCCGCCTGCGACCTTCCGCACTCCTCACGGCGCTGACGGCGTCCAGCCATATCTGCTCCTTGGTAGAGGCGTCTACCTGTGAGGATGGACAAGTGACACTACATCAGTACACCTGGCACATGTCACAGGGACACAGATTAGAACACATTTGCTGTTTACAACAAGGCCTAGTATGCATCCAACGCATTGCACACTTGTCATAGGGACATGATCCTCTGGGGGAAGGCCAAAAGCAGAACGTGCTATTGAAAGGACACAGGTGGAATGCGGGCAACTACACAAGCAATGATCCAGGCTCACACTGTGCATCACACCCACCCCTCCTGTCTCAGGGCACTGCTGGGAGTGATAGGCCCCCACCCCTCCTGTCTCAGGGCACTGCTGGGAGGTCTCTGCACACACCCCTCCTGTCTCAGGGCACTGCTGGGAGTGATAGGCCCCCACCCCTCCTGTCTCAGGGCACTGCTGGGAGGTCTCTGCACACACCCCTCCTGTCTCAGGGCACTGCTGGGAGTGATAGGCCCCCACCCCTCCTGTCTCAGGGCACTGCTGGGAGGTCTCTGCACACACCCCTCCTGTGTCTGGGCACTGCTGGGAGTGATAGGCCCCCACCCCTCCTGTCTCAGGGCACTGCTGGGAGGTCTCTGCACACACCCCTCCTGTCTCAGGGCACTGCTGGGAGGTCTCTGCACACACCCCTCCTGTCTCAGGGCACTGCTGGGAGTGATAGGCCCCCACCCCTCCTGTCTCAGGGCACTGCTGGGAGACATCAGGCATTCCCCCCCCCTGGGACCCCCCCTACAGTACATAGCATGTGTGTCACACCTGGACACAATGGCAGAAGTCACAGTCACAAAAAAGGGACACAGTCTGTGGCAGTGGACACTGCACTCACCTGATAACCTGGTCGCCCATACAGCATGGGGTACTGTGGGAGGATCACATCCACCAAAGCCATGTTCTCCTCCAGGGTGAATGGCTGTGACCTCTCCACAGCCCTTGACATGGTTCCAGGGAATCAGTAGCAGCAGCTGGGTCGTGGAATACAGAGATGTGCAGGCAAGTGCTCCCTCATGGGACCTGGCTGCCTTATATCTGTCTTGCTGGCCCATCTCATGCACAGGAGTACAGAGTGATTGGTCACTCACATTAGCATCCTATGTTTCCTCCAATCCCTTCAAACCTAGCAGTCTGTGGGTTCTCTATCGGTTTCAATCTCCTGCATGATGTCAGCCCCACAAACACATTGCAACAAAGTAGAAGAATTCCAACTGACTTCTGCTGTGCACCTTCCAGAACAATTTCGAAATTTGAACTTGCTCTCCATGACAACCAGCATGCATGTAGGCCTTAATACTTGTCCCCTATGTAATTTTCAGCGTCACACACAGGTACGGTGCGTTTCGGGGCCCTAGGGCACACCAAATGCATTGCAACGGCCCCTACACGCGTGCCTACGTTCACTATCATTATGGGTCTCCTCGCGTATGCGTACTCGTAGTGGTACGGGCCGTACACACGCATGTACGCTCACTATCACTACGAGTACGCATACGCGAGGCCACCCATAGTGATAGGGCCGTACACACGCCTGTACGCTCCCCATCACTATGGGTGGCCTCGCGTATGCGTACTCGTAGTGACAGTGAGCGTACATGCGTGCGTACAGCCCGTACCACTACGAGTACGCATACGCGAGGACACCCATAGTGATGGGGAGCGTACAGGCGTGTGTACGGCCCGTACCACTACGAGTACGCATACGCGAGGCCACCCATAGTGATGGGGAGCGTACAGGTGTGTGTACGGCCCGTACCACTACGAATACGCATACGCGAGGCCACCCATAGTGATAGGGCCGTACACACGCCTGTACGCTCCCCATCACTATGGGTGGCCTCGCGTATGCGTACTCGTAGTGACAGTGAGCGTACATGCGTGTGTACGGCCCGTACCACTACGAATACGCATACGCGAGGACACCCATAGTGATAGGGCCGTACACACGCCTGTACGCTCCCCATCACTATGGGTGGCCTCGCGTATGCGTACTCGTAATGGTACGGGCCGTACACATGCCTGTACGCTAGGCATCACGATGGGTACACATACGGCAGCACTCCCATAGTGATATGGGAACGTACACAGGCCCTCTTCGCAGCAGTACAGCGGTTTTCACACATCACAGTGGTGAAAGGCGGCACACATGTAGGGATAGGGCGGACATACTTGTCCATGGATGGACATACTTGTCCATGGATGGACATACTAGTCCATTAATTGACATCAAGGCATCATCTGTGCATTACTACATGTGTGGGGCACAGGTGTGACGGCCTGTGATGTGGCACATGACTCCTGAGTGGAGAAGGCACCAGATGTATGATGAGATGTGTACAGATGTACTGTGTGATGGTGCAATGTGTGCCAGGCATGGCCTTGACTCCTTTTACATGTGTGCATGTCGTACTGCACACTTGGGGTGAGCGTCACTGGCATGGCACGGACACCAACACACGGAAGTGTCCCCTGATGCCCGGTACAGGGGTTATCACACCTGACTTGTCACTACCCACGGTGCACAATGTGACTATGTCATGTATGTGTGGGGGCTTCCCATCAGGTTGATGTTGGAGCAACCGCAAAAGCTGCAGCCGTTGCAGCAACCAACATGTGTCTGTGTGTAGATTGTCATTGCACACTGTTCCGCACACCATGCCACATGTGGTATCGGATGTGAGGTGCACATGTATGCATGGGACACGGAGTAGCGTGACAAGGACATGTCTGCATCCTGACAAGGAATGTGTGGTGAGTCATGACATGTGCACCTTCATGGCAAGGTGTGTGGGCTGTCCTAGTGTAATGTCATGTGACCTGTGGATCCAGTGTTCCGCTACCAGTCTCTGCAATCGGCATCCTACTGCTGCTGATGTGTGGGCGTATGTCACTCCTGTCTTGCGTCTGGCTGTTCACTTGCACTGGGACACAGCCATTCCCATGGCGTGGCATGTGGAGGTTCTCAATCTCCGTGTGTAGCTGGGTCTTGGTAGGAGTGTCACCTGGCAGCCATACGTGTCCTGGGCATGTAGCACATACCTGACTCCCTATGTAGCATATATGTATTGACAGATTAACATGTGCTCAGTACATATGATTTGTTGTCGTAGTGCACTCACTCTTCCTTGTCATTTCCTAATTACTGCAGAGCGCCGCCTCTTGCCCGACCAATTCCGGACTTGGCTGCCATGCAGGAGAATGACAGCATCCGGCTCTACCGCTTCACCCAACCGTTGATTGTGGAGTTGACGGCGAGACTGGCACCACACCTGCAACCGCAGCACAGGTATCCTACGGCACTGACACCCCAGCTGAAGGTAATGGCTGCCCTACATTTTCTTGCCACGGGTACCTTTCAAAATACCATAGCTCATGTTGGTGGCATGTCCCAGAGCATGTTCTGCCGTGTGCTGCATGATTTCTTAGAGGCCATGTTGATTCACCTGGATGACTTCATCAAGTTCCCAACCCCTGAACAGATGACTGAGGTCAAGCGTGGATTCTATGCCCTGGGAGGGATGCCCCATGTCATTGGGTCCATAGATGGGACACATGTAGCTTTGGTACCACCACACGCACGGGAGGTGGCGTATCGCAATCGAAAGCACTACCACTCCATTAATGCCCTTGTGGTGTGTCAGGCCAACATGGTGATTTCACATGTCTGTGCTCGTTTTCCAGGATCAGCACACGATGCCTACATCATGAGGCGTAGCAGGATGCCTGAAATGATGATGCAGCTGCGCAACGAACGGCCATGTGTTGTTGGTGGGTACAGTCTGTCTGTCCTGTATTTTGCATAACCTACCAGCACGACCGCTTCACCACTTCTAACGATGTCCATGTGCTTCCCATGTAGGGGACGCTGGCTATCCCAACATGCCTTGGCTGCTCACACCTCTCCGCAACCCCATCACGCCGGCCCAGCTCCGCTACAACACCGCCCATGGCCGGACAAGGCGAGTGATCGAGAGGACGTTTGGCCTGCTGAAGAGCCGATTCAAGTGCCTACACAAGACCGGCGGCGCACTCCCATATGCCCCGGCGAAGGTCTGCAAGATCTTCATGGTCTGCTGCATGCTGCACAACATGGCAGTTGAAAGAGCTGTGCCACTCATCCTGAATCAACATGACGAGGACCATCCACCCGTGGAGGACGAAGGGCTTGGCAATGGGGCTAGTGATGTGGAGGATGTGGAGCCGCAAGAGGACATCCGGACTCGGCTCAAACGCGACTTCTTTGCTTAGTGGTGAGTACCAGTGTCTGAGTGTGCACGCATTGGTCCCCGTGTGGCATGTGTTGTGATTAGGCCTGGGCGGTAAATTCCGTTCCGTTCGCGGAATTTGCGGAATTTGGGTAATTTTGCGTTCCGCGGAGAACGCGAAATTGCCCAAAATTCCGATTTCCGCGACTTCGCGAAGTTTTTGCTTGTTCGCGTTCTCAAAATGCGTGTTCGCGAGATATTTCTCCCCAAGCACGCAAACAGCGATCGTGAACAGGAAAAAAGCATCGCGAACAAGCAATTCCGCGTGTTCGCGGAATTTCTGCGTGTTCGCTGAGATTTTTTACCGTTTCGCGGAGATTTGCGTAACGCGATTACGCAAATTCCGCCCACCCCTAGTTGTGATGTGTGTGTCCACCTGCATGTATGGCACGTGAGTCAGAGGTGTGTGTGGGTGTGTCACTGGAGTGATGGTGGCAGTGATGGTAGTATTTCCCCAGTCATAATTGTGACCTAGCATGTTGTCATCCATACATGTGTCGAGTAAATGCACATGCAAGTGGCTGTGCTTTTTGTGGCTGACTTCTTGTGTGTCTCTCTTCCCCAGGTACTTGCGCATGACGTCTGCTGCTTGCATTGTTGTGGCACTGCTATTCCTCATGGACATGACATCGTGGGCTGACTCAGCGTTACAGGCACGGACACGTTTGGAAGTCTCCATAGGGTAAGGGATGCATCTGGGGTGTATTGGGTGTGGCAGGTGTTCACGATGTATGCACACTGGCACTGTCGATGTTTGGTTCCTCTGCAGCCATGTGGCATCAGCATGGGACAAGACGTGCAGCTGTGTACACCTGAATAGATGGTCTGCCTGGTAGACAGTCATCAGTGATGGGATAGGGGATTGTGATGATGGCATCAATGTGTATGACACTGCCCTCGGACACATACGGTTAGCATTGGCGTGACATGGTGTGGGACTTCCACATCAGCGGATCTATGGTCTATGGCAGTCTCTCCGTGAGCAGCTGTGGGTGTTTAGCTGTTAGCCGACGCTTGTGTGCCAGTTCCATGGCTATCACGCATTTGTGCTGCAGAAGGGGGGTGCCAGTGTTGGGCCCACATGTTACTCCACATGATGTGTTCATGTGTACTTCAAGTAGCCTCTGCACTCCCGAAAACATGACTAATAAAGGTGTCCCTATGCCTCCAAGGTGCCTCTTCTCAGTCAATGCTGGTGTGTTGCCACGGTGCATCCAGCATGTCTGGCATGGTTTTCCCAGATAGTGGCTATGTGTCAATGTGTTGAGTAGCAAGATGCAAGCTGTGTGTGTGGGCTGAGACTGTGTATTGGGCATGATGTCCATGACTGTGTGGGTATTGTGATATGTGCCATCCCCATGCATCCAACGTTGTCCAGGACCCCATTCTCTGCATCCACCGGACTCAAGCTTGCAGGACATGGTCCTGCCACCTGTCTACACATACCTGGGTGCCCCCCAGGACACTGGACTGGATCCCTGACCTCTGCGCAGGACTGTTGCTGTACTCAATGTGTCTGTCAGCACGGTTGTTCGGCCACCCCCTCAGCTGGTTGGGCCCATCACTGGTGTGTATGGTGCTCCATGTCTGTCTTGCCTAATACACTGTGACCCATGTGTCCTGTGCCAGACTCAGGCCCCAGGGTGTGGATGGTTGAAGACAAAAGATGACTCAGGCATGTTTAGACTTTACATGACACATGTTAGGTAATAATGCAACCAGCAGGCATCTACTCTTCATAGTGTGATTTATTATTGGGGGGGGGGGGGGACAAAGTGAGGGGCTTTCCGGGAGTTTGGAATCCAAAGTTCAGTAGGGGAGTTGGTGTCCTTGCCATTGGAAATCCTCAGAGTCCATGCCACAGTCTTTGTCAACATTGGTCAGACAGTGACCAGCAGGGCCATGTGGCAGAGAATGTCTCTTGATGCTGTGATGCTGTTGGTCCAGTGGGCCAGGTGCCAGGCCAGGTGTCCTGGGAGATGGTGATGTAGCGCCGACCCTCACGGTCCTTTCCGTGGACGACACGGCCTCCTGCGGGGACCCTCAGCAGCAGGCCGTGACGACGTCTGGGATGCTCCATCGGATGTTTCCTCCTCCTCCTACTGATCCCTCCCTGTGGGTGGTGATGTTCTCCGCCTTCTGGCACAGGGAGGGTCGGCCATGTTGTCGGCCATCCGACGGAGTGTATCGTGAATCCCCTGGAACGCCGTCACTTGCTCAGCCTGTCTGTCCTCCATCCTCCGTTGGTGTCGCAGTAGACAGGCATGTTGCTCGGCATGTTGCTGGGCCTGCTGGGTCTTTATCTCATCGAGGGTCCCCTTGATCTCATTGAGGGTGGACACAACCTGGGCCATGCCCGTGGTGTCCTGCCGGTATGTGTCCATGATGTTTCGGACATGGGCAAATACCGGTTCCCCAGCCAACTGGTCAGGCTCGCGCCTCCGCCGTCCTCCACTCCCACCACCCCTGCCCACTTGCACCTGGCCTGCACTTGTGGGTACATCGGGTCTCCGGGACCCCTGAGGGGTGGCATTGGCGTTGTCGCCTGCCTCCTCCTGGGTGCCCGGGACACCGTGTCCCTCCTGGCCAGCCTGGCTGCATTGTGGTGTTGGGGCAGGGATCCTGGGTGTTTCCTGGGATGTGGCAGGAGTGGGGGTGGTGGTTGGCACAGTTGTACCTGATGCAGGTGCTGCAGGTGGTTGGACACCAGAGGGGCCAGGTCGGTCGGGGTCGTCCACAGAGTGGTGAGAGTGGTCGCTGCCGGTGGGATCGGGCTCCCGCAGATCCGGGTCCTGTGAGTCTTCCCCCCCAGTGTTGGGGGGTGAACCACGAGGTTGACCTGTGTGTGAGAAAGACAATGTTAATTTTGGTCCATGCAACATCCATGTTTCATCAGTTTCAAAGTTGGCACATTTCCTCTTGGAATTGGGATCTGTCTTGCATTCCACTCACAGTGCACTTGTGCATGGGTGTGTCCCTTGGGCACCACTTTGGCCCCTTTAACTATGTGTGGCACGGTCTTACTTGCTGCGTCAAGTGTGACTGCAGTCAGCAGTGGAATGGGCATGTGTGGCGAGCCATGCATTGGCGCCTTCCGTGTAGCACTGTACATGTGCACATGGAGTGGATCCACACACTTCAATGATGCAGGTAGCTGTCGTTGTGCTCGTGAACAGGTTGTGACATGGCCCTGTGTTTTGGAATGGGGAAGAGGGGGGGTTCTGGGACTGGCCACCCTTGTCTACATGCACGCAGTCTACCTGCTGACGACCAGACATTCGCACACGCCACACGGCTGATTTGCTCTCCCTGTGTCTCGCTCCCTCTCTGTCCCCCTCTCCCTCTCTCCGTGTGTCAGCCTCCTCCCTCTGTCCGTGTCCCTGTGTCTCCCACCCTCTCTGTCCCCCTCTCCCTCCTTCTCTGTCCCCCTTTCCCTCCCTCTGTGTGTCACCCTCTGTCACCTCATGCCAGCTTCCTGGGCACACACTGTTAGCAGATCTTTGAATGGGCCTTGGCTTGTTGAAGTGAGTTTGTTTCTGATCTCCAGGCACCCATTGGGTGTAGTGTCTGTGTGTGCGCTGCTGCTGTGGTGGTGTGTGCTGCCACTCTTTCACAATGTTGGCTGTTCATTAGCTGCTGTCATGTGCGAAACAGTGCCTTCACCCCCATGTGTTGATGCAAGGCGTCCGCCATTTGCTGGCAAGTCATTCCTGTGTTGGGACACACTGTTTGTCTGGCTGTGACCTGGGCCATATGGGCAGTGGGCATTGTTGTCTGCTTCGGAGTTGCACTATGTGATTTTTGGTGCCCAGCCTCCCGCCATCCGGGTTACCGTGTCATGTGTTGGTGTCTTCTGTGGCCTGTGACTTGACATTGTCCAGCTGGGTGCATGGGGCATGGTGGCAGCAGTGGCATGTGCGTGTTCATGGAGTGTGGTTGAGTCATGCGATGGCTTGGGGTGGTTGCGTGCCTGTTAGTGATTTTGGTTGTGGATGCCGTTCCCCCCATGTGATGTGCGTTGTTTGTGTACTCACCCGGGTCTCGGAGTCCTTCTAATCCTTCGACTGCCTCCACCGGCAGTATGGCCATCACCCTCTCCTCCCAGGGCTGGTAGTGTACGGGTCTGCGGGAGGGCCCTCCTCCGGTGGCGTTGGCCTGGTCGTGTTCCTCCTGCCTCTTGGCTCGGACCCTCCTCCGCAGATCGTACCACCTGTTCTGGCATTCCTGCCTTGTCCTTCTGGTGTCCCCAACAGCATTCACAGCATCGATGATGGTCTGCCACATGGCTGTTTTTGCTACCATGCTGGTGTTTCTGACCAATGTTCCAAAGAGCTGTGGCTCGACTGAGGATTTCATCAACAAGAACCTCCAACTCTCGGTTACTGAACTTTGGATTCTTGGTAGTGGGCATGGTGAGGGGTGTGGGTGTGGATGGTGGGGGGTGTGTGTGGATGGTGTGGGGTGTGTGTGGATGGTTGTGGGTGTGTGGGTGTGGTTGTGCAGGTGTGTGTGAATGTGATGAGGGTGTGTTTGTGAAGGTGGTTGTGTGGAGATGTGCAAGTGTAAGGTGTGGTGAAGCTTGTAGTAAGGTGCTGTTAGTTGTCTGTGGTGTCTAGCAGCAGTGAGTCTGTTGCAAAGGCTCATGGTTTGTGTGTGTGGGCCCTTTTTATTGGTCCATTGGTGGGTGTGGCTGTGTTTGAAGTTTGGGTGGGTGTGTTATAAGGAGTGGTGGTGTTTAGTGCCTCTGTTTGTTTTTGGCAGTTGCAGGTCAGTGTATGTGTTTTTTCAGTGTTTGTTGGCCATGTTTAGTGGCTTTGTGCCATTCGAATAGTGTATTCTTGTGTTGTTTTTGTTTTTCCTGGTTGTGTACGTGCGTTTTGAGCGTGTGTACGGTGTGTACATGGGCCATTTGGTTGTACGGTGCTGGCCTTGTGTGTGGCTTGGTACGACTCGTACATGCGGTTGTGATGTTGGGGCCTGGGGTGCGCTCCGTACTTAGGAGGTTGTGTTGGGGGTGCGACTCTGACGTACTGGGGTGTGGGTACACGGTGGTACGACACGTACAGGGGTGGGGGTGGGCCTCGAATGTACTGGGGTGTGGGTACACGGTGGTACGACACGTACAGGGGTGGGGGTAGGACTCGAACGTACTGGGGTGTGGGTACACGGTGGTACGACACGTACAGGGGTGTGGGTACGACTCGAACGTACTGGGGTGTACATACACGGGTGGGGGTTCGACACGTACAGGGGTGGGGGTAGGACTCGAACGTACTGGGGTGTGGGTACACGGTGGTACGACATGTACAGGGGTGGGGGGGTGTACATAGACGGTGGTACGACACGTACAGGGGTGTGGGTACGACTCGAACGTACTGGGGTGTACATACACGGGTGGGGGTTCGACACGTACAGGGGTGGGGGTAGGACTCGAACGTACTGGGGTGTGGGTACACGGTGGTACGACACGTACAGGGGTGTGGGTACGACTCGAACGTACTGGGGTGTACATACACGGGTGGGGGTTCGACACGTACAGGGGTGGGGGTAGGACTCGAACGTACTGGGGTGTGGGTACACGGTGGTACGACACGTACAGGGGTGGGGGTAGGACTCGAACGTACTGGGGTGTGGGTACACGGTGGTACGACACGTACAGGGGTGGGGGTAGGACTCGAACGTACTGGGGTGTGGGTACATGGTGGTACGACACGTACAGGGGTGTGGGTACGACTCGAACGTACTGGGGTGTACATACACGGGTGGGGGTTCGACACGTACAGGGGTGGGGGTAGGACTCGAACGTACTGGGGTGTGGGTACACGGTGGTACGACACGTACAGGGGTGTGGGTACGACTCGAACGTACTGGGGTGTACATACACGGGTGGGGGTTCGACACGTACAGGGGTGGGGGTAGGACTCGAACGTACTGGGGTGTGGGTACACGGTGGTACGACACGTACAGGGGTGGGGGTAGGACTCGAACGTACTGGGGTGTGGGTACACGGTGGTACGACACGTACAGGGGTGGGGGGGAGTACATAGACGGTGGTACGACACGTACAGGGGTGTGGGTACGACTCGAACGCACTGGGGTGTACATACACGGGTGGGGGTTCGACACGTACAGGGGTGGGGGTAGGACTCGAACGTACTGGGGTGTGGGTACACGGTGGTACGACACGTACAGGGGTGGGGGGGTGTACATAGACGGTGGTACGACACGTACAGGGGTGTGGGTACGACTCGAACGTACTGGGGTGTACATACACGGGTGGGGGTTCGACACGTACAGGGGTGGGGGTAGGACTCGAACGTACTGGGGTGTGGGTACACGGTGGTACGACACGTACAGGGGTGGGGGGGAGTACATAGACGGTGGTACGACACGTACAGGGGTGTGGGTACGACTCGAACGCACTGGGGTGTACATACACGGGTGGGGGTTCGACACGTACAGGGGTGGGGGTAGGACTCGAACGTACTGGGGTGTGGGTACACGGTGGCACGACACGTACAGGGGTGGGGGGGTGTACATAGACGGTGGTACGACACGTACAGGGGTGTGGGTACGACTCGAACGTACTGGGGTGTACATACACGGGTGGGGGTTCGACACGTACAGGGGTGGGGGTAGGACTCGAACGTACTGGGGTGTGGGTACATGGTGGTACGACACGCACAGGGGTGTGGGTACGACTCGAACGTACTGGGGTGTACATACACGGGTGGAGGTTCGACACGTGCAGGGGTGGGGGTAGGACTCGAATGTACTGGGGTGTGGGTACACGGTGGTACGACACGTACAGGGGTGGGGGGGTGTACATAGACGGTGGTACGACACGTACAGGGGTGTGGGTACGACTCGAACGTACTGGGGTGTACATACACGGGTGGGGGTTCGACACGTACAGGGGTGTGGGTACGACTCGAACGTACTGGGGTGTACATACACGGGTGGGGGTTCGACACGTACAGGGGTGTGGGTACGACTCGAACGTACTGGGGTGTACATACACGGGTGGGGGTTCGATACGTACAGGGGTGGGGGTAGGACTCGAACGTACTGGGTTGTGGGTACACGGTGGTACGACACGTACAGGGGTGTGGGTACGACTCGAACGTACTGGGGTGTACATACACGGGTGGGGGTTCGACACATACAGGGGTGTGGGTACGACTCGAACGTACTGGGGTGTACATACACGCGTGGGGGTTCGACACATACAGGGGTGGGGGTACGACTCGAACGTACTGGGGTGTACATACACGGGTGGGGGTTCGACACGTACACGGGTGTACATGCAGGGGGGGTGTACATTAACGGGGAGTACGACTCGAACGTATGGATGCTGGGGGGTGTGTTTGACGCGTATGCGGGCACATATCTCCATGGTTGCAATGGGAGTTTGGTGCGGACGGTGTTTTTACCATACGGTTGTGAGTTCGGACGCACGGGTGGGATCGTGATTCCTCGGTCGGACTTGACTTTTCACGTTTGTACGGTAAATCGTCCGAGGACGTGTCGGACACATTTTCCGACCCGAGGACGTGTGGGGAATGATTCCCAATGCGGTTCGTATGGACTTTTTACCATGCGAATCGTGATTGCCAGTTCGTACGGGACTTGTACGATTCGTACGGTAAAAAGACCGGATACGAGTCGCACAGGGATTTTTTTTCCCGGATCGTAATTGGCACCTGTGTGTGAAAACAGTTGTTTGGGTGAATGAATGTCTTTATTCGTGTGATGATAAGTAAATATATTTCTCAATGATAGATGTCCAACAAATTAGAAATATAAAAGGCAATGTATGTGACAGTTGTATATAAATAAGTATACATGATACTGATTGATAGTTTGAGTGACTGTATGGAAAACTATATACTTATAATAGTGATTTTATAACACACTAAGTATGAGTTATTATCTATATGAATAAATAAAATGTTGTTTGTATAAGTGTGTAGCTGAGTAGATGTAAGTATGATCAATTGTTTCCAAAAGTGAGTAGGATGTTTGCATAAGTGAATATGATGTGTGCTGGTGTCTAATGTCGATATAGGTGTATAAGTATATTTAATAGTGTGCTATTGATCTTTCTCAGCATGTATGAGTAAATGTATAGGTAAGTGTTTAGATGTGTGTGTAGATCTACAAATGACTGAGTGGGTTTTTACAAACTTGTATTGGTGTGTCAATGGTTTAAACATGGTACTCTATATTTTATACTGAATGATTAAAGGTTATACTACTTTGTGATGAAGTGTTTCAGGTTGTCACGTGGATGATGTCATCAGTGATGTCATTTGAGATGTCATCAGTGACATCATCAGTGATGTCAATGACCATGTCATGAATTATGTAATATGTGACATCATCAGCAGTGGATTGCGGGCGCGCAAGTTATAGTTAGCTGAACTAACCATAGCAGAGGAATTTCAATGGTTTTGTATGAGTGAAATGTCCAGCTAACTATAACTTCCCTAAAACCTATGGTTTTTTCAGTGAATTACTAAGGTTTTTTAAATGCTAATTCCTAACTATAACATGTCTGAAACCTATGTTTTTTTCAGTGAATTTTAAAGGTTTTTAAAATGCTAATTCCTAACTATAACATGTCTGAAACCTATGTTTTTTTCAGTGAATTTCAAAGGTTTTTTAAATGCTAATTCTTAAGTATAACATGTCTGAAACTTATGGTTTTATCAGTGAATTTCAAAGGTTTTTTAAATGATATTTTTAAAATGTATTTCTTGTTCTAATTTTTTTTATATTCTTTAACTACATTTTTTTAATCTACTTATTTTTATATATATATATATATATTTTTTTTTAAATACACTACACATATTTAAAAAAAAAATATTTTTTAAAAAGCATTTTTTTTAATTGATTTATATTCTTTTAAATATACTTATATTATTTTTTTCTTTTTTTTTTCTTTTTTTTTGGAGTCGTGCACCCAAAGCACACCCTTCTCCTTCACTGCGCGGAACATGTCCGCCATTTTAGGATTGATGTGTAGGATACGCGTACGGTGAGCGACGAGTACGACTTTCCCAATGCGAATGCTATGCGACTGGTACGCGACTTGTAGCGCATACACGACTTGTACGTATTACGCGATGCGATGGTTGCGTGGTTGCGCGTGACATCATAAGCGTATCAGACGCGGTGGGTGCGCGACGTCCGCAAAAATGTTTAATGTTCAAAAACTTATATGTATATATATTTAATATACATATTAAGACAAGACATTATTTGAGCTAATCTTAAAAATAATATTCTTTAACTTTAAATAAAGTTACATTTCTTTTAAATGCAATTTTGCGAAGTCGCGCTGGGTGCAAGTTGGGTACGAACTGCGTGCGCACACCCCACGCGGACCCCATGTGATCACAAGAAAAGAGATTTGATTGGTTCATTACACTTCCTATTGTAAGTATTGAAGGACCCCACCCATTTCAATCATTCTTGTTAGACCTTCCTTAGGAGAAGACATCTGCTAGCAAGAACTGCTGTTTTTGCTTATTGCACACCTGTTTGTCCTCAAATTTGGAGAAATGGCAGCTAATCCACCATCATCTGATTCAGAAGATTCTGAGAGAGAAGAATTTGTGCCTGAACCTCCCCCTACAGAAAAGTACAGTTCAATTATGTGGAAGTTTTTTATTTTTCCACCAGGGCTGAAAAAGGTTAATGCAACCCTAGTTACTTGCAAAATATGCAAGGCGGTCCTCTCCAGGGGAGACCCTGCAAAGAAATACCCTTGTGGAACGGTGAGTATGCGGAAACATCTTCAGACACGACATCCGGTCAACTTCGCAAGAGAAGAGATGAGAAGACTGAGGAAAAATGCTCCTGCACCACCGGGTGTTGCAAGTACATCTGGGGAAACACCATCAACTTCAACATCTCTTCCTGATATTCGTCTCCAATTTGAGAAAGTCAAGATGCATTGCGTTAAATGCTACCACCTAATTACATATGGAGAGAAATCAGTGGACCTTGTTTGTCGTGCCATCGACAACCACCATTGCTAGTTTCCTTTTTTTCTCCTCCTAGTTTTTAGTTCTGTTTGTGCTGTTGACATTTTTTCCCTCTTTTTAAAAAAAAAATCCCACAAAATTCTTCAAATTATTTTTTAAAAAAGTATAAAACAACAAAAAGAAAAAAAAGTTATTTTCAGAACTAACTACTCTGGTTAAAAAAAGAGCTAAACTTGTATGCTAGTGTGTGAAAGTTTACATGAATGTATGTGTAGTAGATAATTGACTGAAAGAAAGCATTTGTGGTGTATGGTGAATGGATAGGTGCAGAACTATAAGGAAGTGCTGCAGCATGACACTGTAAAGTGTTTAGCTAAAGCATACTGTGGTACTTCCGAAGCACAGGGATGTAACATGTGTACATAAATATGTTGCAAGTCTGTGCTTCCCTCTGCACAGCTGCTCTAAACTGCAGCCATGTGGTGAGACAGGCACCCTTGCACCATGGTGCAAGGATGTCTGTGTCATGTGGAGATTGTTTTTGTGCAGAAAGGGACACCTTCCTGCACAAGAACAATCACTGAAGGCATTTTTTCCTTCAATATATGCTGTGCATTGTAGCATATATTGAAAGAGAAAATATGAGAAGTGAAAACAATTCTCCTTGTTGTGCCTTGCTACACCAATTGGAGGATGGTGCAGCATTCACATACATGTCCAGATTTATGATTTTTTTTTAAACTGGAGATGTGTCTTGTTGTATGAATCTTATGAGCAAACACGCACAGCAACACCTATAGAACGTGTTTTCAACGCAAAGTGGTGTGTATGATGAGATTGTATTTACATGAAAAACATAAGGTATACCGAGTACCTTTTCCTCTCCTTGTAAATATGAAACAGAGTTAATGGTAGGCCCATTCTTATTATATGAGTACATTTTTGTACTGCTAACAGAGAACAAGATACATTTATAAGTACTTAAGTTTTAGGAAACTTATAGGACATGTTTATATATTACTGAAGGGAAGGGATGGGGCCCAATGTGACATGTGCAAAAACACTCAGTTATGTACTTTAAGTTAAAGAGATTTATTTCTTTTAATTCTAAAATTACCAGGTCCTACAAGACCACCATATCTCTCTATTGTATACTATACTATGTGTCTTGCAGACAGGTGCTCTGAAGTTGTGGCCTATTTGATACCTCTCTGCAATGGAATTCTCTGGCACAAATCTACTCCATCCATCTTCACTTTTTTCAACTGTGTTGAAACACACGCCATTGTGCATTTTAAAACTTACTTAAACTTACCTCAGCAGTAATACATTTAAAAAACGCTACACATTTTATTCAGTTGCTTTTTATAATGTAAATTGTGGTAAATTGCTTATTTTAGAATTAGGATCTGTGAAAGAAAAGAAAAAATAGTTATAACATGTAATAATAAATTTTTAACAACACAGCATAATTTAAACATCTTACAAAGTAATTTCTTTGCCTTTTTTGCTGTTCTCAGAATATATTGAATTTCACTAGAAACAGTGATTTCAATCGTACTCATCACATAACAGTGGGCAAAAAAAAAAACAATCAAAAAGATTGTTTAAAAAAAAACAACAATCCATCCTCAGTAAAATACCAGATAATACAAATCACACATATATAAAATGCTTACTGCTAAGAAAACTTTATAACTTAAATTTATAAACACTGTAAATGTTGTCGCTTAAAAATATACACCGAGACAATGTGTAAGAAAAAGTCCATAATTCAAGCATTTACCTTTCCATGAGGCCAAATGGTATTTTTGCACTCCTTTTTATGTAAATTGTCCAATGGTAATCCTATTAAATTATAATAATAAATTCCTCAGAGGCTGAATTATCTTCCTAAAACTTTGGCTTTAAAAATATTAGGTAGGAATTTGGTAATTCGCTAGGCAAACGTTGTTTGAAAACCAACTGAGCATCATTACAAAGTGTCCAGCCTTTGTCACATTTTAGATAGGCAGTGTAATGTCCAGATGTTGTGGAAGGACCATCATGGAAAATTATTGCTACTGCTACAAAAGTCCTTCCTGATATTGATAGTTGAGTTGCTACAAAATGTTTTATTAAAGTGTCCAATTTTCTACCATCAGCTGTACAACGTTGCATCATTAAAGTTATACATTGTCCATATCTTTGTAAAAATAATGTTGATAACATTTCTGATTTGCATTGGCTACACTCCATGTTTTGATTTGCAGCTTTAACTAATTTATTGAAAGACACTGATTTACAGTCCGGTAATGTTAAATATAGAAATCTTTCAGTGTCTACATTAGTGCTACATGTATACATACAATTTTCACAATGATATTCCCATTTATAACAAAGGCCACAAATATTTTCTATTTCTACACCTTCATGTTCCAATACGGTAAGCATATACATTAGAAATTCCTGAGCATCTTGTTGGATATTTTGCGTAAATTGTGTAGAACCAAAACAGACATCCAAAAGATTATGAACATCAGAAACGGTTTGTATTTTACTTGTATCAGTTCTCAATTTTTCATAAACAGAATGCAACAAGGAACAAAATCTTTTTCCCCGATTCTCCATAATTTGCTGTTGCAAACCTTCAAGCAAAAAACAACATTGACCACTACATTAGCATAGCAGTTGACACCTGAACTATTTTCAAACTGATAATCAACAATCTCTTCAACAGTGCCTTTTTTCTTTTTGCTTGCTATGGCAACATTATCTTGTTTTTTTCCTTCTCTACACCTTCAGTACAGATATTCTCATACCTTCTTTTTCGACCAACCACACGCTTTTCAAATAAAGGATATTGACCTAAATTGAGAGCATATGTTCTTCTTAACCTATTATACTCTTTTACACAGTTTGCATCTGCAGTAACCTTTGTGTCATCAAAATCAATCAAAAACAAGCCAGATAATGTTCTGACTCGCGACAAAGCAACATATGCCATACCCTCTTTAAACACAGTAGATCTAATGTTCACCAAAGCACTGTCTGCACTTAATCCTTGAGATTTATGAATAGTCACTGCGTATGCCAGAAAAAATAGAAATTGTTTCCTTCGGACATATAAATCTTTAGCAAGAAAAAAACGAACTGAACAACGACCAATTTCTTTAACTTCTTCAATCTGATCAAATTTAATTTTTTAAAATTCAATTCCATCTTTTTCTGATAATTAACAAAATCCACAGCTTTACCCATTGCTCCATTAACTAAACCTTTTTCTACATCCAAATTATGCCTTAAAATTACCTGACAGTTTATACATGCATATAGATTCTTTTCTAAACCAGACATTTTAGATATCTTTTCTTCTAAAGAATCCAATTTTGTTTTCAATTTTCCCTTCAAAATAATAGTGATTCCTTCATCTCTATGTTATCGATGGCTTCCATTTTTATAATTTCTTTATTTTCCAGTTTCAAAAGTTGTTAGTTGAATATAGAACACTCGCGCAGTGTTGGCATTAAGCAGATTACAGATTTATTTTCTGCAATTTTCATGTATATTTTCTCAGGAACTACATTTTCATTTGGAAACAAATTGGAAAGTAATCGACTCTGCAAAGCTTGTTTGCCATGTTCTATCAGTAGTCCAATTCTTATATCTTGGAGAATAGTTCCATAATCAACATCATTTGCCTGTCGCATATTTGTAATGAGTTCTTTGTATTCAAAATATGACCCAATTTTCGCGTTTCCAACACTACCCAGAGGCTTTCTGGTGTTGTCATGCGCAAGTGTTTAAATACTGGTTGTCCTTTTACAGGAGTCAGTTGCAGTAGATCTCCAAAAACTATGACGTGTTTTCCTCCAAATAACACGTCATACTCTGTTTTAAGAATTTGCTGCATTCTTAAATGCACAAAGGCAAGCATTAAGTTTGAGACCATGCTTACCTCATCAATAATGAGAAGTTTCATTTTCTTCAGGACTCTTGAAACTTCACAACAAGCTTCTCCAGATAGCTTGTGGTATTTCAATTTGTTCTTATGCTCTACTGGTAGCATTAGTAAATGATGTAAAGTAATTCCTTTAATGTTATGTGCTGCCAACCCAGTTGGAGCAGTGACAACACAAGACAAATGCGACTCAGTTGTTTTCTGTAGATAACTTGTAATTACTTTTTTTTTTTTGTTAAATAATTTTTTATTAAGATAAGAAAGCACAGGATTACAAGTATGAATTAAGCCAATAAGAGTATAAATATAAGCATACAGGCAAATATAAAGTAGTAGTAATACATTAAGCAAATAATACATAGAAAAAGGTAGTATACTTTATGAACAGAGATAATAATGTTGCTAAAAACAAGAGGCTAGAACAAGAATTATTGTACTATTATAGTACATAAAGAACTTGAGGACATAGTGAGAATGAGTAAAATCTGTAAGTAATAGGTTAATTTTTGTTTTTTATCAAAAAAGGGAAGAGAGAAAAAGAAAACAAAAGAACAGAGAGAAGGGGGAAGAAGTGAAAGAGAGGAGAAGAAGAAAAGAGGAAAGAGATTATGCTGTTGGTGACAGAAAAGATGTAAAGGGAAGCCATAATAAATCAGATTTGATTTGAAAATGAATGGAGGGTTGAGGAATAGAGGCGATTCTATGTTCATCACATATAAAATTCCACCAATGTAAAAAGGATAATTTAGAGTTGTCTTTCCAACAAGTTAGTATAACTTTAAAGGCCACAGCAAGAAATAAATCCAATAAGGGAGAAATAGGAGTCACTGAATCAAAAGCTGGCGACAAAGTGCCTAAAAATACATTCTGAAGATTAAGTTGTAATTTATGAGAAAAAATCACAGCACATTTTGACCAAATAGCATCCCAGAAAGCATAGACCTTAGGACAGTAAAATAATAGATGCAGTAAAGAACCTTCAGCATTAAGGCAAGACCAACAAGATGCTGTGACAGAATGATTGACTTTATGGAGCAAGAGGGGAGTAATAACAACTGTATTATAAATAAAAAATAGGGATTGTGTGAGATTAGCAGCCTTAGATGTCTTAAATATTTTCAGCCAGAACTTGTCCCATTGTGAAATAGATAGGGTCAAAGAGAGGTCCTGCTCCCAATCCAATTCAACCTTAGACTTATTCCGAGTGACAATAGGGGAAGATAAAGATTTATAGATGAAAGAGGCAGTAGGAATAGTGTCGTTAGAAATTTGATAAAGAGAAGAGTCAGGAAGAAAGGAAGTAGGAGTTGGTAGAGAGAGGAAGGTCTGAATACATCCCTGATGAATTGGAGCTAAAGTATCATATTGCTGGATACAGGAATCAGGCAAATGAAAAGATTCTTGCAACTGATGGAAGGAAAGAATTACATTATTGGCAAACATTTGATGTACATAATAAATACCCTTCTCTTTCCATTGTTTGTAATAAAATGATTTGTGCCGAAAATTTGATGTATTTGTTAAACCAGAGTGATGACGCTAGAAAAGATTGGTAGTTGTTAAGTGACTTAAAGAAAAGTGTGTGCAACAAAACTTGAGAATGTTTCAAAATAGGATACTTAGAAATAAAAGTACAGTTAGACATGTGAACAACATCACGTATTGAAAAATCATTTAACAGTGAGCTTTCAACAGTAACCCATGGAGGCTTAGGTAAATCCTGATAATCCTTAGACAAAACAAAGAATTGACGAATCAAAAATGCATCATGGTATAAACTAAAATCAGGGAATCTTACCCCACCCTCATTCTTAGGACGAATCAGTTTAGATAAGGCAATACGTGCATGTTTGTTATTCCATAGAAACTTGGAGCATAGTGAATTAATCTGAGAGAAATAATATCTAGGAATTTTAAATGGTAACATTGACAATATAAATAGAACCTGGGGGACAATCATCATTTTAAGTGTATCAAGTCTGCCCCACCAAGAGAGAAACAAAGGGGACCAAAGATTTAACAAATTAGTAATCTTAAGTTTTAAGGAAGAAAAATTATGAAGTAGTGTATCACGAATGTTGGGGGAGAACCAAATGCCGAGATATTTAATTTTTTGAGGACACCATGTAAAATTAGATACCTCAAACATATATCTGTAACATGAGGGATTTAAGGGTAGAACTTCAGTCTTGGAGAAGTTTAATTTATAACCTGAAACTTTAGCAAAAGATGAAATTTCCTGTAAAAAGGGGGGTAAGGAGGATTCAGGGTTGGACATATAAACAAAAACATCATCAGCATATGCAGATAGCTTAATTTGTGTAGACTTAAAACTGAAACCGGTAATGCGAGGGTTATTCCTAATACGTTCCAAAAAGGGCTCTAAACATAATAGGAACAATAATGGGGACAGAGGGCAGCCCTGACGTGTACCTCTCTGCAGGGAAAAATAGGGGGAAGAGAGACCATTAACAAAAATACAAGCTTTAGGATTAGTATATAACAATTTAACATAAGAAATAAATTTCGGGCCGAAACCAAACCAGTGTAATGCATGAATCAAGAATTCCCAATTAACACGGTCGAAGGCTTTTTCTGCGTCTAAGGATAGAGCAGCTAGCGGGGAAGGATATTTTTTTACTAAGGGCAAGAATATTGGAAAACATCCTGGCATTATCAGAGGCCAATCGACCTTTAACAAAACCAACTTGGTCTGGGTTAATGAGTATAGGGATAATTTTCTCTAAACGAGACGCCAGTATTTTTGCAAACATTTTACAATCGTAATTAATTAGTGAAATAGGACGAAAAGTTTTGCAATAGGATGGATCTTTACCAGGTTTGGGGAGTGCAACAATAAGAGCTTCCAACAAAGAGCCACATGCCAGGGAGTTGGAAATAAAGGAATTAAAAAGTTAGAGTAATTTGGGAGCAAAAATTGAGGAAAAAGCAGAAATGTATTCAATTGAAAAGCCATCGGGGCCAGGAGCTTTTGCTTTCTTCAAAGATTTAAGAGCATCATTCAATTCTTGTAGGGAAATATCTTCTTCCAGGTGTTGGAAATCATCTTGGGAGGTTTTAGGCTTAGGGATATCACGGAAAAAAGAGACCAAATCTTCCTTAGAGGGATGGGTAGTTTCGGTATATAAGAGCTTGTAAAACGATTGAAATGAGGCAATAATATCAGAATCAGATGAAAGGAGTGTATCATCCAGCTCTGAATGAATGGGACCAATAACGTTTCGTTCTGATTTAATTTTTAGAAAATTGGCAAGCAATTTCCCTGCTTTGTTTTGGCCACCATGATATTTCGACTTAATCTTAAGGAGAATATTACAGGCATCCTTGGTAATAATCTTATTTAAAGTGGACTTAGCTTTTATTAAATCTTGCAATGATGAGGGAGATTTGGAAGAAAAATAATTATGTTCAAGCAATTTTATATGGGCTAAAGTTTCTTTATATTTAGTGTGCAGTAACCTTTTCTTCTTTGAGGAATAAGCAATAGTGAAGGCTCTAAAAGATGCTTTAAAAGCATCCCAATTGTTATGCAAGGAAGTGTCTAGGGATTTATTAAAAGAAAAGAATTCCTTTATAAAGGAAGTCGCTTCTGAAATAAAAGCACGGTCTGATAACAGGAAATTATTGAAGCGCCATCTGCCCTGTTTACAAGTGGTGAGGGATAAATCAATACGGGTGGAAACAGGAGCATGGTCAGATATAAAAATGGACCCAATGTCAGAGGACAGTAGACAAGGTAACAATGCTTTAGAGACAAGTATATAGTCAATTCGAGATCTAGTATGGTGTACGGGTGAAAAGAACGTAAACTCTGAGGTATCAGGGTTACACGTTTTCCACGAATCAAATAGAGGGCGGGAGGAGATGGCAGTTTGAAATGATTTGTGGGATTTGTCAGGTTTGAACTTGCATTTGGACTGTTTATCAGTGAACGGGTCTAACCAGTTATTGAAGTCACCACCAACCACGATATTGGGATTGGAGATGGATAGAAGTTTCAACTTTATAGAATGCCAAAATTCCGGATCTGGTTTAACAGGACCGTAAATATTGAAAAAAGCTATCTGCTTCTTGTCTATGATAACCTCAGTCAATACCCAACGACCATTTTGATCACATTCAGTCGACAAAATTTGAGCATTAATAGATTTATGAAACAAAATAGCAACACCACCATGTCGGTCCATAGCAGGGGAGAAAACAATCTGGTCAACCCATTGACGTTTAAGTTTAAGAGACTCAGTGTCATTGCAATGGGTTTCCTGTAAGAAAGCAATCTGTGTGTTAAATTTAGCAAGATGAGACAATACCTTCTGACGTTTGACCGGGTGACCCAGACCACGAACATTCCACGAAACGACATTAACCATACTTCTGGATGGAGGGGAACGTACGGACATAGGACCACATAACTGCAGGGGTAACAAAAAAGAAAAAGAAAGACAATTTTTAATAGCTAAAGCAAAGGACAAAATCCTGGAAAAAACACCAAAGCAAGAAAATAGAATAAAAAACTAAGAGAGAGAGAGGAACAGGGGAATAGAAATAAATTAAAGAGAGAAGAGAGTGCAACAAGAGGAGTAAGTGGAAAAAAGTAGACAGATCAAGGAAGAACATCCAGATCTGTAAAAAGAGAGAAGATCTAAGTACGGGGAGCATAGTGACACCGAAGGACACGGACCACAATGAAAACAGGTGAAGAAAACAATGAAATGTACGAGAACTTCACATGTAAAAAGAGAACAGAAAAACAAAGAAGGAGAGCAGGCAGATCAATATATCAATAAAAAGAAAACAATCCATCAATGGGGAGGAAATCAAGAGCCAGTGTCCATGCCATGTGCAGAAAAATTCTGAAGAAAAAGTTTGAGTTTTTCCGGATCCTCGAAGGAGCGTGTGCGACCCTCATGTGTGATGTTGCACAGGCAGGGATTCCATATTGTATGTTAAATTGACGCATCTGAGGTCGAAGAGCAAGAAATTCTTTACGTCTGGCATTGGAAATATCTTGAGATATAAAAATATTATGGCCAGACCAGGTAAGACGGCGTTTGATTCTAACAGCTTTCAAGACTTGCACAAGATCGGTGAACTCCAGGAAAAGCATTATCATTCCACGCGGTCTGTTAGCAGATGGTATAAGCCGACCCAGACGGTGAGCCCTTTGTATGTTAAGAGGATTTGATGAAGATTGAAGGTCTAGAAGCTCTGGAAGGAATTTCTTTAGGAATGACACTAGATCAGCCCCTTCAACATTTTCCGGCAGGCCAAAAAGGCGAAGGTTGTTTCTGCGATTGCGATTTTCAAGATCCTCTGTGTGGAGCTTTAGTTTAAGAACTTCCTGCTCAAGAAGAGGGATCTTTGTGGAGATATCCTGTAAATCGCTGACCCGTTGTTCGAGATCTAGTACCTTACTTTCCATAACAATCCATCGTTCCTCAATTTGTTTAAGCTTGTCATTGGTAGCAGACATGAATGGCTGGAGGCCACGTACCTCATCTAAGATGGAGTCCAGGACAGGGTTTTGTGAAGATAAAATCGGTGAAGGCGGGTCGTTTTTGTGCCTTTTCAGTTTTGTACCTGAGCTCGAGGCTCTGGGCGCAAGCGGATCATTTGACATCCTTGAGCAGTAGAGAGTTCGGGATACAGTAGTCCAAAAGCAACAAAAGCTTAGCGTCACTTTAACGCGGGATAGTAGTAAATTCAACAGAAGCAGGAACACGACTTGGAAATCTGATATGATATAGCCTATCCCAGAGCAGCTACTACCTTTGGACACTAGAACACAGTTCAACAAGACCCCACCATGACTGGACTCGGCACATCGATGTTGGAAGGAAAATGTCTCACAAAATCAGCAAGTAGTTAAGAAGACCGTGACTGATGAGGGAGATTCACGCCATAGAAAACATAAGCAGGAAAAACTCACATATTAACTGGGAGGTAAAGTCCATGAAAAACCAATGCAGCAGCAGGAGGTGAAAAGAGGCAGCAGAAAACATAACCAATTAATGCCCTTGAGGGGCTTCAGACCATGTATAAGAACATTGGAAACATAAAAAAAAAAAAATCCCAATTCCATAGCTGTTCTGGGAAAAACACAGTTAGAAATATGAAAAAAGAACCAAGCCCCGCAAAAAAGCCATACAAAATGGCGGCTGCTCGCACCTCTGAGGAAAATAACAGCAGCTACGGTGAAGAACCATTTAAACTGGTGAAATGGGCGAGGAAAGGCGGTATAAATAACTCACTGCGCTGTCCTCTTCACAAAAATGCAGGAGGGGCATAATAAGACTGATGGACAGCCAGGCATTGCATCTTGAAGAAAAAAAAAGCAAGAAAAATCGGAGCGCGAGCACCGCGATTCAAAATGGCGGGCGCTCGCTTTTTTATGAGGGAATAATCACCGCCGCGGCTCCTAGGTCGAAGAACAGTGCTGGAGTCCCCATTTGCGGCATGCCGACTCACCAATCCATTACGGACACAAAGGTGACATCCAGACGTGAAGAAGTGTCGTCCGAAGATGTGAAAAGGGCAGAGAAGCTCCGCGTCCACACGGAGCTCACGTAGAAGCCGCCATGTAGCTACGGCGTCCAAGCCACGCCCCCAACTAGTAATTACTTTAATTAAGAAACTTTTTCCTGTTCCAGCTTGTCCACTCACATACATTCAGATAGGTTGAAATGATGTGCATGAGCACTCTTTCTTTTCATGAAGTAATCCATGGTCAATCTGTTGTCTCACTTGCTGATATATTTGTTTCTGTTCAACATTTTGTTGTTCTTCCAAGTTTGCTAAGTCCATTACATCTTCTTGAGCTTGATGCATTGCTGTTTCCACCTCATTCATGGCGATTGCTGCTTCATTTTCAACAATTGGTTGTCCTAGTGGATCTTGACTCAGTGCAGCAGAACTTTCACTGTCTTGAGAACTGTCTCAAGCAATCTCAGCTGCAATTGTAGCTTCTGGATCAATTTCATCATTCAACATTTTCACATAATTTGCAAAAGCACTGCATTGTATGCTATCTTTACAAGCATAAAAGGAATCTTCATAGCTATGAAAATCTCCAAGTAATTCCAGTTCTGAACGCCACGGTTTGAACAGTTGCAAAGGGGCTAAATAGTAAAATTCCCTTTTATCAGCAGTGTTGCAACTCAGCTTCCTGTGATTAATCAAATTTCCTTTTGTTTGTTTCACCAAACATCCTTCGTAACCAATGCATTCATATTTTCCATCATTGATGTTCTCTGTTGTATTCCATTTAAAAGTGTATTTTTGCAGCACTTTATAGAGACACATGTTCTCAAGATGATGACTTCTGTTTGGGTAATATGTGTCCAACATATTAGTTTTCAAAATATCTGTACTTCCTTGTTCTTTTTCTGCTAAATAGTCAATTTCATGAACAGATTTCAGTACCCGATTTCGCATTGCTGCAAGACCTAGACGCACCCAAATGATTCTTCTAGATTTGTAGTATAGACTTGCAGATGATAACCGATCTGAGCATTCGTATGCTCCAATTTCTCGATGCGATAACATCTTCAAACTGAAAGTGTATAATTTCTTACTTAGAGTCTTCTGGTGAGAAATCTCTCCCACATTTCTTTCAATTCCGTCTTTTCTGATTTAGTAATGTAGGACGTTACATATCGAGCAACAGCAATGGAATTGTCCTCAATGTACTGAATATCCATGTTAGCATTCCATATGGATAAAATAATTGGATTGTAGTCATTTATGTTTTATGACTCTTCGCTTCTTCTTAAGTTGTAGGTATTTTTCGGAGACTTTCTTGTGATGGTATGTCGCATAGCTGACATAAAACTGTTCACTCTTTCTTTGGATAATACAGGACGTGGAAATGCAAAACGACATTTGGTATAGAACTTATCCTTAGACTTGTACTTTCGTCGACAGTATTTTCCACATCGATGGCTTTGGAATCGTAAGACTTGTTGTTTTAAGTTTTTATCTTCTGTGCTTTCGGGTACAGCACAAGTGGCATATTCTTCAATAAAAGACAAAACAGTATCATCTGAATCTGTTCCAAATTTGGGGGCATCTTTGATCCATAGCAGCATATGTATATGAGGAGCACTTCTTGCTTGATACTCCTTTCTCCAAAAGAAATCCACAACTTCCCCAAAGGGAGGATTTTGTTTATTGCAGATAAAAGACATCATAGCTTCAAATCTATGATTGAAATATCTGCATACAATAACAGGATCCAAAGAGCACAATTCTCCAGGTGCTTGCATTCAATATTTTTTATATTGGAATTTGCCTCTCGAAGAAATTCAAGTAAATCATCCCAAGCGTACTCAGCACAGCTTAGGGTAAGGAATCATGTAGGAGTTCCTAGCATAGCATACATTTCAGTTCTCCATGACGACGGTACCAATATTCATTAGTCCCACACTGACATGCCATCAGATTAATCAACTTAGATTCTAAATGATCATCTCTCTGATGCACTTTATCCATAAAATCCTTAGCCGATACATTTTGCAGATGCACTCCAGTTTTTAAAATGTGATTTACTGCATATGAAAGTCCAGACAAGTCACTTTCAAACAAAAGATGAAACATACAAGGGATACATTGTCGAAATCTTGGATCTTCTGCATATAATCTTGTTGTCCGATATTCAGATGCAGGAATCTGCACAGGACGTTCATCATATCGTCCACCTTTTCCTGTTGGAAACAACTGCGGGAAACAACGAGCTTCCAAGCTCTCTTCCCATACACTCCTGGGACTTCCTTTTGCTTTTTTCATTTGGAACAACTCAATAGTGTTCCCCATCACTTCTTTTGAATGAAGTGGATGTACACTGTAATGTTCATAGACTTCTTCACATCTTGACATATCCACTTTTTCTATTTGTCCACTTGATATTTCAGTATCTTCTGGTAAAAATATTTCATCTTCTCCCATATAAATATTTTTATAGTACTTATTGTTTTTTATCAAATACAAACTTGCCTTCTGTACTTTCCTAACATCCACTAACTCCAGCCAGATTTTCTTACTCTTAGTAGGCACACCATTAACTAAAATACCTAGTGGTTCACTTTCTAAATGGTCTACACCAATAGTTTCAATGTTTTTCTTTAAATCTAACGGTAAATACACAACTCTTCCTTTTAATCCTCTTTGTAAATCTGATGGAGGCAATTTACCTGTTTTAGGCTCCATACGAACAATAGCCTGAAACGGGTGCACACATTGAATGAGAATAGACTCATAGGTATTTAAATGTATCAATTCTGGAGGAATACCAACCAATTCTAAATTATTATGGACAGCTCTAGTGGTCATTTTATTCTCATTTAATTTGTTATAACAATATTTACAAATATGCTGGTCAGCACCCAAATCAAAACAATTTTCTACCAACAAATAAGTTGCAAATTGCTTCCACTTATCATTATTTTCTCTTTTACTTTTTAAATACAGATTGACACTCCTAGTCTGATTTTTATAGTGAGTTCGCCGGCAACAAATACAAGAAAAATTTGGTCTTTCACCTGAAATCACCTTAAACTTTGTAATTTGATCTTCAATTTTTTTTGTAATAGTGGGTTCTACATTGTCTTCAACATTTTGTTCTATTAATGTGTCAGTTTCTGCACTCTCTTCTTGAGGACCAAAGTAACAAAACTCAATATCATCACAAACCTTCTTCACGTCTGATACTGACCCACGCAAAAGAGCGCTGTTCAACTCATTTGACTAGTGCTGGACTTTTTGCATAATACAATCTTCTCACTAACTTCCACATTTGAGTATGATGTACTGCCAATATTCCTGAAATGGTAAAAAACACTTTGACAAACTTTCCTAGAAAGACAAGCCAGAGAATGACCTTGCAAACCAGTATTTTTTCTCACTCTGTAAGGGTCTAGTCCTTGCATCACCTTAATCTTTTGTTTAACACTTTTTTTTACAATATGCTCATTAGAAATCGCATAATTTATCAATAGATACTTGTCGTACACTACAAATACTACTGGAATCCCAAGTGTACACTGGGGCTTTAGGACGTCTCCCTAGAACTTCATCAGCTATCACTTCTTCTGCATTTCTGGGAACCATTTTCTCCTTGTCAATTGGACAGCCATTTCTAACCTCATAAGCTCGACCACTGGTGTCAACTGCATGCAACAAATCATTGGTTTGAAAATAACCCTCTTCATTAAAAAAAAGGCTCAGAACTTGAACTATGTTTCCATTCCCCTAAAAAAAAATCACAAACATTACTTCTGCTAATTACTCTTTTCCTTTTGGCCTTCATTAAATGGATTGGTTTATCTAGTGATCGAATTCTGTTTAATACTAGAATGAATAGTTTCCTTTTTACTTCAAAAGCTTTTCAACAATGGTTTCAATATGCTTCTTCTTTTTATAAAATAGTGCTCTCTTTTTATATTTCTTCGTATCTTTCAGCAAATTATGTACTACTCGGGGGCCGATTCCGATGGCCGGTCGGACAGCTGTCCGTAGCTTTACCCTGCGACCGACACGTACCCGGAGCCGGTCCATCCTGTAGAGTAAGTACGATGCGCATAACTGCCAAAAACACGACTGACGCGTAGGCTGTGAATCAAGACCTATTCTCCGTCCGAGCCGTAACTCCTAAAGAGTAACCGTGTCGCCCGGAAGCAGTATCCATAGCAGTTTCCGGCATGACAAGTATGATGCGTACTTCCTACGCGCCGGACTGGTCGTCACGTACGGCATGTCACAGCATCCGGAAATCAAGCATATCAGCTACGATTCGCGCCACAAATCAATACACGGCTGCAAGACGGACCAGCTTGCAGCGGGTATGAGACGGAGCAACAAGCAGCGTGTACGACACAAACACATCATGGAACACATAATGAATCCCATCGCACAGGTCATACCAGTACTCTACATCTATGACCGGCTCAGGAACCGACGCCGATGGCGCAGTCGGTAAGTCAGACACCTATCACATAAACAAACGACACATACCCGCAGAATGGCACACACAGGGGATCCACATCCTGGCCACTAAAAACAGCCCACCATAGGGGTTGCATGGCCAGCACCACTAACACCCCCACCCATAGGGGTCTGTTGCCCATCACTACTGCAACCCCCAACCATAGGGACTATGTTGCCCATCCCCCCTGCCACCCACACTCACAGGGGACATGTTGCTCATCACTACTGCCACCCCCACCCATAGGGACTATGTTGCCCAACACCCCTGCCACCCCCACTCACAGGGCTTATGTTGCCTATCACCCCTGCCACCCCCCTCACAGGGGACCAGTTGCCCATCACCCCGGCCACCCTCACTCACAGGGCTTATGTTGCCCATCACCCCTGCCACCCCCACTCACAGGGGACCTGTTGCCCATCACCCCTGCCACCCCCACTCACAGGGGACCTGTTGCCCATCACTACTGCCACCCCCACCCATAGGGACTATGTTGCCCATCACCCCTGCCACCCCCACTCACAGGGGACCGGTTGCTCCTCACTACTGCCACCCCCACCCATAGGGACTATGTTGCCCATCACCCCTGCCACCCCCACTCACAGGGTTTATGTTGCCCATCACCCCTGCCACCCCCACTCACAGGGGACCTGTTGCCCATCACCCCTTCAACCCCCACTCACAGGGCTTATGTTGCCCATCACCCCTGCCACCCCCACTCACAAAGGACATGTTGCCCATCACCCCTGCCACCCCCACTCACAGGGGACCTTTTGCCCATCACTACTGCCACCCCCACCCATAGGGACTATGTTGCCCATCACCCCTGCCTCCCCCACTCACAAGGCTTATGTTGCCCATCACCCCTGACACCCCCACTCACAGGGCTTATGTTGCCCATCACCCTGACAACCCCACTCAAAGGGGACCTGTTGCCCATCACCCCTGCCACCCCCAGCCATATGGCTTATGTTGCCCATCACCCCTGCCACCCACATCCATAGGGGACCTGTTGCCCATCACCTCTGCCGCCCCCACTCATAGGGGACCTGTTGCCCATCACTACTGCCACCCCCACCCATAGGGACTATGTTGCCCATCACCCCTGCCACCCCCACTCACAGGGGACCTTTTGCCCATCACCCCTGCCACCCCCACTCACAGGGGACCTGTTGCCCATCACTACTGCCACCCCCACCGATAGGGACTATGTTACCCATCACCCCCGCCAACCCCCACTCACAGGGCTTATGTTGCCCATTACCCCTGACACCCCCACTCACAGGGGACCTGTTGCCCATCACCCCTGCCACCCCCAGCCATAGGGCTTATGTTGCCCATCACCCCTGCCACGCACACCCATAGGGGACCTGTTGCCCATCACCCCTGCCACCCCCACTCACAGGGGACCTGTTGCCCATTACCCCTGCCACCCACACCCATAGGGGACCTGTTGCCCATCACCCCTGCCACCCCTACTCACAGGGGACCTTTTGCCCATCACCCCTGCCACCCCCACTCACAGGGGACCTGTTGCCCATCACTACTGCCACCCCCACCCATAGGGACTATGTTGTCCATCACCCCTGCCACCCACACCCATAGTGCTTATGTTGCCCATCACCCCTACCACCCCCACTCACAGGGCTTATGTTGCCCATCACCCCTGACACCCCCACTCACAGGGGACCTGTTGCCCATCACCCCTGCCACCCTTACTCACAGGGGACCTGTTGCCCATCACTACTGCCACCCACACCCATAGGGGACCTGTTGCCCATAATTCCTGCCACCCCCACTCACAGGGGACCTGTTGCCCATCACTACTGCCACCCCCACCCATAGGGACTATGTTGCCCATCACCCCTGCCACCCACACCCATAGTGCTTATGTTGCCCATCACCCCTGACACCCCCACTCACAGGGCTTATGTTGCCCATCACCCCTGACACCCCCACTCACGGGGGACCTATTGCCCATCACTCCTGCCACCCCCAGCCATAGGGCTTATGTTGCCCATCACCCCTGCCCCCCACACCCATAGGGGACCTGTTGCCCATCACCCCTGCCACCCCCACTCACAGGAGACCTGTTGCCCATCACCCCTGCCACCCCCACTCACAGGGGACCTGTTGCCCATCACCCCTGCCACCCCCAGCCATAGGGCTTATGTTGCCCATCACCCCTGGTACCCACACCCATAGGGGACCTGTTGCCCATCACCACTGCCACCCCCACTCACAGGAGACCTGTTGCCCATCACCCCTGCCACCCCCACTCACAGGGGACCTGTTGCCCATCACCCCTGCCACCCCCAGCCATAGTGCTTATGTTGCCCATCACCCCTGACACCCCCACCCATAGGGACTATGTTGCCCATCACCCCTGCCACCCCCACTCACAGGGCTTATGTTGCCCATCACCCCCGACACCCCCACTCACAGGGGACCTGTTGCCCATCACCCCTGCCACCCCCAGCCATAGGGCTTATGTTGCCCATCACCCCTGCCACCCACACCCATAGGGGACCTGTTGCCCATCACACCTGCCACCCCCACTCACAGGAGACCTGTTGCCCATCACCCCTGCCACCCACACCCATAGGGGACCTGTTGCCCATCATGCCTGCCACCCCCACTCACAGGGGACCTGTTGCCCATCACTACTGCCACCCCCACCCATAGGGACTATGTTGCCCATCACCCCTGCCACCCACACCCATAGTGCTTATGTTGCCCATCACCCCTGACACCCCCACTCACAGGGCTTATGTTGCCCATCACCCCTGACACCCCCACTCACAGGGGACCTGTTGCCCATCATCCCTGCCACCCCCACTCACAGGGGACCTGTTGCCCATCACTACTGCCACCCCCACCCATAGGGACTATGTTGCCCATCACCCCTGCCACCCCCACTCACAGGGCTCATGTTGCCCATCACCCCTGACACCCCCACTCACAGGGGACCTGTTGCCCATCACCCCTGCCACCCCAGCCATAGGGCTTATGTTGCCCATCACCCCTGCCACCCACACCCATAGGGGACTTGTTGCCCATCACCCCTGCCACCCCCACCCATAGGGAACCTGTTGCCCATCATTCCTGCCACCCCCACTCACAGGGGACCTGTTGCCCATCACTACTGCCACCCCCACCCATAGGGACTATGTTGCCCATCACCCCTGCCACCCACACCCATAGTGCTTATGTTGCCCATCACCCATGCCACCCCCACTCACAGGGGACCTGTTGCCCATCACCCCTGCGACCCCCACTCACAGGGGACCTGTTGCCCATCACTACTGCCACCCCCACCCATAGGGGACCTGTTGCCCATCACCCCTGCCACCTCCAGCCATAGGGCTTATGTTGCCCATCACCCCTGCCACCCACACCCATAGGGGACCTGTTGCCCATCACCCCTGCCACCCCCACTCACAGGGGACCTGTTGCCCATCACCCCTGCCACCCCCAGCCATAGGATGGGTGATGCGCAACACATCCAGCATACGCAAACATCAGGTATGTCCGCAAAATACATACCCCATGACATCATGACAACAGTGTGTAGTCTGTGACAAATGCCCACAACAGTGATTATGGCTACGAGCATACAATGTGTGCCATACACAAGGCAAGCATCACCATAGCACTGAGGCCATGTAAAAAGAACACCCCCTCACTGTGTAGAGCAGAAGTTAAGTGGGGGCTCACAAAATGCAGCAGATGTGGAGCATTGTGGTGATGGGGAAGAAACCCCCCTCATCACAGTGACCAAAAGGTAAGTGTCATCATGGTCAAAGCTGCGAATAACAAACAGCATGTATGATCCCTGCTCCCAACACATTAAACACTTCTGGGGCAAACTAGTGGTTGTGTCCCATACACACAGAGATGTGGTGAGGCTAACAGTGCTGTGAAAACATTACTCTTTCAGCCACGTGCAGACAAGCACCACACATGGGGGCTGACAATGCATTCGGCGTACAATGACACAACAGCAGAAGTGACTATCACCAAGCATGCACACATCTCGAAAATAGACACACCAATCAAAACAACATGTGTAGACTGTAGGTGTCAGCTCACAAACTCACATTCCATGCCAGCAATGGCACCCAACAACCAGGATGAATGTGCACAATGATGTGAAATGACTCACAGGGACAGCAGGCATAATTACAGAAACAGCATCCAGACAAATGCCCACAACAGCAATACCAATGCACTGGTGGAGATGCACAAACAGGCAAACTCACACTGCACATCAGACACAACATGTGTGTGTGTTTGTCACAGTATCCCCAGGCAACTACACAACACATGAGGGGGGGTGAGCCACAGTGACACAGATGTGGACACAGTGCCATACAAAAGTAAACCATCATTGGGACACCCTCAGTGGGCAATCAGGCATTGGGAGATGAGAGGGAGCACAACAGACACATGTGACACAAGCTGGAATCAACAACAACTAACACAGCAAGAGACTGACACACAACACCACTACCCCCAGGGACCAGACAGTGGGGTGACACAAGCATGCATGACACCTCCACTGTGATGACAAAGGCAGATGTCGTACAAACTGGGAAACCCAGACATGTGTCCTGTGCCACAAACGTATATCACACATACACAAACACAAATCACTCAGCATGGCCCCTCATCCATGGACAAACGTGAGCTAGGGGACCATCCATGCAAACATTCACATCAGTCCACCATCAACACCACACACCTGAACTGCAACAATGTGTATCTGTGAAGTCCACATGGACAGGTGACATTGCACATGCACCCATGACAAACACAGGAATGTTGCCAGAAACTAAGGTGCACACACACATCGCACAAGGACTGTTTACAACCCAGGGGAATGACAGACACACTGCACAGTATGCGGTACATGGCGATGACCTCAAAGCTCGTGTAACCTTCAGAATCCCTGCCACAGTCCCAGGAATATGCAGATGCCAAGGAGTGACACAAGGCACCCATGCTGACACCTACCAGCATCGCTGCCATGAACCCGACAAGTGGGAGCAGTCACACACACGTACAAATGTCTCAATCACTGAAACTACCACCTAGGGACAACTCCATGATATTGCGAACAAACAAGTGCCTTGAGGAACCCTGAATGTGTCCCATCTGTGTCTGACAACATCATCACCATTCAGAACTGACAAATCCCAATGATGATACACCAATTAACAGTAGTGTGTCATGCACCCACACATCTGGTAGCCCATTGGAAAAGTAGTGGGATTAACCCAGTACCACTCAGCAAGCATCAACAACAGGAACATATCAAGGGAGCCCTGTCTGTGTATGAACAGGGATGTGGACACACACACATGCACATACAACACACACCATGGGCCCAGGCCATGTCACTGGACAACACACTAACTTGAGGGGACACAACTCCTGTGGGAGCCCAGCTGTGCCAAACATATTCACCGCAAGTCCCACTCATGTCTGCAGAACACTTGGTCAGTCAGGCATCAGTTACCACACAATGAAGGCTCTGGTCACAACAGCCTGGGTACGGGAGTCTCCCCTAAGTCAGCTGCACATACCCAAAACATATGTCTAGCAAGTTGCACAGAGGACCCAGTTGCTCCTATTACAATGATGCACACACCTGTAGGGCCAGTAGTGATGAGCACGAAGTATGTGGAAGTGACAATTTGGACAATGGGAAGCACATCACATGTGCAGGGTTGCAAGCCACAGATGTGACCATGCCAATGAAATGCTCACAGAGAGATGTACACAAATAGTTGATCCAGACACACCCAGGTAGCTGCAAAGGATGACATGGATACCCATCGGAATAGGATATATATCTCATGGACCACAGGGAGTACCTCACATGAACACATCAGTAAGCAACATTGTAAACCAAGCATTACAGGTGCAAGGGCATGTAAAACAACATCAACATGATGTACAGCTAAATCAAGTTCACAGGGACAAAGAAAAAAAACTTTATTCAGCATATGAAAAGCGAAACGTCTGTTCAAACAAAAGGCCAATGGCCAGTCCATGTCCAAATGGCAAGGAGTGAACTAGACTGACAAATTCAGTATATGAAATGCTAAACGTCTGTGCAACCAAAAGGCCAATGGCCAGTCCATGTCAAAATGCCAAGGAGTGAACTAGAGTGACAAACTGCCACACCTTGCTTGCCTGCACTGCTAAGGACCAGGGTCATCCCCTCGGAGGGGCATACATGGTGGCAGGCCAGGCACCGCAGGGACAGGATCAGGGCGCAGCAGAAGGAGGCAGTGAAGAGGTGGGGGATGCAGGCGAGACACTTGCAACTGCAGTGGAGCTGACTGAAGTGGTGGGTGCTGTCACAACTGTGGGGCACAAGTCAGATGGGGTGGGTGTCGGCACAACTCCAGTGGGCAGGTCAGATGGAGTGGATTGGCTCACCACTGCAGTGCCCAAGTCAGACGGGGTGGTCGTGGACTCCAAAGCAGTGCCTACATCCATGGGAGCGGAATGGGGGACAAGTGAGGTCAGCAAGGCAGGGGAGGGACACGGTCCCCACATCAGTGGCACCAACTGTCTGACCAGGTGTGGAGGAGCAAGTGCTAGGGGGGGATGACCTTAGCATTTTGGGGATGGTGTATCTGTGTGTGGGGGAACCTGGGGCAGGGAGTGGCGGGGGAACCTCTGGAGTGGTGGCCTGGCGGATGGAGGACGGAGACTTTGCCTTGGAGCTGCGTGGTGGCAGGGGGTCTTGCTCTTCTTGTGCCGGGGGGACTTGCGGGTGGGTGTCTCGGTCTGACTGCGCCTGGGGGAGGGTGTCCGGGTGTGAGGGGCACTCCCTTCTGTGTGTGGGGACTTCCTCTTCCCCTTGTAATCAGGATCTGCTGGGTCAGTGGGGAAGAGGCCAAGGTCACAGAGGAAGAGCTTCTGGGGGGATGGGGTTGCAGGTGAGGCAAGGGAAGGGGGCGGGGCGGGGAGGGAGAGGTCATGAGGACTGTGGAGTGGTTGTGGATGACTGTGTGTGTGTCAGCAAACCAGCCCCTGTGAGTGTGGAATCAGTCCCCTGAGCTTGCTTGTGTGCACGTCTAGCCCTTGGATTGGGGGTTTCTGTGCCTGGGACAGGTAGGCTGCTAGGAATCGTGGGTGGTGCAGGGGTAGGAGGGGTGTGGGACTGTTGGAGGAGGGACACTGCTGCCATCAGGGAGGAGGCCACGGACTGGTTGGTCCTCTATAGGGCATACATGCCCGAGGAAATGCCCTCCATGAATGACACCAGTTGTATCAACAGACCTGTGTGTGCATGGAGGACCTTCAGCATCGACGTCTGCCCTACATGGATCTGTCGAAGTAAGTCCACAGACTCCCTCACTCAGGGCAGCAGGGACACAGGGGCAGGGGGTGCGGTGCCTGGCACAAAGGAGACATGCTCACGAACACGGGAGCCCACAGGGACCTCTGGGATGGGAGCCGAAGTGAGGGTGGTGGCGGTGGCGGAGACAGCCTCACTAGCTGGTGTTTGGTGGCTGCTGACACCCGCCTCCACAGGGGAGTCATCCTCAGAGCTGCTGTGGCCTTCAGCTGGGGGGGATGGTGCTGACGACTCCTCTGTGTGGCTCAACTCGCCCTCCGTGCCACTGGGTCCACCTGACTCCTCTCCTTCTGCCCCTGTAAGGCTCTGTGGCTCCTCCTGGTCCGTGGAGCTTTCCCCGCCTGTGGCGGTGGATGTTTCTGGATAGGAATAGGAAGTAACAGAACAACATCAGTCACCTGCACCAACTGCACACACCACAGTGAGTACATCACATCACAGGGCAAGCCCTGGCATCATCAGCTGAACACAGCTCAAAGTGCCAACACTATATAGGATGAGACAAATGTCATTCTCAACATCAACCATGGCACACATATCCCTCCTTGACTTTCACACATATGTCCGTTGCATGTTGGATGCTAACACACAAAAGTGCCAACATGCACCACCCACATATTAGTTGTACATGCAAGTGAACATGTAGGAGTATGTCACTAGACATACAGCACATCTCTTGCGACTGACTCAGTACAGGTGTCCGGATGAAGGGATGGGCAGAGACTCATTTCACATGCTTGGGATGCATGCCAGCAATACACACTATGATGTACTCATGTCCTGATGAGCAAGGCCACAATGGGGTGCATGGTGCAAAATTGAACACAACGCAGGCTCACTCATAGCAAGTTCAATGCCATGGCACTGGGATGCCCTGAAAGTCAGTCAACACTGTCTCCTGTCACAGGGGCAGGGCATCCAGACAACAACAATATGCACTGACTCACAATCCTAGCTCAGGGGTAGATCTGACTCTGCAGATGACTGGCGCATTTGCCCATCCCATACAAATAAAATATCCAGGACCCAGAAGACCCCACATCATGCAAATCATTCATATGAGTCTCAGCAAACACAAATCCATGTACATTAACACATCACAGTCTGCCATGCATATAACCCAGCTTCATGAGGGATACAGTTGCATACACCATTGTGTGCTGTCAGATGATCACACACCTATATGTCACACAGGTCTTGTCTCCCACAGTCACATTGCAGATGTCATGCTGACCCTCTGAATCATGGACACCCCAGTTGTACGTAGCAACAAGCCACACCCTAATGACACAGAGGCACACACCTGAGGGCACATGTCACTAAGCACAACCTGCAATTTCATACACAGGAGTGGGATTACAGAGTGTTTCTGAATGCCCTTGAGGGGGCATGGCTGGGCAGGACTAAATGAAACAGTGTATTGCCAGGTGGCTAAGCAATTGTGACATACTTGATATACATACTCCTGAAGTCCAAAAATTGGAGTCCCCTGCTGCATGGTTTTGTTTTGAATACCCCAGAAACATGTTGCGAGTCAGACCAGCAATTGGTACACATCTCAAGGGCACACACAGTTCACATGTCAGATCTCAGGCATTGTGTAAACAATTGACCCATCCATGAAACACACAACAGAGTCACGGGAACTGATGCTGACTGGTACCTGAAACATAGCTGACTGCAGGGGCACGGTGCCCTAGTGACACAAGCAACAGACTGTAGGGGCCACACCTGTGGAACAGATGAGGAGGGTGCATCACACAAATGAGGGACCTGATTTTGGGACTACAAGACCTACGTAATGTGGAAGTGTGACCTGGACAAAAGACTGCTATTTGCATGTCAGACATAGTACACAGATCAGGCATGGACTTACCCCCTTCCTGCTGCTGTCTGGCCTTCAGCTGCCTATCCAGGTCCAGGAAGACCACCGCCAGTATCCGGAGCATGTGGGGAGTCAGGGTCCGGTGTCCGCCCCTCCTGCGTGGAGGTGACAGCTTCAGCTCTAGCTATCCTCTGGGTCCAGCCACAAAGGTCTTCCCACCTCTTTTGGCAGATGTGGATCCGGCGCTTGTAGACACCCACAGAACGAACAGCCCGGGCGATGGTCAGCCAGATCTCCTGCTTCTGGTGGGCATCAACCTGTGAGGATGACAAAGTGAAAAGTACATTAACACACATGCCCCAGATTTGTGCAGCACACTATTGGATATACATGTCATCATCACAAAGGGAAATAAATTACACAGGTAGTGCAACCATGGGGAATGAAAACTCACATGCATGTCTGACATGTTAACAATGCCTGGATAGTTTAAGCTTGCAATAATGCACTTTAGCAGCATGAAAACTGTTAATTACATGTACCTACACACTTTGGTGGATGAAATTAGTCAGTGAGAATGCTTGCCACTGGTGTACACACTGCTAGTACTGCTAGTCAGACAACATGCATAATTAGGAAGGCAGTGGACAGCACACTCACCTGCTTCCCTGGTGTGCCATAGAGCTTTCTGTACTCTGGAAGGAGCCCGTCCAGCAGGGCCTGGTTCTCCTCCTCAGTGAAGGCTGGGGCCCTCTCCAGTGTACGTGCCATAGCAGGAGCCAGAGGATGCATAGACAGCAGCAGTGGTAGCAGGGATGTGGTCCAGTAGCATGTAGTGCAGGCAAGTGAGCTCCCTGGGGGCGAGCCAGCCTTATATCTGTGCTGCAGAGGCAGACTCTGTGCCATGGTTCCCAAGTGATAGGTCCAACGCGGTTGCATCCTACGAATCTGGCCAATCCATTTAAAAGTACGACTCGTACACGCCTTCCGCATCGTTCAAATCTTCACCTTCATGGAACACTTGAAATTGCAACATTGTTGTAGGCATCCAACTGAATTTCCAGTGCACAACTCGTACAAGTTTTGAATCCGCATCCGTCTCCATGACAGGCCTGAGCCAATGGGTGCGCCCGGTTCGTTCAACTGACTGTACAATGCGTATTTTGAATATACACATGCACCCGTCTCCATACGATTCAATGGCCAAGGCGTACGCCTGTCTCGGACCATGCCTGTCCGACGCGTATGCATGATAGTCACCCGCGTCGGACCTCAATGTATGCAATGACAAGGCATACGCACAGCTCGGTCATGACCCGTGCAATGCGTACGCATTGTCACCCGCGTCGGACCTCATTGTATGCAATGACAAGGCATACGCACGGCTCGGTCATGACCCGCGCAATGCATACGCATTGTCACCCGCGTCGGACCTCATTAGTGTGACTATTAGACGGATGCACACACATATACTGGCCATGGACACCTGCACACACCTGCCACACTATAGCATTGGCCACACAGTGTCCCATGGCATGTGAGGCTGCCTTCCCTGGGTGTTTGAGGGGGCCACAGCTGTTTTTTTGTCTGGCACTTTGTGCAGCCACTCCCAGGCTGTGCACGTGTACATGGGGGCAGAGTCCTTTGTGTGTTGTGCACATTAGCACAGTGATGTGCAATTGGACAGTAATGGGCATGAGTGAAGGCCACAGTGTCAGGTTGGATATGTTTAAGACATGTCACATACACCCTGAGTCCTGGGGTTGATGGCATGTACGTCACAGTGAGACCTGTAGCCCCAATACTGATGTGCACCCACAGTCTGTGTGCATGTTGTGTCTCAGATGTGTCTGATCACATGTTACCAATGGGTGACAGTCTCCACATCCATGTGGTATATGCATCAACCTTGATGGGGTGTGTGTCTAAGAGACGTACATGTAGGGCTGGCAGGAACAACAGTGGCCACTACCTGTGGGACTTACGCTTGCCTTGTGGTGTGTATGTGCTGCACCATGTCCATTGCTGTGTTGATGTGGCAATACAGGGAGCCTGGGTTTCTGCATGGCAAAGATCTGTGATGCCTGGGAGAC
This sequence comes from Triturus cristatus, assembly GCF_964204655.1. NCBI lineage: Eukaryota > Metazoa > Chordata > Amphibia > Caudata > Salamandridae > Triturus > Triturus cristatus. The sequence goes on from NC_140581.1 coordinate 1,065,869,250, forward strand.
ATGAGTCCTCATTTGTAACTGGGGTGGGTATTTTGAACGTTGCAGCAGCACATAGGTTGAGTGACACAGCCAGATTATTAGCTCATTGCACTACATGGCACTCATGTGGACATGTGGAATTGAGATGTGAGGTGGTGGTCTTGTAGGTGACATATGTGTCCATGACCAACAGCACACACCTCAGTACATTGTGTAATGTCATGAACTAGCATGTGATAGTGATCGTGGTTATGGCCACATGGGTGGATGTACTGACAATCTTCCTTTGTGCATCTCTGTACTGCAGGGCACCAGCTGTCCATCGGCCGTTCCCAGACCTTGCAACCATGCAGGAACGCGACAGTATCAGACGGTACCGCTTCACCAGGCCACTGATTGAGGAGTTGGCGGAGCAGTTGGCGCCACATCTGCTACCTGGCCGGACATACCCTACAGCACTGACCCCAGAGGTGAAGGTGATGGCAGCCCTGCACTTCTTTGCTACCGGTACCTTCCAGTACACTGTGGCTACTGCTGGTGGTATGTCGCAAACGATATTTAGTCGGGTGCTACGCGATGTCTTGGAGGGGATGTTGCAATTCCGCGACCTGTATATCAAGTTCCCGAGCCAAGATGAACTCCCTGAAATTAAGGATGCCTTTTATACACTGGGGAGGATGCCAAACGTCATTGGATCCATTGACGGGACACATGTTGCCCTGATACCACCACAGGCACATGAGCAGGCATACCAGAACAGGAAGCACTACCATTCGATCAATGCTCTGGTGGTCTGTCTTGCTGACATGTTGATCACACATGTGTGTGTACGGTTCCCTGGTTCGGCGCACGATGCCTACATTATGAGGAGTAGTCACATTGCAACGCTGATGTCACAGATGCCAGCTCAGCGTGCCTGGCTTGTCGGTGTGTACTGACTGTTTCTCATTGTGTGTGTTTGTCAGTGTTGTATTCCGCACTCCTACAAGTTACTTGTTCATTTTTGTGTGTGTAGGTGACTCTGGATACCCCAACATGCCGTGGTTGCTGACACCCCTCAGGAACCCTGTGACACCAGCCGAGCTGGGCTACAATGAGGCACATGGTCGGAGCAGGAGGGTGATTGAGCGGACATTCAGCCTCCTGAAAAGCCACTTTCGCTGCCTGGACAAGACCGGAGGGGCCTCCCATATGAGCCTGCAAAGGTGTGCAAAATAATACTGGTCTGCTGCATGCTACACAACATGGCGGTGCGGAAGGAGGTGCCTCTCATCCAGGATGACGATGACGACGACCAACGTCTGGCACCTATGGAGGATCCCGGCTTGGGCCAAGATGCCAGTGATGATAAAGATGATGGTGACGTCCGCTCCCAGCTCATCAACAACTTCTTCACCTGAATGTGAGTTTCCAGGGTTGTTATGTCAATGTATGGAGGTAGCGTGGAATGTGTTGAGCCAGCTCTGTTGCTCTCTGAGTGTGTCTGTGTGCCACTTGACTGGATGCGTGCTGTGATGTGTCCATTCAGGTGGTGTGTACTCCACAATAGGGTAGTACTGCTAACTAGTGTTTGTGTAGGTGTTTTGCAACATGTTTTGTGCAGGTGTACTGCATTTCTCTCCTGTTCGTCTGTGCTTTTGACTGTATCTTGTCTGTCCTTCCCAGGGTCCTTTGCCTGTTGTGTGGTCAACACTGACCCCCAAACACCCAGAAGCCAACACCAGTGTGGAAGTTGACAATTCCCATCAACTGATGTACCACACATCCCTGGACTTCCATTCTCCAACACATTGTGAGCGTGTGTCCACTGTTACGTAGAATTACCGTTTAACTAGTGTGGAATAAACGTGTTGCTGATGTGTAATGAACCTGTGCTACGCTTTGTTATGTGTGTTGTCTGTCTTCCCACGTCTGAGTGACATCTGCTTACCTCACCTGTGGACTTGTTGCCACTGACTGTGCTTGGTGTTGTGTCTGTGCATGCCAATGTGTTTCAGGTCAACATCATTGTGTGGGATGAGTAACATGGCCATGGTGAGTATGTTTTGTGTTGCCATAGTGGTGTGTCTCCCTCACATGTGTCACATCCCCATGACTCACCTTACGTTGGTCACATTGTTGCAGTATTTGTCATGCACTGTGTTGTGTAGCAGATCAACTTCACCCTGAACATGACAAGTTGGAATCACAACAGAGGCAAGTATGGTGTACTGGTGGAGTTTATTTACAAACATGTGTGATTGAAGTGCACAGGATGGTGGGTGCTGAACAGTGGTTTGGGAATCCAAAGTTCACATTTGAGTTGGAAGTGCTGGTAGATGAAATGTCCAGAGTAAAGTCCACAGTCGTCTGCTACATTGGCCAAAAATGAACCCTCCATGTAATGTGAGCGAGTTGTGTGCGATTGGACAAGGTGAACGGGTTGCGCACAAAGAACATTGTCCAGAACAGGTTTGGAGGCCCTGGGGGATGTGCTGGGACATCTGCCTCTCACATGTCCTTCTTCGGACGACCCCTCTTCTTCCGGGGGGGGATCCTCATGTGCAGGCCCTGTGGTGCAGGGGACTCTCTGCCAGGGTCCTCCTCCCTCCCTGTGGCGCTGGTAGATGGTGTTGCGACAGATGTTGTGGGCACACAGGGGGGTGTGGACAGGATGGTGTTGATCTGGCGGAGGCATTGTAGTATGTCCCGATGCACCGCAGTAAGGGCATCCCACTTTGCCTCCATGCGGGCATGGTGGGCGACCTGCTCCTGTTGCATGTCCTTGAGGATCCCCACTACCTGGCCAAATCCTCCGGTGCTATCCTGGTACGCATCTAAGATGCGTGCCAGTTGGGGGTCATCATGCAGTCCAGACCCCTATGCAAAGCGTGCCCTGTGCCTCCCACCCCTCCCAGCACCCCTCTCCACACGGGCAGGACCAGCGGTGGTACGCACAGGTGACACTGGGACCCCTTGGGTGGTATTGCTGGTGGTGTTGGCTGTAGCTTCCGGGTTGTCCTGTGTCCCTGTGCTGTGGGCTTTGATTGTCCTTGGTCTGTCCGTGTTGGCAGGGGGTGCCCTGTCGGTGTCCAGATGCTGGAGGCGTGGGTACAGGGGGGGCAGATGTTGCTGCTGCTGGTGCTGCATGATGGCTCACACCGGTGGGGCCAGGTTGGTCGTCGTCATCTGAAGAGGACAGTGAGAGAGTCAGACCAGAGAGCTCAGTGTCCACCAGAGTCTGGGACTGGGTATCCTCGTCATTTGGCGCTGGGTTCCCAGCACGACCTGTGTTTGGAAGAGACACACAATGTGATTTATGTTTCTACATGCATCGTTGGTTCACATACATGACATTTTCTACTTTTCAAACAGATGCCTGCCTGTACACTGCTTTTTCCCAGCTTGTCACAGACAGAGTTTGATCTTGTTGTTGGCCATTTGCCAGCATGGCCTTGTGCTCCCCACAACAGAGCCCAGTGTCAGACATCTTGTCAGTCCCTTCCCACTCCCTGTGGGGGAGTATGGTTCAGGTTGATCTTGCAGGGCCATGTGGGTGGGTGTAGGTTGATTGTGACTGCGAATCCCATCATACTCTTGGCTTCACCCCCCTTCCCAGCATGCCCATGCTTCCTCCCTCTTGACTCTGCTTCCCTGTGAGGGGGTGTGACATCAATGGCAAGATGGCTAACTGTGAAATCCTGGTGTTTGTTTGGCTACCAGTCCCAGCATGGCCTTGTGTTCCCCACAACAGAGCCCAGTGTCAGACATCTTGTCAGTCCCTTCCCACTCCCTGTGGGGCGAGTATGGTGCAGGTTGATCTTGCAGGGCCATGTGGGTGGGTGTAGGTTGTCTGTGACTGCGAGTCCCATCATACTCTTGGCTACACCCCCCTTCCCAGCATGCCCATGCTTCCTCCCTCTTGACTCTGCTTCCCTGTGAGGGGGTGTGACATCAATGACAAGATGGCTGACTGTGAAATCCTGGTGTTTGTTTGGCTACAAGTCCCAAGTGAGCCCCTGTGCTTCACACAGCAGCACCCAGTACGGGGTATCTTTTGCTGATATTTCAATGAGGTGTGTGTCAATGCATTGTACCCGGTGAGTTGTGTGGAGTTTGTGTTGGGGGGGTGTCTCCCCATGCTGAGTAGTATGGTCAGGGCTGTCAGTCCTCCTTCCCATCATGAAACGTGCTTCCATTGTAGGGCGTGCAAGTTGTCTTTCAGGATGTCAGTCAGTGGTGTTCTGCTACTGATTTGCTCTCAAGCCCTAGCAGGGCCTTGTGCTCCCCACAGCAGGAGCCAGTGTCAGCCATCTTGTCAGTCATTTTCCACTCCCTGTGATGTGGGCATGTTTCAGAGGGGTCTTGATGTGCTAATCAGGAGGGGGGGCATTATCTGTGACTACAGGCCCCATCATGCTTTTGTCTACACTCACTTCACCGGCATCACCACTATTCCTTCCTGACAGTCAGCTGCACTGTGAGGTGGTGTGTTTGTGGTGGCAAACTGTCTGGCTGGTTGTATTTGGCTTAGTGCCACTGGCTTGCTCTATTTGTTTGTAGTTTGGTGCATGTCATGACACAGTCCCCAGTCACTATGAGATGGCAGGTATTACGTGACTTGAATACACATCTTGGGTTGATTATCTATTGGTTAGTGTAGCTTTGCTTGCTGTGCATGGTTTCACTGTCCCCTTGCCACACAATCTTGGTTATGTTGTTTGTGTACTCACCAGGCTCTGGGATGTCTGTTAGGCCATGGACGCACTCTGGTGGTAGGATGTCCCGCACCTTCTCCTCCCAGGTCCTGAAGTAGACTGGTTTGATAGGAGGGCCACCGCCAGTGCGCTGACTCAGGGCGTGATCTTTCTCGATGAGTTTCTTGACCCTCCTGCGCACGTCATACCACCGGTTCTGGATATCGTCCTTTGTGCGCAACATTGGTGCTTGTGCGTTCACCTTGTCCACAATCCTCGCCCACATCTTGGTTTTCTGTGAGATGGGGTCCTTTGAACCATTGTACCAAACAAATGTGCATCTACTCTCATGATCTTGTCTACCAGCACTTCTAACTCACTGTCTGTAAACTTTGGATTCTTCTTTGGAGGCATGGTGATGGGTGGTGGTGGTGGGGGATGTGTGTGTGAGGGTGCAAATGATGTTGGTTTGGTGTTGGTTTTGCTGTGTGTATGTGTGTGTGCTTTTGTATGAGGTGCTGATGGTGTGTGAGTTGTGGGATGGGTGAGTTGTGAGTGTGTCTGTGGTTGCTGTGTACTGGTGTTTGCTGCTGGCTGTGTCTCCTGTTTGCAAGGGATGATGGTAGTGATTGTAGTCCTTTATATAGTTGGAGTTGTGGGTGTGTCTTTGTCCCATGTTTTTTTTGGGGGGTATTTATTGGCTTAGTCATTGCTTGTTTGGTCCTTTTTTTGTGTTTTTTCCTTTGTGTTTTGTAGGCATGAAGGAGACGTTCATGTGACGGAAACGGACGCTGCTGTTGTCTCGTGCGGGTTTCTCCACCTCGTTCACGCTGCCTGTCTTCTGTGTTTGGTATGCGTCGTTCGCGGCGGTCTCTATTGCTTGTGTGCCGGATTGTCTGTGCGTGTGGGTCGTGCGGCTTGGTCTCCGTGTGAGTCGGTCTGGTTTTACATGCATTACATCGTACTGCGCTAATCGTACATCATGGGTACGGGTCGGTCGGGTTCATTCCGGGTTCGTGTCGGTCGGTGAAAATCGCATCGGTTTTCCGGCCGGATCACTATTTTCCCTCCGGCTCGGTCGTACGGCTTGTATTCCGTACGTGTCGGTTGTAACTCATTCGCGTTGCATCGTACTGCACGGGTCGTACAGCGCTGGTCCGTGTCCGTCGGTATTCGGTCCGGGTCCGTGTCGGTCGGTTCGTTTTGCGGCCGGAATCGGAATCGGCCCCTCTGTTGTAAAATAATTTTTTGCGTATTTCTAAATACTGATTTTGTCTTCTTTTACCATACTTCGTGTCCTTTCACTGTCCATTTGCTTTTTTCCCTTTCCTATTATTTTGAGTATTTTTTCTAGTTGAAGCATTCTCAGTGGTTTCAGCATTCTGTACATTCTGTCTGGCCCTACAAACATTTTTAATAAATTGCTTTGTGATCTTACCAGAAGATTTTGTCTTTTTAGCCACATTATGTTGTTTATCCAATACTTGTGGTTGATTTTTCTTCAAGTAACTGTCCTTTTTCTGTTCTTTTCTTTTTCTCACTTTGTCCGGCATGATAACTTTATTTTAATGGTGATAAACAGTATATGTAAAAAATAATCATAAATAAATGTATATTAATAACTTTACACATTATACTTTTCTATTACTATACAAACACATTTTATATAAATTCTGACTAAGAAATTATAGGCCTGAAGCACAAGTGTGAAGGTGGTTAGACCACTACATGCATAGTGCATAGCTGTTTGAAGTACTCCATGCCCTAAAGCCTGGCTCACTGCATGAGTACATGCTTACTGACTGAATGATTACAGAACTATAAGGAGAGACACTGGGTGAATTCATAATTGGTTGAGTTTTACTTTAGTGAATGGATTACTACATGCTACTGAAAGAGTCCCTATGGGTTTGCAACATCAGTCACAGTGTGTTTGATGGAGTGTATGCATAGTGACTGGGGAATTGTAGGCCTGAAGCACAAGTGTGAAGGTGGTTACACCACTACATGCATAGTGCATACTAGTTTGAAGCACTTAATGCCCTAAAGTCTGCCTCACTGCATGAGTACATGCTTACTGACTGAATGATTACAGAACTATAAGGAGAGACACTGGGTGAATTCATAATTGGTTGAGTTTTACTTTAGTGAATGTATTACTACATGGTACAGAAAGAGTCACTATGGGATTGCAACAGCAGTCACACTGGGTTTGCTGGAGTGTATGCATAGTGACTGGGGAATTGTAGGTCTGCAGCACAAGTGTGAAGGTGGTTACACCACTACATGCATAGTGCATAGTCGTTTGAATCACTCCATACCCTAAAGCCTGCCTCACTGCATGAGTACATGCTTACTGACTGAATAATTACAGTACTATAAGGAGAGACACTGGGTGAATTCATAATTGGTTGAGTTTTACTTTAGTGAATGGATTACTACATGGTACTGAAAGAGTCACTATGGGATTGCAACTGCAGTCACACTGTGTTTGCTGAAGTGTATGGATAGTGACTGGGGAATTGTAGGCCTGAAGCACAAGTGTGACGGTGGTTACACCACTACATGCATAGTGCAGACTAGTTTGAAGCACTTAATGCCCTAAAGCCTGCGTCACTGCATGAGTACATGCTCACTGACTGAATAATTACAGTACTATAAGGAGGGACACTGGGTGAATTCATAATTGGTTGAGTTTTACTTTAGTGAATACATGGTACTGAAAAAGTCACTATGGGATTGCAACAGCAGTCAAATACCAAAATGCTTCTCTCAGAATCTTTCCTAAATACACTCAGACTCACAGTGTGATTCTAGACAACAAACACTGTACCTTGGATGATACCAAAACACATTTAGTATACAGGAAGGGATAGTCCATATTAGTATAGGAGCCTGACTCATTTTTCAAATATATAAACAATGACTGGTTTCTAATCCAACCAAAATGTGAAAACAGAATAGGTTTTTAATCAGTTATATGTCTGCAAACACATGAAATACCAAAATGCTTCTCTCCGAATGATTCCTAAATGCACAAAGACTCACAGTGTGATTCTAGACAAGCAACACTATCCCTTACATTTTACCAAAACACATTTAGTACTCTACAAGACGTAAGGTGACTACACACATTCCTCAAAATGTTCTACAACATATTACTATAAAATGCATCTCTCAGAATAATTCCTAAATGCACACAGACTCACTGTGTGATTCTAGACAAGCTACACTATCCCTTACATTTTACAAAAATACATTTACTAGTCTACAAGACGTAAGGTGACTGCACACATTCTACAACATTTTCTACTACACATTAGTACCCAAATGCTTCTCACAAAATGATTCCTAAATGCACACACACTCACTGTGTGATTCTAGACAAGCAACACTATCCCTTGCATTTTACAAAAATACATTTACTAGTCTACGAGATGTAAGGTGACTGCATACATTCCACGAAATGTTCTACTACACATTAGTATTACAGTGCTTCTCTCAGAATGATTCCTAAATGCACACAGACTCACTGTGTGGTTCTAGACAAACAACACTATCCCTTGCATTTTACCAAAACACATTTCATAGTCTAGAAGGAGTACTGCATTTTAGTGTAGAAACTTGACTCATTTTGCAAATACATAAACAATTACTGGTTTCTAATTCTACCAAAACATGAAAACAGCACAGTTATCTGACTGCAAACACATGAAAAACACAAATGCTTATCTCAGAATGGTTTCTAAATGCACACACACTCACAATAAGATTCTAGACAAAAAAGTACTCCCTGCACTTTAGCAGGAGAAACACATTAGTCTGATTAAAATCAAAATGGACCACATACATCCCCTCACAATTAAATAACTCACCTTTCAAATTGTTTTGTAGATTAAGAAGTATGTCAGTCACACACCAGATTTTCTTATACAGAATCTCTCCATTGTGCACCTGTCAGCAAAACCAAAGAATGGCAAAGCTTCCCTCTCAATTTGCACACATATACATGTAAACATCAAATCACATTGCTTCCCACATTAATTCAAAAGCAAACACACATTTCTATTGGTTACACATTTCAACCCTTTCCAAATGACATAAATTTGAACCCTACCCCCGATCTGCCTTACCATAGAAACAGTTCATGGAACACTTAACTGAGCACACAGGTCACAAGTTCAGCACACAATGTTGCTAATGAAAACAGCAAGTGTGCTTGACTTTTCAACATATCAGCTTATCCTATGTAATGTTCATTTTAATCAGTTTTTGTTAACCAATAAGAATCATGCTTTTAAAAAACAGAAACATGCACCCTAGTTTTCAGTGTAGAATGTTGTCAAACAACCAATCATTTCTTTTCTTTTTTCAAAACTGCATCTTATCCAACATTTTAGAAAAATCTTACTTTTCAAACTGCCATTTCATTTACAGAGACCTTCTGAGTGCATCCAGACCTCCCTTCAAGATGCTTAGAGTGTGGATTGTGGGACACAGCTATATTTTCTGGAGCCAAAGTTATGCAGAAAACAAAGGCATTCACAAAGACCTAGGTTTGCCAAATGTAGACATTAAATGGATTGGACAGAGAGGGTTAAAGTGGCACCAATTGATGCCATTGGTAAAATCCTTTTTGCATCTCCAACACCTTGACCTCAAAATTGTGCACTGTGGTGGCAATGACCTAGGCACTTTGAAATGAAATGAAATGAAAATGGGTTTTTATAGAGCGCGTGTTTGCCGTGGCGTCTTAGTGCTTGCTACCGTTAAGGTTAATCCGGAAATCAGACCCCCGAAGGGGTGCACGCAGATAGCCAAGTTTTTAGCCCCTTCCTAAACTGTTGCAGATCATTTTGCGTTCTAAGATGCAAAGGCATTGTGTTCCAAAGCTTTGGGGCCAAGTATCGAAAACTTCTGCCCCCCCATTTCAACGTCTTTACTCTTGGGACCACAAGCAAGTATGCTGACGCGGAACGGAGACATCTCTGTGTAATATATCTCTTACAGTATTGACCAATCTGCGTAGGTCCGATCCCATGCAGACTCTTGTGTAGCATACACATTGACTTAAACTGGATCCTAGCAGGTATGGGCAACCAATGTAGTTGTTCTCGGGTCATTAAACTAATAGAACTAAATTTGGGTAGTTCTAATAATAACCGGGCCGCCACGTTTTGCAGGGTCTGAAGTTTATGAATAACACTTTTTCTTGCTCCAATGTAGAGTGAATTACAATAATCAATTTTTGATAGGATTAATGCCGTGACAACCATTTTCCTCAAAGACATAGGAATAAAAGGAAGAATTTTCTTAAGAATTTTAAGTGTATAGAAACAAGAAGAGGTAATGCTGGTGACCTGGTCAGATAAGGAAAGATGGTCGTCAATCAGGACTCCAAGATTTTTTACCTTCTTTACGGGCTGGGGGCATGGCCCTGCTGTCGCTGGCCACCAATTGGAGTTCCAAAGTGAAGTGTCCCCTCTGAACATAACCACTTCCGTCTTCCCGGTGTTCAATTTTAAACAATTATTCTGCATCCAGCAAATAATCTGACTCATGCAGAGTTTAAAACGTTCTGCCACAGTCTCTGAATTTGTGGTTAATGAAACAACAATTTGCGTGTCATCCGCGTAACAGATGGCCTTGAAACCAAAGGAACGAATAAGATTAGCCAGTGGGGTAACATATATATTGAATAGATATGGTGAAAGTGCTGATCCCTGAGGCACCCCACATGGCATAACAAAATGAGAAGATTTGTGCTCATCTAACATCACAGCTTGTTGCCTGTTAGTCAAATAAGAACGAAGAGTATCTGCAGCTTTATCCATAATCCCTATATCCGCCAACCGCTGAAGAAGTGTGCGGTGGTCCACCGTATCAAATGCGGCGGATAAATCAAGCATTACCAGTACGGCCTTTCCACCCTGGTCTAGTTGTATACGCAGACTTTCAGTAGCTGCAGTTAATGCAGATTCAGTACTATGCCGTGGCCTAAAACCATGTTGTGCTACATCCAATTTGTTATTGGATTCTATAAAGGACCGCAATTCCCCATTTAGTACCTTTTCAAGTACTTTAGATGGAAATTGTAGACATGTAATAGGACGATAGTTATCGACTTCAAAGGGATCAAGAGTTGGTTTTTTAAAAATAGTTTTTATCAAGGAGTTTTTCCAATCCACTGGAAAATGTCCTGAATTAAGAATGTTATTCAGTAGTGGTGTCAAATTTTTTGCTATGGTATGGGAGACCATATGAAGAACCGTAACAGGACATGGATCTAGAGGAGAACCTGATTTGATTGCCAGGATAGTTTTTTCAACTCTATCCTGCGTGAGGGGACAAAACTCTTTTAAAGAAACTTGTATATCAGGTACATCCGTCTTAGAAACATCTTGTCTAACATCATTCGTGGCAGTAGAGAATTCCTCGTAAACCTTGATCACTTTGGCATGAAAAAATTTGGCAAGTTTGTCACAGAACTGTTTTGTTGTGCTAACTGACTTTGCATTACCAAAGGTAGCCAATTTAGTGACTGTCTTAAATAATTCTCGGGGAATGTTTTTAGAGGCCATAATTTTCTCAGCAAAATACATAGATTTTGCCTCATTTATGGCTTCTTTATATACTGCTAACGCCTCTCTATAGTGTGTTTTTCCAGGCTCTGAATATTCCTTTCTCCAGAGTCGTTCTTTAGCTCTGCAAATTTTCTTTAAGTTTTTTAAGTTAGAATTATACCAAAGGGCTGAGGTCCATCTATTATTTGTCCGTGTACAAGTTTCCGGGGCTAGCCTTGAAGCCGCCTGTTCGATCCAGCGGTAGTAAAGTGCTGCTGCTAGTTCCGGGTCAGTGTCAAAGTCAGGGTCCATTAAAGGGCTCTGTGACTGTAATGCAGCTTCAAAATCAAGGCTGCTTATTTGTTTCCAGGGGCGTACAGCCCCTGTTCTGTTTGGTCCTAGAGTTCTATTTTGGAGTCCGTTTGTAGGAACTTCAAAAAAGACAGCACTGTGATCGGTCCAAGGCAGGGGTAATGTTTTAACAAACTTTGTCTCATGATGGTTAGTAAAAATACTATCCAAGGTATGGTTGGCCGTATGTGTATGGCTGGTGACAATTTGCTTCAAACCTAAACTGAGAAACCTATCCCTTTGACTGGGGTAGGTCTGGAAATGCTTATGAAGGACACCTTTGAAGAATTGAAGTCACTTTTCCCCCAAACTGCCTTTGTCTATTCTAACATATGCCAAAGGCAGAAATAGAACTGGTCCAATCAATTTTGTCCACAGATTGAGAAAGCTAGGAAACATGTGAATAAATCTGTTCCTGCTTTTCTCCGAGACTATAGAATGGGGTCCATTTACCACAACAATCTGCGTTTCAATATGGATGGCATCTATAGGAGAGATGGTTTACATTTTACAGATGAGGGAAACAGGGTCTTCCTCATAAACTTTAGACTCTGCATCGGTACTTACTTGTAGGTACCAAAACTCTGTCAATAAACACAACGGCTCTTTTTAGAGCCATCCAAGATCTAAAGATATAAGCTTGATGTATATCTCCCAAAAGCTTTTGGAGTTTTGCTTGGAGTCGCGCACCCAACGCGTTAGAATCGTGCATCCGACGCATAGAAGTCGTGCACCAAAGGTGCTAGAGTCACGCACCCTACAGGTTAGTAGTCGTGCATCCAACGCGTGCACACCAGGGGGCCGCGCTGGATATGCGCGACTCCTAATTTTACAGTAAAAAAAATAAATAGCCCTATCACTAATTTTTATTATCCCAGGGACCCATCCCCTGGGGCTTATAAAAAACGTTGGGGACCGTGGGGGGAGCCCCAACGCCCCCATGGTCCCAGCCGGCTACCCGCGTCCTTAGGGAGCCGGCATTGCTGTTCCACATGGGGAGCTGCTGACATGCAGTTCCCTGTGTGGAAAAGCAAAATGGTTTGGATTTTGAAAGAGAGAGCAGGTTTCCCTGCTCTCTCTTTCAAAATCCAAACCAAGTTTGCTATGGGAGGGCGGGTGACTCCCGCCCTCTCATAGCAAACAACAGTGTCCTGGGGTGGGCACCCCAGGACACTGCAGGAGCCGGCCCTGGGGATGGCAGTCCCCTGGGCCCACGAGGGCTCCAGGAGGGGGGCCACGCAGCCCCCTCCCTCAATACATAAAGCCCCGGGGGTGGTGGTCCCCGGACTTGGGGGGTCGTTGAGCCCCCCCACAAATTATACTGGGAGGGGCTTTCAAGCCCCTCCCAATTTATTTTGTAGCCCCGGGTGGGGGTGGCGGTCCCCGGGGCTGGGAGGCCCCTCTAGACCCCTTTTAAATTTATTAATTTTGCCCCCGGGATTTGGCCCCCCCGGGGGCAAAATATAAAAAAAAGCTCCTTTTTTTTTACGGCAGTATCAGCACACCCTGCGCGCACTTTGCGTTTTTTAAAAAAAAAAGGACCCCCTAAGCAGGTCTAGAAGGTCAGGGTATTTCTACCCTGCCCCCTTTATACGTTTTGCACACTTATTCCACAGACTTCTTTAGCCTCGCTTCTACCGAGGCACAAAATGGCTGCCAACAGTTCCTGGTTTTGAATGTTGACAACCACTTGACAGCCAATTAGCATTCAGCACGTGATCGGGAGGGTGCGCGGATCCAGCGCGGCCATAGATATATATGTACATTTAACTGTAATTTTCTCAGGAACTACTGAACAGATTGACTCCATTTCAGCAAAAGGTACGAGTCTGAACTGAGGACTACCTCTTTGCCAAATTTGGTGTAATTCCGGTCAGCTGTTCGGGCTGTAGCTGCGGCTAAAGGTCCTATGAGAAATTGCATGGGGATAACACGTTTTGGGACCCCCCTTTTTTCTCGGCCCCCGCTACACGAATCATCCCGAGACTTTCAGGATAGGAGCGGACTGGAGCTGACCAAAAGTTTGGAAAATTTCGCGAAGATTTGTCAATCGGCGCCAAACCTATTGGGAATAGAATGTTGCGGATTTCCTATGGAAAATAGGTCCTAACTATAACTACCTACTGGCAACTGCCAGTAGGTAATATATATATATATATATATATATATATATATATATATATATATATATATCACAATAAAGTTACCCCACGGGTGGAGGCACAAACCCAGGGCAGCCCACATTCCACACACGCTGGCTCCTCGAATTCACCGCCGACGCGTTTCAGGCCATCCGCCCTTCTTCATGGGCGGTCTGTAATTCAAATGAAAAGGCAAGCATGAACCACCAGCGTATTCCCTCTTTTATTTCAATCACTCCTTAAATGGGAAATCGGGGAATTCTGGGTCTGGCAGTTTTAACAATCAACTTCAAATGAAGTGCTGCCATCATATCCATTTGTAATATAAAATCAATTCAGTCAGAGTTAATCGTGAGAGTGGAAAATGAAATTGAAGCATGCCCCGTTCCGCTCGCCGCTCAGAATCTATGGCGGTAGCAGACCCACACGGTTGAAGTGGTGGTGCCATCCGTGACCGGGGCCGGTCCCAAAAATATCACAAGAAAGTTACCCCACGGGTGGAGGCACAAACCCAGGGCAGCCCACATTCCACACACGCTGGCTCCTCGAATTCACCGCCGACGCGTTTCAGGCCATCCGCCCTTCTTCATGGGCGGCCTGGGTTTGTGCCTCCACCCGTGGGGTAACTTTCTTGTGATATTTTTGTGACCGGCCCCGGTCACGGATGGCACCACCACTTCAACCGTGTGGGTCTGCTACCGCCATAGATTCTGAGCGGCGAGCGGAACGGGGCATGCTTCAATTTCATTTTCCACTCTCACGATTAACTCTGACTGAATTGATTTTATATTACAAATTATTATTATTATTATTTTTTTTAAATCGCGGGGTGCGCGCACTGAAAACCAAAAAAAACAAAACATTTTTAATAAGTAGTTTATTGTAAAATAAATATATAAAAAAAATAATAATACATAATAAAATTAGCATTTAAAAAACCGTACAAATTCACTGACAAAATCATAGGTTTCACACACGTTATAGTTAGGAATTAGCATTTAAAAAACCTTGCAAATTCACTTAAAAAACCATAGGTTTCACACATGTTATAGTTAGGTGGATATTTCACTTGTAAAAAAACAATGAAATTCCCCCGTTATAGTTAGTTCAGATAACTATAACTCGCGCGACCGCCACTCTATCACAAGGATGATGTCATCAGTGATGTCATGAGTGATGCCACTGACCATGTCATGAGTGATGTAATATGTGACGTCATGAGCAGTGGATTGCGGGCGCGCGAGTTATAGTTATCTGAACTAACTATAACGGGGGAATTTCATTGGTTTTTTACGAGTGAAATATCCACCTAACTATAACATGTGTGAAACCTATGGTTTTTTAAGTGAATATATCTATCTATATAGCTTTTATGGTTATACTCTTTGTATTCGGAATAAAGACTGAATGAATGAATGAACGAACTGGGGAAAGAGGGTCTAGCTTCTCCCCATGCCTAAACGTATGCGACCTTGTGTAATTGAACCAGTGCTCATGTAAAGCACCCCATTACCTTCAAGTCAAGTTTGTGATATATAAAACTGTACAAAAAACGACCAACTCAATCTGTAAATGAGCACTGCTCTTCAAGAGGATGGGGTCTGTCTGTTTATGCCAGAGTCCCACTCTCTCTGCATGCGCAGGAACTCATTTTATCTGTGTAGGAACTTATTTATGTCTTCCAGGTATTCAGCGCATATCTAGACGTGCAGACAACCTCAGTTTTGGGTTCCTCTACTTAATAAAACTAGTACTGAAATGTGGTTCTCGAACCCAGGCAATCATGACTGTTTGATTGTTATGTTGCGCAGCAACACTAGATACATCATGCTTTGGCTGAGTTCACCTTGGCCCTATTGGTAATCTGGGGGAACCAAATCGCATTTTTATGGGGATGGTGCTTGAAGTGCCAGTAGGTAACCATGATTTTGAGAAATTTCACACAGAAACTTTAATTTATGTGTCTTTTGGAAAATAAATATAGCCCAGGAATGTTTAATTTTTAAAAGTAAGTTTGGTGGTCTCATGCTACTTCATTGCTTTGATGGGGTGGGGAATATGGCTGATTTGGCATATTCACCCAGATGCCATGCCCACTCAACCTCTGTAATTCCCTCGCCTATGTTATATGTCAACTCTTGTCTCTAGCACTAAGCTTGAGCTTTACAATGCCTTCTTCAGGCAGACTTTCAAAAGAGAAGAGGCATTTGGACTGTGTCTCAGAAGAAGGTGCATTAACAAGCAAGAATACAGTTGCTGAAGAAGGACATGGCGACCGACAGTGAAGCAGGTTGCTAGAGCGCCTGTCTCATTGGGATGCCCCGTTGATTTCTCTGCACAATGAAGACCCTTTTTTATTTTTTTTGGTGTAATAACGGCTCATTATGTCTCAGTAAATGTGTCACCTTACCGGTTCCTTCGATAGAACAACAGGGGAGGTGGAAGTTGCTGATCCATCAGCCAGCTCTGCAATACGCTGGCCACAAGCCACTCTGGAGCTGCGGAAAAGCTACAAAGCAGCTGCACAAGTTCTCCTCCGGGGAATGGGGGCAGCTCCAGCACAAGCGCAGTCTTTGTAGGATCATGGCCCTGAAGGAGGTAGATTTGGTGGAAAGAAGCAGATGAGTGATTGAGCCTTCATTGGAAGAAGCCCTCCGTGGAGCCACAGGGAACGCCCAGATGCCGCAAGCAGGGGTAAGGTGTCAGAGGGCTGAGGTAGGCTCCAATAAATCTGGGAAAGGATCAAATGGTGAAAGTGCTTTAGAGAACTATGAGGACTGAAACAGCCAGTCCAACAGAAGTGCATTTAAATAAAAGTGAAAAAATTCATCCAGACATACTAGTAAGCCCTCTCAACAGATAGAGCCTACTTTATCTTTTAAGGCTGAATTTACAACTATTTCTACAACTGTTTCTGGATACTCCCAGACCCTTATTTGTGTCCCGTAGGTAGTCTTAAGAAATAACCCACAAAGAAGGGTGAGAAGCTGCAAGAAGGCAAATATAATTGAGCAGACATTTTTTTAAATCTCCCCCTCGCTAATGTCCTTTTTTAAGGTGTTGCCCACTGTAGCAGAACCCAGTGAGGCGGTCACTGAATTAGGGGGCTGGGGGGAGACTGAAAGAGAAGCCAGGAGAGAAGAAGGCAGATAATGAAAGGCTAGGGGAGATGGTAGCGGCAGGCAACCCAATGAGAGCAGGGGGCAATAACTTTCAGGCCCGGAGGTTGGTTGAAGATCCTAATGTGGAAGCTGGGGAAGCAGCCCATAACCTAACAGAAGCCTTACCCAAACCTTTTACTACTGAGACTCCTTTTGACCTTCCAACCCCAGTGTCAGCAGAGCAGGCAACTATCACGACCCTTGGATCAATGATTTTATCATTGTCTGTGGATATTAAAAAGGGCTTTGCCATCTCAGAAGCAAATCAGGGAGAAATAGGGGGGTCATGTGAAGCTCTCAAGAAAACATTTGATCTTTTGGTTGTCAGGCTCTCGAAGACACAGTTGTAGAACTGAAGGAAACATGGGAAAAAACAAGGCAGAAATACAGGTTTTGAGCACAGTGAACAGGACATTTAGGAGAATCTAGAGCAGCTGGATAATAATTCAAGAAGAAATAACCTAAGGACCCTGAATGTCCCAGAGGGGGTGGAAGGAGAAGATCTAAACACCTTTGTGGTCTCCTTGATAAAGGAAGGGGCACAGATTGAAGATAGAGAGGAAGACCGGTCCGCTAGAGATATTCAGAGAATACATAGGGATCCATATAGGAGAAACTGTAATAAAAGTAAACCTTGTCAAATCCTCCTGAATTTCCAAATCTATGCTTTGAAGGTAAGGATTTTGCTAAAAGCGCTGAAGTTTAAATCCTCAATGACAAATGACTTCTCTTTCGAGATCAGATAGGATTAGCCAGAGTGACCATAAATAGGCAATGGGAACTGGAGAGGCAGTTAGAGGAGTTTAAAAGTTCAGTGTCCACCACCCAACTCAGAATTCCAGCTTCCCTTCGCATTATGTACAATAACAAAATGCACACCCTAAAGGGTCACAGAGAAGGGGGTGAGCTATTAGAAGCAATTAAAATGGGGAATCTATCATGAGAATGTGAGATTGAGTGAAGTAATTACTGACATGGCAGGGGTAGTCTCTTTTTGCTTCTTAACTCTTCTTCTTTCTGGAATCTTTAGGCACATTTTTAAGGACATCCCACCGGTGCTCTAAAGGGGACTAACATCAGCCCATGTGGAAGCAGGGGAGGGTTCTAGAAGGGAGATGGTGTACAGGGTTGAGTGGGAAAGAAAAGTAGCCCAAAAAAAAAATCCCCAGCTAGTGCACTTTAAGGGTTGTCAGAGCTCTCAGGCTAGTCATGGGCCAGGGGAATAGAGGAACAGGTGTGCCAATCCAGACAATTACCTGGAATGTCAATGGGATGTGTACAAAAGGGAGGCTAAAAAAGATTTAGCAATATTTAAGGGACCCACCAACGCATTTAATGATTTTGCAGGAAACCCATCTAACCAAGGGGGAATGTGTAGAACTGCTCAAGTACCAAAAATGGGTTCAATAAATAGTCTGCACAGACCAGAGCACTAGTACTAGGGGGTGTCCATTTTGGTTTTTAACAGATAAATGCATCTTTATCAGGAAGTACTACGGATAAATCAGGAAGGTGGATAATTACTAAACTCCAATTATATGATAGGAACTTCACCCTTGTGGGGTATTATGACCCGAATTCCGATGATACTGAGCCTCTTGAAATGACTTTGCTCAATCTCCTAGAGTTCACCTATCTGATTATAATGGCTGGCGACTCCAATGTGCTTTTAGACAACAAATTGGACAGGTCAGCTGAAAGGTCAATAGGCTCTTCCTAAATCCACGGCATATTTTAAAAACGTGATGGAACAATTAGCATGATGTCATCTATGGAGGCAAAGAGCAGGAGTAACACAGGTTGTCTCCTTCTATAACAGAGACCAGTGGTCACACTTCTAGGATTGAATACTTTCTAGTACATCAGGTCCTAAAAGAAGAAATCCAGGTTATTACCTATCTAGTGGCCCACCTGTCTGATCATTCTGATGTAGTTGTAAAATGTAATCCCATTTTCAAACCTGAGCTAAGGCGATGGACCCTTGATCTTTCCATACTTTTGGAAAGTGACTTGGTCAGTAACTTTTGCATAGAGACGGAGGAATTCCTTAATACTAATGCTGGTTCGGCACCTTTGACTGTTGTGTGGGACTCACGTAAGGCCTTCCTAAGGGGGACGATAACTAGCTTATAGAGTTTCAGGAATAAGAAGTATAGAAATGAGAGTCTGAAACTTGGAGTCTGAAATGACAAAGCTAGAGAGTTTATAGTTTGCAAAGTTATACACCAAGGAGGCAGCCCCCATAGAGAATAAGCTGCACTTTCTGAAAGAGCTGCTGGATGCTTTGTCGGAGGCTGGAGTGAAGAAGAAATGGGAAGCAAATAAGCAAGTGCACTTTGAGTATGTAGAGAATGCAGGGAAGATACTAGCCTGGAAGATCAAAGAAAACCAAGCCTGGAATGTCATCAAGGAAATTAACTGTAGTCAGACAGGCTTAAAATGTCTGGCAGTTCAGAAATTTAGTGCACTTTCTATAGGTTGTCAATTTACTCTGAGGGTTTGGAGATAACGGAGGAGGAGATAAAACTTTGGCTATGGGTCTGCCCCCCTCACATTAAGTGACAGCCTGTCTTGAATGGTTGTATCACCCAGTTAGAGGTCAGGGGCTCCATTAGTTCAAGTAAGGGGGTAAAGCTGCAGGCCCTGATGGGCTGCCAGTGGAGCTGTACAAGGCCCTTGATGATTCTATTCTAACTTTTCTGAAGACCCTATTTGGGGAGATTTATGAAAAAGGGTCTCGAGTGCTGCAGTCTTGGAATGAGGCTATAGTTATGTGAAACTGGGAAAAACCCTGCATGTCGTGAATTCCTATAGACCCATTTCTCTTCTCAACAGTGATTATAAAACATGTGCAAAGGTGCTGTATGAAGGGCTGAATGGTGTAGATGGTGGTCTGTTGCAAAGTGACCAGAAGGGTTTTGTAAGAAGAAGGTTCCTCCATGAATTAATGTATGGTCTTATCGGTACAATCGATCTGGCCCCAACGTTTAATATTCCCTTAACAGTCGTAACCCTAGATGCTACAAAAGCTTTTGATAGGGTGAACTGGTTTACTTAGCTACTATTTTAAAACAGCACAATATGCATGAGTATTTCTGTAAGCCGTACGGCCGATCTATCAGGACCCATCAGCAAGAATTTTTGTCAACTGCTGCTTTTAAAATATTCAGAGGTAGGAGGTAAGAGTGTCAGCTACCCACCTACTATTTAATCTCTACATTGAGCCCTTAGCAGCCAGGCTCATGCAAGACCCCTCCATTAGTCCCTTCTCCTGCAATGGATGGGAGAAAAAAGTTTCCGTCTATGTGGATGACCTTATGGCATTCACTTCCAATCTAGCCACTGATTTTCCAGCTATAGCACAGTTAACAGCAACATTCGGTGAGGTCTCGGGATATTCAGTCAGTGCAGAGAAAACTGAGATCAAGAGATGGACAACCCCCTAATTAAGAACAAAATGAAATATCCAGGGTTAAAGCTCACTTATGATTCCCAAAGAAAATCTTGCGAAAGCCTTGGCTGAAACACATAGCTTGATGAAGGCTGGGCTAATCTTCCATTGACGATCTTTTAATAGAACCAATTTAGTAAAGACGGGTATTCTCCCCAAATGTAGCTTTTTCTTCAATACAATTCCCCTGAATTTCAAGAAAGAATGGTTAGAGAAAATACAGCACGCCATTAACTCTTTTGTTCGGGCGTATAAAGGGGCGATGATATCTTGTAAGAAGCTATGTAGCAGGAGAGGCGGGGTGGGGCTATCCCTGCTGGATATGCAGTACTGTGCTTGGGCTTTCCAGAATGAAGAATGCCAGGATGCTCTTTAATACTCTAGACTGTTCAGAGATAGAGTCCCTGTTTAAAGCAATGCTAAAAGATTTTAGCGGGGCTAATAGCCATTTCTTGTTCAAATTTGGAGATATGAAGTTTTAAAAAAAAGTGAGACTGAAAATGTTGCATGCTACGGCCAGCATGTGGTCCAGTATCAGAAGCATTATGAAACCTGGCTATTACAGTAATCTGATCCCTATCTGGGACTTTCTGGGCACCCCTAAGTGTCTAAAAGACAAACTAACTCTTCCAGTTAAGGTGGCAGGCATACAATGTTGGAGTTGTCTTTCTTGTGATGGCAAGCTGCTCCCATGGGATGACCTCAGTTTGGTGATGGAGCGAATCTCTCCAGATTCAAGTACCTCCAGCTAAAAAGCTGGGCTCAGAACTTGGGTTTTGAATTGGGATCCAATAACCATCTGGGGGAACAACTGTCGAAAAAGGACCCAGGGAAAAATGAAGTTTCAGTTTGGTATTGGGGCCTGTTGGAGACACTGTATGGTGACTTTAATCTGTTGGAGGAGCTCTGGGGAGGATACTGTCTGAGGAAGCTGTCCCAAGCTATAAGGGAGGCATCGATGCACACTTTATACAGCACTGTAAAACCTGACTTTTAAAGAAAAAAACATCTCTTTCCCCCCCCCCACAGAGCCTACTGGACACCCTACAGGATCTCGAAGATGGGGAAAGGGGGCGCTGCCAAAAATGTGAACTATGGGCTAGAGAAGGCGAAGGATATTTATATGTTCACAGAGTGTCCAGGGATTCATCATTTTTGGGAAGAAGTAGGTAAGACTGCCTCAAACATCGTTGGGATAGACAATAATTATTATATTTCTGCTGATAGTACTTTGGGCATCTATGTGAATGGAAACACAGTACTTGCTACTTGATGAGTTTGTCCTCATTGTCTTTTCGAATGCTATATGTAATATACTGTTCTATAAAAGAAAGTACAGACTCATCTGTCTATGTCCCAAATGTAGGTGCATATTTTACCCACAACAGCATTTGAGTATGAAGAGCATCTCTTGCTTGGAACTCTTTTTGAGAAAAGAAATTGGTAATTTCTCCAAGAAGTGGATCTTTTTTGTTGAAGATGACGGACAGCATAGTTTAAAATCTTTGCTTAAAGTACCTGCAACATTTGAGAGATGCAAACAGCAAATTTCTTCTGGTATCTTGAATTCGATGCCTTTAATGTTACAGTTTGTTTGTGTGAAAAAGTCATGTAAGTCATCCCATGAATATTCTGCCTAGCTCAGAGTTAGAAATCAAGATCTTACTAGTAGACTGCTCCCTTCCCTGCACAGCTCTGCTTGGTAGCTGCTGCCCCAGTTGATGCTGCTAACCCTCTGGTCAAGAGTTCAAGGCCCTCCTCCACCCACAGGCTCCCACCTGCATCTCATCCTTGGTGGTCTAGTGTTAAAGCATCACTGCTCTACTGCTGGGCTGCCCTTCTGTCTCTCTTTGTCTACTTTTTAATCCTTTTTTCCTTTTTTCTGTCCATGTTTGCAATTTTTCTTTTCCTTTGCTGCCCTTGCCCCTGCGATCCCCTGCAGATCCCCCCTCCAGTGACTCTTTCCAACTTTGCACATTTTCTGCCTCCCAGCTGTCCAGCCCCCCGCACACTACCTAATGGCAGCCACCATGCGGCCGTTAGCAGCGGACACACGCTGGTGTGCAGAAGGTGGGCCAAAGGCAAGGTCGTCTGTGCCTGTCTGCATCTGGACCGTGCCCTCCGACCCTGATTCTCGACCTTCCACCGATATGAAGCCAGAACTCTCCTCGCCCTCAACACAGGGCGCCATGCTGCCTGCCGCCTTGCGTCACCGAAGCACACCCAAGGACCCTTCTCCTGCCAAAACTGCAGCTACTCCCTCGCTCACCTCCACACACCAGCTCCTCTTTCTACCCAGCCAACCGACAGTGCACCCAACCGACTATGCTGCATCCTCCTCAACATGGGCTCCCTCCACAACCACGCCACAGAAATCTGGGGCCTCCTCGACGATGACTTTCCTGGCATCGCCTTCCTCACAGAAACCTGGACTAACCCCAGTTCCGGCCAGGCCATCGCCACTGCCATCCCCAACGGCTACAAAATCACCTGCAAGGACCATGCCAACTGACCAGTAGGAGGCATCGCCATCATCCACAACACCCTCTATCTGACCACTCACTCGGACAACCCAATGACAACTATGGAACACCTCCACTTCCAGATCCAAACCAACCCCAACACCACCCCCCACAACACCCTTGTCTTCAGGCCTCCTGCCTGCCCTTCTCCGACGCCATTGTCCACCTCATCGCACACCAGGCTTTCACATCCACAGATTGCATCCTACTGCATCCCTTCTGGAGAACCTTGTCAACATCGGACTCAAACAGCTAGTCACTTCTCTGACCCACGCGGTGGGACACACACTCGACCCCATCTTCTCTGCCTGTGGAAACACCACCTACAGCCACACCACCAAACTCCTCTTGATCAACCACCACTGGGTGCACTTTGCCTTCACCACACCCACCGTACACCACCGCCCTCTCCGCCCCCCTGTCGTAGCTGGAACACGGTCACGAAGAACATCTCACCACCTTCGTCAGCACTACCACACAGCCGACATCAGCAGATGCTAACAACTCAGCACGCAACCTCCACCGATGAATCTCCAAATGGGCTGACAATCGGGCTTTGGAAATTTGGCAGAGATCGCTGTTAGCATTTAGCTGGAGCCATCTGGTTTCCAGCAGCCATTTTGTCAACCATGTGCTTTTTCCTTCTTCACTGTTGCTTGCCCTTTTGCTTTGCTCAAAGGACTGGCTATACTTAGCCTCTGCTACTCTGCACATGTGCATAAGAGTCTGTAGCTGACCATGCACCTGCTCTAGTCTGTAGCTGGCAGATTGTTTTTACCAAAGTCAGCAACTGTTGGCTCCTCCTTTACTGTTGACTGTGCATTCTTTGTATGACCATTTATGTATGGAACTCTCCTATGTGTGCTTGTACCGCCTTCTTTTGAGCTCCTGTGTGGGTTTAGAAGGCCCATGGTTCTTCTACTCGTTGTGCTACTTCATACGCTACCGAAGGGTGTTGTGTGAATGTAGTTCCACCTCATGAGGTTAATAAAATATCTTTTTACTATTTCAGCTTCTGTGCCAACTTCTATTTTATGGTCTGATGACTTCTGTGCAGAGAAGGGTGAACCCCTAGCACTGGTAGGCCTTGATGAGGTCCACCTCTACAGATTGGCGCCCAACCAAGTGGGGCTCATCGGTGACTCGGATGCCCGAAGAAGTGGTCGAAACGAAGGATTGGAATCTCACTACGGACGATCACTGCCCGAGGAGACCCGTGTCTTGGCACCCACGGCGTTTTTCCTCTCTTTCTGATCTGACCCTCCAGGTGGTGCCGGTCCTCGACTGAGATCTCTTCTGGTGTTCGCCGTGCAGAGACCATTTGGTCGATTCAGAACTTGGCAGTTGGAATCTGGAGACTTTTGTTTGGTAAGGTTGTTTGATGCGACACTTTGTATATGGAAATTGGCCAATATTTGGAACTTGTTTGGATATATATGAATTGCAATTTATATAGACAGGTAATGAGGAGACTTTTCTCTACTTTTTATAAAACTTGAACTGCACACATTTAGATAAGTGCTACTTTGCGTATAATATTGCATATACTGCAATATTCTTGGCATGCCTGTTCTTAGCACACTTCGTAGAATGTGTTGCTTTCTTGGAGGTACCAGTATGGAACTTGAACGGAATCAGCCGGCTCCCCCAGAGGGGACATCAAATAGGGATATGTATATTAAACATGGTATTTCTTCTATAATGTACAGCACGTTATGGAATAAATTTACTAGTATGGATCCTGAATTGTGATGGCCTATAAATGGGTCATTTCATCTTAAAAAGATTCAGTATGTGGAGCAATGTATGTTTAAACGTAAAAGTAGACAGGATATGTTTGATTGTGTACGAATGTGGGAGAAAGAAGCGCGTGAACGAGTGAGAAGAGAGCAAGCTTTGGTAGAAAAAGAACAACGCAAAAATATCCATGCGAAAGCGCCGGAACTGAAAAATAAAGAAATGAAGGAGATAAAAGAGAGAGAGGATAGGGAGCATCGTTTACAGGTAAATGGCCAATACCCTGTCCGGCGCCCCCTTTTTCCCTCTACTTAATAAACCACAGGACAATTCCATTTTGTTAGATCGCTCCCCGCCTCCATACACTTTTCCCTCTGCCCCTACTATTGATTCTGATGATGATATTTCTCCTACAGATCAGGATCAGTTAGAATCCGATGCTCAGCGTCAGACTTGCTCAATTCTACCGGCTGATCGTGCAGCCGCTCTTAGATCAGCTGCACGCAAAGCAGCTCGTGATTACATTTCTGCTTCAGATCTTGTAGCTGATGTACAACAATGGCAGGATAGGGAACAAATTTTGTAGAAACATTTACCACAGAAGTGATTGCACGGTTTAAAAAGCATTCCACAGAGTTAGAGCCTGATGATATAGCAAACGATTGTAAACAATTGCGTGACGGTCTTTTTCTCCCTCCTCAGGTGGCTGACTTAATTAGACGCGTGGTTAAACTACGAGCTGATACACTCCGTTTGCGGGAGGAGAAAAAGGCAACTGCTGCAGCTGAACAAGCAGTTCAGACCTCCGTGCTGCAGGATGACACTCCAGGGACAGATAAGACTATTGTGGTACATGTGAAACCCATGCGGGAAGCCGCGCCTTTGTATCTGCCTCCTAAGGGTACGGGAACAGATGATAATAAGGATTCCACTGATGCGAAGGGTTATTTCATTTATAATTGGGTTTATACTCCATGGGGTAGAGCAGATGTCATGGCTCTTAAAGCTGCTTTGCCTGACCCACGGAAAAATCCGGCCGCCTTTTATGAAGAAGTTGAGGGACCTATTAATTCTTGTACAATGACTTTGCTGATATTGATATGTTTTTCGGGCTTATTCTACACCCTGATATGTGGAGATCTATTCGTAAAGTCAATGATCCTGTAACTTTTGGGGATATTTAGAAGGAATTAGAGAGGATTGATTCCGAAAGGGAGCCCGCACAGAAACCACAACAAGTGATTTTAGATCTTCCAAAGGCTATAGTAGTTAAATTGAAAACTCTTATACCAGCCAAAAAGATAGATTGGACTGTGTTAGCATCTTGTAAGCAAAAGACAGATGAATCGGTCTCTGACTTCTTTACACGTTTTGAGGAGGCATTCCATGACTTTAGTGGTTAGTCATTGACAGATGACACGAGCAGGCAGCTGTTTGTCGATAATTTGTCGCGAACATGTTGCCAGGAATAGCTAGTCGCCTAAAGGCCAGCGAAAGTTTGTGGACTACGTCTTCTCCAGTCCCTCTCTTGACTATGGCTCAGTATTATGAACATCAGGAATTGGAAGCTAAGGGCAAGGAGGATAAAAAGACTAAGGAGTTGATAACAAAGTTATGTTAGCTCAGGCTTATGGTCCATCTTATAGAGGTGGTGGCAGTGGCGGACGTGCGTCATATTTCCCGAGCGCACCCTCTTATGCTCGGTCTACTCTGTCTTCTGATCAGTGCGCTTATTGTAAGAAGATTGGACATTGGGCTGTTGACTGTCAAGAATTGCATGCTCAGCAGTATCAGCGTGGACGGGTGCAAATGAGGAGCCGCTTGGGGTATTTAGGAAATCGGGGTGGCATGGTTAATCGCACCAGGTTTGAAACTGTTGCGCATACTCAGAATTCCTCTAATACTTTTGATAGACGAAACCAATATCAAATGTATGATTATTTATCTTCTGATTTGAAGGATTCTGCTTATGCATAGGAATACCTAGGATGGGGTAAGGAATCAGTTGAAGTCCCAGTAGATCAGAAGGGTCCCTATGTTCAAGCACATGTTTTGGGTTCTACTGATCGGTTTCTGGTTGATACAGGAGCTACTCGTAGCGCCTTGTCTAAACAATTGGTTCCAAGGGCTCCCCTGTCTGGCTTAACCATTACATCGATAGGTTTCGATGGGACACCTTCCCTTAGCCCACTGTCACAACCACTTGCATTCCATGTTGATAAATTCACTGCTCCATGTCCATTTTTGCTTTCCCCTAACACACCGAATGATATTGTGGGTCTTGATATGCTCAAGTATTTTAGGGCTACGATACGTTGTTCACCAGAAGGTGTGCATGTTATTTTGAATGATAACTATCCCATGGTTGAAAAGTCCTGTGTCATTAGAGAGGATGTTGCGTTGGCCTTACTTCCTAGTACTTTGTGGGCTACTTCAGACACTGATGTCGGACAAATGGTTATTCCACCAGTGCATATTCATGTAAAGGAGGGAGCTTCTTTGCCTCGATTGCCTCAATACAGAATTTCTCGAGAAGGTGAAGAAGCACTTGTACGCATTGTTCATGATCTGATTGAATTGGGGGTTGTGGAAGAAGTCCCTTACAATATTTGCAATAGCCCTATCCTTCAGATTCTGAAGAAAGACACTGATACTAAAATCTACAGGTTTATCATTGATTTACGAGAAGTTAACAAGATTGTAGTGCCACAATACCCGGTAGTCTCTGACATTACGACACTCCTTACCATGGTTCCTTCGACAGCGACTACCTTTACTGTGATTGATTTGAAGAACGCCTTCTTTTCAATCCCTATTCATCCTGACAGCCGATATTTGTTCGGCTTCACTTTGAATAACCGATCCTTTAGATTCTGTAGAGTTCCCCAAGGGTATACAGAGAGTCCTAGCATTTACAGCCAAGCATTGAAAAGACAGCTTGATTCTTTCCCTGTGCCAACTGGGGTGGCTCTCATACAATATGTCAATGACAACTTGTTGGCAGCTGATACGCCTGAACAGTGTGAAGAAGGAATGCTGTCATTGCTTTCATTTCTTGCATCACACCATCACAAAGCTTCACGGAAGAAATTGCAGTATTGTAGACAGAAGGTTACCTATTTAGGTCACCTCCTGTCTAAGGAGGGACGTGCACTTACACCAGACCGCATTCAAGCTATTTTAGATACACCAGTACCCCATACTCAGAAAGATGTTCGTGCATTCATTGGTCTTACTTCTTTTTGTAGGCAATGGATTTTAGGCTTCTCACACATTGTTAAACCTTTGTTGACTCTTCTGGCTAAAGACACTCCAATGCCCCTTCCATGGACGACTGAATGCCAGAATGCTTTTCAACAGTTGCGACAAGCTCTCTGTTCTGCACCAGTATTAAGCACTCCAGATTACACTAAGGCTTTTACACTCTATGTACATGAGAGAGATGGTTGTGCGCTTTCAGTTTTAGTACAGACACACGGTGACAAGCAACGTCCTTGTGCATATTTTTCAGCTGTTCTTGATTCAGTTGCTCGTGCAGTGCCTGGGTGTTTCTGCTCTGTCGCAGCGGCAGCTGTGTCTATACGTCAGAGTGAAGGGATAGTCTTGTCACATAGACTGTTGGTGTTAGTACCCCATGCAGTTGATGCCCTTTTGAACCAAACTAAAACGCAGCATTTAAATAGTGCTAGGTTGACAGGACACAAATTGACACTCTTGGCCCTTCTTGTCACCTTGAAAAGATGTTCAACCCTGAATCCAGCTACTTTGTTGCCATATCCAGTGACTCAGTCCCAGTCACAAGAGCCTCATGATTGTATATTCCTTACTGAGGAACAGACAAAGCGTCGTGTCGATTTGCAAGATACGCCTCTCTCAAATGTTGATGGGGAATTGTGGGTTGATGGGTCCTTTTTGAAGTTACCAGATGGCACAACATCAGCTGCATGTGCAATCACAACACTTCAGATGAGACAGCTCGTATTCCACAGAAGTCAGCTCAGGCAGCTGAGCTAATAGCTTTGACACGAGCGTATGAACTTAGTACTGACTTGTCTGTGAACATCTATACTGACAGCCGCTATGCTTTCAGAGTGGCTCATGATTTTGGGTTATTCTGGAAGGAAAGAGGCTTTCTTACATCCCACGGTATGCAAATAATGCATGGAGAATTGGTACACGATCTTCTGACTGCCTTGACATACCCGAAGAAAATAGCAATTGTTAATTGTAGCGCACACAAGAAAGTGACTGATAAAATAGAACAAGGCAATGCCTTCGCAGATCACACAGCCCGTGAAACTGCAATGCAGCGAAGCATCACATCTATGTACGTAGTAAAGTCATAGGCTAAACGTTGGCATGATGTTAGGCAGGAAGTGCTAGACATGCCAACATGCTCCTGCAGAAGAACTTGAGCAGTGGTCTAAGGAGGGAACATTGGATGATGAGGGCTGTTGGAGAAATAAAGACATAACCAAGTGGAGACTACCCACAGCCTATTTACAACCTATGATTCATATGGCACATGGGCCGGCACATGTTGGAGCCTCCTTGATAACGAAATTGCTTACGCAAGTTTGGGAGCACCCAGAAATTGCCGGCACAGCTAAAAAGATAGTGCAGTCCTGCTTAATTTGTCTTCAGTACAATCCTGGAAAAGGGACACAAACTCCTACAGGAGGGTTTGCTACACCAACTACACCTTTTGAAGTTTTACAAATGGATTACACCCAGCTTGAACGCTGTAATAATCTAAAATATGTCCTAGTAGTGGTATGTGCCTTCAGTAAATGGATAGAGGCGTACCCTACGAAAGATAATACAGCTCTCACTACAGCAAAGGTGCTTTTAAAGGAATTCTTCCCCAGATTTGGTGTTTGCAAACTTTTGTGGAGTGATAACGGACCCCAATTTATTGGGCAAGTTGTCGAGTACGTCTTGAAAGGATTAGGGATTAAGCAGAAGTTTCATGCTGCCTTCCATCCACAATCAGTAGGGCTAGTGGAGAGATACAATGCTACTTTCAAGCTGAAACTAGATAAAATCCAGGCTTCTACATCTTTGAAATGGCCTGATGCACTACCCTTGGCACTGTTGTCCATTAGATCAGTGCCACATTCACGATCTGGTCTTACACCATATGAGGTGGTATTTGGAAGGCCTATGAATATTTGGGGAATTCCCAAGCCACTCCCCATACATGAGGTACCATGTGTCTTGATGAGTGACTACCTATCACAGTTGACTGACCGTTTGATTTCTATTCATCAACAGGTTCGAAAACCTCTTCCTGACAGGTCTGAAGGTGAGAGCCACAGACTACGGCCCGGCGACCATGTCATGGTCCGATCCTTCCAGAGGTCGAGCAGCTTAGAGCCTAGGTGGCGTGGCCCAGAGCAAGTCCTCCTAGTGATGAGAACTGCGGTTCGAGTGACGAACAGGCGATACTGGGTGCATTCTACCCATTGTAAAAGAGTGCCGTCTACCCTGGTGGAACCTTCTTCCCTGATCGACCATCGAGACATCCTGGACACGGAGAAAGGCCAGGCCATATCACCTGAAGAACCTGAGGAAGTCTTCCCAGACCATATGATTCCTGGTGTATCCCGATATCAACTGCGGCCCCGGAAATAAACTTCATTGTTAAAAAAGACTGGTTGACTCACTGGTTAAGCAACCGTCCTGGGTTTGTGATAGACTGATGTGGTGAGGGGGGGATCCTTTTGCTTAGTGACACCCATCTCAGCCCTCAGTGAAGAAACCAATGGCTGCCCAGGACTTTAGAGCTCCAACGGTTTTGTTACTTCAACAACAAGATGAATGTGCCTTCTGAGAAAGCTATGTCAAAAGAAGAGAGGGGGGACCAGGAGCTTGATAATGGTCCAGTGCCTGCGCTCCAAAAGTTAGATCAGGTAATCACAAAAAGAGGCACTGTTCCAAGGTGAATCGGGTCAAAGAGCGACCAAGATCCACGGGTAGAAGTGAAAAGATAGAGAGGATTAGGTCAGGGTATAGAAACTCTGGGTGACAGGGGAGACACACTATTGTCTCTTGTTGCCCTCACTCACCCCGAAGGATGTCATGCTTCATCATCGGGCGTTTGCTCCTCGTCGGGCCGGCGGTGCAATGCCCTACGGGTCCCCCGAAGGGTCTCTTTAGCGGAGATCTTTTAGAGAACTGCCGATGGGTGCATGCGGGTATGTGGAAGGGAGGTACCAGAGTGGTCAGTGTAAAGTGTTATGTGCAAGGTGAGTTTAAAAATACCTAAGGATGCCAAACAAATTGTCCTTTAATAAAAAGATATCCTAGGTATGATAAAAAACCCCGAAGGTTGGTAGTTATCTGTCGAGACTTTATGTGTCTGGATAACTTAAATAGTGGTCGACATGTTTCACGCCTTTGGTGGTCAGAGTGATCCTTGGCGTTTCATCAGGACCAGTGGTGGTGGTGAAATGTGAGTAGTGCACAAACTAATTAAAGCGGGTAGGGTAGTATTAGCCCTCTCGCTGTTCAAAAAGGGGGGGGGGGAAGGTTTTTAGATCGCCTACAAAGGTAGTGTGTGCAAAAACCAAATTTGTTGTGCCCCCTTTAGAACTGACCTAAAATAAAGAAAAAGGAGAGAAAGCATGTTTTGTAAAAAAACGTGCAGGCTATATCAATGGCAAATGCGGAGCATCATTGTCTCTGCATTAAGCACCAGTGACCAAAAACAGAAAACAGAGAGTCCAGACATTGCAGAGGCTGAGACAAGTTGACTCACGGTGTAACAGGTTTGCGTGCATTTTACACCGCGTCGGCTGCTAATGGGTGTGCGGAGGGAGGTCGGGCCCCGGGACACAAGCCGGGAGGGCTCGGTGCCAGAGACCAGCCACGCGCACTCCAAAACACCCAAGCGCAGCCACAAACACGGGGCAAGTGCCTCGCTCGTGAGTGCGTAACGTTAAAAGATACAGCTAGATCAGAGCACACCAAACAGCCAACCGAGTCGTTGGAAATGCGTGCTTACCTAAAAAAGGAGTAAAAGTTTCTCCATGAGTCTAAGGCGTAGGATGCCCACACCTTCTAGGGCTGTAGACAGGGAGAACCGGATTCCAGTTCAGCAGGACCCACGTGGGGGAGAGAGCAAGGAGTGGAAACAGCATAAGACATTTCATAGGCAGAGCCACACTCGCAAAGTCGAGACTTACTTAGTGCGTGGAGGCGGGAGGAAGACCTGCAGAATACTCACGGGTTGCTCAGGTGACGGCACTAGAAACCTGCCCAGTCCAGACGCCAGCTCGTAGGTGAGTTGAAGGATGCAGATTCGCTGTATTTAAATGAGGAGGGCTTGTGAGAGTGGGGAGGTGCCTGTTTCCGGTGGAGCGCGAGGAGTAGCGTCTCCAGAGGTCACGACGCCCATGCGTGATGTGTAATACTAGCCCATGCTGTCTCGCGCATGCGTAGAGATTAGTAAACAGAGTACGCGCAAGTGTGGAAGCGTGGTAAACGGCTCGAATCATGCGGCGGCTAGATGGTGGCTAAAATAAGACGTGGATCCGGTGCTTATCTATTTCAGGTACATGCTCTAGCGTGGTGATTGGGAGTGTGTCAATATCACGTAGTAAATTACTCGACATTGGTGGTTGACAAAGCATCAACTGCTGCGAGGATTTGCGACAAGAGGAATATGTGTGTTGTTGGGTTCACTGTCACTATGATCACTATGGCAGTGATAACTTGAGTTGTAGAGGAAGTGGCTCCTGCTCGACAAATACTGACTGTCAACACTACAGCACCCATTGAACACCCCTATTTTACTCTCCCTTATCATGAGCAAAAACATAGACAGTCTTATCTGAACAACACGTTCATTCAGATGTTGCACCACAAGCACAATGCTACGAACATTACTGACTGTTGGGTGTGTGGAATGATGCCAGCTCATCAGAACAAGCATTGCCATAGCCAATAGGTCTCGCCTTTGGGACCTTATAAGTGTTTAGCCATGCAACAGTTGCATAACTAAATGCTTATAAGGTCCCAAAAGCGAGACCTATTGGCTATGCAAAGCGAAAGTGAAAGTAATCGTGATCATGTTCAAACATCAAAGCGGCTGTACGGCCGCAAAAGTGAAAGTTATCGCGGTAAAGCATGGCGCGCGCGCCCGCGCACATGCACTGTAGCTCTAGGCTGGCCTGGTAGCACTTTTTGGAGCCCTCTCAATAAGTCTCGCCAGACCAGCGCATGCGCTGGGTCAGGCGAGACCTAAAAAGGGAGGAACACCTTTCATTCCTCTTCCCTTTTCCCACAACGGCTCTTGTCAAGCCTGGTTTGCATTTCTATTGGCTTCTCAAGTGGCTAATATTACTGATATGGGTGTAGGGAGATTAAACTAACACCTTAATAAAGCATGTTATCCTGATGAAGAAGGTGATCCGCAAGCTAAAGGGACTAAATGGGAGATGGAGGAGTACCGACAAGGAAATGCTTCTGCACATTATGTTTACCCAAATACTCAAACTACAAAGGGTAATGGACCATTTGTTATAGCTGTCACTAGAGCCCGAGCAGATTTATGTGTGAGTAGTGTGGAGAAAATTCCAGTGGGAAGAAGCGAATGTACTCAGGTTTTGACTATTGATGGTACCAATAACAGCAGTTTTACGTCTTCACATAATACATACTTTATTTGCGGAAACAAGGGATACTACCATCTACCTGTTGGATGGTCTGGAGTCTGTTACGTGTCCTTTTTGCTACCTCCTGTGTTTCTGGCACCTGCATCATATCACAAGGACTATCGACTGTTTAATGACATTTCTAAGAACAGATACAAAAGAACAATAAGTAATGATGAGGTGGATCAGACTGACATCGCACTGCAGCAATATGTTGACTTTAATTTGGGGCTGTTCTTTTTTGTTGGTGCTGCCTTGAACAGCAGGAAAATCAGACGATTGACTCGGGTCGTGGAAGCTGTGACCAACCAGACAGCTATGGCACTTGGAAATATCACAGAGGAACTACAGATTGCGAGGATTGTGGCGCTCCAAAACCGTATGGTCCTGGACTTGGTTCTGGCTGATCGAGGTGGCGCATGTCGCATCATCAGAAGTAGTTGTTGCGTGTACATTCCAGATCATGCCTCTTCAGATTTTGATGCAATATCCAAGCTACACAAAATAGCTGCTGAGATTCACCCTGATACTGGCACATGGACTTTGGCCAGTTGGTTTTGGACATTGGTCTCTACCTGGGGCTGGAAACTATTAACAGTGCTGTGCATATTACTTGCAATTCTACTGACATGCTGCCTATGTATACAATGTGGTCCAACGCTTTGCTCCATCTATATCACTGCTTGTACACCTATCAGACGTGATGTTAAGCAAATGAATGCCCAGCGTGTACTAGATAAAGAGATTGATGAAATGATGAGAATCGACATACATGATGTATACCTAGACTCTTTTAGATTATAGATGTCTTCAGCTAACGCTAAAAGGGTCGTCTCTGGAAATTTGGCAGAGATCGCTGTTAGCATTTAGCTGAAGCCATCTTGTTTCCAGCAGCCATTTTGTCAACCATGTGCTTTTTCCATCTTCACTGTTGCTTGCCCTTTTGCTTTGCTCAAAGAACTGGCTATACTTAGCCTCTGCTACTCTGCACATGAGCAGAAGCGTCTGTAGCTGCCCATGCACCTGCTCAGGTCTGTAACTGTCAGGTTGTTTTTACCAAAGTCAGCAACTGTTGGCTCCTCCTTTACTGTTGACTGTGCATTCTTTGTATGACCATTTATGTATGTAACTCCTATGTGTGCTTGTACCACCTTCTTTTGAGCTCCTTTGTGGGTATAAAAGACCCATGGTTCTTCTACTCCTTGTGCTACTTCATACACAACCGAAGGGTGTTGTGTGAATGTAGTTCCACCTCATGAGGTTAATAAAATATCGTTTTACTATTTCAGCTTCTGTGCCAACTTCTATTTTCCGGTCTGAGGACTTTTGTGCAGAGAAGGGCAAACCTCTAGCACTGGTAGGCCTTGCTGAGGTCCTCCTCTACAGGGCACCCCTCAAAAACGACAAGCAACACTCCAAGAAAACCAGCTAGTTCACTCCCGACCTCTACATGTCCAGACGCACCTGTTACCGGCTCGAGTAGAGATGGAGGAACAACAAACCACCGGAAACCCATGCAACCATCAAAACTGTTGTCCACGCACACCACTGACTCCAAAAAACCACAAATAAAACAGACCTCCAAGACATAATCAATGCCAAAGCACACAACAGCAAAGAACTCTTCGCCATTGTCCACGAGTTCGGCAGGTCCAACAGTGAGACAACAGACGTCCCACTCTCCCAAGATCTCTGCAACAAACCTGGCACCTTCTTCCACCAGAAGATCAGGCAGATCTACGACAGCTTTGGCACTCAAGACCCTCCCACCACGCCTGACACCACCACACATAACCACACCACACCCTGACAGATCCTGCTCCACTGGACTCTGCTCATCACAGACTCAAGACCATGAAGAGCATCCACTCCGGAGCCCCCTGGATCCTTGCCTGTATCGCATCTTCCATAGAGCAGCCACCTCCATCGCCCCTGAGCTTCGCCACACCATTAACTGCTCCATCGAGATTGCCAACTTCCCGGCAACTGGAAAAACGCTGAGATCAACCCCCTGCTAAAGAAGCCATCCACTGAACTTCAAGAACTTCAAACCCATCTCCCTGCTCCCCTTCCCAGCCAAGGTCATCGAGAAGGCCACCAACGCCCAATTCTCCAAGTTCATCGAAGTGCACCACGTCCTGGACATCTCCCAATGCGGCTTTTGAAGCAACCACATCACAGAGACCGCACTCTTTGCCGCCAACGATGACATCTGCTCCCTCCTCGACCAAGGTGAAACCCCAACCCTCATCGTACTGGACCTTTCGGCCACCTTCGATATGGTCTCTCACTGCACCCTAATCATGAGACTCCAGGATGCTGTCATCTGCGACAGTGCCCTGGACTGGATCCACTCCTTCCTTACCAGCCAAACACAGTGAGTCAGACTACCTCCGTTCCTCTCAGAACCTACAGAGATCAACTGCCGAGTGCCTCAGGGCTCTTCCCCGAGCCCCATCCTCTTCAATGTCTACATGGCCCCCCTCGCTGGCATCCTGCCGCACTGGGTTCACCCCCACAGGCCATGCACGTAACCTCGGCATCATACTAGACTTCTCGCTCACAATGAACTGCCAGATCAACACCATATCCTCATCTTGCATTCACAAGCTCTGTCTGCTTCAAAAGACATTCAGATGGATCCCCACAGAATCCAGCACGACGGTCACCCACACACTCATCACCAGCAGACTCAACAAGGGCAGTACACTCTACGTCAGCGTCACCCAGAAACTCCTCAGGGAACTACAGAACGTTCAAAATGCTGCAGCCAGACTGATTCTCAACATCTCCCGTCGAAGCCACATCACTGAACACCTTTGAGAATGCCACTGGCTCCCAGTCAACAAAAGAATCACCTTCAAGCTCCTCACACATGCCTACAAAGCTCTCCGCGATGCAGTACCAGCATATCTGAACCACTGCTTCTCATTCCACGTATCCGTCAGACACCTTTACTCCCCGCAACTGGCCCTGGCCACCGTTCCACAGATCCACAAGACCAAAATTGGAGGGCATCCAATTCAGGGAGTATCTCAAGACCTGCCTCTTCGACTGAACCCCTGCACCCAGACAGATCAACAGCCCCCTGTGCCTTGAGGTCGTTACAGGTGAGTAGCCGTGCTATATAAACCTCTGATTGAAGTTTTTTTTGTACAGTCTTTATGATTGTTTTTTCCTACTGTACATTGATGATTCTTTCAACAGCAGATCCCTTTTGGTGCACGAGTAAAGAACCTGGGAACAATAAAAAAAGGAAAATTGAGCCCACAGAAGATAACTTTACGGTGAGAAGCATATTGCATTTTGCATAGTTAGTAAGCATCTCACTTAAATTTTTGAAGGCAGGTGCTATCATAATGACTGCAGCTGATGGTAGTTTAAGGATGCTGTACAAGGAGACTGTCATGCTGCACCTACTTTGTCTTGCATGATTTAGCTTTGCCCTCTTTCTGGGATTGTTTTTTTAAGAGCTTCCATATGGAAGTTGTCCCATGTAAATAATTCTTTTTAGTGCCCCAGGATAACTTATTGCTGCAAATATTACAGTACAGCTAGTTATCTGTAACTTTCTTTTCCCCTAATGGTATTGTAAGATGCTTCAAAACATCACTTTTTTGTGTACATCCTGAAGTACTTGTGCACACAAGTGTATTTGTAAATAGTTAAATAAGTTATGTTAAGTGTATTTGTTAAATATTTGGTTTACATTGTTTTGTAATGTGTTTGTAAAGTAAAAAAATGTATATTACTAATTAACTTATTGATCACAAACACACCCATACAGGTACTCATACATGAACACACACACCTATATAGTCATTTACACACATACTGACACAATTACACTTTCACGCATACAGCCACTCAAGATGCTATCTGTCGCCTAGTAGACCCAACTGCGTGAAGTCGTAGTCCCAATCCACAGGAACGACGAGAATACCCCCCACACTCTTGAGGCCAGTCCACGGAAGCGTGAACCTGTTTACACTCTAGCAGCAGACTGACCCTGAGAGATGTGGGGACAAGGTTTGGAAGAGCTCACTTGAATCCCCCAGCGGGCGTTTCCTAATAAGCACAGCAGAAACAACCTGCAGCAAAGACAATAAAGACAATAAGAGTAATTACTCTCTGCTCTCTCATAGGGTTGTAAAACTATCAAACTGTCTAAGGTAAGGTGAACTAAACTCTACCCCGTTTCCCTCTTACCCGCTGGACATCTCGTTAAGCTGCAAACAGCGACTCAGCTGGGACTTGGAGGAAGCAGCAAGGCAGGGGAGGAAAATCCGCCAGGCAATGAACAGGAGATCGGGGCCACTGTTGGAAACTAAAAAGGAGGAATACTACACGGGGTAAATTCAGACTTGGAGGCTCAAATAAGACTCTACAAAAGAGTATGAATGAAAAGAAGAGGAGGATTTCTTTAGGTTTCAGAAACCCTGCGAGTCAATATCGAAAGAAACAAAATGTGACCAACAGGCCTATGTACAAGCACCAAACAAGTGCCAAGAAATTACTTGAGGATCCTCAAAGGAATTTCCTAAACGCGCACCAGGCGCGTGTAAAAATAAATACAATCCCCTTCAGCAGATTACAAGGCGCGGTGAGCTCGAATACAGGAAACAATGTATCCGACTGACTCTGCTGACGCCTAAGGCTCTGGGAATGCAACCGCTCTAACCGAGCGTAAAGGAATGAGGAATGCAACAATGTTGCAAGTTCACCGCGGTCGCGTTGCTCAGTACAACACACACGACTGCATCCAATTGGAGACGGGGAGAATCAGGGATTAGATACACATATCAGGTTCTGAGATGGGCATGGACAAAGGAAAGGTTGCAGGAGAACAGCAAAGGGGCCTGGACAAAGGAAAGGTTGCAGGAGAACAGCAAAGCGGGCTCCCTAGGACAACAGGAACACAGCGAGGAGGGGCGTGGACCGATCCTCAGGAGCAAAACCTACCCAATCTACCAGGTATTGTAGTTTTCCCTGATATCTACGAGAATCCAAGATTTTCTTGATTTCATATTCTAGCTCGTCCCCAACTATTATAGGAGGAGGAGGGACCTCAGGTGTCATAGGGATTCGATGTTCTTTCAACAGGGACACATGGAATACTGGATGTATTTGCATTTCCTCAGGTAGCTCTAGTTTCATGGATACGGGAGTGACTGTCTTGAGGATTTTATAAGGTCCTATGTAACGGGGTTGCAGTTTACGTGGACCTGGCAATTTGAGATTCCTGGTAGATAGCCACACCTGATCACCAACTTTATATTCCGGGGCTGGTCTTCTATGCTTATCTGCCTGTCTCTTCATAGTCTCTTGAGTTTTATTTA
This sequence comes from Triturus cristatus, assembly GCF_964204655.1. Taxonomy (NCBI): domain Eukaryota; kingdom Metazoa; phylum Chordata; class Amphibia; order Caudata; family Salamandridae; genus Triturus; species Triturus cristatus. The sequence goes on from NC_140581.1 coordinate 1,065,907,827, forward strand.
ACTCCCTTGAGGCAGCCTTCCAAGTCTCTAAAATGGTAGCATGATGCCGGTGTACTGCAGGTATGCTTTCTAGGTGCAGAGGTACTGGTAAGGGCATGAACCTAGGATTGCGGGCATGAGCAAAATAGAAGGGGGAAACCCCAGTTGCGGAATGCATGGAATTGTTATAAGCAAATTCCGCTAACGGGAGGGCATGCACCCAATTCGAGGTGACTGTTGACAGTAAACATCTCAGATATTGTTCCAGCGTCTGATTCGTTCTCTCAGTCTGGCCATCAGTTTGGGGATGATAAGCTGTGGACAATCTATGATCTATTCCTAATGCTTTACATAAGCCCTGCCAGAACCTAGAAACAAACTGAACACCTCTGTCCGTGATAATAACAGAGGGTACTCCATGCAATCTGATGATTTGCTCTATGAATACTTGTGCCAAGTCCTTCGCAGTAGGCAGCTTTTTTAAAGGAATGAAATGTGCCATTTTAGTGAATAAATCCACCACCACCAATATGGTATTGTACCCCTGTACTGAGGGCAAATCAGTGATAAAATCCATACTAACAGTATGCCAAGGAATAGAAGGTATGGAAATGGGACGAAGCAACCCTGCCGGAACGGAATGCGAGGTTTTCTGTCTAGCACATACCTGACATTTGGCTACATAAGACAATACATCTTTGCTCATTCCTTTCCACCAAAACCATCTTTGACATAACTGAACAGTCTTGTCAACCCCCGGATGAGCCGTTAAGGACGAGTCATGACACCACTTGATTATTTGTTGTTGTAGAGTGGCAAGAGGGATGTATATCCTCTCTTGGTGTAGGTATAATCCATCCTTGATGGTTCGTTGCTGATCAGTGGTCCACTCTAGCGGAGAGATCTCTCCATAGGCTTCCATAAGCTGCTCCATAAATGTTGCAGGGGGTTGGTCTGGAGCAGTAACTCCTATTATTTTATCGTAAGGAATGAGTGGAGTGGGCTCATGAATATGTATTCGATGCTCTGCATCTAATCGAGACAACGCATCAGCTTTTCCCTGTTGTGCCCCTGGCCGATAGGTTATTATGAAATCATATTCACTAAAAAATAACACCCATCTCAGTTGTCTAGGGGTTAAAGCTTTGGCAGATCTGAAAAATTGTAGATTGCGATGGTCTGTGTAGATGGTAATCGTATGCGGGGATCCCATTAAATAATGCCTCCACTCCTGAAAGGCAAGTTTTATGGCCAGGAGTTCCCTTTCCCCTATAGTATAGTTCTGTTCGGCAGGGAGGAGTTTCTTTGAGAAATACGCTACAGGATGTAGGCACCCAGTGGTGGTGTTCCGTTGCGATAACACTCCTCCTACCGCGTATTGTGAAGCGTCGGCTTCCACGTAATAGGGTTGGGCGTTATCTGCATGACCCATGATCGGTGCTGTTGTGAATCTTTTCTTCAGTTGCACAAACGCATTTTCTGCTTCCTCTGACCACTTAAATTGACTACCCTTACGCAATAACTTAGTAATGGGTGTGATGACCTCAGAAAAATGATCTATGAAGCGTCGATAGAAATTCGCAAACCCAATGAACGACTGCACCTCCTTCACTGGGGTGGGACTAGGCCATTGGACTAATGCTTCGATCTTTTTTGGGTTCATAAGAATTCCTTCGGCCGAAATGATGAATCCCAAAAATTCCACCTTTTCTGTATGAAACGAGCTTTTGTCTAATTTGGCAAACAGATGGTTGTCCAGTAGTTTTTTCAAAATCATTTTTACATGACCGACATGTTCGTTCTCATTTTCGGAAAATATCAAAATATCGTCAATGTAAACAATGACGAAGAGGTCAAGATATTCACGTAGGATGTCATTGATGAAATACTGAAATGCGGCAGGGGCATTGCATAGCCCGAAGGGCATGACACAGTATTCATATAGGCCAAACTTAGTACGAAAAGCGGTTTTCCATTCGTCACCCTGTTTTACCCTCATCAAATGATAAGCACCCCGCAAATCCAATTTGGTGAATATCTTAGCCCCTCTCACTTGATCCAGAAGTACTGAAATGAGCGGTAATGGGTACTTGTTCTTGATGGTTGCCTTATTCAAGGCACGGTAGTCTAAACAGGCGCGTAGACCCCCTTCGAGTTTTGGAATGAAGAAGAGGGGAGAGGATACAGGGGAGGTAGAGTGTCGTATGAACCCCTTGTCCAACATTTCTGCCAGATATTGTTGTAAGTACTCTGTTTCTGGTTCCGTGAGAGCATAGACCCTACTCACGGGCAATTCGACCCCAGGGATCAGATCTATTCTACAGTCATAACTTCGATGCGGTGGTAAGGCCGCGGCCGTCTCCACATCGAATACTTCTGCGAAGTCACGATACATAGGCGGAAGCGCTGACTCCATCGTCTCCATAGCACAACATAGAGGCGTCTCCCAATCATGGGCTTCGTTGTAACAATGTAGCATACAATATGCGGATTTAAGGGTGATCTTGCGAGAAACCCAGTCAATATAGGGGTTATGTGTCTGTAGCCATGGCACCCCTAGGATGGCCCCAAAATTTGGTGTGTCTATCAAATCAAACTCCACTTGTTCTGAATGTCCATTGCTGCACACCATAGTCAATTTAGGAGTATGATAGGTGACCAAACCAGATGATAATTCCTTCCCATCCACGGCTCTAATGGGTTCTGGTTTGGATTTCTGCAAAAAAGGTATACGCAGGGTTTGAGCCAATTGTATATCTAGGAAATTGCCAGTCGCCCCGGAATCTAAAAGAAGGGATAGCGTCTTGCGACTTTGAAGGGACACAACAAGAGTGACTGATAATGTAAAATGGCGTGCCACCGGGGTGTGTATACTAGCCACCACTCCAGAGACCTTCCGATTTATATCACTCGAAGAACCGGTCTCGACTTTCTTCAAGTGCTGTAGTTTTCCGAAGGTGCACCATATTCTTGACACAGAGCTGCGGTCTTAGGAATCGTTCCTGTTTTACTAGGACAACCTCTCGCATAATGTCCCCCTTTCCCGCAATAAAGACATACATTCTGTTTCCTACGTCTGTCTTTTTCTTCGATGGTTAAAGGACTTCTCACCCCTCCAATTTGCATCTGTTCACTAGTGTCTTTGGTTTCTTTATTTTCTCTTTTATCTCCTCGCACTATAAACAATCGTGCTAGGTTCCCACGTGATTTCTCCCCTTTTCTTTCCGTTAAACGGTGATTAAGCTTCACCACTAAGTCGATAAAGGAAGAGCAATCCTCTGGAGGGTCCACTATATGAGACAAAAGATCTTTCAAGTCATCATTTAAACCTCTATAAAAGAGAGAGGTCCGTTTCTCTTCTGGCCATTGCGTTTCTACGATTAATCTATTGAATTCTGTCACATAGGTCAAGAAATCCTTACTCCCTTGTTTCAAGCTTAATAATTCGCTATCACTTGCTTGTACATAGGTATGCTTCGCGAACAGACCTTTCAATTTATCCTTAAACAGCGTGAAATTATACAATAGGGGATCATTGTTTTCCACTAAAGGAACCGCCCAATTAGCAGCATTACCCCCTAAACAGGACACTACAAACGCAACTTTGGCCGCGTCATCGGGACAGGCATTAGCCTTACAAAGAAAATGTAACTGACATTGATTAAGAAAAACATTAAATTTAGCGCTGTCCCCATAAAACCTTTCTGGGACAGCTAAAGGAATGGGGATAGGGGTGTGCACATCTACCTGTATGGCTTGAGGATTGGAAGTACTAGCAGTCACCTGCTCACCCAACGGAGAAGGAACTAGAAAACGAGCAGGCTGTATATATGTTCTTTTACTCTTCTGTGGAGTTTCAGACACCATGCTCCTCTCTACTTGGTGTTGTCTTTCTAACTCTAGGTGTAGTTGTTGATTTTCTGTCCTTAATCTCCCCACTTCTCTCTGTAAATCTAACAAGGCTGCTGCCAACTCCTCTATAGTAGGGCTAGGATGAGGAGTCTCAGATACTAAACCGGCTCCTTCCATATTCATCGTCGTTCGGGTGGACTTAATACGTGGGCTTGGCTTTCTGTCGCCTAGTAGACCCACCTGCGTGAAGTCGTAGTCCCAATCCACAGGAACGACGAGAATACCCCCCACACTCTTGAGGCCAGTCCACGGAAGCGTGAACCTGTTTACACTCTAGCAGCAGACTGACCCTGAGAGATGTGGGGACAAGGTTTGGAAGAGCTCACTTGAATCCCCCAGCGGGCGTTTCCTAATAAGCACAGCAGAAACAACCTGCAGCAAAGACAATAAAGACAATAAGAGTAATTACTCTCTGCTCTCTCATAGGGTTGTAAAACTATCAAACTGTCTAAGGTAAGGTGAACTAAACTCTACCCCGTTTCCCTCTTACCCGCTGGACATCTCGTTAAGCTGCAAACAGCGACTCAGCTGGGACTTGGAGGAAGCAGCAAGGCAGGGGAGGAAAATCCGCCAGGCAATGAACAGGAGATCGGGGCCACTGTTGGAAACTAAAAAGGAGGAATACTACACGGGGTAAATTCAGACTTGGAGGCTCAAATAAGACTCTACAAAAGAGTATAAATGAAAAGAAGAGGAGGATTTCTTTAGGTTTCAGAAACCCTGCGAGTCAATATCGAAAGAAACAAAATGTGACCAACAGGCCTATGTACAAGCACCAAACAAGTGCCAAGAAATTACTTGAGGATCCTCAAAGGAATTTCCTAAACGCGCACCAAGCGCGTGTAAAAATAAATACAATCCCCTTCAGCAGATTACAAGGCGCGGTGAGCTCGAATACAGGAAACAATGTATCCGACTGACTCTGCTGACGCCTAAGGCTCTGGGAATGCAACCGCTCTAACCGAGCGTAAAGGAATGAGGAATGCAACAATGTTGCAAGTTCACCGCGGTCGCGTTGCTCAGTACAACACACACGACTGCATCCAATTGGAGACGGGGAGAATCAGGGATTAGATACACATATCAGGTTCTGAGATGGGCATGGAAAAAGGAAAGGTTGCAGGAGAACAGCAAAGGGGCCTGGACAAAGGAAAGGTTGCAGGAGAACAGCAAAGCGGGCTCCCTAGGACAACAGGAACACAGCGAGGAGGGGCGTGGACTGAGGACTCTACGAATCTGAAAGCCAAGCACCGGTTTGCTGCTGAGGAGAGCTATTTAAGGGAGAAACTCAGTGGACACTCCCTCCACCACTTGCACTAAGGGAGCGTCTAAAAAGTACAGGTTGTTATAGCTTGCACTAAGGGAGCTTCTAAAAAGTACAGGTTGCTATTCGCTTCTTTCCCTGAATCCCCGCAAGGACACACAAGGCTTGTCGTGTAACACTATCTATACATTCAGTCACAGTCATTTACACAGGCAAACAGCTACTTACATAGACTGATACAGCCATTTCACACCCACTCACATACTCACACACTCATACAGTCACTCACCAAGTCACTCACCAATACAACTCATACACCCAGTTATACACGGATATACCCACTTACATACCCACACACATACATACATCAATACGGCTACTAACATACCCAGCCACACACTGATAAAACCACACAGAGACTGACACATTTATGCACAGACCAATGAGCCACTGACACACCCTTGCACTCATCGATACATCCACTGACAGAGATAGGGACACACTGATACAGCCACTGACATACCCAGATACACACTGATACAACTACGGATACACCCATCCCCAATCCGATACAAAACGGACATACCCAGGCACATACTCCTACAGGCAATGACACTCCAGTCACATACTGATACAGCCACTTAGACATTCAGTCAAACACTGATACAACCTCTCATACCCCCTTACACATACTGATAGTCAGTGATAGACCCAACTACACACTAATACAGCCACTGACACACTTAACCAAACTCCAATACATCCAATAACACATCCAGGCACACACTGACACACCCAGGAATAAAGTGATGCATAGACTGACACACCCAGTAATACACCAAAGCAAACACTGATACAGCCAGCCAAACACTAATGCATCTAATAACACACTTATTCACACACTGATCCTCCCAGGCATAACAGACACTGACACATCCAGGCATACACCAAAGCAGATGCTGACACACCCAGTCAAACACGAATGCATTCAATAACACACCCAGGCATACAGTGGTGCATACACTGACACACCCAAGCATACACCGATGCATACACTGCACACTCAGACATTTACAGATGCATACACTGACACACCCAGGCATACACTGACACATCCAGCAAAGCACTAATGCATCCAATAACACGCCTGGGTATACACTGACGCACACACTGACACGCCCACTGTTACAGTCACCAATACATTAAAACACACAGGGTTTGTAGGTCTCGCCTACGCAGCACGCTTGCGCTGCTTAGGAAAAATACCTTTTGGAATCTGTTTGCTTTTCGCCTTAAAAACGTGCACCTGTTTCTTTGCTTTCAATGGCAACGCGTGCACGTTTAGTGATTCCCTTGCGGGAGCGAGCTTTGGCACCCGGCGCTGCTCGCTCCTGCAAGGGAAACGCTTTCACTTTTGGCAACTTTTTTTTTTACTTTTAACGCAAGGCGCACGCGCACTTGTTTCATTTTGTCTTGGGTGGGTATGGTTTCCTTCCCCGCTGCACAATGTGTGAATGGGCCACATTAAACACCTGCCTGCCCGTAACTTACAGTGTACAAGAAAAATGGGTAGAACACACATAGGTACAAATGTGGAGATCACGCGTCATGGGCTTGAGGGCCAGGTAGGCGGAAGTCAGCATTTTATCCTTCCCAGATCGGTAGTGTGTGCACCGTTGCTTCTGGAATTGTAAGATCTGTTCTTTATCAGCGTTTAGAATCAAGAGAAATGCAGCATGAAGCGCCATACAACCCAAGATCTTACGCCAAATTAGGTGTGCAGTAAACACAACAGAATTGTGTCAGATTGTGGCCTTGAAATTGCCCCGGAGCGAGTTTGTGACGCTTGACCGACACTTGGAACTTGAATTATTTAAAGAGAAATGCTGGAAAATCCATACCTCTGGCCCCAAGGGTAAAACAGATCTACCCCAGGCACGAAACACCTGTTGTCCTGAGAGGGCTTTAGAATCCTCGGTCAGCTTCTATGGACTGGGCAGAGCGTGGCAGTCACATCTACTCTAAATGCTGTTTACAGCTTGTCTACCCTTTCCTGTATCTTTGAATGGCTCCCCGTTTCCCGCAGCCCCTCATCTCTCTGCCTGAGCAAGGTATCCGAGTTATTAAATAAAAATACACACCATAGCAAGCCAAATGTTGTTTGTGAAATCAGCAACTCACACATTGATATATAACGCAAGTTTTCAGCAGTACACAGGACTTTTCCTTTTTCAATAAAATGTAACAAAACGTGAATGACATTGGAATGTCATTCGATAATTCTTAACGGCTTTTTTATTTTATGAGTGCTGTGAGGCCACATATATCATGCAACTCTTTTTAAATGCAAATAAAACAAAATAAATGTTGCATTCTGTCTTTTGGTTATCGAAGATTGTTCTTTCAGCCTTTTTACTAATGCACGTGTGTTTGTGTGCATGCTTGTGTATATGGTATTGGTATAAGAATAAGGACATTTGTAGAGTGCCTGGTTTCTCCATGCACTACGAAATCAACCACAAGGGTCCAGGACAAAGAAGAGCTCATTAGATTTGTCTAAAAAAACAGGTCTGAAGTTTTTCCAGAAAAATCAGTTCTGAATGGTCTTCCCTCAGATCTAGCGGAAGGTTATTCCAAAGATTGGAGGACAGGTGGCTAAAAGAGCGCGCAACCATATGTGCTCTCTTCACCCTACAGACTGCAGTGAGCCCAGCTTCAGCAGATCTGGGACACCAGCTAGGTTGATAAGGCTTGATCAAGACATGAAGGTAGCAAGAGCCTTTATTGATAAAGATATTATGACAAAAACATAGAGCTTTAAGGGATACTCTATTTTTAATCATGAGCCAGTGAATTTAGACAAGAGTTTGACCAAAGAGAAGTGTCTAGGCATGTTCAGCACCAGACATACTGCCGCATTCTGTACCCATTAGAGCATCCTTAGCCTACCTTGAGGGGTGCCAAGATAAAGTACGTGTAATCTAACAAGCATTGGCATAGCCAATAGGTCTTGCCTTTGGGACCTTATAAGTGTTTAGCCTTGCAACAGTTGATGTTGTTGCACCAAGGATATTGTGCTGCATAACTAAATACTTATAAGGTCCCAAAAGCGAGACCTTTTGGCTATGCCAATGCTTGTTTATTTTTGAACAATAAATGGACAGGGTAGTAAAAAGGATAAGGACGGGTAAATGCAAAGTCAGTCTTCAAAAAACAATATGTGGTCACTGGAAGCAAAACCAAAAAGACTGACAGCGATGCTTCTTCACTGTAACCAAGAATGCACCCACAGAAGACATTTTTACAGCAACAAGCATGTGGCATTTTGCACAGTTAATAACCATGTCACTCAATTCTTCGCAGACAGCTGGTATTGTAATGACTGCAGCTGATGATGGTTCTCCAAAGGCTGCTGTAGATGTTGACTGTCTTGCTGCACCTGCTGTCTCCCGCATCATCCGGTTGCGACCCTTTCACAAATTGTTTTTGGGTGCTTCCACATGGAACTTGTCCCATGTGAATGCTTTTTGCAGTGCCTCTGGATAACTGCCTACTTCAAATATTGCCCTGCACATACTTTGTTGTTACCTTTTTTCCCTGGAAGTTATAGTAAAGTGCTTTCAGACATCACTTTCTTTTCTTCAAGGTAGTGTATCTTCCTTCTCATCCTCAACAGGTTGTGGATGCTCATCCTGGAAGGAAGATGTAACTTCAGCCATTCTGTAAAAGCAGAGCACCACTGGTTCTTAATCCTCCTTCTAGAGATTTCACTGGTGTGGTAACTGGTTTTTGGGGTGATTTTCCATGTGCCTAGGTGGAGAACTCACATATCCAATCAAAAGTCAAGGACTGGGTGTGGTTTCGAGCAAATTCGCAAATCTGATACATAGAATCGTGGAATCGCAAAACTCGTAATATGGGTAACTTTGTTAAAAAACAGATACAAGGTGGGTATATGTACTTGTAAATATGTTCAGACTGATGTCATTAATGAAAATGGAGGGCTGTACATATTTGGAATAATTTTGAAATTTTCAGCTAGTCTGCAGTTAATCCATCTATGTTTACGGACCTGCAAAAGTGCCGTGGTACGCAAAAAAATTAATAAAAAAGAAAATATTTAATTACATTTAAAAAACGTCATATACTGTACATTAAGTACATATGTGATTTTGTATTTAAAAAAAAATATGTCTACAGTTAAAAAAAAACAATTAAAAATCAGTCTCATGCTCATGTCAACAGATACATAATAGGATGTGCATTCCCAGTTCTTATATGAATAATGTTTTTATATCTAGTACATTTCAGCTCCAGCACATGTAGTACATACATGCATAAACAAACATCACTAGCGCAGGTATGTTAAATAAATGCACATTAAATAATGAGCACAAATTTGTGAAGCTTATGTGTAACTATGTAAAAAAGTGTATTGTCAAAACATGCCTGAAAACGTAGAACTGGGTGAATGTTCAGAAATGTGTGTGCATACTGAGGACATTCAATTCCAAACATGCATAACATGTTTAATAATGAATGCCTGCTTTGTTTACTGGACATATTTTTAGTACATGCATGCATAATAGATACATGTCGTTTGCTTATATGCCCAGGACATGCATGGTCAGAATGTACATGTCTAATAGAAACACTTGAAAACTTGATATATTCGGTGGATACATGTTCATGCTCAGTATATGTGTGCCCAGTAGATAAGTATCAAATAGTACATTCCTGATAAATGGCTGATATGTAGACCTTAGTAGATGTGTGGGCAGTAGATAAATATCCAATAGTGCATTCCTGATACATGGTTGATATGTAGACGTCAGTAGATGTTTGCCCAGTAGATAAATATCTATTAGTACATTCCTGATACCTGTTTGATACATAGACCTCAGTAGAAGTGTGCCCAGGAGATAGGTTTAATTAGCACATGATTATACATGGTTGTCTAATAGATTCAAGTTTGACTTGTTGTTAACCACCATAAGAGAAGCGTCAGAATTGGAGGGAGTAGCCTCTCTCTCTGAGCTCTAGAACAGACTCTAGCCCTATGCTTTCTCTCAACCCAGCTGTTCTTAGACAGCGGGGTTGAGAGGTTCAAAGTGCGCATGCCAGGCTGGCCGTCACAATGCTGCTGGCCAAAGTGATATGCACACTTTTAAATTAGTGCAAGTGCAGCCTACACTGCTGCCACTCAGCAGACCCCGCCCTGTCCTGACACTCAGGATGGGTTGGCAATCATTATTGTGAATTAAAAATGATTCCAAAAGGCCTCAGAATTAATTTGTTCCCATCAGCAGACAATATCGGTGAAAACACAGCAAGAAATTGGTTCATCTGTTCATTAAATATAGGTTACATAAAGGAAAGTGATTTCACTACCAGTCCTTGAAGAATCTTGAAACCCTCCTTTCACGGTTATGATATTTTTCAAAACATTAGGCTGAGCACACCTAGTTTAATGGTACATACACAGGCCAAATCTATTGATGAATTTCCTGAATAAGAACGTTTCCAGCAATAGACACTGGAAATATTTGAAAACCTGTAACTTGTTGCTAAATCGGTGATTCACCAGTGAACTGAAATCTTTAATTTCTTCCTGGAAAACCGCCATTTGATAATTTTATCTGTTAGTAAGTGTTGGACTTGGCCCTTTTTGGCTAAAGTTCCCTTAACTTTTTGCTTTCCCCCTAGACCTTTTTTCTGACATGGTGTTGCCAACTTAGATGCTTTGGGCACTTTGCCACTGCTGATCAGTGTCGATGTGCAAGTGCTCCCTCTATAAAGTGTTATGGTAATTGGTTGTCCATAATTGGTATATTTGTTTTACTGGTAAAGTCCCTAGTAAAGTGCACTTTGTGTGCCAGGGCTAGTAATACAAATGCTACTCGTGGGCCTGCAGCACTAATTGTGCCACCCACATAAGTAGCCCTCAAGAGAGAACTCAGGCCTGCCACTGCAGTGCCTGCGCGCAGTTTTCCTACTGCCATGTTGTCCTGACAACAGCATCCACTAGGCAGGCCTTACCCTTCCCTTTCCATGCACATCAGACACCCCCCAATGGTAAGCCCAAGGTACCCCCCTTGGCAGGGTGCAGTGTCTGTGAAAGGTAGGACATGTACTAAATGTTTACCGTGTCTTAACAGTGAAATACTCTCCATTTCGATTTTCACTTTTGCAAGGACATCTTGCCCATAGGACAGAATGGGGAGGCTGTGTAATATGTTTCCAGCCTATCTTCCCATTGGCTTAAGATGGAGAGGTGAAGTTTAGTGTGCCTGAACTCACAATTTAATAACACATCTTTTTGTGAAGGTGTTTTTTGAATTGCATATTTAGAAATCAAGCTTTTAGAAGTGGCTGGTTTTCTTGTTCTAACAATTCTGTGTGTCTCTGCCTGGCTGTAGATTGACTGTCTGGATTTGAATGTGATAGGATCTGGGAAGTATTTTGACCCAGGGGAGGGGTAGGTGAGACAGCAACAGGCTGACTTGCATCTGGAATGTAGGCGGCAGGAGTAGCCCCTGGAGGGGAAGAGGCCTGGGCTGCCACCATAAAACAATCAATGGCTCCATCTTCTGCTGAGTGATTGAGGAACCAGACCCCCACTATCAAAAGAAGGTGCCACTGGCAGGGAGACTCCCAGAACTGATTTAGACAGACGTCAGTGCCCCCTGAGCACAAAGACTTTAAAGACATTTAGAGGTATAACTATGAGAGCTGAAACCCCTGAACGTTGGACTGATCAAGACTGAAAAGGATTGAAACTACTTTGTGGTCAAGAGAAACCTCTGCCAAGGAAGAACAGCTGAAGAGACTGAAGAAAAGGACTGACCCTTGCTGTGTGTTCTGGGGCTGGCCTGCAGTTTGCTTCTTTAACTAAGGAGAGGCTAAGGGACTTTGCTGTGTGCTGTGTCCTCCTGATTAAAAGGACTTTGCTGTGTCCTGAAGTAACTTGTCCCCAAGGGCCCGAGGAGAGCTGGCTCCCTGTTGTGGAAACTCAGGAACGTAAAAGTTCTGAGACCTTCGTAAGCATTGCATCAGGACTGTGTGGCTCGAAGCGCATCCAAGTCTCAGCGAATCTGTGTGCCTGTGCTTTTTGCAGCCTGAGACCTTCGTAAGCATTGCCCGGGACTGTGTGATCTGAAACCCAACTGAGTGTCAGTAACGCTTTGAGCGTGTGTGTGTGCAGCCTGAGACTGCTGTGGGAGTCCGTGGTACTGGTTGGAAAGTGCCCCGTGACTGCAGTGCCCCCGCAGCGTGATTCATCATCCACGCTGCTGTGTAGCTGTTGTGGCCCAAACCGTAATCGTAACGGAGGCTGCGGATCAAGATCGGCAGCCTGAGCCGCAAGGCGCTGAAGGATTTCATAAAGCTACAGAAGTTGTGAGGTGATCGTGATCGTTGTTCGCAAGAGGAATATGCCCAAGATCGTCAGCAACTGAGAAGGCAGCACCGCAACCTGTTCGGCTACAGCGTTGCCTGAGTCGGCATCGGAAGTGCCCAGCAGGACGTCCGACGAGCAGGGAGAGAGGGAGAGCGAGGCAGTGCATCCCCCAGGTAAGGCTTGGACTCCGGTCGGCAGCCGCAAGCGTGTGTGGTCTGAGAAGGTGCAGGAGGAGTACAGGAGTGTCCCGTCTCTCTCCCGCTGCATCGCGTTAGACGCGCTGAGTGCTCAAGCGGCCCGGACCTGCCTAGCAGAACCGGGGCCACCCTCGAAAGTTCAGGACTTTTGCCTATGGTCGGGCTTAGTGGCGCCCATGCTTATCACGTCCATTGGCCTGGTATTATTCCTGCCTTACGAACTGCCGTATTACCTGCATTGAGGATTGTATTATTCCTGCATGACGAACTGCCTGATTACTTGCATTGAGGATTGAATTACTCTCGCATTACGAACTGCCTTATTACTTGCATTAAGGAGTGCGTTATACTTGCATTACGAACTGCCGTATTACTTGCATTGAGGATTGCATTATTCCTGCATGGTGAACTGCCTGATTACGTGCATTGGGGACTGAATTATTCTCGCATTATGAACTGCCTTTTTACTTGCATTAAGGAGTGCGTTATACTTGCATTACGAATGGCTTGATTATGTGTATTGAGGATTGCAATGTTCTAGCATTACAAACTGCCTGATTACTTGCATTGAGAATTGCATTATTCTAGCATTACCAACTGCCTGATTAGTTGCATTGAGGATTGCATTTTTCTTGCATTACGAACTGCATTACTCTGATGACAGGAACGGCATAATGAACTGCATAACCTTGCATTAGGACTGCATTTGAACATCGTGAACTGCTCATTAATACCGCAAGAACCTACAAGTGTTTGTTGGTCTAATAACCGGCAAAGTTAACTATTACAAATACTAATATGTTGGATTTTTATCGTGTAGTCTTACTGTATTTTTAGGTCTCGCCTGAGCCAGCGCATGCACTGCCCTGGCGAGACATTTAGTGAGTGGACTTTCAAAAGTCCGACCGGGTGGCATAGAGCATGCGTTTACGCGCACAATGACGAGCAGAGGCGCCATCTGGCTTTCCTCTCTCGTCATGGTGCGCGCACATCGCACACCACTCGCCAGCCTCTCTGGGTAAGCATTATTACCCGTTTCCAAAAGGCGCCTCTTGTCAGCACGCTTCTTATGCTGCTCCATTTTCTATATTAACGCTGCCACAATCGCCCGCACATTGCGATGTTGAAATACGAGTGGCTTCTTCCTTGATTGACGTCGTTAACAGTTCTAGCTTTCACGAGGCGCTGCCTCCACAGAGTCAGGCAGTGGCCCCCGTGTAAATGATTAATCCTCAAATAATTCCCTCCAGCAGAAGCTCTCAATCTGCCAAGGCAGCCTCTTTCCTCCGTGGCTTAGCTCTTTCCCGGCTCCGCCACTCTTGCGGTTCAGGCCTCTGTCTGGAAGTGTGGCTCATGGTCTCTAGTCCTATTGATGCCTCCCGCCCTCTGTTTACAGTGACTGCGCGGCGTCTCAGAACGAGGCTTGATCCGCATGCCTGTCTCTGGCCGTACGTCCCCTGGCTTCCCTCCACGGCGCCGTCATGTCCGCGATGCGGCGTTTGAGTCTTCGGCGGTGCAGAAACTTCAATAGTGGCCTAGCAGATGGCGTGCCCGGTTAACGTAAACTTAGGACCGAGGCGGAAGCAGGGCCGGAGCCCACCTTTCAGAGAGGACAGCGTCCTGAGCACGGCTGAGCTGTGAGTGACGGCAAGGGAGAAGTGTCTGTACATATATACAGGGCTGCTTGCACCCTTAAGTAATAGCACCAGGCACCTTCGTGGCAGGGGCTCCTAATTCCAGTCTCGTCACCACTGCTACAACACTATTTTCAAGGTATTCTGTCATTTTTTTACTCTGGACTGCAACTCCCAGAATGCACCGGAATGTTAAATTGTGTCCCGAAGGTGGTGTTCTCGATGAAAGCAGTGTGTTTTGCACTATTAGATAGGGAGACCTCTGCACCTTGAGCGATTTACTCTTCCTAAGGGGTGCTTCTGCCCCATGACGGTATGGGTCCTTCCATATTGTCTCTTGCATATCCTCTCCCCACCCACTTCCTTTTCTCACACCCTCCCTCCCTCCGTGTGCCTCTTCCTAAATCCACTCCTCCATTTGTTTCTTTATTTTATTTATATAAAAAATGTATTAGCCCAGGCCACATCAACACTTTTCTAAAAATTAGCTTTTTTAATCATGCTGCACAACAGACGTGGTGTTAAACACTTATAAGGTCCCAAAGGCGAGACCTATTGGCTATGCCAATGCTTGTTCTTCTTGCTAAAGATACCGCTATTTTCATACATCAGTGTGGTGTCCATTTGTGGTGTTATCAATGTGTCACTGGGAGTGTGGTTGCAAATACTTTACACATTGCCTTGAAGATAAGCTTGGCTGCTCGTGCCAAGCTACCAGGGGGTGAGCAGGGAATATCAAAGAGGGTGTCCCTCCTTTTCCTGACTAGAAGCAAGGGTCCCTATTTGGACTAAGGCCACTGCCTCAGCCAACTAGAGATCCCCAGTTCTAACAGTAAGATAATAAGCTGGAGAGTGTATGGGGGCTTCTTGGAAACAGGCGGGCATTAGGACAGGATGGAGTACATAGTGGTCTCACCTGGGTTCTACGTATGTTTCTTCCACCTCTGGTACCGTGTTCATCCTGGAATCTTTGATCTCACCTTGCGAGGTGTGAAAATGTGCGGAATTGTACCCCTCGCTTGTGCAGAGAGTCGTATTCTCTACTTTGCCATAGGTAAATGTTTGGCCTTTGAAATGCCGAATGAATAATTGGAGTAGACTGGGGCCAGGGCAGCCTCATTGCCAGCCAAATGGCACTAGTCATCTGCACCTTCATAAGATGCTGCCAGAGAGCCACCCCAGGCTATAGTCAAAGGACCATTGGGTGTGAATGGCTCCCAATGGGTTGTTGCCTGAACAGGGCCCTACTTTGGGCTGCATAGGAGGGGCTCAGCCTTTGCTCACCAGGCTATACCATACACATGAAGCAGAGAGTACTATGCCAGAGTATTTCACTAATGGAGGTTGGCCTTGTAAAATTCTGAACCGGGCAAAGTATATGGATAAGAACTGGACCAGGTCTTACATGCCAATACTTTGGGTTTTCCTCACATGTTAGATTGGTTTCTACTTCCTTCTGGGTTTGCTTCCCTCACTTATTCTCGTTCTGTGTGCAGTAGTTGGCTATAGAGCAGTAAAATGGCAACCAATGATTATTTCATGTTAGCATGCACAATAAACCGTATTTACTTGCCTTACCTGCAGAGTAACCTAGAGATAGAAGTAACATCGACTGTTTTGAATTGCAAAATGCAGTGTTACAACACCCTTTTAATTTCTCAGATTGCATTCTATATTAAAAGCCTCCTATCAATATATTCAGAAAACTCTGCATGAAAAATTGACCTTGACTTAAAACTTTCAAATTTTCCACCCCTACTTTCTAGGGAATGGCTTTCTCCTTTCTTTCCATCTTCTGACAATCTCGTCTCCCTGAGTGCAGACTACTCTAAGTAGCTTGAGTGTCTGCTGTTATCTCTGTTATTATAACTTTGCAAATGGTACACACCTCATTTCATAGAGCACAGCTTCTCCTTCTTTGAAACCACATCCCTACAACCTAACAATGCATGACCTGTAGCCTATTCATTCAACCATTCATTTTGCATGAACTCGCTTAGCCCTATTAAGAATCACACATACGTCCTATGAATTTATTTTATCACAAACAAACTGGAATACGTGCACTGGTCTTCCGGATTCATGGGATGGTAGCCAGGGAAAGCTGGGCGGAATGGGGGTGTCTGTTGGGTACGTGGAATGTGAGGCTGTGATTCAGGTGTGCTTGTCGGGAGTTGTGAAGGGCCTTGAATGCGTGGGTGAGGAGTTTCAAGGTTATTCTTCTGTCGACTGGGACAGAGTGGAGGTTGCAGAGATGATGAGTGATGTGGTTGCAATGGGGGATGTTGAGGATTAGTCTTGCTGTGGGGTTGCGGACATTCTGGAGTCTTCGGAGGAGTTTCTGGATGACGCCAGCGTAGAGTGCGTTGCCATAGTTGAGTCTGCTGCCGATGAGGGCATGGGTGACTGTCTTCCTGGATTTGGTGGGGATCCATCTGAAGGTCTTTCGAAGCAGGTGGAGTGTTTTGAGGCAGGCTGAGGAGACAGTGTTTATCTGGAAGTCCATTGTGAGTGAGGAGGCCAGTATGATGCTGAGGTTTTGTGTGTGGTTCGTGGGGGTAGGGAGACTTCCTAGAGCAGAGGGCCACCATGAGTTGTTTCAATTGGAGAGGAAGGCTCCCAGGATGAGGACTTATGATTTGTGTGTGTTGAACTTCAGGCAGCTGTCCTTCAAACAGACGGCGACGGCTTTCATTCCTTCGTGAAAGTTGTTCCTGGCAACAGTGGGTTCTTTGGTGAGGGAAATAATCAGTTGGGTGTCGATGGCATTGGAGACTATGTTGAGCCCGTGGTTCCTGGCAATGGCTGCGATGGGGGCCATGTTGATGCTGAAGAGGGTGGGGCTGAGGTAGGAGGCCCTAGGGTACTCCGCAGCTGATCTCTGTCGATTTTGAGAGATATGGTTGAAGTCTAACGCATTGTGTTCTGCCGGTGAGGAAGGAGCGGATCCAGTTGAGGGCCTTGTTTCGGATACCAGCGCCGTGGAGTCTTGTAGCTAGGGTGCAGTGGGAGACGGTGTAGAAGGCTGCCGAGAGATTCAGTAGGACAAGGGCACTGTTTCACCCTGGTTGAGGAGGGAGCGGATGTCGTCGGTGGCGGTGAGGAGGGCGGTATCGGTTTTATGATTGCTTCGGAATCTGGATTGGGAGATGTCCTGGACATGGTTGGGTTCGATAAAGTCGGCAAGCTAGGAGTAGAGCACTAAATAGGAGAATAATAAATCCAGCTATCCAATACCATTCATTTACCTCCTGCTTGGTTAAATAAATGATGCAGCTTTATTAACCAAGATAATCTCATGATGGGCATACCATCGAGTTCGAGTTCGCAAAGGTGATGTATGGAGAACAGTATTCGCTTGGTTTGGTTGAATACCAGGTGATGGCATTTGAATTATGTAATACAGCAACAGCGTTTCAGAGTTTTGTCAATATTTTACAAGAATATGTTGATATTTTGGCAATTATAAATATTTATCATATTTTGTTTTTTAACATATTTAACTTGTGAGATTTGTGTTAAAGATATAAAAGAAATATCAGGTACATGCTAAAGCAGAAAAATGTTTCTTCCAGATCTTGACTATAGAATGTTTGGGATTCATTGAATCACCTGAAGGCTAAAGAAGGATAATAAAAAAGTACAATCTTGGGATTTGCAATTGCTTTACTGTTGATTCATCAATAATTTTTCTCAGATTGTTTCACCCATTGCATCCTTGGTGTGGGTTCCCCAGACTTTTTGCTTCTACCTCCTGTATTTCTGGTTGTGTGTTGGACTTCGGTTTTGTTAGTTTAGCTGCTCTGGGTACTTTGCACCTTCTGATCTGTGCCAAAGTGCAAGTGCTCCCTGTGATAATTGAAATGATTGCCATATTTGATTTACTGGTAAGTCCCTAGTAGAGTGCCCTGTGTGTGCTCTGGGCATGTAAATCAATGCTACTAGTTGGTCTGCGGCACTGGTTGTGCCATCCACACAAGTAGCCTTTCAAATGTATATCAGACCTGCCACCACAGTGTCTGCATGCACAGTTTTACCTGCCATGGCGACCTGGCCACTGCACCCACTTGCCAGGCCCTACCCTTCCCTTTTCTCACATGTAAGACACCCCTAAGGTAGGCCCAAGGTAGCCCTGGGGGCATAGTGAAGTGTATGTGAAAGGTAGGACATGTACTGGAGTGTATTTCGTTTTTCACTATTGCAAGGACTAGCTCTCCCATAGGCTATCATTGGAGCTGCACTGTAACATTTGAAGTTTAAGCTCTCTGAACTCAGAATTTAATAACATACCTTGCAGTAAAGGTGGTTTTTAAATTGTGTGTTTGAAAATGCCACTTTTAGAAAGTGGGCATTGTCTTGCTTTACCATTCTGTGTGCTTGTGCCTATGTGTGTATTCACTGTCTGGTATTGGAGTGACAGGAGCTGGGGATGTACAGTCACTCTAGACAGTCACAAGGGGGGTTGAGGTGTGCCATGCCTTTATCTGGGTGAGTCATAGCCAGGCTGAATAGATCTTTCAGCATTTAGAGTGGTGGGAGGAGTTTTCACTGGCACCTGAATAGGCTGTATCTGCTCTGCACAATGCTGTATCCACCTCCTGTAGCGCAGCTGGACCAGGAGGACATAACAGGTTTTTACTGAGCTCAGAGACCCCTGAAACAAACACTACAAAGAGAATATGGGGTATAAATATTAGACCTAAAACCTCAGAACTTTAGATCACTTCTGGAATAAAGAGGAACCTCTGCCAAGGAAGAAGAGCTGAAGAACTGTAAGGAGGAGTACTACCCCTTTGCTGTGTGTTGCTTTCCTGGGATGGCCTGCAGGTGTTGTGTCTACCAAGGAGAGGACAAAGACTGGACTTCGCTGTGAAACCTGCTTGAGAAAAATCTCCAAGGACTTGTGTGTGCTTGCCTCCTGCTCTGACATCTAAGGGACACTAAGATTTCACCAACAGCTTCCTTGAACTCCACTTTTGGGAATTCTGACCTACCACGTGGTGGCAATTCCAGTTCTGGGCCCCTGGAGGTTGTCCCTGCTACTGGAAGCTGTGAAAGCCTGAAAATCAACGATTCGCTCTGCTAGTGGCTGTTTATTTCAAAGCAAAACTGCCATGCGGGAGAAATTTCCAACACACAGACTCCTGCGGCTGAAGAAATTGACATAGTCCTGCTCGCGGCCCAAAGAACTGCTGCAAGCCGAGTCCCGTGCACCGATCCCCAAAGTGCGAGATCACCGCACTGATGCCCTGCTGTGCGTGTAAAAAGAATCAACACATTGTTGGACCGCCCCTGAAGAAACCAAAGTATCGCCTGTATGACCGCTGCTGCATCGACCTCCAGCGCGTCTTGATTTTCCACAAATTGCACCTGGGTCCTGAATCTACAACATTTCTAGGGCTGCAGTAAGAAACTAATGTCACCTCCCCGCACAGTAAGAAAACGACACATCACCACGTCTCCAGTAAGAAACCGACGCATCACCTCCCATTCGTGGCAGTAGGGAACCGATGCATTATCTCCCCTGGAGCAAGGAAATGACACATCACCTTCCCTGCACTTAAGGAACTGATGCATTACCTTCCCTGCAGCTGTTTTTGCCTGTGATTTTGACGCATTCCAGCTACTTTGTGCTGAAAGTGACACATCCATAGTTTCCTATGGACAGAACTTTTGTTTATCTTTTATAAGTCATAGTTTGATATCTGTATGTTGGAGTTTTGTTGTTTTGGTCTTGTTTGATTTAGATAAAGATACTTTATTTTACTAAACTGGTGTGGTGTCCATTTGTGGTGTTTTCACTGTGTTACTGTGGGTTATATGCAAATGCTTTACACCGTGCGTCTGAAGTTTAGCCTGACTGCTCTGTGCCAAACTACCAGAGAGTGAGCACAGGCAAACTTAGGTGTGCACTTTACTCATTCTGACTAGAAGGACGGGTCCCTACTTGTACATGGTGCAAGCCACTGCCCACTAGATACTATAGTGAAGTCAGGGTTCTGCTTGCACACATTGCTATGTTAGCATAAGCGTATTAGAAGTTTAAACACCATTTTGCCCCTTGGCTGCTTTTGCACACAACAGTACGTGTATCTGTTATTGTAAGTTAAAGTGCTTGCTTTTCTCCACATGAGAACGGTCTGTTTTTCACATCCCTAGACTTACACCTTGACCTTAGTCTGTACACTGTGTGCAGGAGATTTCAAGGTCGAATAACAATGTATGCTGTTGTTTCAGGTTGATCAGCCCACGCTCTAGACACAACACACACACAGCTGCAAATATCTGAAACTCGGGTGCCTCAAATATTGCATTGCATGCATGATGCTGGCACTTGGAGAAACCCTTTCCATCTACAGAAAGCGTTGCTGATCCTGTGATGTGATTCACCAAAGCTGATCTTGGAGGGATGGGGTTCCCCATTCAAACCTAGGGACCTACTATTATTATAAAACTAGCTTCTAGCCAGAGGAGGGAGGTAAACAAGGCGCTATAAGACCTGTTTCCACTATCATTATAACATGATTTCTCTCTTTGTGTTTTATGGAATTGTAACAATGCTGATTGTTTTATTTCTAATCATTTGCCTGCTTATGTTAGCCAAAATACTGCATCTTAGAGCACGGAGTTAAAAATAAACATTTTAAACTTTTCCGTGTCTCTGATTACTCATGTTGTGGACTGGTATGAGAATAAAAACGAAAGAGTGTTCTTGATTCCTACTATTCCTGAGTACCCTAAGTCGCTTGTCCTGGGTTGTCTAATCATTGGTAGCTTCGCTGTAGTACGGAGAATGAATGAGACACTGATGTTAGTTGGATAGGGGTTCTGGTTAATGAGGTGAGTTTTTTGGTACACCCCAATTCACTGAGGTCCTGGTTTCCTGTGCATAGTTCTGTGCATGGGCAGAATCCCCGCAACAATACCCCCATTTCTAACACGTATGAAATGTATTTATAATTGATAGGAATGTAGCTGCTGAAGAAGCTGTGAATAAGTTAAAGAAAAGATTCACCTTTAATCCAATCCTAAGACATCCAGACACTAGTTTGCCCTTTTTTGTGAAGCTAATTGCTCAGGTACTGCTTTTAGGGGTGGTTTTATCTTAGTGAAACTCTGAGATAGGACAATCACATCCAGTAAAATATGTCTCTAGGGAGTTTAACCATGCAGTTTGTAATTACATCATATAATAAAAATAATTTTGGGCAATCGAGACTGGCTTTGCTAGATGGAGGCATTATCAATGTGGAACTAAAGTGCCAGTAAGAGTCATCACAGACCATCTTAATGTACTGTTTCTTACATCAGCAAAGACCCTCACGGATAGACAAATTAGATGGACTCTTTTCGTTTCTGAATAGAATTGTATTTTATATTTTTGTAGACCTGGAACATTTACAGAAGAGGTAGATGCCCAAGTATGGTTTTAATCATTCTGCTGGATAAAATAAAGAAAACTCAATTATCCCAGCAAACAAGTTTGTTTTGTTTACGCACCCCGTTACAGAACAAGTTAAAAAAGAGATGTCCCAAGATATGATGAAAGAAAGGCTTGAAAAAACAGAGTGCCAACAACATTGAAGAATGTACTTTGCTGGTATGACAGAACAACTTTATCTCCCTACAAAAGAAATAAGAACTCTAGCATTGAAAAAAACACAAGACTCACCATTATGGTCACCCAGGAATATAGAAAACTATGGAAGTAGTGAAAATACGTTTTGGATGGGACTTTATGATTAAAGATGTTAAAGATATTGTTCCTGTCAGTGATATCTATATATAAAGCAAGAATGATCAGAGTTAAGGGTTTGTGACAACCTTTAGAAAGACCACCTCAACCTTGGCATACTCTATGGATTTTATAGAGGATCTTCGCCTTGATCAGGGGTTTTCCACTATTCTAGTCATAGAGACTCTTATACCAAAATGGCCCATTTCATTCCAGTAAATGGCAATCCGCCTGCAATAGAGACCAGTCTACTTTCTCTGCAAAATATTGTCAAGGTGCATGAATTACCAACTATTATCATCTCACACTGTGAAACACAGTTGAATCAACATTCCGGAAGGAGTTCTGTAACAAGTTAAAATTGAAAATACAGTTATCAACAGTATACCAAGCACACACTTATCGGCAAATAGAACAAATCATTCAAGAATTAGGAACTTTCACTCTAAGGGAGATTGTTCATTTTTAAAAAATGGCGGCACTGCCATGATTATTACACCAACTACAAAATTTCCCATTTGACAAACTCCAGTGCGTCTTTCGCTACCATCAACTCCATTGTTAGAGGATTCTTATGCATCATTGTACGCCGAGATTGGCGTTAACCAAATGATTTAAATCTAATTATAAAGGTGGCATTGCAGTAGCTGACATTGTGTCCTATTACAGAGCATCACATTTACAGGTCATTAATGAATGGTATTATGGTATTCAGAATGATCCAACATTTGCCTCTGAGAAATGGGCTATACATCCACTTTAAGTGGGCAGGGCAGACACCTCTCTCCCACCAGCCACCAAAGTAGTCTTCTGATCATGGAGGGACACAATCAAAAACTTGGGTTGGTGGTGGAAGCTGACTAAAGAAAGCCCTCTTTGGGAGGGATCTACACTCCCACAAGTGTCAACACTCTAGGGATTTGACCAACGGGACACAATAGGAATCTCCCATTTAGGACATGAGATAGAAGGTGAAACTCCTAAATCATGTCCTCAACTCCAAGAGGATTTTGAGTTGCACGAAACCTGGTTCATTAGGTACCTCTAACTTCACCATGCCCTTACCGAATATGTGACACACATTGTGTAACACCCAAACTTTAACCTGCTTGAGGTAAAATTGTTGATATGAGAGCTAAAAGATCACAAAATAGCTTGAGTTTAGCTGTCCCTGATTATCAATACCTTTGATTCCTTCAGTGTGCTCTGAAAAGTGTGGGAGGAAGACCTATCTCATAAGAGGACTAATTGGAAGTGTTGACATCCTTTAGAGAGTTGGCTATCATCACTCGATACCAGCTCATTTAATTACCTGTGCAGAGTGTGTTTTATTAGAGCTAGGCTATTCAGGAGAGGAATGATTCCTTCTCTGAAGTGTTTGAGATGTCATAAGTATGATAGAGATTTTTTGCACATGTTGTGGAGTTATATCGAACGCTTCCTTTTTTGGAAAGCGGTCTTTGATACATTATAGGTGGTACTAGTTTAGCTGATATCACCCGATCCTAAACTGGTCATATCACACATTCATGGAGACCTGGACTCTAACAGGTACAAATATAAACTGGCGTTACTATGGCTAGGACTCTTAGAGACATTGCACAACACAGGAAAGATTCAGAACCCTCTACACCTGGAAATTGGAAAAGGGGCCTGGATGGATGCATGTACTTGGACAGGCCTACGTAAAGGGCGATGGGGTGCCTCCAGAAATATTAATAGATATGGACTGGCTGGCGCAATTATAGGAGAATCATTCTCACCCTACAGGATGTCACACCAAGGAGGACAGTAAAGTATGTAGGATCAGGGGGTTGGTTGATACGGGGCCATGGGGAAAGATCTTACATCTGTAACTATGGATGCATGGTGTGAATACGGTACTAATAATAAGAAAAGAACAACCCAACTCCAACAACACGCTCTCTAAACAGAGTTGTAGGCCAAAATTATTATCCACAAAGACTTTTTATAATGTAAAATATCTCTGTTTATTTTATTTATTTAGAACACTTTATACATATTTTCAAGCACATGATTAAAACATGAATAGACAAAAAAAGTCTGACCCCCCCAAGCAAGAAAAAAACTCAACAACTCAATCCACACAGTCACACCCATATCACTCATACCTCACATACCACACTTGAAAGTAAAGACTTTAAAACTCATGTATAATCAGTCTGTCACAGCACTCCATTACTGGTGGAGATCTGGTGTGTTGGAACCATCGTTGTGGCTTATGTCACATTTGTGACAGTGTGATTGTGTCTGATGATGACGTGTATGGCAATACTAGAGTTAGACTTGAGCGTATGACCAATTGCAAGACCAGTAATATAGCGTACCTTATTTTATGCCCATGTAATCTGAACTATGTTGGTGAGACAAGAAGAGAGTTTAGGACTGGATTTAAAGAGAATAAATCTGCGATCAGAAATAAAAATCTCCTTTCCCCTATGGTGGACCACACAGAAAACCAACTGAAATGGACAATCTTGGAGAAAGTAGTCGTCAACAAAAATACGGATAATAATGCATACAGAAAAACGAGAGAGGTGTTCTGGATATTTTAATTTGAATATTAGATTAAATTAAATTGATATTAGAAAAGTGAAACCACTCATTTCTACGGCGGACCTCAAAATGGCAGTCCAGTCCTTAGTTATTTCAAGGATTGAATATGGATGTACTACTCTAGCAGGTCGATCAAAAATTTCCACAGCACCACTAAAAGCATGGCTTAATGCGGCCGCAAGACTCATTACGGGATCTAGAAAATACGACCAAATCTCCCCTCACCTGAAAGCATTAAACTTAAGAAGCCAGAATTCAACTAAAACTGGCATGTACTACCCACAAAGCGCTCCACTACAAAACACCAAGGTACCTAGCTAGGAAAATTGAGCTATCAGGAGGAAGCAGATCAGCTAGGAGTGCCAGAGAGCTGTTGCTGAAACCTCCCATCTTTCGGAAGAAGAAAACGTATGACAGAGCCTTCTCCGGAGCAGCCCCCAGAATCTGGAACTCACTCCCTCCAAACATTAGAAAAATTCCAAACACAGCAACATTCAAGAAGGAAACTAAGCTCTTCCTAATGAGCAAATTCCTTCCATAGGCTAGACTGTTTATCATCAGCATCGTGATTAAGCATCGTGATTAATACCTAAACATCGATCGTGAACTGTGTATGATGTAGAACCCGCGGAAAGCACATCAGAACAACTTGTATAAAAATAATGTTACACCTTGTTCCTTAAGAAGTTCCTAGAAGAAAGAAATTTTTGCCGAAACTGCTAGGAGAATTATGTACCGGATTTTTATATATATTAATGCTGCTATACCCGCTATGGTCCAAATGTACCTCATTGTACATTGCATATAGTATATAATTGTATAATTGTTTTGCCGAAACTACTAGGAGAATTATGTACCGGATTATTATATATATTAATGCTGCTATACCCGCTATATTCCAAATGTACCTCAGTATACATTGTATATTGTATATAACTGTATATAGCTATACCCGCTATATTCCAAATGTAACCCATGTAACTGTGAAGCGCTTTGATACCCAAGGTTCACGTTCGTGTTATATAAAACTATATAAATAAAATAAATAAATTAAAATAACACAGTCAAAAATGACCCTAATGATAGGACTCCCTGGGAAAACGAGTTATAATCTTGTTTATCATTAAGTGTTGGGTAACACTGTTTCCCCTTTGCGACCCTTTTTTGTATCCTTCTTTTATGGGACACTATATCATTTGATGGATGGTCAAAATCATTTTGAGCCCATCCGTGTTGTAAGTGTATGCAGTGAGATATGTGCGAGCCCTTTAAGCTTCTCCATTGATTGTAGTCTGTACACACATGTCCTAAATCAGAGATAGGTAATTGAACTCCCCAGCAGAGGGCACCATTATCCTTATTATTTTATTTTTATTTTTGTTTTTACTTTCACTTTGTCATATATACGTCCCATGGTAAGAGAGTGTAGAGGCTCTTCTCGTTTACCTGGGATTAATGTCCATTTTCCCATATCTCTGCTAGAACACTTTCTCCCTTATGTCCATTAGGTATACAAGTATGTTTAAAACATGTGCCTTTATCCTTTACAGCGATATCGGATTGACCTAACGGCTGAAGGGCCTATTATTGTACACACTAAGAAAAAGCCCCATTAAAGGTGCTTCTGGTGCTAATGTTCTGTGCAAGGCTCTCTTTATTGGAGACTCACGATGTATTGATCCTAGCGTATACTTCTAAGATGGCCGCAGTGGTCTGCTGGTATAACTTGCATCCTGCACTGAATTCCAGTGTTATTCTGACGCCAGCCTACTTCCTACCTCAAATTGGTCATGTGAACATAACCGCACTATAAAAAGTGAGTGGGACATTGAATCACTCTAGCGTTCTACGTGGATTTGACGCAAGCGTTCGTTGGGCTGAGTGGTGATTTACTCATCAATTTTGAAAAGTAACTAACCTGTGGTAGTGACCCATATTTGCGTCATGACACTGGTTGATGCTAAGGAGATAGGTTAGGTCATTTATGCTTATTTACTTTTTCCTTAGTATGATTTTCCAAGAAGATGCATAAGCTTTGGACCCGGTAATTCCCTACTGCGATAGCAAACTATTGGACTTGTGCCACAGTTAACTGCTCATCCATCTCTGATCTGTATGAAGCCCTGATTATTAATGGTAATCCTCATTACTCTTAGTCCTATTCGTCCTCGACCCAGTCATGACAAATAAGGTAATGTTCCAACTGGCAGGAAACAAAACAGGAAACGCTTTTAGGCTCCACCCACCCTCCAGCCAGGGGCTATAATAGCATAGCCAGCCGAAAGCACTTCCTGGCATACCAAGCACAACAACGGCCTGGACCTAAAATATGACTGGGTCAAGGACGAGTAGGACTAAGAGTAATGAGGATTACCATTAGTAATCAGGGCATTACCTCTACATCCCTCGTCCTTGACCCAGTCATTACAATTGAGGCATACCATAGCAATCAAATATAGGAACAGGATGCACACCTCTTTTAAGTGTTCAAAAACTTTTTCATTATTTTCTTTCTTAACGTGCAGACTGGTGAGTGTAATGCCCACTAAGCACTCAAAGAACATAACCTCAATACTTGGGGCGACATCTCACCCCGAACCAGTCGCACTAACCATACCATAGCAAACCATACACCAGAAGGCCTTTAGAACACCAGAAATTAAGAAAACACACAGAGTGAAATGTAGCAAACTGAAGTGTTTAATAACAGAACAGGTTCAAGGGGGAACAGCAGGCTCCACAGTACGCAACACATCGGAACCAAAATTCACACGATCATTCAGAGTGCAATTAACTCTGTAGTGCCTACCAAACATAGAATCAGAAGCCCAAGTACCAGCACAACTGTTCTCATCCAGTGAAACCCCATGAAAAGCAGCCCAGGACGCCGAGACACCTCTCGTGGAACAGGCCTGAACACCAGCAGGACAAGGCAATCCAGAGCCCTGATGAGCCAAACAAATAACAGACTTGATCCACCGACCAATGGTAAGGCGAGAAGCAGCCTTCCCACGACCAGCCAGACCAAAAGTCACAAACAGACTGTCCAAAGACTGAAAGCAGACCGGTCCACATAGACAGACAAAGCACTCCTAACATCCAAGGTGTGCAACAACAGCTTAGCAGGAGAAGAGGGAGAAGGAAAGAAAGAAGGAAAGATCAATTCCTACGAAGTATGAAAGCAAGAACGCACTTTCGGCAGAAACCCAGGATCCAAAGAAAGGACCACAGCATCTTCCAGAAACGCAAAAAAAGGAGGTGAAAAATGCAAAGCAGCGACCTCACCCAACCTCCGAACCGAGGTAATGGCCACCAGAATGTACACCTTAAAAGTCAAGAATTTAAAGTCAACAGAGTCCAAAGGTTAAAAAAGGAGATGCTTGAAGCGCCTGCAGGACCAGGGAAAGGTCCCAGGGAGGCATAGAAGGAGAACAACAAGAGAGGAGAGGGGAAAAACTCTGAAACAACCGAGAAACCAACAGCCCATCTGAAGCGGGCAAGGATCCCGGATCACGAAAATCACAAATAGCAGCCCATTGCCCCTTCAGAGTAGACAAAGCATACTGTTTGTGGAAACCGCCCATAAAAAACTGAAGAACATCAGAAATAGAACAGGACCAGGAAAACAGACCAAGCCCAGAACACAAGAAGTCAAAAGAAACCAAATGCTTAGCATAAGAGGACAACGTAGACCTCCCACAGGAGGACTGCATCACAGTAATAATGTGGTCAGGCAAACCCCTGTCCCCTAAAGACAGCAGTTCAACCTCCAGACAGCTAAGGTGAGAGGGACAAGCAGTGGAGTGGAAGATGGCAGGAGCGGAGATGGGTATCGCTGGAAGATTGTAATTGTAAATTGTAAAAATATTTATTAAGCGCGATTGCTGCCCGTAGGCGTCCAAGCGCTAAGTTGAGCAGAGAGGTGAAGGGTGGAGGAGCTAAGGTACGCAGGATTTGGCGAACAGCAGTGTCTTCAAGTTTTTACGGAATGAGAAAAGATCTGGATTGGAACGGAGTGAAAAGGGGAGAGCATTCCATAGCCTGGCGGCATTCAAAGAAAACAACCTGCCCCCAGACCTGGCTCGCTTCACTCTGGGAACGACGGCAAGGAACGCCTCCGTCGACCGAAGATTCCTGTTAGGGTGGTAGGGGATGACCAGGTCGTTGTTAATAGCTGGGCCCGTTTTCCAGAAGGCGCAGTGCGACAAGCACAGTGCCTTAAAGGCCACTCGCTGCCTCACTGGCAACCAGTGGAGACTTTTTAGAGCAGGTCTAGCCGACTGGGTGCGCGGGACTTTCAGCAGAGAACGTGCTGCACAATTTTGCACAACCTGCAATTTTCGGAGGGTCATCTCAGGAGCCCCCACATATAAGGCATTGTTCGAGTCCAGGCGAGACTGGATGAGACCTTGTACAGCCATCTTTTTTGCCTCTAAGGAAAGTAGCGGGAGAACCTTCCTCAAGATTCTAAGTAAACCAAAACATGAGGCGGACAGTTTTGTGGCCTGGGTGGAGAAGGAGAGTTTGTTGTCCAGCCACACTCCCAGGCTTTTAACACTTTCCTTAGGGGAGGGGGGGGGGGTCCCAGAGTACTGGGCCACAAGGAGGTGAAAGGTACAGGAGAGGTTGGACCTAGGAGCATGAGCTCCGTCTTTTCTCCGTTTAGTTTAAGGGAGGAGTTGGTCATCCATCCCTTGACGTCCTCTAAGCATTTTAACAGATTGGCTGGGGAATGCCTGTTATTCCCAGTTGCCAGCGAGACCACAAGCGTGTCCACGGAGGACACACCGCCAGGCTGAGTAACAATGGGAACCAAGACCTACTGGGCCAGTGAGGTAACACCCCCACCACCTGAGCCCTCAACCTCTGAACCTTCAGCAGAAAAGTCGGGGAGAGCTGAAAAGGAGGGAAGGCATACAGGAACCAGGGGGGCCAAGAGAGGGACAAGGCCTCCACTCCCCATGCACCCTGTTCTGGAATCCGGGAACAAAAGAGGGTAAGAAGAGCATTGGTCCTGGAAGCAAACAAATCCACCATGGGAGTCCCAAACCTCCGGTAAATCAACCGGAACACCCTGGGGGAAAGACACAAAGTCAGGGAGGACGGAAACCTATGTCTCAGAGCATCCGCCACCACATTGTCAGAGCGCCGGATGTGTTGAGATGGAATCGCCTGGAGATTAAGTTCCACACAGCTGACTATTGCACAGGCCACCAGATTCAAGGATCGACTCTGAGTACTGCCCTGATGATTGATGAAAGCCACAGTAACGGTGTTGTCGGAGCACACCAGAACATTGCAACCCGCAGACGATCCTGGAAGAACCGGATGGCCCTGTCCACAGCCGATAGTTCCCTCCAGTTGGAGGATCTGCGAGTCTCCGTGCCTCGTGTAGGAAGCTGGCTCTGTATATACTATACCAAACTGAGGTATAGTGTGCACAGAGTACAGTGAACTCCAAAGGTAGGCAGAGGTAAGAGTAGATAGCACCTTACTCTCTATTTGTGGTAGTGTGGGTGAGCAGTAAGGATTTATAAGAGGGTAGTGTTCAGCATTTTTGTTCACACTCAGGCAAGAAATGATGTCACACACTCAAAGACTGAACTCAGACAAATTTGATTGTATACAAATATTATTTAGTTATATTTATTTTCCAAAACCAAGCAAGCCTGGCACAGGTAAGTGTAAATGGTACTTTCAAGGCAGGTTGAACAATATAAGCAAGAGTGAAAATGACTTTGTTACTTTTGATTACTTTTCAGATTACTTTATGGATCACTTTTTCTACTCAGTCAGATATGCCTAGATCTCACACTGGGACATTTTCTAGAGAAAAGGTAAGTAAAGCAGTTTTTTGATATTTTCTGTTTGTCAAGTTTTCATACAAAACCAACTCCACACAACAATTTTCACAAGAAAGCAGTCAATGCAGTCCTATGGGAGGAAATTAGGTTATCGGTTTCAAGGTAAGTACTTGGGTTTGGAGTTGGTTTTTCTGGGGTTAGAACCAGGGTTCCCCCAGGGTCAAGGATGCACTCTCAAAGCACTCTCAGCTGCACTAGGGCGGCCGGGTGCAGAGTGCTGAGGCCCAATGTTATCGAATGGGGATAGGGGGCATCCAGTTGGTGGCTGCTCATGAGCAGGCCACAAGGCTGTGGGAGCAAAGCTCCTGGTGTTAGGTTCTGGGCAAAGGAGGATCCGAGTTAGCACCCTAAGTACACTCGCAGCGGCGCAGGGGTGGCTGGGTGCAGGGTGCTGTTTTGGCTTCGGGTGCCCTGTTGATTTCAATGGGGATTCTCAAGTTGCAACAAAGTCTGCAGGCTCGGGGATAAAGATCTTCTGGAGGTGACCACCAGTTCGAGAGGTAAGTTGGGATCCCTGGGGATGCTGGGACACCATCAGTTGGGCCACCCAAGGCCTGGGACGTTGGGTACAGGGGTGTCTTTTGGCGGCGGGTTTTCTTACCAGCTCTGGTCGCGGTCGGGGAATCCTTCAGAAAGAGACTGCAGGCGTCGATTGGAGAGTTGAGGCATGTCAGAGATCACCAGACCTCAGGTTAGGATTGCTGAGGAGACCTTCTCGTGGTGTTGGGCCACTCAGGCCGTGGGCATCGAGTGGTGCAGACTCGAGGTTTTGGCCGGAGCCAGAGTCTGTGGGTGAGCAAATCCGGTGTTCACAGGAGAGAAAGTCTTGGAAGGCAGGACAGGTCCCTCTGGTTCTTGAGGCTGCTGGCTGCAGGACATGCAAGGATTTCGCTAGAGCAGGATTGAGGCTGGGACAGGCCAGTAGAGCTGGGACCAAGTCAGTGGGCTTCCTCCTCTTCTTAGTTTCAGCATGGCTTTGTTGGTCCGTCTTCTTCTCTTCTTCTTTTTGATTCTTGTCTGCAAAGGCAAGGTTCAGGGTTACCCCTACATACTGGATTTAGGGGTGTTACAGGTAGGCAAAAGAAGGGACCAAAGGGTACCTTCCTTGGGGTGAGCACACCCCCTATTATGTCATCCTCCAGTGGGAGGCGAGCATTTGCCTCACTCTGGTTGGCTGGGTCCCCCCATCTGCAAGATGGCGGGGACTGAAAGCTGTGCCTCACCTCCCCCACCTGAGGGGGGGGTTGGCAAAGGTGGGCACACCTCCCTTTCTCACTTGGTTTTCCTGCCTAATCTCCCTCCCAAAGTGGGGGTTAGAACCAGTGGGCGCCAGTTGCTGGAAGCAGCATATGGCTGGGGTAGCTTACAAAAGCGGAAAGCCTGTGAAACTTCCCCTTTGTGGACCCTGCTCATCTGGGGATGAGGCTTGGCTCCTTGGCCCAAGATGTGCATTGTTTCAGGGCCCAGAGAGCGGCAGGCTCAAGACCCAGGGGAAAAAGAAACATGTCTGGTAGTGGCAGCTGGATAGGAGCCACTCGGCCAGCCCCCTGACTTAGGTTATTTTTCAGGGGGCATCTCAAAGATGCACTCTGAGTGCATTTTATATAAAATCCCACACTGGCATCAGTGTGGGTTTAATGTGCTGAGAAGTTTGATACCATACTTTCCAGTTTTCAGTACAGCCATTATGGTGCTATGGAGTTCGTAATGACAAACTCCCAGCACCATATACTGTTAATGGCAGGACTGCACTTACAATGTTCAATAATTGGTTTTGACACTGTAGGGGTACAGGGCTCATGCACCTGTACCCTCACCACTGGTATAGTGCACCCAGCTAGAGTGGTGGCTGAACTATGCCAGGGTAGTAAGTTGTAGGCATGGCACACAGGGATGTGTGCCATGTCGACTCTTCACTTTGTTCTGCACCAAAAAACGCAGCATGCAATGGCAGTGTGTGTGTGAAAAGGTACAGGGCCTCTAAGGGTGGCACAACAAGTGCTGCAGCCCTTAGAGTCCTTCCCTGGCCACAGTGCCCTTGGTACCTATGGTACCATTTACAAGGGACTGACATGTGGCCAAAGAGTTACAATTAGATTTTGTATTAATGCAGGTTTTAGGGAAAGAACATAGGCCCTGGGTACCTGTTTGGCAGGAACCCGGGGCACACTCAGTCAAAGTGCATCAGCCGTCTGGCAAAAAGTGGGGGCAACCATGCGAAAAGAGGGCACTTTGTTACACCTTGCCAACGAGCATCCACTGTCAACAGTCCTAGAGTAGCCCCCCAACCTGAAGCACTGGCATCCGTTGTCAACACCACAGGAGGATCGGGATGTAACCACATACCCTGGAATAGATTTGCTGTGAACATCCACCAGACCAGACACCATCTCTGGGCAAACAGGAACCACCCCGGAGAAATCCTGAACAGGAAAAGGAACACAGCGGTGAAGATGCCACAGCAAGGGGCAGTATGTAACCTGGCCCATGGGACAGTGAACACAGATGCAGCCATGTGGGCCTGCACCTCCAACCACTGTAGTAGGGGCGCCGAAAGCTGAGACAACAAATGCCTCAACCGTGACTGGAGACTAAAGATCCGGGAAGAAGGCAGGAACACCTTGCCCAGAACAGAATTGAAGTCAGCTCCGAAAAAGGTCCTCTGGGTGGCTAAATGAAGATGGCACTTCAGGAAGATCAGGAGAAAGCCGTGGCTTTCTAGTGTATGAATGGTCAGCTCCAGATGACGAGACATCACCAGGGCAGAGGTGGCCTGCAGGAGCCAGTAGTCCAGGTAGGGAAACACAGAGACACCCAGGAGGTGAAGATGTGCCACCAAAGGAGCCATCACCTTGGTGAAGACCCGGGGAGAGGACTGGAAGCTGAACAAGAGGACACATAACTGCCAATGATGACCCCACAGAAAAAATCTCAGATACTGCTGGCGCTCCCGGGGGATAGGGACATGAAGATATGCATCCTGAAGATCCAATGTAGTTATCACCCAGCCGGCCTGAATCAACAGTATCACATGCTGCAGGGTCTCTATCTTGATGAACCGGATTAACAGGTTGATCCGGATGAACCGGTTCAGAGGCCGGAGATCATGATCCGAATGCCCCCTGTAACTTTCGGGATGAGGAAAATGAACAAGTAATTCCCGTGACCCCATTCTGTTCTGGGGAAAAGGAACAATAACCTTCTTGTAAAACAGGGTCCGCACCCCCTCCAATAGGGCTCGACGACGTGATAAATCCTTTGGTATGGCGTCCTCACTTTGCCCGATGGTGAAGGTTGAGAAACAAATTGGAACCGGTAACCCCATTGTAGGATATCCAGGACCCACTGGTCTGTTATTGAGATCCACCAGGCTGCAAGGAAATGGTGCAGCCTCCCACCAAAATCTCGCAGCACCCCAGTCAGAATGAGCCAGGAGGTGGCATTGTCAGAAATTATGACTCCCAGGACCAGCATCGGGAGGGGGTTTCTTCTGGAATTGCAGTTGGAAATTTTTACCAGGTTGCCTCTGGTTCCTGAAAGAGTTCTTCTGTAGACGAGAAGGTTGCCTGAATGACCTCGCATTAGGAAAGGAAGACTCCTTACAATGTTGCTGATGCCGAAAGGATAAGGAATGCTTCCATTCCTTAAATGCTTTGTGTAACTTCTCCTCAAGGCCTTTCCCAAAAAGTCAAGGACCAGTAAAGGGCAACCACAAAGCCATGGATCACTAAGCAGCATTAGTGTTCCATCCTTTTAGCAACCAGTTTCGTCTGGCGGCAATGGCAGCACCACAGAACATGGTCGAAGCCCATACAGAATCAAAGGGAATGTCATAAAGAAACTCAGTCTGTCGTTCCATGGAAACCAACAACTCAAGATAACTACCACCTCCTTTCATAGTGGCGAACAAAGTCTAAAAGTCAGACAATAAGGACTGAGTGACATAGGCATCATATACCCCAGAGCAGATGGCGAGATGCGACCCTGCATAGGCCTTCTTCACAGCAGAGTCAATCTTTTTATCCACACCACCAGGAGATTATCTTCAGCCATGGAAGGATGTCCCACCACACTGGCCTCAATGGAGTCCACCTGAACTGACTCAGAAATAGTATTCTCCATATCCTGTAAAGGGTACAGCTTGGTCATGAAGCGAGGCATCATAATGTAGTCAGGATCCTTCCATTCTTTCAACAGCACATCCATCACAAAGGGATGAATAGGCAGAGCCTTTGTAGCCAGTTTACAAACTAGGGCAACACTTTGTCCTTGGACGTGCTGGTCACCTCCTCATCTGGAAAACCCATGTTATCACTAACATGTGATAAAAGGTCCGGCAACAACTCCTTAGAAATATATTTGCCTTTCAGGTCTGCAGCACCCACAGAAGAACCATCAGAGGAGTCCGAACTGGAAATATCAGAATAGAGATCATGACCCCCACCAGAGCGCACACCAGCAGACTTTATGGACGTCATGGTAGAAAAAGTTTCAAGGATTAGCTTTTTCAGATGAGCGTCATCACTCAACTTCCCCTGCTTCAGAGTGGGAACGTATTCCTCACTGTTCCTTGAAGAAGAAGGTGAAGAAACAGGAGAGAAATGCCTGTGCTTCTGTCTATGTTTCCCCATAATCACACAGTGGAAGGACCCAAGAATCTGTGGAGAAATTCCTTAAATACTTAAAAGTTCCCTCCAATTATGCAAAGCAGGAAGCCGAAAAATGCATGTGCAGTGACAGGCAGCTCTCATCCTGCCTTCAGCTGGCGCGAGGATCCAAGCTGGAATGAAAGAGGCGTGGCCGCACCGTCACGTCACTTCACAAAACAATACTAGAGGCGCCCGCTGGAGGTCAAATATTAATGGCGGGCTGCCGCCGGCAAAACCATTAACTAATTACACTGTCACCAGAAGTCAGATGGCTCATGCGGGGCGGACCAATGTCCGCCGTCCAACTGAAGCTGCCCGACTCAGAAACAGCGCCTCCCATTAGACTGCCTAGCAGTTAAACGGCTGCAGAGTGCCAGCCCTTGTACGGATCACAACCTGGAAGGAGGGCGTAATGAGCTGTGATAATCTGAAGCAGGGGCAACAAAGCAGCACAGCAGGAGTGCCCGAGCACTCTAGGTGAA
Source organism: Triturus cristatus (assembly GCF_964204655.1). Taxonomy (NCBI): domain Eukaryota; kingdom Metazoa; phylum Chordata; class Amphibia; order Caudata; family Salamandridae; genus Triturus; species Triturus cristatus. Next base: position 1,065,943,519 of record NC_140581.1, read on the forward strand.
CGAGGGCAAAGAAAACAGCCCAACCAGCACACCGCCGCTGCTCCACTACCGGACGCCAGTCAACGGCAATGCAACCACGCCACCGCGATCCAATGCGGTGGCTTACCAAAGTCAAGGTGCATCAAACGGAAGCATAATAAGAAGACAGTCTGGGCAGGCAAAGCCTAGCAACCCAGCCCGACAGCACTCACTGTGTCCAAGAACCCGCGTCCTGACTTCAGCTGCTCCCACAAGAATTCAATGGCGCGCCCAGCAAAGGAAGAAGACAGAGTACATTCACCAAACCGGTAACAGCCAGTCAATTACCAGAGCATCCCCCGTCATGTCCGCAGACAGGAAACAAAACAGGAAGTGCTTTCGGCTGTCAATGCTATTGTAGCCCCTGGCTAGAGGGTGGGTGGCGGCTAAAAGTGTTTCCTGTTTTATTCCCTGTCAGTTGGAACATTACCTCATTTGTAATGATTGGGTCGTGGACGAGGGACTTAGAGGTAATAGGAGTGATGGAGCAAGGACTCATAGAAAAGAGACTTGCTCTGAAGCAATCTTCTCATTTAACTTTCTAACATGGTATTAATTACATATTGTTTAAAACTAATACGCACCACATAAAAAATAAGGGTCAGAGAAGCTTGCTTATGTGTTTACTAAAGTAAGTAACTCGAGCGAAGTTTTAAAATGGTTACTAACGGGGAATCTTTATTGCGCATGCGTCAACTGCATCTACGCAGTATGACGAGCTGTCGCTTGGAGGAAAATTCTTGCGCATGAGCAGAAAATACTAATATGGCAGCTTAAAAGCTCACATGCATGGCATCTGCTTTGCTGAAATTAAAGCAAGCTATTTTACTAATGCTAATGCGGGGAAAGCATTAATAAATAAACGGAATTAGAGTAGAGATGGGTGGTATACAGTGAAACCATTTATTTTTGTCTTTCTGACTTTCTTATTAGTGTGCATTTGGGCCTCTCGTGTGTGTCCAGAGTTTGTTAGACATGTGACCTCAGCGCATACCTGTTGAAATTGAGCCGGAAGAATGACGATACTCTTGAATGCGATCCTAGGACACAAAAGTTACATACCCTGGGAACAAGCCCTGAAGACCTCTGGATGAATGGATGTTCCCGACAAATTAAAACAAATTAAATTAAATTAAAACAAATGTTTCTAATAAGATGTGAATACGGGTGGGAATAAAGTTTTGAAATAAAAATTAAGGGGTTGGATCTATAAGCAATGGGTTGATAGACTAAGATGACGTATAAGCATGGTGTGATGATCTTCCCCCCTTGCCTGTCCAATCAGAATTAGTATTTTTACAATATTCAAACATTAATGGGTGGCACATAAATATCGAAGGGTACAATTGAGGTAGTCTTAGTTAGTCAGATGAAGATTTGCTGAATGCTGCAGAGCTCAGGATGCTGTTGGAGTAACAAAAGATGCTGATGAAGAATCGAATGCAGAACCATCTATCTTAAATTAATTGATTTAGAAGAAGATCGTGGAAGAATCTTGAGGAGGAAGAGAGTGCCAGAGAGGGGTGCTACGTAAACGTCGGTGTTAGAGAGGTCCTCTATCCTGTCCTGAAGCCTTTGTCGCCTGATCTATCCCGTTGGAACCCTTACCAGCCCTTAGGCCAGACGGTTGGTTTTCACACCATCCTTGGTAATTATTATTTCCGTGAATGTGCAGATGTTCTTTTCTCTTTGTCCTCTCCTTTCTGAGCATAAGTCATTGCAAAAATACAAACTATGGGGCATATGCATCAACCAAACTAATACCGATTCCTTAATAGCGAAAAATAAGGAATCGCCATTAAGGAATCGGTAATTGGCATGCATCAACAGATTCGGTAAAATTTAGCGACTCCTTAAAAATCGCGAAATTTACCGATTCCTCAATAGCGGGGCACGCATACGGCCCCACTAGCAAACTAGAGTTCGGTAATACCGATTTGGCTAATAGCGAGTTCGGTAATACCGAATTAGCAATTACCGAATCGGTAATAGCGAAATCGCAAATTGCCGCGTCGCACCGGGAACAGGCTGATGACATCACCAACCAGGAAATACTGCTGCCCCACCCACATAGCCTCGACAGAGGAGCAGACAGGAGCTGGAAAGAAGGACAGGCTGTGCAGAGTGAGGCCACACAGATTCTGCCAGTCACAGCACACATCCATCATGTCGCAGGAAGTGCCATCCAGCGCTGAATCTGCACGCAAGCGCAAGAAGAAGTTTTCAGACAGGGAGCTGGAGTACCTCATCGAGGGAGTGTCCAGCAAACACGACCGCCTCTTTGGCAAGCTGTCCCTCAAGGTGCCTGAGACCGAGAAGCGGCGCATCTGGCAGCGCATCCGTGAGAGGGTCAATGCGGTTGGCGTCACTAGCCGCAGCATCGACGATCTCAAAAAACGGTGGTATGACCTCCGGAAGCGCTCAAAAGAGAGGATTGCTGAGAGGCTCCGGGAGGCAAGAAGGACTGGAGGCGGAACAAGCACTGCACCATCCAACACAGCCCTGGAGGACCTTGTGGAAGGGACGATAGAGCGGGAAGCCGTCGTGGGGGTGATCCAGATGGACACGTCCGGCGCAGCCACAAGTGCCCAAGGTAAGATGCATGCCTGTGCCACACCCAGCATAGCGTAAATCCATACCCATGCCCCCAGCCCAATCTCACTGTGTCTGCAGCTCTGGCACAGACAGTTCCACACATGACACTACTGCATCTTGGGAGTTGTAGTCTAGTCAGCCCAGAGTGCAGGCACAGGCGTAAATCCTCACACAACACATATTTTGTACATGGCTGTAGACTGTTCATTTGTTGGACCACAGAGGGACATTGATGGGTACAACACTATGTAGGTGTAATCATCCCACTAATCATGCACTGTTTCACACACAGATGCATCACCTGGGGACTCTGACGACAGCGACCAGCTGATCATATCTGAGACACCCGTGGAGTCAGACCAGGAGACTGTGCAGGATGCGCACGCACCGCCAACACCTGCCACCCCACCAGCACCACCTCCACCAGCGCCACAATCATCGGCACCAGCACCAGTGCCACAAGCCAAGGCACCTGCGCCACAAGCCAAGGCACCACCACCTGCGCCACAAGCAACGGCACCAGCAAGCCAGCCTGCAGCCAGTGCAGCCACAATACCGCAGAGGCACAGGCACCAAGTTGCGCCCTTGCACGAGATGGCAACCCCCCCCCCCGCAATTGGCACCCACGCAGCGCACATCCACACCACCTGCTGCACCACATGGAGGCTCAAGACACGCACGGCGTCACAGGGCCCGTCGCAGTTCCGTCTCCTCAGCTGACCAGGATGTCCCAACAACCTCTGCAATTGAGGAGAGGATGCTGCGCACACAGAACCTGCAGGGAAGACATGTGGCTAGCATCAGCTGCAACATCGTGCGCCTAGCGAGGGAGATGCGCGCCATGACTGCAGCAGTCACCGACATGGGCTCCGCGGTCAGGGACATGGGCACGGCGGTCAGGGACCAGACCACTGCGGTTGCTGATGGCAATGCTCAGCTCAGGGAGGAGGTACGTGAGCTCACCCGTGCCATCAGGGAGGGCCATGAGTCCCAGAGGAGGAGTAACCGGCAGCTAATGTTGCGTTCTGCCGCCGCTACCAAGGCCATACAACGGCACAGCAACTGCACCGCTGTGTTGGCATGCCGCACAGTCTCCCTGCAGGTGGACCTTGGGCACTTCTGCGGTGATGTTGCCAAGTCACTGGGACACATCACCACTGCTGTGGAACAACTTCAGAGCAGCACATGCAGTGCTGCAGCATTGGGAGGGGATGACACCAGTGAGGCTGCCTCCAGTGTCAGCAGCGTGTCACTGGCAGAGGCCAGCACCAGGCGCCGAAGTTCACGTGCCTCCACGGGGACAGGCCGTGGTGAGGGTTTGGATGCACCTGAGCGGAGGCTTGGTGTACGTGGCAAGCGGCACTAGAAATTTGGACATGCTGCAGGTCCATGGTGGAGCAACCATGGCCATCCAATTATTCTGTTTGCACAGGCCTGACTTTAAGGAACCTTTTATTTACATTTATGCAATCGGAGCATGATTCACAATGCTAGTTCTGTTGCACAATCCTCAGTGCTACTGTGCATTAAACAGTTGCACCCAACACCAACTTGTAATGTCTCATTTTACCCAGGGTCAAAAATGATTTTGCGTTATGTCTGTCCGCCTCCTATGGCCCTCTGCTGTGTTTGGGATGTGTGCCGGTCGTCGTTGGGCGGGTGGTTGGTCAGCCTGGGGGTCGTCATCCCTGTCCACCTCCATGGGTATCCCCCTTCTGGTGGCAATGTTGTGCAGCATTGCACATACAGCAATTATTCGACAGCATGTGTCTGGTTGGTATAGCATTGCGCCGCCAGTCTTGTGGAGGATACGGAAGCGGCTCTTGAGAATCCCAAAAGTCCGCTCTATCACATTCCTCGTGCTGATGTGTGCAGCGTTGTAGCGATGTTCCTGCGGGGTTGCTGGATTTAGGTATGGGGTTAGTATGTATTCCCGCAGGGCGTAAGCACTGTCACCTAGAAGATAGAAGCATAGACTTAGCATTGGTGATGTACATACATGTGTGGTGTTGGTGTGGGGAAGCGTAGTTCTACTTACCTAACAGGAGTCCCTCTCCAAATTCGCCATTGAGTAGTCGCCTGTGCATTCCACTGTTGCGGAAGATGTATGAGTCGTGTGTGCTCCCTGGGAATTGTGCCACTAGGTCCGTTATGATGTTGTTGGCATCGCACACAACCTGCACGTTGATCGAGTGGTATGACTTGCGGTTCCTGAAAAGGTACTCATTTGCTGACGGAGGGCATATGGGGATATGCGTGCAGTCGATGCATCCAATCACATGTGGAAATTGTGCCACCTGGTAGAATGTCTGTTTGGTGCGGTCCAACTGCTGTGGGGTTGTGGGGAAGCTGATGTGTCTGTGGAGCATTGTCAGCATGGCATCTAGGAATTTTTGGAAGAAGCGTGACAGTGCGCTTTGCGAAACACCTCCGGCAACCGCAATTACCCCCTGGAAACTCCCTGAGGCCAGTAGGTGCAGGCTGCATAGTACCTGAACGTGCGCAGGGATTGCATTTGTCCGGTGGGTCTGGTGCTGCAGTAATGGTTCCAGGTCTGCAATCAGGCGCATGATCATAGCGCGATTGAGGCGATATTTCTGGTACACCTCGTCCTCATTCTGGCCGAGCAGGGTTATGCGCAGTCTGAACACTCGCTCCTGGACCCTTCTCCTGCGCTGTCCTGCTGCATTGATCCGCATCCTCCTTGCAAGCACGTAGAGGGCAGCCATTTTGTGGGAGCCAACAGGGTCTCCTGGGCCAAATTTAAGGGTTTAGTGATTGCCTCAATCATTTGCACATGTAGGAATTTTTTTTTTTTTTTTTTTTTTTTTTGTGACTTTACCTCCAGGTTTTGATTCCCCTTATTTAGCTCTGGCAAAATAGCGATTTTTGGGATTTTCGTTATTAGCGAGTTTTGTTGCATTGGGGTGCGATTCGTTATTTGCTATTGGCAATTTCCGGGAGCTAATAGTGATTTCGGTAATTGCGAATTCGGTATTTAGCGATTCGGTAAATTAGCATTTTGGGTATTAGCGATTCGGTATGTTCGAGGTTATTTATTTAGCGATTCGTTATTTGCTCGGGTTTTGGGTTGATGCATTGGGATTGGGTATTTTTAACACAATACCGGGAGCTATTACCGAATCGGTATTTTACCGACTGGATTTTGGCTTGATGCATAAGGGTGTATGTGTTGGATGACTGATTAACTGAAACTTCTCTCCTATGAGTGACGACAACTGTACGGTACTTTGAAAGTGGTTCACATGAGAATAATTTAGATAAAGATTTTTTTAAATTCTCTAGTCTGTGATCATTTCATTTAAAATAAGAAGATAAATAAATGTCATTTCACCATCAACTAGTTCAACTAATGGTCCATCGACCAGAGGAAAGAACGTTTTGATCAGTGAAAGATTAGTTGAGAATAAGAGGTGATTAATCTTGAAATATTAGTAAACGTAAACTTTGACTCCAGCGGTTTTGCTAGACTGTGTGTATGTGTGTTTATGGGCCCAGGTGAGTATTTGGTATTGGAGTATCTGTTGCTGGTACGCCGCTGGATCAGGAGTGTCAAATCCCTTAGGTAAAAAACAGAACATGTAATTATTTTTCAGCTTTTCCACCATTCTTTAGTAGTTAACTTTTAACTTTGCCCTTATGTTCCCTTTGCAGTGTCATTTATTAGAATTAGTGTTTTCTTTGGTTGTGGGAAACTTTACGCACTGGTGAAATAGATATGTTTATTTTAGGAACAGTGCTGCACAGATATTTGGTGAGCACAAATTGGCGATGGGACGTATTGGGATCACTAGGAGGTTCAGACTGGTGTTTAGGGCACCTGTTGATTGTAAGCACCACATGGGACTGGAATTCTTTGCATGTGGAGCTTTACTTTTGTGTTAATTTGTCTGCTATGTCTCTTTGGCAAAGAGGTATTTATATGAACCTACAGAAGCTTCTCATTTTTATATCTGTTCTTTGTACTCTCAGATTATTACTGAGTTGCCTCCCCTCCTCCTTTTTTGCTTGTGTTTTTATGAATCATTGATACATCATCCTGTGCCTTGAGGAAGGCATGTGGTCAGCTGACCACTTCACACCAAAACGCGTGTCGGCACCATTGCTACAATCATTCAGACACCCAAAACAATCTATATTGTATCTATGAGATATGCGTTTGCCTCCTATGACTACGGCTGTTGTATGAAGTACAGACAAATAATGATGTTCAGGAAGATATGTCCTGTTTGATGTATAAATGTATACATTTAGTATATACGTATACTATATGCTCTATTGAAAACAACAATAAGAATAAATATTGACCTGAGCATATCTAGGAGGTGCTCCTACAAAGCATTAAGATGCTGTAACATACTGATAACATACATGTGTTTCAAAGCATTTTACTTTCTAGTGTGGCATGTAAGGTATGAGTGATATAGGTTTGACGGTGTGCATTGATTTCTTGCTGTGGGGTTGAGACAGTATTTTGTCTATTCATGCTTTAATGATGTTCTTGGAAATATGTATAAATTGTCCTAAATAAATAAAAGAAATAGAGATATTTTCAGTTATAAAAAGTCTTTGTGGATGTTAATTTTGTCCTACGACTCTGTTTAGAGATCGTGTTGTTGGAGGTGGCTTGTTCCTTTATTCATTTGCTTTATTTCCCCTGTCCTGCTCCATTATCGTTTCTGCTAGGGGAACCTCTTTGTCAGTATTTCAGTGTTGTACTTCTAGTTATCATTTATCATTGGTTAAGCTCGTTTGGCAATGTTGAATGTGTCATGCGTGATGTGTTCTGTTTTCTGGGTTAAACTAAAAAAAAAAATGTCATAATAAAAGATCTTTTAACTTATCCACGATGTTTTATTCAAGATCAGCCCACGTGGGTATGCTATTTATGTTGAGCAGAATTTTGTCACAAGAACACCATTCATTCTAGGACAGGATGTACTTCATTCTTTAGTCTCCAAGGCTTTCACCCACTTTTTATTTCTGATATAATGAACCGAGATTCTGTAAATCCATCAGTTATAGAAAGACTACAACAACTTAAGAAATTTTAGTAGGAAATAAAGGGACATTTAGTGCTTGCCAAACAAAGATACAAAGATCAAGCAGATAATACAAAAAGAAAAGCACCACTATCAATCAATCAAAAAGCTTTATTTCGATAAAATTATATCATAAAAGCATTGGTGTACAGGCATATAAAGTGCAATATATCGAAAAGAGGGGCATAGCTTCTTGACACCGGCGTGCAAATTATAGCAATTTGAAAGATGTACGTTAAAAAGCAATTTAAGTTATATTCATTAAAAAAGCACCACTATACTAGGTAGGGCAGGCAGTTCATAAACGCAATATAGTAAACATACATTAGCATGATAAGGTTCTTGTGACAACACTCAATCACTTTCCCAACCTTGGAATAACCTAAGCACCTGCACCTATGTTTAAAAAATGTGACATTATCTATACCCCTGGCAGCTATTTACCCTTATCTATAGAGCCATAGCCCATTCATCAATAATATTTACAATAAATTACCTTTAGTTTGAGCTGTAGCTTTAATTTTAGGTTTGAATTTATAAATCAATGGAAGAAGAGCTCCGCCTCCACCTCTCCTATCTTTTCTGTATAAAGATGTCCGGTACGGTAGCGGAGTTCTCCGCAGATGTAGGTATATGCCTCCACTCTCTCAAGCCACCTTCTCTTACACTTGATGCGTTCTTAATGCTGTTTTTTCAATTATATATTTTTATTGGTGTTGATGTGATACAAGACAAAATGTACAAAGAAGAGACCCAGTAGCAGTACCTTAGCGGTATATTGCGATTTCTATTTTGAATGCGCGTCTAATATTTCAATTGATTTTCTGTAGGAAAATTGGGAGGTTTAGAACCTCACTCTGACCTACAACAGCTGTTACACCTTGTACATTGACTATCCAATTTATTCTTTCATAGATTCCATGTTCAATCGTAATTAACGTATGTCCGCCATTTTCAACAGTAGCTGCTTTCAACAAAATGGAGACTGAATTGCACCACAGTTAATACATGACTGACCTTTTCGTCTTCAGCTTGCAGTGGCACAGCACCCAGTTACCAAGATGGGTTGGAGCAATGCGCTTCACTCCTCCCTTTAAGCAACGTCATTTTAATGATTTTTGGGGCCCGCGCAAGACATATTTTGGAATCCCTTGTTCAGAACAACTTCGAATTGTATTACCTATTTCCTCCACATGATCACAAACAATAGTGTCCTTCAACTTTCACACAAAAATAGCTGAAATATGTCTTGTCCAGGTCCCACAAACCCTTAAATTGACACTGGGTAGAGGAAGACAGAGTCAAAGGTAACGGCGGAAAGAGAGAGATTCTGAAAATAAATAAATAGTCGTGAGACAGAGCGATAGTAACTGAGAATGATCACTTTACTAGGGGGGTCATTAGAAGGTGGGGGCCAAAGGCAAGTGCCCACTTTTCCCTTGCCGTAAAACATCTCTGTCTTTAACCCATTGTGGCATAAGCAATGCAGTTGATTATGAACACAATGTTTAGCTTTTCTGTAACTGTGCAGGCATTTGAGCTTCCCCCGCCACTCTTTCCCTCATTACATTGATTTTTTTTGTATTATTATCTTTATTGAGCACTGCAAATGGTTCACAAGTGTACACTACAAGTAATATGCGTTTTGGAGACATTACAAAAGCGCAACTTGGCATAAGTCATATCAGCTCATCATTACCATTCAGACTTAAAGCAATAGGAGCTTACAGGAAGTACTTCCCTCATTACATTGATGATACGTTTATTCACTCAAGCCTCTTATGCAGGGGCGTAGCTTCGGGGGGGGGGGGGGTGTGCAGGTGCTTTCAGTCAGGTATGGTGAGGTGTCTGTTGGATTTCATCAGGAATTATTACATACAGTCAAAAACACACACACACTCTATCCTTCTTTGTCTTGAAAGTCCTAAAAATGTTTTGCTTATTGTTCAATATATTGTGTTTTCTCTCTTAGTATTTATACCAGGTCGCAGTCCTCTCCCTTACCACTGCTCCTTAGGCTCCTCTCATGTACTTTTCTTGTTGAATAATGTATTTTAATATTATATGCCAGCCTGATTGTTGGAAAATCTGAAGCTCACCCTCCCCAATCTTACTGACCAATCTACGCCCCTGCTCTTATGAAACCAATCACCAACAGTTTTACATGTTCTCTGTAATTGATGTATGCATCAGTCTTGCTACTAAATTACTTACCTTGTAAAAATAATGACAAATGTTGTTTATATGATAACACAGTCGATATATGGTTGTCGTTTGATATGCATTGAACATCACTCTGAAACTCAGTTATTGGAGTTCATGCGCTATGACACAAAAATAAGTAAGCAAAAGACACACAGATGATGGACGGAATGCAGAGCAAATCAAACATTCTCCCCCAGTCAATAGATCTGGGTTAAATCCATCATTATTTTGCTCACCATGCCACCTCAGTTTAGACCCACCCATATGCAAATCAGTCTTTACCCTGTGTCTCATGGGAACAGTCCAGACCAAACTGCCAAGCCAGGTCCTCCCTGGACCGGAAATAGGTATCCTAAACTAATAAATATTAAACCTAATTGTTTGGAAATGTTTCCCCGTCCAGAACTCTAAACTGATGTGTTCCAACCCACATTTAGTTTTTTTGATCTTTCCTTAATATTTTTAATAAAGCAAACCAGAAACATAATTACACACAATCATCAGAATATAGCAAGGCATTGGCTCATAGCTGATATGAAACATATCATGAGAATGGATAAACATAGTGGACATCGTACATAGTGGAAGAGAATGTAGGAATTATGCAAAGTCAAGTGCCAGCATGAGTGAAATTTTAATTGGCCTTCAGGGGATACTCAGTAAAGTATCACCAGATGTCTTGGATCTAGCAACATGACCAAGGAGGGCACAAAAGGTTTCCTCATTTCATTCAGGTAAACCAGATCAGATAACAAGTAGGAGTACTTCACGAATGGGCCGTTAAGTCAACTCAATGCTGAGTGCATCTTAGCTATGTTTGCCGCATAGCGCAAGAAACATCTCCTATGGAAAGGTTTTATTTCGATTAAACTCAATAGCCATACCTCATGTGCCATCTCGGTCTGAGACGAGTCATACAAGCCTCTGCAAATATCCTATGATCATTTGATCGGAGGGCAAGTCCAAGATAGGACAGAAATCTCATGCCTGCAAGCCAACATCTAAGGCAGTCATCAAGGATGGTGGACTCAAACTTGTTCAAGAGACTTAGGCCCGGTGAAGGAATTTGAAGTGCAATAATTTATGCTTCTAGATTAGGGAAAACTTTTCAATCTGTAAGCATGTTCGAGACCATTCAGCATCAGTCAGTGGGCGACTCTAGTCTGTCTCCTGGACAGCTTGAGAAGTTCTTGAAACAGGAGACCTACAATCTAATAAAATGAAGCACATGTTTGGCACAAAGTGCTTTAAGTGCAGAGCAATTAGGGCAAAATGAAACCCATCCAGGCACAGGGTGAATCTTCAGAAAATCTGGGAATTTATCCCGCAATCATTATGTAAATGAAAATAATAATATATCTTCAGTGAAAAGACGTCACCTATAGCGCACAATAGATCAAATGTTAGGAAGACCGCATCCACGTACAAACTGGCGTGTGTCCTTTTACCTAGAGCTTCATAATCCTTAACAAACTTACTCTCAAATGTCACTCTCAATCCCTGAACTATAGAAAGTGATAGAGTGGAGGAGACTAAGGAGATATGTTTCATGAGTCAAAAGAGACAGTAGCACTAGGCCAATGTCATAGGTACCAGATTAATTTCGGTCCTCCAGGCCCTGTGGTTACTCAATAACAAACTGTCAGGAGATGTGGATCTAACCATGTCTTTTCAGTCTCAGTATGGGGTAAGCCGGCCACTGGATAATGCCATTATGGACCATATATAACCTATGTAATGAAATAACCTTCATAGTCAACTACTGTTAGTCCCCCTGCCCAGAGGTGCAACTAGACAGTTGTAATGCACCCTGAGAGATTTCTCAACCTCAATCAGACGTATAAGGGTGGAATGTAGCCTAGAGCAGGGGTTCTTAACCTTTTGTCTTCGTGGACTACCCTGAATCACTACTGAAACCCGAGGACTCCCACCTAAACAATTGGTATGATTCGAACCTCAAAACAATACACAAAAATACAGAAACAAGTGTACATCAAACAACTGCAAATATTATAAAATATTTTATTTAATTCACAAACAAAAACATGCAAAAATTAAAAGTTGAATTTGAATCAGAAGGTTGGAGCATTTCCAAATTTGATTTTATTTAAAAAAAAAAAAAAAAGCTTGGCTAGCATATAATTTTGCTTTTGTAGGTTCAAATGCATGCTCTCTTTTTGTCAGCATATACCAGTGCTTCAATTGAGGCCGCCAATTGTCCTTCTAGATTCCTTTTGCTGTACTTTCGCTGCTCACAACGAATCAAGATAAGAAACCAACTCAATTTTTAGCCTTCAATTTCAAATTCCTGCATATTTGCAGAACGTTTTAAAGTTTTGAATTTGTATTCTCCTTTTTCATGTAGACATGCTTTGCTAATCTGCTCTTTGTGGATTCTCTGAGTAGGTGTCACAGATCCAACAGGACCACAGATTAAGAATCAGTGGGCTAGAGAAAAAATGCTGGGGTACACTAATTGTTTTGACAAGTGAAATTGGATGATCATGAACATAGGCAGCCTAATCCAGGAGTCGATCATTATTTTAAGCTAGACAATACAATGAGGTAATTTTCTGACATAGAGAAGAAAAGCTGGTACATCTAAATATTTCACAGAACCACGAGACCAACAGAAATCTAAATTACCATCTACTGTCTGATTCACTGATGTAACAGTCAAGAGCTCCGATTTGTTCCAATTTATGTGCAGCCCTTCACATTCCCAGGATTTGCATATGTCAGCCATAACTGGGGTAAGTTAAACTGAGGGTTTTTAAGGTATAGGAGTAGATCTTCAGCATATAAAGTAATAATTCTGCGGCTCCCAATTAAAGAGGGATATGTGAGTTTGTACTTGTCAGCACCTTGCCTTGAGGAGCAGAAGTAAAATTATGGAAGACACAGAGAAAGAATCAAGGAAAAGATACTACATATGTGAAAAAGGAGAAAAAAAAGCTTTGAGCAAGTTTTACAACCCATCATGCAATCTTAATAGAGGACTTGTCTCTCGAGATAAGAGGGTCTGAATAAAGAAAGAGAGCATTGCTGTTTAAATCTGTGTAGATAATTTAAGAAGGAATATAGGACAAAAAATAGCATTTGCCTCTGCTTGCTGGGTAGTACCACTCAGTATAAGTACTTTCTTTGCATGATAAGAAGAACAAATTCTGTATGATCTGCAGAGGGATGTAACAAAGTATGGTTCCAGTAACGGGCCATGTCAACTTTTTGAGCAATTGCCTGCCCTTACACTGTTATCAGGATTTAAAGAAAGACCTGGCCCATAGCTAGCTATCGTAATATGTAGGGCACATTCTGTGTATGTTGTATGCATTGAATGAGCGGAGAGTCTGTAATTGAGTCAATCTGTTTTTGTGGATAACTTTGGATACATTGAGTATCATCATATTATCATTGATATCTCTGCAGACATGAGGAAGAGATATAATTGATTTAGGTAATGGAAGACACATATACCAATTAACTTGGGTAAAACTGTTCAAGCATGGGTAAAATCAGGTAATACCAGCTAAACTTTTTTGACAGAAGTATAAACTAATAATATGTTTATGTAGGAGAAATGTTCCTGTGGTCATGCTTCTAATGCAGGAGACAGGCCAGTCATGTTCCTGTGAGCATGCTTCTCATGCAGAAGACAAGCCAGTCATGTTCCTGTGAGCATGCTTCTCATTGGACAAGACAGGTCAGTAATGTTCCTGTGAGAATGCTTCTCATTGCACAAGACAGGTCAGTCATGTTCCCATGAGCATGTTTCTCATGCAAAAGACATGTCAGTCATTTTCCTGTGAGTATGCTTCTCATTGCACAAGACAGGTCAGTAATGTTCCTGTGAGAATGCTTCTCATTGCACAAGATAGGTCAGTCATGTTCCCATGAGCATGTTTCTCATGCAAAATACATGTCAGTCATGTTCCTGTGAGTATGCTTCTAATGCAGAAGACAGGTCAGTCATGTTCCTGTGAGCATGCTTCTCATGGACAAGACAGGTCAGTCATGTTGCCGAGAGCATGCTTCTCATGCACAAGACAGGGCAGTCATGTTCCTGTGAGCATGCTTAACATGCACAAGACAGGCCATTCATGTTCCTGTGAGCATGCTTCTCATTCAGAAGACAGGTCAGTCATGTTCCTGTGAGCATGCTTCTCATGCACAAGACGGGTCAGTGGTTCAGTAACCAGGGCGAAAAGAAGCACTGAGAGGAAACACCATTGTATAGAGTTAGCGTGGCGAGTCTCACTCAAGAGTATAACATTAACATATACTGTGGCCGAGGGGGCAGTATTAAGAGGAGTCAGCGAAAGAAAATGTACTACACTATCTTTTAGGAAACTTTAAATTAATGGGTCGTTCAACAGAATGTAGGCCTTTTCTGCATCAAGAGTTGCATTGACTGCAGGGGGTTGTGAGTAGTGCTTAATTTGTAAAATATTAAGTGCGAGGGCCCTGGCCAGGAGGCCATGGCCACTTGCACCACCTATTGCCCGTGTCATCGCTACCAATGACGGTACCAAAACAACTCTCTCACCTGCAAGTGCGACAGTTCAGATTATTCGAGGTCCCCATAACTAAAGGAATGGCTGGGGAGGTAAGTATTAGTAATTTTTAATACACATTGTATTCGTAAACAACCGTTGCTCTGCTCATCTCTAAATTAGATGAGCAGCACCACCATGTGGCAGACAGTCATACGTGTGCTGTGGACAATTAAGTGCCGGTGCCAAGCACCAGAAACCAATTATGTGCCAGTGTCGAGCACAAGAAACCACCGGCTCAAATTAAGCACTAGTTGTGAGTCGACTTTATGAATCAGAGAAGAGATGTCACAGAACAAGATAAGGCATACTCAGAAAGAGTCAGCAAGCTAGAACTATAGTCAGTATCTTATTGTCGATATCTATCATGGAAAGTGGCATGGAGGAGGAGAACAGGCTAGATGGCTTCCCAGGTCTTAATAGCACTATAATTAAAGCAGTTTTAGTAGGTGAGGCCCACTGTCTGGTAGAGAAAGCCTTCTCAAATATTCTGAGAAATAACAAAATAACTAGACGAGCATATATGCTTTATAGACTTAACACTAATACCATATGTGCCATGAGCCTTGTCATTAGCCAGTA
This sequence comes from Triturus cristatus, assembly GCF_964204655.1. NCBI lineage: Eukaryota > Metazoa > Chordata > Amphibia > Caudata > Salamandridae > Triturus > Triturus cristatus. The sequence continues at coordinate 1,065,958,535 of NC_140581.1, forward strand.
TAGTGAATGCAGCCCTTATCCCCTCAACTGTAAGAGGTGCATTTAGTGACTCGTATTCATCATCCGCAATCTAGACCAGACCCACGTGATTCGTGTATTGTTTAATATTGTGCTTACCAAACGTTTTATAACTATGACCTAATTTTTAGAACAACAAACTTTCGTGACCAACCTAGCTTTAATGGACATGAGACGGGCGATTTTTTAATGTAATTAGAGCATTGTGCGTTAGCACACTGTCATTTATAGACAGCACATTTTCCATTGAAATGGCCACTACACTTGTACAGACATATAGTTTTACTGATAAAACTATATTGCACAAATTAATATTGTGTGGAAATCAGGTTTTAGAGAATATTTATCGTTTGTCCATCACCAAGTAAAGTGTCTTGAATTGTTTTGATCCTATTAAAACATTTTTTCTCCATTTCACTTCGGAATTAAAACATAAATGTCTTTCATTTTTTCTTTCCTAACTGCTGAATTTATACAGTTCATTTTCAGGTATTTACATCTTGTTGTGTGTTACAAAATTTGACATCCTACAGCCATTCCTTTCCCAGTACCTCAGCAGGATTGTCACATAATTCACTTTACTTTTCTTTCTCTGACTGCAAAGTGAGAGGAGCTTGCCACAAATCCCCATGTTAAAAAATAAGCAGCAATTTATCAGGTAACATAGCTTGATATTTGACCTCTATTTTAAAGCACACCCACCGTTTTGGAAATACTGGTCTAATATCTGAATCAAATTTTAACTAGCAAGAAGAGTATAGCGAATTTTAAAAGCGTTAGAGCACATCTACTATCTGATGGTCATCCCTGCAATCCTTGCTTCAAATATTTCACTTCTCTCCCACCTCCTTCTGTACAGACCAAGCAACGAAGCATTCTGGATGACAAACCTCACCATATTGTCTAGACGTGAATCTATGATGCAAAATATTGATCTCCTAATGTTCAACCTTGCATAATTTGTCCAGGTTTTCACAAATTTTTTTTTTTAAACCTTTATTTTCAATAAAACAGAACATCAACATACAGCACATTCTACACCTTTTTTTTGACTGGAATAACAGTGCTGGGAGCGAGTAGAGAACAATAGGGATTCATATTTGTTGGAAAACAAGGCAGTATATGTGAGGCCTGCACAAATAACATGACTACATTTGTCCTTCACTGGGAACCTGAGGCTTACTCAAGGGAGGTGGTATGGGCTAGTAATCGCTATTACAGGTGCACAGAAATAACACTCAATAATTGATTGTCCAATCCGTACTTTGCTTTATAAAAGTAAAAGTACATTTATTAAACACACACACTACTCAATACTATGCACCAATTTACAAATATACATAAGCTGTTGGAAGTGCTTTATGACATTGCATAACATCTCCACCAGTCCCGCAGGGGGGGGGGGGTGGGGTCTAGTACCACCACTCCCATGTAGGCACATCATCTTGCCCCCTAATGCAGGTAGTTTAACATACCCTGACGCGAGGGCCCTGCGCACTGGCACCATCCCAGTGGCGACCCTCCCCATTACCTCAACAAGCATTTAAAATAGGCAACCCTGCCCTGGTGACACATACTCCTGACTGAGCATTTCCCACTGACCACACAGGTTACACCTCTACATCTTAGGGGCTAACATTTGTTGGTCATTAGAATGCATTGCAATTACAGCTCCTAAAGGCATCACAGATGAACTCACAGGGTTAAGCAGATACAGCCCTGACATCCTAGCAGGAATGTCGAGCAACATAACCTAATTTGGCTTATGACATCACCTTACACAGGTACTTCACCTTACACAGGTACTTCACATCACACATGTGACCTTCAGTCCCTCTGAAAGAAATAACATTAGTAAATGCACTGCAGGTGCAATTACACCTCTTCACCTCCAGGGGATGCCCTTCTCCAGACATCCCCAACTCAGCATTTTACTCCTTGAGGCAGTCTTTCACTCCATGAGGCAGTCCCTAAAGCACCCCCAGCTGTAGTTCCAGCCATGGGGATGCAGATGACTCCTTGCTGAGCCCTCGAGGGGTTATTCTTCTTAGTCCCCATGAGACTTAGGGAGGTACTTCTTCACGTTGTGCTGGGGAAGACTGTGTTGCTCCTGCAGCACCCCCTGCACCCTGTCACACATGTGGTGGTGACCCCGTCCTCCTGGGGCCACCACAAGCAGACATAACGCTGGCTTTTCCTTGCAGGCCTGTCCGAGCCTGCAAGACATTATGGGGCGCTTCTCGTTAGCCCTGCATATTAGAACAGCGGCTCTCCCGCTGTGCCGGACAGTGCCGCACAACTTGCACTTCTTCGCAGGGGCTCGGTCACATCCGGGCCCTCCCGCCTCGCCATGCTCGTTGGGGGGCCCGGTCCCTCCAGGACCCCCAGGTAAGTGGAGGCGACTCGGGGAGCCCACCCCCGGCCTCTCTGCGGGTTGTCGGGGGCCCGGTCCCACCCGGTCCCCTTGCCGCTCCTCTCTAGCTTTCGGGGTCCCGGTCCAATCCGGGACCCCCGCAGGCCCTCCAGATTGGAGGGCAGTCCGGGGAGCCCACCCCAGTCTGCCCCCACCGCTCCCTACCCGTCCAGCACCCTCACATGCTGCCGCGGGAGCCGGCACAGCAGTTTTGGTCTGCCCGCACCGGCGGGCAGACGCGAAGGACAGCGCCGGTCCAGCTGGTCTCGGGGGAGTGCGGCGGCACTCCTCCCTGCAGCCGCGGGGGAGTGCAACAGCACTCCTCCGTCCTTCCTCCGCACTTTGGGGCCCAGAGATGGGGTCCCGGGTCCCTTGGTCATATCTTCACGGGGAGCGTGAAGATATGGCCTTCTTCTGCGGGGGCCAGGGTGGGCTCCTGACCCCCCGCAGCCACCTCTTCACGGGGAGCACGACGGCACTCCCCGGCTTTGCTTCGGGGCCCAGAGATGAGGTCCCTGAAAACCTCTTTGTGGGGGGGCTTGAATGAGCTCCCCGCCTCCTCCTTCTCACGGGGGGGGGGGCGCGACGGCACTCCCCGCCTCCTCATCTGCACACGGGGCCTGGTGTTGGGATCCTGGGCCCCTCCCCCTACACATCTTCACAGGGAGCGTGACAGTGCTCCCTGGCTTCATGTTCGGCGGGGGCTAGGATGAGCTCCTGGCACCTCGCGGGGTCACCTTCACGGGGTGCGCGACGGTGCACCCTGACTTCACTTCTTTGGGGGCAGCTCCTGGGACCTGACCCACCCCGGGGTATTCTCAGAACCGGCGGCGGAGCCCCATGCGGTTCGTTGTCGGTTGGCCACAGGTCAAAGGTCGCCTACCTTCTGGGGGCATATTTCTGCCCCCAGGGGTCCGATGTTCCTGCTTTTGGTCTCTTCTTGCTTCTGGTTGTGCTCCCCAGTCACTGGGAGCACTCTCCTTTGCCCTCTGGGCCTCTCAGAGGGAGGATTCAGCATGGAGCTGTTTTCACTGGCTCCCTGTGCCAGCCTTTCGCCTGGCTCTCGTCCTGGGTCTCTCTTCTCCCTGCTCAGTGGCCCCTGCTTCTGCGCACTGGTCCTGGTCTCTTCCCCTGGCGCTGTTTAGGATCCTGGAACAGTCAGGGGGTTCCTCCTTCCAACTTCCCATTGCGCCAGGCTCCAGCACCCTCTGCCTCAGGAGACCACACCCCACAGAGAGCTTCTCTTCCTGTGCAAACACTTTTAAATAATTGGGGAGGGGGCTGGCAGGAAGTCTTTGTCTGCCCAATCACACAGCGACACATCACTTCTCTGCCCCTGCTCCCTCCCTCCTGCCCAGGCCTCTGTGTTGGTTCAAGATGGCGTCACCCAGGGTCTCTTGCCACATGGGCTCTGAAAGCCCCTTCCACCCAGAGCTGCCTTCTCCCTTGTGCAGCTAGGTGCCTGGCACCCAGTGACAACTGCTGATGGATTTGCCTGTAGTTCCACCCATTTTCTCTCCTTGGAGGGAAGGTCATCAATCCAGGCTGCTGGGGTCCTCCCCCAGCCAGGTCCTGGTTATGAGCTGACTCAGAGAAATATAACATTTCTGGATGATCCAAAAGCAGTACAAATATGACTTTGGACTCTGCAGAATACTTCTTCTCACATAGGTTACAGTGGACTTTGGTGCGTGTCTGGAATTTGTAGGCCCTAGAAAAGTAAAACTAGCCCACGTGCTCCCTATCCTCATAAGAGAATAATGGACTAAACACTGTAAAGCACACTGACTTTCCCTGGCATGTTTCTTCCCACTGTATAAAGCCTATTCCGTGTCACCTCCAATTCTGCATAAGTCCTGATACACCATTCACTTTGTAGCTGCTCCTGGACTGCGCACGCCAGGAGTCTTCCCTGCGCAGCCCACACACATGTGCACACGTATATACACATGTGTCTGCATGTAACCAGCCTGGTGCCCCTTACGCCCGCTGATGCGCAGCGGCCTAGTCAAGCTAGGGGGACACCAGTAAAATCCACATGCAGTCTCTTTCATCATGAATTCGCTGTGGGTGAGTCCCAACTTATGAGACTCTCCCACAGTAAAAGCTCAATAAATAGGTGCTCAAAAAGTGAAAAATCTGGGCGGCTCAAAGTGTCAGAACCACCTTCTAACAATATTATAACTATGTTGCAATATTAAATGGAACATAGATTAGACCACAAATGCATAGGTCAAACACTTATAACATTTATTCTTCCTGTGTCCCACTCTCTTTGTGCTCTTCCTTGTCGTTATCGCTTTCCTCACTGTCTGAGGCACTTTGATCAGACTCCCCCGCCGTCAAAAACCCAGCGATACACAATTCCCTCCATTCCATTAAATCTAATTGTAAGTTTTCATCCCTTCGTGTGAGCTTCATAGGTGTCTCTTCAGCGAATGCCCACTCTCTAATGTCCTTGATCCAGAGTGACATCTCTGGCCCTCTTTGCCCCAACCATGTTATGGCCACCCTACGTCTGGCTACTACCAACATTAATTGCAGCAATTTAGAAGGTAACTTCCTTTTTTTAGGCTTCCGTACATGTGTTAGTAAACATAGCAGTGGTTCTTCCCTGAGCGGAAGGCCCGTGACCTCCCTTACTTTATGAGCCACCCTCGTCCAGAACTGTCTCACCACCGAGCATCCCCATGCCAGATGAAGAAAGCCGCGTCCTCCACGGCACGCCTGGGGCACTTACCATATTTATCTTGTGAAATGCGCTTTAACTTTACTGGTGTCAGGTAAGTGCAGTGTAAGAAGTTATAATGTGTTAGTTGAAATCTAGCACTGCAGGAGATATGTTTTCTCTAACTTATTGTAACATTTGGGGCCTTATGTAGGTGGGCTTGCATTTACCACTTCATAAATACCGAATCATACCGATTCGGTATTTATGAAGTGGTAAATGCTATGTAGGTAATGAGTCGGTAATTATTACCGATTCGTTAAAATTCGGTAATTACCGAATCGGTATTTACCGATTCGGTAATGAGGCATACCTTCCCATTGATGGGAAGGTATGCCTCATTACCGAATCGGTAAATACCGATTCGGTAATGGGGGGAACACATGCAAGGGTGGCAGGGTGTCACAATGACACCCTGTTGCACCCCTGAAACGGCCATGTGTGCACATGTGGCACACATTCATGCCCTAAGGGCATGTATGTCTGCCACATTGCACACTTGTAGGCGCTTTGAAATGCATTTCCACATCCATTCTTCATTTACCACCAACTATTAGTTGGTGGTAAATACCGACTCAAAACATCACCCACACACTCCCCCTACATCTCATTTCTGTATTCGGAATTTACCGAATCGGTAAAATTACCGATTCGGTAAAATTACCGAATCGGTAAAATTACCGATTCGGTAATTTTACCGAATCGGTAATTTTACCGATTCGGTGAATTCCGAATACAGAAATTGTCCCCCTACATACCAAAAGCCTAAATACCGGTCGGTAACGGTATAATTACCGAATATCGGCCGTTACCGACCGGTATTTAGCTACCTACATGAGGCCCTTGGTGTCTTCCATCGACTCATGGTGCCCGAAGAGACTTAAGAACATCCATTCCTTAAAGATGCATATTAGACAAAGATAGACCTTAAAGGCCACCCATAGCTGGCAGTCACTTTCAATACAACCATCATTTTCAGCAAAAAAACATTGGATCTCTGTCTTCTTGAGTGAGCTTCATAAACAGAAGAGTAGTAGAAATAACAACTAGCAGTGGTTCTTCCCTGAGCGGAAGGCCCGTGACCTCCCTTACTTTATGAGCCACCCTCGTCCAGAACTGTCTCACCACCGAGCATCCCCATGCCAGATGAAGAAAGCCGCGTCCTCCACGGCACGCCTGGGGCACTTACCATATTTATCTTGTGAAATGCGCTTTAACTTTACTGGTGTCAGGTAAGTGCAGTGTAAGAAGTTATAATGTGTTAGTTGAAATCTAGCATTGCAGGAGATATGTTTTCTCTAACTTATTGTAACATTTGGGGCCTTATGTAGGTGGGCTTGCATTTACCACTTCATAAATACCGAATCATACCGATTCGGTATTTATGAAGTGGTAAATGCTATGTAGGTAATGAGTCGGTAATTATTACCGATTCGTTAAAATTCGGTAATTACCGAATCGGTATTTACCGATTCGGTAATGAGGCATACCTTCCCATTGATGGGAAGGTATGCCTCATTACCGAATCGGTAAATACCGATTCGGTAATGGGGGGAACACATGCAAGGGTGGCAGGGTGTCACAATGACACCCTGTTGCACCCCTGAAACGGCCATGTGTGCACATGTGGCACACATTCATGCCCTAAGGGCATGTATGTCTGCCACATTGCACACTTGTAGGCGCTTTGAAATGCATTTCCACATCCATTCTTCATTTACCACCAACTATTAGTTGGTGGTAAATACCGACTCAAAACATCACCCACACACTCCCCCTACATCTCATTTCTGTATTCGGAATTTACCGAATCGGTAAAATTACCGATTCGGTAAAATTACCGAATCTGTAAAATTACCGATTCGGTAATTTTACCGAATCGGTAATTTTACCGATTCGGTGAATTCCGAATACAGAAATTGTCCCCCTACATACCAAAAGCCTAAATACCGGTCGGTAACGGTATAATTACCGAAAATCGGCCGTTACCGACCGGTATTTAGCTACCTACATGAGGCCCTTGGTGTCTTCCATCGACTCATGGTGCCCGAAGAGACTTAAGAACATCCATTCCTTAAAGATGCATATTAGACAAAGATAGACCTTAAAGGCCACCCATAGCTGGCAGTCACTTTCAATACAACCATCATTTTCAGCAAAAAAACATTGGATCTCTGTCTTCTTGAGTGAGCTTCATAAACAGAAGAGTAGTAGAAATAACAACTAAAACCCTGGTTGAAGTGTTGCCTGGAACAAACTAAATTGGCATTGCTGAATGAGTAGTAGGACGAGCGGAATTACCTGACTGATTGAATACCATGTGCAACATCGTATTAAGATCACCATATATAAACCTTGAAGGTATCCCGTAGCATGAAGCAACTTTCCACACAGCCATCATTCACAGCAAGATCTCTGTCTTCTGGAGTGAGTATCATGAACAGAGAATTAGTAGAAATAACTTAAACTTGGGTTGAAGTACTGCCAAGAGTCAAATACATTTTCAATGTTGCATGAGTAGTGGAAATTACCTGACTGATTGAGTGCCATGTCCAACTCCATATTAAAATCACCATTAGTTGTGGAACTGATGGAACTATATATACACTGTATTAAAGAACTCAGGAAAGTTCACATTAGGAACATAGCTAAAAACAAAATCTTGTTCCTAACCCCCAGTATGCCAGTCACATAGACTCATCTGCCATCATCATCAAACCCTTTGTTAGTGAACTGAAAACCTAACTCATTATAAATCAAGATGGCTTGCACCATCCCTCCAAGAGTAGGAACATAATACAGAACATAATACAGAAAATAAATCTTTCAGGCAGGCAAACTCCTGCCAAAATAAGATTGTGGAGAAACCAGATGTGTCTCTGCAGCATCAGTATGTTAATTTCATTTTTTCGAGATTAGGAGAGGACATTCCTGCTTTATGGGGATTGTTAATTCCCTTTACATTCCGCAACTTCAGCCTCAGTGGAATTGCAATAAGATTATAAGTTAGAAGGCCACAAGAATGAAAAGATGACCAAAGGTAGAGTTTTACCAATTGAACACCACACTGCAGGCCAATCAATAGGGCTGCTGTTTTCCTAGCCCATACAAAGCACAACTAGAATCTAGCTGCCAATTCACAGTATCATGCTAGGACTGATCCTGTACATATACTCTCTCCCTAGCCATATGTCTACTGTTAAACCTAGCTTTTTCAGCAGGCTTTCTACCGAGACTTTTTGCTTTTTGACCTCCTGTTTCTGACCTGTATTTTTTGGTTTTATGACTCTGGGCACTTTAAGACTGCTGATCAGTGCTAAAGTGCATATGCTGTCCATGTAAATTAAGATTACTTCTGAACTCAAGAGGAACCTTTGCCAAGGAGAAGAGCTTGGAAGACTGAAGTAGAGGTACTGTGTATTGTGTGGGACTGGCCTGCAGTGGCTGTTTCTGCCAAGGAGAGGACCAAGACTTTGCTGTGTGCTGTGTATCCTGCTTGAAGAAGATCTCCAAGGGCTTTGCGTAGAGCTTGCCTCCTATTCTGAAGTATCAGGGACACAAAGACTTCATCCCCTCTGTCTTCCTGCACCTGGTACTGCTCTTTCAGCTACCACAGAGGGAAAAAGCAACATCGATGGCGGCGAGCGACGCCGCAACCTGCACCGAAGCCATCAATACCACTTGTGAAGTGCATGACGCACTGCCCCGACTTGCAAAGCAGCCCCGCCGCCTGCCGACGCTACACAGTATCTAATCCGAAGCCATCACTGATGCCGCTACCTGCATCGGAGCCGAGGGCACCGCTTGTGATGCTCAGGACGCACCGCCCGACTTGCATCGCAGCTCGCCTTCACAGACTCTAGTGCTTCATCCTCGTGTAGCTCGATACCTGACTTGGGTGACCTCCCAAATCCATTGACCACACATCGTGGTAAGGAATCGACGCTTTGACGCCACTGTTCCGTCACCTCCCCAGCAACAGTAAGCAACCAACGCCTCACCTTTCCTGCATCGCAGTAAGGAACTGACACCTCACCTCCCCTGTGGTTGTAAGGAACCGCCCGGCGCTAGCGAAGCATCACTTCTCTGACGCCGTGCACCGTCTTTGTTTTAATTGTTTGGCAAGGTACTGTTCTTTAGGGTCCATGTAACTCTGGGCATCTACCACAGCATCGTAATAGCCACAGCTTGAGCTATTTGTCGCAACAAGCTTTATTTTTGTGAATAACCTATTTTTGGTGATATCTTGAGATATTTATGGTGGATATTTGTTGTTTTGGTCTTGTTGTGTTTAGATAAAGATTTCCTATTTTTCTAAACAAGTGTGGTGTCCATTTGTAGTGTTTTTCACTCTATTATCGTATGTTTGCACAAATTCTTTACACACTGCCTCTGAGATAAGCCTGTCTGCTCGTGCCAAGCTACCAAGGGAGTGAGCAGGTGCAAACCATTGGCAACTAGAGACCTCCATTTCTAACACCTACCAAGCCAGATGACTTCTGTGTAAGTTTTCGATTGTTTGCTATTCACAAAGGCATTGTACTAGTAGTATCTTTACAACTCCAGAGAGAGTCTCTGCACATAAAAGGATAGGGCAGGCCTATTTTTTTATCTACGGAGAGTCCGCAGTCGTAAAGCTACTACTAGTCTTACTAGATTTACAAGAACGTTAGTGGGTGGATATTCTCCTATTTTTTATTATTGTTTGTATGCCTTGCAATTGACTCATCCTTCCTGCTGTTTAGGAGTGTGATAAAGGATGCCCAAATATTCTGATTCCTTCAATTGTTGCTAAATACTTATCTGGTTTGGGTAAGTATTTGTTTGTTGTCAGGCTTGATAGTGACGGTTTTCGGTCGGACAGCTGCCTTCATGCCAGGTCTGGCTTGATAGCTCAGCTCTCTGCCAGAGCTTTTGTCACTAATATATGTAGATGTAGTGAAACATGGAGGAGAAGATGTGTCTCAACTCATAGCATTGACTGTTTGGTGTATCATTCTGCCTTCTAGGGTGTGCTTCCATTTTAAATTCACAACTACAATGAATTATTACACGTTTTGCAACATTCATTACTTTTTGAACCTCCACACTATTAGCCTGTTACCACAATACTATAGCTCAACACTACAGCACTACTAGCATGACCTAATGCCTACCTACAGCACACAAAACAACCCTATCAATGTACTGCGTTCATTTAACACTCCAAAAATACCTTCGAGCAGCACACTCGCATCAAGCACACTGACACCACCTCACACTGTTACTATACTATTTGCTCAATGTTTATACTAATACCTTAAAGCACCTATCACCCACCACCATTACATTACCATACCCCAGCAAATACATTACCATATCACAAAACCACACATACAATGCAGCACCACTCTACCTCCACTGCGCTGCATTAATACCTCTTGACACAGAACTACCACTGCACACAACCACACTACCAAAGGCCTGATGGCATTCCCACACCCACTACTACAAATCTTTGTATTAATTCCACACACTCAGACACCACTCCCTGCACAGAACCACAAAAAAGCAACATACAGGAGCACCCTGCCCGCTCAACTATGAAATTACTATCCCCTTCATAAAACAACTTAACTTCACCATAAGTTCACTCATCACCATGACACTATCACACTCAATCACTGGAATGTGATCCCATCACTGTGCTACCATCTACAAGAGCCACAGTACCATTCACCATTAGGACACGTCTAAACTTTCCACTACACTACCACCGACCACCACTGCACTACTACAGTCACCAAGGCACTATCGCCTAAAAGCACCACATTATCAACTATCACTAACAAGCTGTATCCACTACTACTGCTGTGCCACCCTTTACCAAATGATAGCAGTCAATTACCACACCACTGCTTTACCCTCCCTAAGACTACACAATAACCAGGGCAACTAGAATGATGAGGCTAAGGAGGACCAAACTATGAGGCAGGGTTGACTAACTTATGTGATAAGACAAACCACATTTTGTGGCATATTGCAGCATATTCTGTGGCAGTCTTATTTCTAAATTTTCCGCTATTAACCTACAATAAATTAGTCTGAGCAAAGGTGTTTCCTCTTTAATACCATTTTAACAAATGGATAAAGCAATCAGCAACTAAAAGGTGATAAGTTAACCTTTTCGAAGGGATGGCTCCACTCGTAGTACTCTGTGGCTGCAACAGAAAGTTTATGGTATAGTGTCTTGCATTTACTGCAGGTTTCCGTTGCACTACACATTATTGTTTACATGCAAGTATTGTTGAATGTGACAATTAAGAGGGATACGAACCTCCCATTAGAGGCGTAAAGTGGACATCCGTGGCATGATGGTGGTCACTCCCAGGATAATGGAGGCACTGGCCTTATAGTGGAGATTCATACATCCTGTGGACACCTGGGATGATACCCGTGTCAGGCATAAGTCTGGCCCTTGCTTTACAATGGTGCTTCTCAGCATACCGGTTATAATTCTTGACAGAATGTGGCCATCATTGTCATGTTTGTACCCAGCATGAGCATTGTGCTGGTCATGGCACAATGGCCGTAATTCTTGACATATGGTTGACTACATTAGCATGATGGTGACCACTCAACATAAAGGTGATATTTAAATTTTTATACATTGTTGCCATGATGATGCCCATTTTGGGATCAATATTTGCGCTGTAATAATATTGACAATACTCAGTTTATTTATTTTTTTTAATCAAATTTTATTGAAATTAGTAATACATAGCTGAATCCACATATAAGTACAATCATGAAATAATATTCCAATGGATTCGATCAATGGGCACCGGCAGTCTCCCAAACACAATATGTCTTTACAGAGGCATTCCATAATGAGCACACCACCTTCCCCATGTCTTTTCATGTTTTCGAGGGCAACCATAGGCCGCGTAGATGGGTCGTTCTTGGCACACACACCAGTCGACTCCCCTCCATCACATTTCCAGGGAGGGGGCTTCCGGGCACTTCCAGCAACGATCAATGTCTCTTTTGGCCACCACCCCAATAAATCTCCTCTCAGCACGGGATTCACCAGTCCCCTCCAATAGTCCCAGTAAGGCTTCCCGTGGGCACAATTCAGTATTGTAATACGAGACCACAGAGATCGCCCCTGTCACTCACTACCAGAAAGCTGTTAGGCATCGACAGGACCATGCTGTATGAAAGAAATCAGCACTTGGGGCTTGGCAACGTGTACAACCAATTTGCTACCTCCGACCCATCTGCTGCAAACAGCACAGAGTTAAGTAGGTAGCATGAAGATAGTTGACTTGGACCATCTGTGATCTAGAGGAAATAGCTAGTTCAGTGGGGCGAGACAAGCATCTCTCCAGTCCTCGCCGTCTAATTCTCCCACCCCGCCCTCCCACCTACGATATAGATGTGGGAAGAGGTGCGGGGAATTGATTGATTATCAGGGACTGATAAATCGCACAAATCACCCCCCTGCCTGGAGGACCCATCAGTAGCTTTGCTTCAAGGGGGCTGTATTCGGGGATCTGCATGTCTTTTCGGATATGAGTTAAGAGGGCATGACACACCTGTAAGTATCAATAAAAATGCCACGTAATAAGCTGTATTGTTCCCGCAGTCTTTAAAGGACAACAGGCAGGGCCGGACTGGCCGTAGCGGGCACCGGGCGTTTCCCTGGTGGGCCGCCAGGGTGGGGGCCGGATTTAGGCCCCTGTGGGGCCGTCTTTGTTACTGGGGGCTGGCAATATCGCCCCCCTGTAACAAAATCGTCCGAAACCCGCCCTAACCAACAGCTCGGCCGCACCCCCTCCTCACCCCCATGTGGCTGGGGAACAGTTTGCCAGGGCCGATTTCGATTCCCAGTCCGGCCCTGGCAACAGGAGCCCCCCTTTACGAATGTCACCCATGTAGGTAATGCCTATGCTGTCCCATTGACAGAACCCTGCAAGGTCGGCCACCTGGTGTAACCAGGAGCCCCTCCACAGGGTGTCATATCTGTGAGGCAGCACGACTAGCGGTGAGGTGCAAGGCTACCCTTCACCAGAGCACCATCTCCTGAGTGCAAGACGGAATCACTATGGACAACGGGGTGCCATATAGGAGATCCAATAGTCTGTCAAAACCCAGAAGATGTAGTTCAAGCTGGTAGGTAGGGTCATCCCATCCCCCAGTGAACCATCATTTACCTGGACCAGACGGGCGGCGAGATAGTAGGGGTAAAGGTCTTGGGGCACCAAGGCCTCAGTCAAATTGTGATTTCCTGGCCGATGCAAAGGATGTCTACCCGCCCAAATGAAAGAAGTTCATTTCAAAATGATGTAGCGGAACCATGCCCAGGGAATCGGGTGAGGATAGCTTGCAGGACTTAAAGGCAGGCACATCATTTTATATAAGGCAACGCGTCTCAATAGGTTAAATGGGAGACGGCTCCATTTACGTAAATCTCGGTCCAGAGGCAATTGAAGAGAACGAATCTTGAGAAACCAGGCCAAGTCCAGAAAACAAGAAATGTGGATCCCAAGATACATAAAAGAGTTCTGTGTAGTAGGGATGTCGGTGCACCAGGTTTGTCCCATCGTATCGCCAGCAACTGACACCAGGACAGACTTGCTAGCTTCACCCAAAGGCCAGACAACTTGGCGTATAGTTGAAGGATCTCGAGGCACCAAAGTCCCGTTGTCTGAGGGTCACTGAGGAAAAGCAGAACTTCTTCCGCATATAAGGCAATGCGGTCTTCTATACCTCCCCCCAGTGCCAGCCCCGGACCTGCACATCTCATCGTATTAGGCGGGCCAACGGCTCTATGGCAAGAGCGAAAAGCAGCGGGGATAGGGGACAACCCTGACGCGTGCCCCTACGAATCAGGAATGGTGAGGAGACGATCCCGGCAATTCTCGGAATGTTAATAACTTAATCTTAATTTATCACTTCTGCCAAGGACTGGGCATAATATGTGTACAGCCTGTCTGCATCAGTCGACGCACTCACTCACCATCTGTTCATGCACTCAGATACCAATTACTTATCCATGCATTCAACGAAACCAAACATAAATCCAAGTATTTACACTTTCTCACACTCACCTATTCATCCACTCATCGATACACACAAACTTGCCAATCCCTGGAGAAGCAATCATACTTAGCAAATAACTTAATGCATCTCTGTACAGTGTCCAAGGGAATCCCCTCTCTCTTGGTCGCCACCCGCAGCTTGTATGCACTTTCCAGGTGGTTCATTTGTGAGCGCAAACCCTACTGCGGGTTTCCCACTGAAGGCGGGGGATGTCTGTGGCGGCTGCCGATGCTTCGGCAGCACCGTGAGTGGGTGTTGCTGAAGTGATGAATAATCGATTACTACGGATCAGCAGGATCTCTGATTATACAGCACGAGCCCACTCCTCAGCTCTGCAGAGAAATGCTGTGGGCAGGACATCCTCTGGGAAGATGGGGGAGACTGACAGCCGCTGTCAGTCTAACGCAGCACCGCGAACAAGAAGTGGATCTACGTATGCTTGGTTTCAAGGGGCGCTTCAATTTAAAACGTGTAGCCCACAGGCCTAAAATGAATGTATAAATAACAGAGAAACAGCAAAGAAAAACAAAGTAAAGCTGTGATAGGAGAGCAAGAGAGAGAGAGAGAGGCAGAGAAAAAGAGGACAGATAAAACAAGTGAAAGAAAGAAGGGGGGAGAGCAAAAACAAGGAGAGGTAAGGAAAGGAAAGAGAAAAAAGCGGGGTCGAGATGGAGAGTGAGGAACGGACAGAGAGGAAACGAGGGTGAATGTGTGAGAGAGGACAAAAGAGAAAAGCATCGGCACGCATGTGTCTGTGTGTGTTCATGCTGCGTACGTAGCGACTCTCGCCGAAATTCACAGCCTACAGACCTCTGAGGTGTTATGGTCGCCCTTACTCATAGAATGACCTACATCTTTAACTTCCGTTTCAGAGTAAGCACTGCCTTTCACCAACTTTGAGATCTGCCGGTCAGAATAACAAGATGTTTCTTTACACTGCCCCTTAAATTCACATAGTTATGTTGGTAAGAACTTTTAATATGACAGTACTTCAAAATAACATGTAAATAACATTTAAACATTTGACTTCCGCCCAGGGACACGGTATTATGGTTTCACCAGCTGTCAAATGACTATAAACCTAATTCAAATTCTCAGGGCACTTAGTTCTAGGAGTTTTGGGGCCAGGTTAGAAATGGAACGCGAGGGCCCTTTAATCAGCATACAGCGTGAAATCACAGGAAGTCACACCACTGGACGTGCCATCAAATGTCTACTGCTGAGCGACTTTGCAAGAAGCAATTTTCTTGGTGTGCATTTCAATAAAACAGTAAAACCTTTAGTTATATCTCTACTAAAATACACACATATTTTTAAATGCTAATAAACTGGAAATACATTGTATTAGCCACAGTTTTTGGAAAGGTTTGACCTATGCCTCTTCAAAACTTGTACATTTAATCAAAAGCTAACAATGTATTTATTTATTAGTGAATTCGATATGTATGTGGTATTTATATAGCAGAAACCTAGCTGAAAGGCTGCGAAGCGCTGTACAGGGTCAAAGCCAAAGAAACAGCCAACATATGATAGGAGGAATAGATGGTTTGGTGACTGTGATTGCATCATCAGTTAATTATTTTTTTAAAGTTGAGTATTCGCTGTTTCCTAAATTGGAGCCGATTGCGGGCTGTCCGGATGAATATGGGTATAACATTACAGATGCTGGGTGCATAGATGGGAAAGTCCTTTTTCTTGTTTTTTCCCCTCTTTGTTTAGCAGATCTTCTGTCTGAAGGTGTCCTTCCTGTGGGTGTGTGAAGAGCCACTGGAGATGGCAAGCTTGTCATGCAAAAGGGCAGGGGTGTCAATCATTTAGTGCAAACCTAGTCAATAGGCAGTGGTGCACTGTACAGGGGCACTGACAAGCACAAAGTCCAGGAGTGATAGGAAAGGCAGCTGGTTTGTTGAATGTTAATGCACTGTGATGGCTTTGCAGATGATGCAGCTGGGATTAAAGGTTGTTTGGGCTGGCAAGTGGAAACTGTGGAGTTCCAGCGTGGTGGAATGATGTGGTTATATTTCGTGATGCCCTAGTGAGGTGTACTGCAGCAGGTGGAAAGCCCTTAATGGGGGGCTAGAGTGGATTAAAATTCTGAGATGGTTTCCCAGATACCTATACCTAGTGGCAGATTAGCAGGGTCGGACTGGGAACCAAAACCGGCCCTAGCAAAGTGCCCAGCCAGCCCCCGGTGGGGTTGCGGGTGTGGCCGAGCTGTTTGCCAGGGCCGGTTTCGGACGATTTTGTGACAGGGGCTGATATTGCAGCTATGCTGCAAAAACGGCCCTGTAATAAAAATAGCCCCCAGGGGCCCAAAACCAGCAGCGGCCCACTGGGGAAATGCCCGGTGCCTGCTACGGCCCGTCCAGCCCTGAAGATAAGGCATGTGCAAGAAAGATATGAAAGCAAATAAAGCAGTTGAAACAGCTTGACTTCTATTTAAGGTATTAAGTTACTGTAAAACACTAGAAACTACCAGGATACAATCATATGTAGGCTAAAAGAGTTTGATGTCATGTGCTGTGAGCCATGGCTACAACGTTCCTACCAAAGTCCTCTGAATCCTTTAGATGTTCTGATACCAATAATTTAATACACACTTGCATGGCACCAGAGTGCATTTCGTTTTGTAAATTGAATTATTCAAATTCAGTTAATGCATTTAAGATTCATCTCCTTTCAATTGATTTAAGTAACTGCCCATGTGATGACAAGATGCCACAGAGTACCATGCATGTTGTACTTTTTTGTAAATTCTATAGCCCATGGAGAAAACGTTACATCTTACCAATTCTAAGGACTCTACAATTTACACAATGTCGCTCTGCATATATTTATTTGCAAATACTGCTTACTGTGGAGCTCTGCTGTGGAATGTCAAGTTTTTTAGGCAGTTATTTATGCCAGAAAGAACATAATTAGATAATCTGATTAACATCTATAAATGATTAACTAAGATTCGTTGTTTTATCAATATAGACTTATAATCATTGTTTACAAATATATTATAAATTAGGATTCTTAGCAAATTGATTTTTCTTTATTATGAAATAGAATAGGATTACTTGATAACGTTTAATTAGTAGGAATGTACACTCATTGTATAAAAAAACAATATAAATCATGATTTTAGTAATAAAGAATAGAGGATTATGCAAAAAAGGCAGGAAGTCATGTAGAGTGGCCCCCTATCTGAGGTTTTTGTATTTTGCCTCCACCCCTTTTTCTCTGTGTCTAATTGATTATTTAAAAGTATTTTATGAATGTTATAATTATACGCTATCAGTGTTTAGTGATTATATGAAATGGTTTGACATGTATTATTTAATTATGTGTGATTTAAATTGTATTTTTTGTATCTAGTACAAACCTTTATGGTCTAATTTATTTAGATTTAATAAAGTTAATAAAGAAAAAAAGATTTCTCTATATTTTGAACAACAACTGGAAAGCACATGCCCAAATACAGTTAAATAATGCTGTGAGCCTGGTTAACCGATTTCCTTGGGCCTCACAGTGCTGGAATATTACTGCAAAGCCCAGGTGAGGAAGGCCAGGCCTCTAAGTTTGTATCTGGCCAGAAAAGTTTACCATCATGGACAGTATTTTCATGTCCAAACCAGAACAGAAGAGCAAAACATCTTAACAGTTGTCCTGGTCCAGGACAGCTGGTTCCCTCCTTTGGGCCTCTCAGTACTGGACTATGGCTGGTAGGGCTAGGGGAGGATGGACTTTCCTGGGCTTTGCAGCTCTGGATCATGGCTGTGCGGTGCCCAATGTAAGAAAATGATGTTGGACAGTAATACACAGCCATATAGTCTGGGTGCATTGGGTCCCTAACATACATGATCCCTGGTGCCACTGCACCTGCTGCACTATTGATAGCTACATCCCTGAGAGAAGTACCTCACAGCCATACTCCTGCATTGCTAAGTTCATGAGCTAGTACCTACTTTCCTGAGTGTCCAGCCACAGCCGGCTGCACAGGCCCAGGGGAGTTGGAGCCTGTTCCAAGAGTCACAGCTCTTGAACATGGCTATGAGGCCATTGTAGAAGAGGCAAGTGGCACAGCAATGGTGCCATGGGCCCTGGTGCAAAGTACAAGCATCCCCTCACCCTTGTCCACTAGCTGCAGAGTAAAATAAAGCCATCATTTGGTAACTTTGGGCACTTAATACCCCTGGAACCGGTGCCTCTACAACTGCTGAACTACTGATGGCTATGCCCCTGACAAGGACTCATGCACAGACCCATAGTGCAGAGCTGTGATACAGTTTCTGTTGGACATAGGAGAGATGCTCACACAAGCCCCCACTCTCCCGGTCTCTCAGACAGTGTGTAACACCAAGAGGATTAGGGGAGAGAGCTGACTAACCAATGGAACTCACAGCGCATAAGCATAGCTGAGTGATCCAGGGGAGAGGGGCTCCCCAAGGCCTTGCAATGCTACACTATGGCTACAAGTTGTAGAGACCTCCAGTTCCCTAGGCCTCACAACCATTGTCTAGTGCTGCGAGGCCCAGACTAGGGTAGACCTCTACCATGAGCATCACAACAATGGTGTAGCGCTGCTAGTCCAGGAAAGGGTGTTTACTGCCATGGACCACCTCAACATAATCCACAGATGTGAGGCTCATGAAAGTGTTGCCCCATTCCCTGGGCCTGACATCCATGGTCTGGTGCTGCAAGGCACAGGGGAGGAGAGTCCCCTTCCCTGGGCCTCGCAGCCATAGTCTCCAGTCATCGCTGCAAGTGCCAAGTACAGCGGTCAATTTTCCATAACTCTTCATACTATATTTGAGTTCTAATCCCTTTACCACTTCCTGGAGTAAGCCTTGACTGCTCACTTTTGTAAAGGATGAGCGACAAGTTTAGAGAATGAGCTTTGAAACACAACCAGTGGCAAATATCAGAATCTACCATGCATACAGTCCAGTAATTACTCACTGCCACAGGGCCTGGTCCAACCGATAGATTTGAACCACAGAACTAGAATATTTGACATCCAGTGTAAATTTTATGATGGAAATAAACACTATGTTCTAAAGCTGGGCAGGGCCCATAACAGAATGCCAATTCCCAAGGAGAGGAAGCCTCATCACCTACTACCAGAGTCACTGATACCCCAGTTGTCGTCTAGTGGACTAGTTGGAAATATGGAACCAGGAGATGCAGTTTTTAATCCTGGCCTCCTATTTGGTCAAACTGTGTGCTCATGAGTAACTACTTTTCTGAATGTATTGCCAGGGCTACTGGAATTATGCAATTCTGCAGCCACAGAGTTTTTTGAATGCTTACAGATTTGCTACATTTGCCACATAATCCATTATCTGCTGCATAATCTGCAGATTTTAACAAAACAAATTGTTTCTAGCTCAAACGGTTCAAACGTTACTAAAAACATGACACGTTGCTGCACAGTTAAAGACCCTTTGCAAAACTTGACCGGTCACCCTTCTGTTGCTTATTGCTACATTTGGGTGTTAAACTGGTAGTAATGATGTGCAACCAATGCCTAGGCAGTGTTACCAAGTGTAAAAATGAAAACGAAGTGAAGTAACACTATCATAAAATGTGCCACATTATGCCACATAATTTGGGTTTTCTTGCCACATAATTTACTCAACCCTGTTGTATAATTTGGTCCTCTCTGGCTGCATAATTTCAGTGCCCCTGCTTATTGCTCTGCTTCTCCCTTTTTGTCAAGATTGTAAGTATTTTGATTTAATGTAAAAAACTGCTAGTCAGTGTGATACAAAAAAAATGTACTGAACATTACCTGGGAGGAGAGAAGTGCCACCTAAATGCAGTACAATGGTGAATAAAAAGCCTTTGCACCAAGCAGCAGTGTACTGCAGTCCTGGGTCTACTAATTTAACAAACGTTTTGATCCCGGGCAAAAAATGCTTCCTGTGCCTCGACCACTGATCTGACAAAATGGCAGACGACATGGCACTTTGAAACAAGCTGTGAGAAGTAGACACCAAAGATGTACTCCCCGGCTCAGACTCAGCTCAAGGTCCTGTTATAACCTCGAGCCCATAATGATCCTAGCTTGCAAGTGGCTTCTGCCTTCCACCCTACCTCTAAACAGTATGTTTTGTTACAGCTAGAGATGCCGACTTTGCAACTGGGAACCAGGTTCAAGTTTCGCGTCACCTCAACATCCTGTGAATCTGGGCAACTCACTTAGTCTCCCAGTGCCTAAAAAAGAAAGAATGTGTCCTTGTGTAATGTAACTGGTGTCCATGTAAAGTGCTCCAATACATTCGGATCAAGTATGTGCTATATACATTTGCTAAAAATGGGTTTCATTCACTCATTCAAGGCTGTTTGCATCTAGGATTGGCACCTGGCTGGTTTCCTACCAGCACTACTGGTACTTTAATGTCCTTACTAGTACACAAATAAGTAAAATCACTCAAAGCTGGTATTGTCATCACCTATCTATACATATTTTAAACAACAAAAATAAACAGAAACCATGTTTTAATGTGTTCTAGGGCTATGTTAATAATCCCTGACTAATCATTAAGTAAACAAATGCAGGAAAGTCATGTTACAAATTAATACATACAAATTTCTTTAAAGTCCTATTTAGTATCTTGTCTTGGCCTTTCCGGACTCTTAAAACAGCAACAAATGACCTGTATTTTTCCCTGGGAAAGGTGGAAACCCTATTTGCTTCTCAGTAGTTGAAGGGGATCCTGAAACTGCATGGTGCAGAACTCCTCCTGTGCTGCAAAGCCCTCTCCCTGATCCTGTCAAACATCTCTTTCACAGCTATCAAGGGCTTCAAGAGTGAGAGTTGCTTGTCCTTTGATGGGATTAATGCAGGATAATGCGCATCATGTTGCAGGCCAAACCTGCCGAATGTGGCCAGGCCTCGCTGGTAAGGTGCGGGACTGCGAAGCACAGGGGAGAAGGGTCACCTCCATGGTCCTTACAGCTGTTGTCTAGTGCTGTGAGGCCCAGGGGAAGTGGGCATATTCTCCTATTCTGGCAGAGCTACACATGCTTGCGAGGCCCAGGAGAGAGGTGTCCCTCTCCTGGGCCTCGCAGTGGTGCAGCATAGGGGTGAAATCCAGGTTAGGGGAGCTGGGAGAGGGGACACTGGCACGAGACTCCATGTTTGTGGGCTCAGAACAGGGCCCTGGGCAGCTGCCAATGTTGCCCATGCTGCCCATGCCTAGCGCCGGCCTTGCAAATTGTAAACCAAAACAACATGTTATAAAAGTAATACGATACACCATATCAGTGGTTTTAAGGATGGGCACAAAGGGGGGCATGGATTAAATGCCTTTCACAATATGCACTATATTTGTATAATATGGTGCCTGAATTAACACACTTCAAGGCTATCTAGTTACTATGAGGCTCCCAGTGACTGACAAATACTGGGATAGGATGTGTACTCTCTCTGGGCATGACTACCAAACAATTTTACTCCCTCCAGAGTCTGCACGGACCCTGTTTCCACACATGTAAGAGAGCTCTAAGTGTGAAGAGACTCTGTAGAAAGTAGAGTTGGACCGTACACATTGCCCCTCAGGCCATCTGACCTACTCATCAACTTGTTGCCACTGTACACTGCTGGTCAAGATATAGGCTTGAGTATAATTTTGATATTTTGATATTATAATTTACACATGTTTATGTAGCAGAGTGACACTACATTATGGTCCTGAAGAATGCCTGGAACATCTAAGTCACTATACTTTTTACCTCTATCCATTAGGACATAGGAATAACGTTGTTTTGTCCTTATTAGGATAGTTTTAAACCACTTTCTCTGTTGCACTCTGCCCCTCACTTTTTCCCTAGAGGGATTGCACAAAGAGAAGTGCTTTATGAAAACACTCCTGCTCCTTTCCAGCGGGAACGTTGTAGCCCACACTGGGTACCTGCGGTCCAGTGTGTGGAGGGACCCAATGATGAAGTATGTCACCCTTGGTTGAGTGAGGGTTCTCGTCCAAACAGTTAGAGTGCCCCCACCTTGTGTTCCCATTTTGTTGTTTTCCCGACGCTACCCTATACTCTGTGTGAGCATAAAAAAAATACTAAGGAATACAACCAGCTCACTGATATTAAAAAACACATTCATATGAAAGTGTGTGTGTGTAGCTATTTGATAGATAGAACAACTCATTAGTTTTTATTGCCTAATTAGAAATGAGGACAGACAATTTGTTGTCCCAGTTGACTTTCTGGGTTACAGTGAACCACAGCTGTGCATCTTGTACCCCGTTTCCCAGTGATGGAAGTAGATTTAGTGTCAGAGGAAGTAATGATTCCTCTTGGGGCACCAGCACAGACCCTTTCTCAACTTAAAATTATTCACAGACACAAAACTGTAAAATATGGAAAATATTACAAATCATGAAGATACATGAAGAAACCTTTTAAGCAAACTGTGAATTAAGCATTACCTTGGGACTCCACCTGGTGGCCTGCTGAACTTAGACCCACAGCTAGGAACAAAGGCCTTATCCTGGACACCAACTTCACAATGAGGTCCCAGGTCAACATGATCACCTCCTCATGATTCCACATCCACCACATGTTATGTAAAATCTTCAAGTAGCTCCCACTAGACACTAGATGTACCATCACGCAGACCCTACTCACAAGAACTTTTGAATACAGCAATGCACTATACGCTGACATACCAACCCATCTTCTTCTCAAACTTCAAACATTTCAAAACGCCGCAACCGGACTTGTCCTAGACCTCCTGTGCCAAACCCACACCACACAATTTCCCAGAGAGCTCTACTGGCTCCTCATCCGGAAGCACTGCCAATTCAAACTTCTCACATGCATTCAAGTCACTACACAACACGGGACCCACAAAACTCAATCACCACCTTCACTTCCACCAACCCACCAGACAACTTTGCTCAGCATCACTCTGACTCACACACACACAGCCCGCATCCACAGAAGCAGACCGTGAAAGCCGAACATTCTTCTGCCAAGATGACAATTTCCTTGAACGACCTCCCCTAACACACCAGGGCATCCTCCTCACTTTTTGAATTCCACAAAAAGCTGAAGACCTGTCTCATCAAATGGTCTTCTTGAGGGCTCATCGAGATTGCCTGTACTCAGTCCCAGCCTCACCACATGCCTACACTCACCTACTCAGTGCCTGGATACGGTGAACAGCCTTTACAACGTGGCTGTTTCACCGCAAGTCATTACATCGCATGCGTTACAACGCATGCGATGTAACAACGCTAACCATTACCACGCATACCATTACATCGCATGGGCTTTTACAACTCATGCGGTGTAATGGCTATCCACATCATTGTGAGGAAACTGATACTCTTCCGTTTCCTCACAACGACGTGCACCGCCCCTCAGAAGACGCTGTAACCAGGAGAGAGGAACCACGAGGCGAGAGAGGTAAGGGGGATTGGGGGTAGGGGGAGGGTCGTGCTGGGGGTAGTGTTTCAGTGTAGGGACCGGACTGGGGGGCAGGGGGGTCGTGCTGGGGGTAGTGTTTCAGAGCTTAGGGTAGGGTTGTGTTGTTTGTTTAGTGTAGGGTAATGTTTTAGGGTTTAGGGTAGGGTCGCGGGTTGTGCAGGGTAGTTTTTCAGTGTAGGGATCGGACTGGAGGGCGGGGGAGGATCGTGCTAGGGATAGTGTTTTAGGGTTTAGGGTAGTGTTGTGGTGTTTGTGTAATGTATGGTAGTATTTTATGGTTTAGGGAAGTGTCAGGGGGTCATGCAGGGTAGTGTTTCAGTGTAGGGACCAGACTGGTGGCGGGGAGGGACGTGCTGGTGTTAGTGTTTTAGGGTTTAGGGTAGTGTTGTGGTGTTTGTGTAGTGTATGGTAGTGTTTTAGGGTTTAGGGTGGTGTCAGGGATTGTGCAGTGTAGTGTTTCAGTGTAGGGACCGGACTGGGGGTCGGGGGTGGGACGTGCTGGGGGTAGTGTTTTAGGGTTTAGTGAAGTGTTGTGGTGTTTTTGTAGTGTAGGGTAGTGTTTTAGGGTTTAGGGTAGTGTCGGGGGTCGTGCAGGGTAGGGTTTGAGTGTAGAGACCGGATTGGGGCTAGGGGGAGGGATGTGCTGGGGGTAGTGTTTTAGGGTTTAGGGCAGTGTTGTGGGTGTCGTGTAGGGTAGTGTTTTAGGATTTAGGGTAGTGTCGGGGGTCGTGCAGGGTAGGGTTTGAGTGTAGAGACTGGATTGGGGCTAGGGGGAGAGATGTGCTGGGGGTAGTGTTTTAGGGTTCAGGGCAGTGTTGTGGGTGTTGTGTAGGGTAGTGTTTTAGGATTTAGGGTAGTGTCGGGGGTCGTGCAGGGTAGTGTTTCAGTGTAGGTACCGGACAGGAGGGGTGGGGAGGGTTGTGCTGGGGGTAGTATTTTAGGGTTTAGGGTAGTGTTGTGGTGTTTGTGGAGTATAGGGTAGTGTTTTAGGGGTTATGGTAATGTCAGGGGTTGTGCAGGGTAGTGTTTGAGTGTAGGGACCGGACTGGGGGTCGGGGGAGGGACGTGCTGGGGTAGTGTTTTACGGTTTAGGGTAGTGTTGTGGTGTTTGTGTAGTATAGGGTAGTGTTTTAGGGTTTATGGTAGTGTCAGGGGTTGTGCAGGGTAGTGTTTGAGTGTAGGGAGCGGACTGGGGGTAGGGGGACGGACGTGCTGGGGGTAGTGTTTTAGGGTTTACGGTAGTGTTCTGGTGTTTGTGTAGGGTAGTGTTTTAGGGTTTAGGGTAGTGTCGTGGGGTCGTGAAGGGGAGTGTTAGGACTGGGGGTCGGGGAAGAGTCGTGCAGGGATACTAAATTAGGGTTTAGGGTAGGGCAGTGTAGTGTCACTTACCTTTCATACTTTTACCATGAGTATACCTTTACCACGCATGCCTTTGCATTGTATGGCATGCGTGATAAAGGACTATGCGTGGTAAAAGTATGCGATGTAATGGCATGTCGTTGTAATGACAATGCGTAGTAATACCCACGTTGTAATGGCACGCTTTGTATTACTATGCATTGTCATGAGTCATATTCCTTGGATACCCTCATGGGTGACAATCACTACTCTACAAATCCACCTTAGATTACATTATATTCCATATTGTCTGCGCAAGGGGAAGTGGTCTTTCGAGAGTCTCAATGATTCCAATTATCTTCACACCACTCTTCTCCAGTCTTTCATGCATTCTTTGTCGCCTCATATCTTTCTGAAACACTTCATTTGCATATCTCGCATCTCTTTCTCATGCAGTATACTTCTTTTCACTCTGACCTGCATGTACTTCCTTGCATCTCCTTCACTTCACCCCCATACACAACACACCCACTCACCTGCAAGCACTGCATTTTCTATACCATTTTCCCTGTCAGTATGTTGACAGCTGTGTATCTCCTTCGCAAGCTTTCACATAGAATCACAATTACTATTGGCACAACTGGCCATTGCACTCTGAGCTCTGCAGAGCGGCCAAGGATTGGATGAGTCTGCATTCTGAACTCCATTATCAACCAGTGATGGGCACCGTGAGAAATTCATACTGCTTTCGACTTGAAAGCTCTCAAGTGTGGCCCGTAGTAAATACCCATCCACAACCTAGCACAGAGACATACAAGTGACACATTTATCAACATGCTCTATATTGGAATAATATGGTGTCTGAATAAACACACTTCAAGGCTGACTATCTAGTTACTATGAGGCTCCCAGTGACTGACAAATACTAGGATAGGATGTGAGCTCACTCTGGGTATGACTACCAAAGAATCCAACCAGCTCACTGATACTCAAGGCACATTGAGACAAAAGTTTGTGTGTAGCTATTTGATAGACAGAACTACTCACTATTTGTATTGCCTAATTAGAAATGAGGACAGAAAATTGTTGTGCTAGTAAACTTTTGGGTTACAGTGAACCACAGTTATGCATCTCATGTCCTGTTTCCCAGTGATGGAGGTAGACGCCAGAGGAGGTAATGGTTTCCTCTTGGGGCACCGGCACAGACCATTTCTCAACCTAAAATTATTCACACACACAAAACCCTAAAATGTGGAAAAGATTACACGGTCCGCTGTGCAATATGGATTTCATCATATTGGCAGCCCCCAAACCAATCTGCTAAGCTTTTATCATTGTCAGAACTACCATGATCATGCAGCATGGAAGACTAAATTATGCAGCAAGGTTATCAAAATTATGCAGCAAACATTTAACGTATGCAGCCCATTCTCTGGCAGTATTTTATTTCTATACAGTTTAGCTAGAAACAATTTTTGTGAGATCTTCAAATTATGCAACTTATGTGGAAAATTATGTTACGTTAAAACGCACAAGCAGTGGGCAGGCCAGAAAACCTGGAAGCTGAGCCAGAGGCGAGTTTGAGCCAATAGTTTTTTTTTCGACTCCAAGAACCCAAGTATGTACACCTGGACTCCATTCTCATGATACAAATAGAACAATTGATGGACAGAATGCAGAACAAAGTCCTCCCTGGACTGGAACCAAGCATGGACTGGACTGGAACCAAGCATCCTTGGACCGGTTTTGGGCTTTTGCTTCCTCACCCTAAGTGCGCCGGGTATGGCCAGACGTGGGTCCCAGGCTCACTGTGCCACTAGAATCAAGCTATCCTGGCTGATGAGGGGTGAAACCCCCGAAACGGGTCCTAGGATGCTTCTTTCCGGTCCAGGGAGGACCTGGCTTGGCAGTTCGGGCTGGACTGTTCCCATGAGACACAGGGTCAAGACTGATTTGCATATTGCCAGGTCTAAACTGGGGTGGCATGGTGAGCAAAAGCATGATGGATTTAACCCAGATCTCTTGACTGTGGGTGAATGTTTTGATTTGTTCTGCATTCCGTCTATCAATTGTATGTCTTTTGCTTCCTCGCCCTCCATTCTCATGATGTCACACAGCAGCACTTTAAGCAAAATAAACACCTCTTGCACATAACTAGTTTTACCTACACTTTGACTTCAGCAACTTACTAGCATCCGCCTTGCATCTCTTCTTTGAATTCCAACAACATTCGGACATGTGCCCCTCACTTTGCAATATTGTGCCATCTCACTTTATGTCATTTCGGACACTGTTTCCAGTTCTGGGCCTTTGTGTGACATCCTACCGCACTATGGCTCCTGTGTTCAGCTTCCATTTAAATAATTTGAAACTAATGTCTGAAAGCAATGATTTATAGATGGATAACCAGGATTGGAAATGATGATCCTAATAACATGGAGGGTGAGATGCATACCCTAAACAGCACTAGCAACCACTCTCTGATCAGTCCCCTTTCTTTCAACTCATGCATTCCCAGGATCCTCTAATTTGACAGCTTTCTCTACACCAGAGAACTTCACACCACACCTTGTTTGTCACATGCTGTCTGTAAAACGCAGAGCTATCAAGCGGTCCCATGTCATGTGTGACACAATCAGCCAGAACTGTCTTTTTAGCTAGGAGCATTTTGCATGTTGAGATTCTTATATTACCGCAAATAGATTACAGACATCAGAATGCAAAATAATGTTGCCCAAAAGCGAGGGCTGGCTGGCTGGTTCACTAACAACAGTATTTACAAATAGCCAGATATCTCTGGAATCTATCTGAAGGAAATGAATTAGCATGCACACTTTATACACTTATTTACAGAGACCATACAGGCAATAAAATAATGTTAGCTATTGAAGCATTGTTTTAGAACATAGAATGTAATTGCAATGCTTTTAAATATGCAAAAGCGCAGTTCTCGACAGTAAAGAGTGGCCACACAGTGCAAGTGAAGAGAAAAACCCTAAGGAGCCTGAACAAAGTGACCAAATTAAACATTTCAGAAGACACAGTGGCCAGATTATTTCTTTTGAAGAATTGTACAATAGAATGTGCAGTTTTTCAAAATGGAATAACAGTTCAATACTCCACAGCCATCATGTAGTTCCTAAAGAAGTCCTTACGCCATATATTGTTGATGACGATTTGACCGTAGAAGGTTTGTGAGGTCATCATCCAGATGGAAACATATCTGTAGTTCGGATTCATTAGCAGATCTCCAGTAGTGAAGCTGCTTGCATGAGGGGAAGTGAGATGACCGGCTGAGGAGGGATGAAGTCTGCAGGCGAATGGTTTGGAGAAACTGAAAATGAATTTGGAATGGCAGCAATAGTGTCCACTGTAGAGAGCCACCCGGGCTCTCTTATACTATGTTGCGCTAATACACGCATCCCCACACCCCTTGGGGCGGGCTCGTCCCGAGGGGATAAATAAAGGTGGGCCAGACCGCACGTGATCTTTCGAGCGGCCCAGTAACTCACACTTGTGTCCTGTGTCCTTTAATTGGGTTTGCCTGATTAACTGAGGCCGAGCCCTGCTGCTCTACATCCACTTGGGTATGATGGTCACCAGAGCAATAGTCCAGTATGTTTCTGAACCACCACAGAAACTGCTTTCTGCTATGGGTGGTCTTACGATGAATGAGAAAGGAAGGGCTGGCGTGTCGGTAACATACGTTAGAGGCAGTGCCCTCCAAGGAGAAAGGCAGTGCAAGCTATAAATGGCAAAGTCAGCTCTGACAATTTTTTGTAGATCTGGCGTTGCATCAAAAACCATGGGTGGTAGTGTTGGAATGTTCAAGTACCACTTAAGGAGCTCCCCTTTGACGTTATGTAGTGCAAAGCAGACCCCAACAGTGTTTGCACTACAAAAGGGGCAACTTTGTGCAGGAAAGTAAATCCACTATTAAGAATTAGTGCTGCTTTTTGTCACTTTGTGGTATTGCAAAGTCTTGATAAATCTGCCCCCTTGTTTTATGGCCCTAGCTGGGCCCTTTCAATCAGGTTAGGTTACATGAATTGTCATGCATTTTACTTCTGAAATGCAAACAATGCATTTGAAAAATTAGCCACTTGATATTCCGCTTAAGCAAATGAAGTGCTTGCATTTCAATTGTAAAATGCAAGCAAATACCCAGATCAAACCAGGCGCCAAGTAAGGGAGCCTGTGGAACAAAAGAGGAAGCCAGGGTGGTCAGAGCACCCATGTTAGCTTCACCACTGATGTATCCCTTCAGAGACATAAGAAAGCACATGGATTTAAATAGATGTTCCTTGGCTATCCACCTTGCTTACCATTGGCAGTGATCGAAGGAAATAAAACAATTGCACTCAATTGTTTTGTAATGTCTGTATGAATATATTGATTAAATCAAGGAATTTATTTAGTGTGGATTACATACTTTTTGCACATGAAGTTGCCTTTGCTATTTAGATTTGGAAATGTTGGGATGCTCCTGTCTATTGACTTGGTTAATCTGGTAATTGACATGGTTCACCGACAAAATATCTCATCTGGAAATATCGCTATACCAAAATATCGTGACATAAATATCGTTGTCAAAAATATCGTCATCCTATATATATATATATATAATGTAAATGACAAAAATATTGAATTAAAAATATCGTTGTCATTAATATCGTTGTACAAAATATTGTTTTTTCTTTCAAAATCTTTTTGTTGAGTTTATGTCAATACAAAAAAAAACAAAATGGCGGTCACAACAAGTACATCATTCAGGCTAAGTGTTACAGATGGCTACCAGGTATACACAGCTTGTTAACAAGGACTCAGTCCCATAGGAAATCGTGCTTCTACGTCCCACCTCCTGCCTTTAGTATCATGTAAAGTTTCATTTGTCAAAAGCCGTGGCGTGGAACCTATGCTCGGGTGTACTAGTGCGTCCAACCCAAACAGTAAACCCTCAGCTGGATGTGCACAGAAGAGAAAAAACTAGAACCAAAAAAAGGGAAAAACCGAAAAAAGAAAGAAAAAGAAAAACTAAGTGTGAACCTAACGAGTGTATCATGGTGAGTATGCTTTAATGCGGGCTCCGAGGTGGGGGGAACCAACAGACAGGGACCAGGGCCTGGTCTTTCTCACTAAACAGACGCCTGAGGCGCTCCCCCCTTCAGTTAGATATGGAAAAGGTGGCGTGCACGCAGTCTGGGGCTACATGCAAATAAGGGCAGACCCTCTGACAAATATTCCACTAGTGGAGACCAGATGTATTCAAACCCCTTTCTTGTGCCCTTGTGTGATGTCCGTCAAGCGCTCCAGCGCTAATGCTCGCCACAGCCTCGAATGCCACTGCGTAATGGACGGGGCCATCTTAGCGGCGCCGAGACATAGCCACAAGATGGAGCGGTCACCATGCGTTTGCCGCTTCAGTATCGGGTCTCAGATCCCCAGGAGGGTGTGTTCTATGGTTTCCGGGATAGGATACCCTAATATCAGTTTTATCTGTGAGAGAGTTTCCTTCCAGAATGGCTGGATGGAGGGGCAGTCCCACCAGATTTGCTGGAAGTCTCCCAACTGTCCGCATCCCCTCCAGCATCTGTCCTTCATGTTAGGGAATATTTTATGTAGTTTCTGGGGATGCAAATACCAGTCATACAATATCATATAGTGTGCTTCTCGTAGGTGCATAGAGCGGTTATGTTTGATGATGTCCTTTTACAAGCGGACCCATTGCCTTTCCTCCACTGGTCTAGCAAGAGCAGAGTCCCAGAAAGCCCTGTGCCTTGGAGTCGACTGTGAACTCATCGCCCTAATAAGGCAGTATAGAAAGGAGATGGTCCCCTTAGAGGAGGCCCCTGATTGTGCCAATTTCTCTATTGGGAGTGGGTCCCTGGTAGCGGCCAGCCACACCAGGTGTTGCTGCACCCAGTGTTTGAGCTGTGCGTAGTGGAAGCTCTCTGTGGGCTGTAAAGTGAAAGCTTTGGCGCACTCCGCAAACATCATGAGTTCCCCCTTTTCATATAGATGAGAAATCATGAGACATCCCCCCAATCTCCACTGCGAAAAAGGCCCATCCTGCAATGCTGGGGGGAAGTCTGGGTTGAAGTGAATGGGGGTGTAGGTTGAGGGGAAAGTTTTCAAAGATAGTGTTTTTGTGAGTAGGTCCCATACCCGCAAAGTAGCAGCCGTGGGGGTGCTAATGTAAGTGTTTGGGGGCCTGTGTTGCTTCTTTAACCATATGAGATCCCAAATGGTCCTGCCTATAATTTGATGATCCATATGAGCCAGTGTTTTTCGGACTCTCTAAGGGACCATTCCGTCATTACCCGTAACTGAGCAGCCCGGTAATAGCCCCTGAAATCTGGAAGGGCTAAACCACTCTCTGTTCGCGATCTAGTTAAAACCCGTTTGGAAAGTCGGGCTCTTCGCCCCTGCCATATGAATTTAGTGATCATCTTTTTTAATTCAATGAAATGTTCCCTGTCCACTGAAATCGGGAGGCTCTGGAAGAGATAGATAAGTCGCGGTAGGACATTCATCTTAACTGCGTTTATTCTCCCTATCCAGGAGGTATATGCAGCCTTCCACCGAGTCAGATCTGCTTTGATCTGTCGTAGCAAAGGCAGGTAATTGGCCTTATAGAGACTGGCAATTTTCAGAGTGAGCTTGACCCCTAGGTATGTGATGTCTTTGCCCATACAACAGAAGGGGGAGGACTCCTTTATTCGGTCCATCACCTCACCCGGCAGGGTTAGGTTGAGCTAGAATGACTTTGAGCGATTCACCTTGAAGCCTGATACTAGTTCGAAGCTATCAAGCTCTTCTTGGATAGCTGGAAGTGAGTTCAGCGGGTCAGTGATACGGAGTAGAACGTCGTCGGCAAAGAGGGAGATCTTGTGGACATCGGTGCCAAAGGTGTCCCCTTTTATGTCTGGGTTTGCCCTGATCCTCTCCACCAGGGGTTCAATGCTAAGAGCAAATAACATGGGAGACAGAGGGAAGCCCTGCCTTGTCCCCTGCAATAGTGTAAAAGCATCGGATGCTGCCCCGTTTACTAGAACTCCTGATCTGGGAAAGTGGTAATTGTCCCGCACCATACCAATAAATGTTTCCCTCAAGCCGAATCGCCTCAAGGTTTGCAGGAGGAAGGTCCAGTTGACCCGATCGAAGGACTTCTCCGCGTCCAATGAGAGGAGGGCCGTGGGAATGCACTTCTTCTGCACCTTCCCGATTATATGAGCTATTCTTCTGAAGTTATCGTGGGTTTGTCTTCCCTTTATGAACCCCAACTGACCGGGGTCAATCAGTGCAGGGAGGAGATTTTCTAGGCGAGTGGCCAGTATTTTAGAGTACAATTTTGCGTCCAGATTCAAAAGTGCAATGGGCCTGTATGAGGCGCACGCTCTGGGCTCCTTCCCTGGTTTGGGAATTGCGGAGACTAACGCCTCCCCCATGGTATCTGTCACCCTCTGGGCACTTGCTATGTCATTAAAAAGGGACACCAAGTGGGGAGGTAGCTCGGGAGTAAACGTACAATAAAATTGGGCAGTGAGCCCATCAGGACCGGGGTCTTCTGCAGTTTCAAAGTGTCTATCACTTTTTGGACATCCTCCCCAGTGAAGGGCCGACTAAGTTCCTTGTTAATGTGGGCAGGAACCTGAGGTAGGTTAAGGGTCGCCAAATAGCTTTCCTCACCTGGGGCCTCCACTGGGTCAGTGGTGTAGAGGTTGCGATAAAACTTCCCGAAAGCGTTTGCTTTGCTCTCCTCGTCAGCATGGGTGACGCCCGCTTCATCCACTATCTGCTTGATATATTCTTTTTCTTGCTTTGCCCTTAGTTGCCACGCCAATAGGGTGCCTATCTTGCTGCTACTTTCATTTCCTCTGGCCTGCAGCCTTAGAATGGATTTCTCTACTCTATTGGTGTATATGGCCTTTAGTTTACCCTTGAGGGAGGTGACTGTGCGGTGAGTTTGGATCGAAGGCGACTCTTGGTGTTTTTTTCCGCTGTTTGTAGTGTCTCTTCTAATAGGAGTCTCTCCCCCCTCTGCTGGTTTCTAAGCGTAGTGGCTAGTTTTATGCATTTGCCCCCAATAATCTCCTTAAAGGCATCCCAGTTGGTGGCATAAGATGTAAGGGCGAGTCGTTATTATTAAAGTACTCAGTGGTTGCGGTTCTTAGTTCATCCCTAAGGAGTCTATCCCTGCAAAGAAAGTTGGAAAAGTACCACCTCCTGTGTTTTGCATGCAGGTTTGGCCAATTTAATATTATCTCCATGGGGGCATGATCAAAAAGGCAAATCAAGTGGAATCTTACATCCGCTACTGTGAAGAGAAGGGATTGACTGAGAAAAACATGGTCTATTCTAGAGTAGGTTCTGTGGGAATGCAAAAAAAAAAGGAGTAGTCCCTAGTCGTAGGGTGAGTTTCCCTCCAAGCGTCCAGTAAGCCCAAACGCTTAGGAGAGGTTTTGAGAGCCCTGTTGAATGTCCCTCCCGCTGCCCTATGAGGATGGGATGTGTCAAGAGCTGGGTCCCATATGAGGTTAAAGTCCCCCAACAATAAAATGTCTCCCACGGCAAACCCTTCCATAGCTGTTAAAAAAGCCTCCAGGAAGTCCAATGGCCCCGTGTTAGGTGCTTAGATCATGGCGATGGTACAAGCTCGCCGCCTGGTCTCCCCCCTCGTACAGGAAATGCCCTGCCGCATCTGATTTAGTTGCTTCATAGTTAAAGGGGACTGAGGAATGGAAGAGAAGAACCACTCCATTTTTCTTTGTGGGGCCGAGGAGCGAAAGATCTGGGGATACCATTTGGGTTTCAGCCTAACTTCCGCACTCTTCTTTAAATGGGTTTCCTGCAAGGCGGCTATCAGAATCTGGTGGTCAGTTAGGTACTTCCAAAGGCTCTATCCCATGTTGGGGGAGTTAAGGCCCCTTACATTCCAAGAGAGGCAATTAACTGCCATGTGTCACTGTATCAATCCCCCCTCTTTCGTAGCGCCCCCTTCGATCTCCCCATACACTGCTCAACACCCCACCCCGCTACCCCCCACCCGGCCCCGCCAGAGTGAACAACATTATGATCACCATGATACACTAGTTATGAAACAGGAAAAAACG
The DNA here is from genome assembly GCF_964204655.1 of Triturus cristatus. NCBI lineage: Eukaryota > Metazoa > Chordata > Amphibia > Caudata > Salamandridae > Triturus > Triturus cristatus. The sequence continues at coordinate 1,065,992,661 of NC_140581.1, forward strand.
AGAACTGAGAGTTGTGGTGTCTTCCATCCCAGAGGAAGGCCTCACTAAGTCCAACTCTAGGAGCGAGCCCACTTCCGCTCCCAGGAACCCCTTTACCAATTAGATAGGGTACTGACACGCTTACTATTGTATTAAGTTTGGTTACCCTCAAACCCGCATTGTACTAGGATCAATAGACGCAAAGTGTCTTTTAGAATGTAAGTCTTGGCTCTTGATGTGTCTGTAAGGGAGCCCTTTCCCTTTGTTTCCCCCTCTATAGCTCCTCTTACCATGGCTCCAATGAAGTCCAGCTTTGAGCGAAATGCTTGTGCAGGGCCAAGCCAAAGACCCCAAGCTCACCTTGCCTCAGTCCGGAGCTGTTCTACCCCCACGACCAGTCGTCCACCATGGACCGCCTCCTCGCCGTTCCTTTGGGTGCACCCTTTCGTCGTTCTTCGAGGTGGACGCTCGAGACGAGAGGGGAGGACTGATTCCCAGTAAGTCTGCCGCTTCCACCATCTCTGTGCAGTGGAGCTGCTTCTTTTTCATTTGGAAGGCGATACCAAAGGGATAGGTCCATCAGTATTTTATTTGATGTTCTCGCAGGGCTTCTGTGATAGGGCGGAACTGCTGCCGTCGCGCCAGTGTTGGCTGCGCCACGTCTTGGAACAGTGAGCATGAGGCGTTTTGAAAGGTTACTTTATCTGTTCCTTTTGCTTTTTGGAGAACCAACTCCTTAGTTTTGAAGGAGCTGAATTTCGCCAGGACATCTCTTGGCCTCCTGTTGCTTCCAGGCAGCCTTGGCCCCACTCTATGCACCTGCTCTAGCTGCACCTCTGGGCCTCCCTCTCCAAGGACTGTGGAGAAGAGGCCCACCATAAACGCCTCCAGGTCAGTGTCCTCGCAGCCGTCCTCCAGACCTCTGACCCTTATGTTGTCTTGACGAGAGCAATTCTCCAAATCTTCGCACTTGAGAGCAGCTGCACGTGGAGCTCTGCAGAGCCCTCTTCCACCGGCCTCATGTGTTCTTCCAGTTCCTGGCATTTTGCTTCTAAATCCAGGGCGCGCGTTCCACATCAGCCTGTAAGGCCACCAACTTTACCCTCATCTCAGCTCTGAATGCGTCAAAGGAGGCATCTATGTCCGCCTTAATATCTTCTCTTAGCTCCTTCCTGAAATCCCTGAGGGACACCAGCAGATCTTCCCGGGTGAGAGCCATGGTGCCCCCCGAATGCGCCTCTCCCTCCTTAGGTGATCCTGAGCCAGGCTGTGTAAAGTAGTTGAAGACTTTGTTGGCGCTAGCCTTTTTGGGAGGCATATGGGGGCAGGGGGACCGGCAAGCTCATGGCCGCTTCTCCACGGACCAGGTCGTAGACAAAGAGAAGACCAACTGCGGGTAGTCCAGCAAAGGACTACATGTCTGCTGGGCCTTGTGCCACCACTGCTCGCTATGGGGCGCTCCGGGGCTCAAAATCTCCAAGCTCCCCCCCTCCACCTTGGTGCTCCTCTGGAGACGGGACAGCTGGGGGGGGAATTGCACGCTATGCCCCCGCTGTCTACTGTGGGGGGGCTGCGCTCACCCCTCAATGTGCTCCCCTGCGCCTGGTCGATAGCGCGATGCAGACAGTCAGTGCCATCTTAATGTCAGGCAACTGTTGAGGGAGGTCAGGCATCCCACTTGATCCCTTCTATTTACTGCTTCTTCATTGGGGGGGGCTCTCCTGTTAACCGGGGAGGGGGGCTGGCATCCTCCAGTTCCCGCTGGCAAACTACGAGCCCCACAGCACTAACCTTCCTTAGATTTCAAACCTCCGGCTCAGATCCTCCGCATGGCGCTGGGTAATGTTGCCGTCCTGGGAGTGCCTTCTGGTGTAAGGGCCCGCAAAAGTTGGGAGGGCGGCGTCGTGCTCTCTCCGGGGGGAGGGGGGGTTTCGCTTCGCGGCTTCTGTTTTCTGGTCGGCACCTCAGCGAACGCACATTGCATGATACCTAGGTCCACTCTCTGCCGCCATCTTAATAGGCGCTGCGGAGCTCCGATTGCCGCTCCTCATGACCCCGTTGTCGGTAAATCAATAGCACCTGGGTGCTCAAACAAACATTCCTGTGCTCCCGCCTTACTTGCGCTGCTGGGGCCGGGTTTGGCGGTGAGATCAGTACCCTGTTTACTAATACATTCACAGGCCTGGGTGGCCACACCCCCAATATTGTTTTTTAAAATATATATAAATATAAATATTAAACATTAAGGGCCTTATTATGATATCGGTTGGAAAGCCCCTGCTTTCCAACTGGCATGGTCGCAGTGTAAACCGGCCGGGGTAACTGACTCGGTTTTGACAGGCTCAAGGAGCCTGTTGGCCAGTCAGAAACAGTCCACAATCCCTTCAGGATGTTGTTTCCGCCGTCGCGAGTATGATGTCAGTTTCTGACAGCCTTTCTGACATGGAAAGGCTGTTGGAAAGCGGCTTTGGGGTCCCCTAGCAAGGTCCCCTTACCCCCTGGCCCTTGCTGTGGCGTGGGGGCACCTATGGACGGGGTTTCCACTGACCGCACAAGTTCCCTGTTTCTTTGTCTGAGGAGCACTGTGGAGCTGTTTCCATTCTCATGACGCAGATGTTTCCTGACACGAGACCACCCCTTCCAGTGAGTGGATTTAACTGCACAGAGTACAGGGTCAATGCCTGTCTCAGCTACCTTGCAGTTTGTGTTCTTGAAAGTACATTCAACCAGTCAGTCAGTCAGTCAGTCAAATAACTTTATTCGGTTTAAATAAACCATAAAAGTAAGACATTCATACACAATATATGCAAATATTTCATCTCGAATTAATACAATAAAATATCATTTGACTCAGATAAATCAAAATTTCTCATAAAGTTATTAAAATACAAAACTCAAAAAATCTACAAATACAAACAGGAGACGTCAGTTTTGCTTATGATTCATACCGTTTCCTTATAATGAAAGCATTCCTGATAAAATGTATGACTACAGTGCAAATTGCTTCATTCGATAAGGATAATAAAAGATTAAAACCCTCCTGATAGTTGCAAGGACGAGCTTTTTAAAAAAACAGGAATAAGGAACCGGGCCCTTGGTTCCCTATAAAGTCCGCAGAATAGAATAAGGTGCAAGGTGCTTTGTTTTGCTGACTTGTCACAAGGGCAGGGAGAGAGGTTAGTGCACCAACTGGCCTGCTTAGGAAAGGCCATTAAAAAGTGCAAAGTGCAAAGCCGAAATCTAGTCAAGAAAAATCTAAAATGTGCATTAATGGTAAAAGACAGGTAAAATTGGGGATGCAGAAAGCGCTGGTTCATGTAGGGTTGCAGCCCTACTATCCTCCTGGGTTTATCATGCTCATTACGATATGAATTTTTAATGATTTGTTTCGCGTTTGGGTCTATGCTGGCCGGATTGTCATAATAATGCCCAAGGCCTATTTCTTTGAATTTTCCCTTTACATAACTGAGCCATGGAATGGCCTCGGCATTATCCAACATCATGCATTCCCTGACAATCTCTTTTGTTAACGTTAAATCTTCTGACAGCCAAACTTTCGCCCAGAGGATAAATGAGGCAATGTTAATCCGATCCGCAATTAAATCAACCCCTACCTCAATGTGTCAAAATACCGAAGGTGCGCTTTGGGGAATCATCAGTAGTCTCCTTAGAAACTTATTCTCTAATATTTTGAGTTTTGAGCTTTTATAGTATCCCCATAGTCCCGCCCCATAAGTAGCAATAGACAAACATTTTGATCTATATAAAGTTATCAATTCCACTACCGGCTTATGGACCAATTTACTTGCAAAGCGGAAGAGGCCCTCCACTGCACGGCTAGTATTCTGCACCCTGGATGTAATAAGCTGTTCCCAATTCAAGTTGTCATTAAAAACATTCCTCAAATAGTTAAAATTTGAGACCTTGTCAATTTTCTTATCGTTTACCATAAACATTCTTGATTTAGTCTGACTAGGGCCACAGACCATGATATAAGATTTATTAAAATTTACCTTTAGGTCCAGAGCTGACATAAATTTATAAAAAAACATTCAATGACTTCTGTAGGCTGTTAGCAGTTAAGGCTATTAAAACCGTGTCATCCACGTGTGACAACAATGGGATTGGCTTCCCCCTATATTTGGCAGATCTAACTCCTGGTCTTTCAGGGCAGATTCAAGGCCGTTAGTGTACAAGAGGAAGAGGAAGGGGGCCAATATGCACCCCTGACGTACTCGCTCCGTGGAGACAATGGGCCCCGTTCTTTCACCCCTGGACCATATCGTATGTACACCGTAGTGGATGCATACAGCCTACGTAATACAGTGACCAGGGGTTCCTCAAAGCCCATGACCCCCATCATGGCCCACAGTTTACCCCTATTGACCGTGTCAAAAGTACTGGACAAGTCCATGAAGGCAAGGTATAAGGACCCCTTCCTTGCCTTTATGTACTTGCCCATGATCAGTGCTAGGTTTAGGGACTGTTCGTTTGTCCCCATACCTCTTCCGAATCCATATTGGGTTTGGGATATCATTCCTTTGGAGTCTGCCCACGTCTCAAGGCGCGCTAAGATCACCCTCCCTAACACCTTGACTGTGGCGTCATTTAGAGAAATGGGCCTATAACAAGCAGGATCTTCCTTCTTTACCTTTTTATACACAGGGACCACTATGGCCTCTTTCCATGATACTGTGATTGGGCCAGTTATTACGGCTCTGAAGACATTTGTCAGAAGGGGTGCCCACAGTGGAAGGTTACTCTTAAATAGATCGAGGGCCACCCCATCCGGGCCTGGAGCTTTTAGAGGTATACCTTTTTTGAGGGCCTCCTCCACCTCGTTCACAAGGAGCGAGGTGCTCAGAAGTTCAGCAGATAATATGTTAAGTGGGACCTCCTGACTTGTTTCCAGATTAGTAATACCATTCGGAATAAATATTTTTGTGTAATGGGATTCCCACATATCACCTGGTGTTAAAATATCCATGGCCCTTGAGTCCTCAGAGAACAAGGGCCAATTTATTATCTCCCAAAAGCTTTTAGAGTCCCTTAGTGGAGAGGTGTGGCTCGCTGGTGTGGAGAGGTGTGGCTCGCTGGTTAGAGGCGGCAGACCCGTAAGCAGAGAATCGGCCAGGGACCAGGGTTCAATTCCCGACGCGGCAGGGTCGTGGACCAGGGTCAAAACAGACTTGATAATTCTCGCCTCGGTACCTACTCTAACCAGGAACACACTCGGCAACTCTGGGCATTAAGCTTGCCTCATCTCTACAACGGCCCCCCACAGAGGCCGGGGATGCCTGGTTTCACCTTGGAGATACCCAGAAAGGGACCATCTCACAGGGAAAGCCAGGACGGGTTCCCCAGCGGTCTTCAGTGCCAGGATACTCCATGGAGTCACAGTGCGCTTTACAAGTACACCTACATTTACATTTACATTTAGTGCACCTGCTCTCTAGGTCCTCCCAAGCCTTTTTTCTTAGATCCTGTTTCCTCTGTGTGACTATGAATTTATAGGACTGCCTTGCATTCCTAATAAGAGCTCAATCTCATGGGCTGGTATGCAAAGCCTTCTTTAGGTCCTTTTGTGCCCTTGTACACTTGGCATCCAACCATTTGGTGCCCTTTGGTTCCCTTGATGCAAGCAAGCTCGTCAAGTTATTTGCTACATCTCTACAAATTTCCTGGAATCCATGCACAACCATTTCGGGGGGGTGGTCATGATCAAGGCATTTCAAGATCTTGTATAAATTTGCCTTAACCATTTTCTCCTCAAATTGAATGGAATTTATCTTATTCCATTTTATTCTCAAACCTTGATTTGAACTGTAGTGAAGGGGGCGACCATCACCTTCCTTTTCTTGAGCAACTACATATAAAGAGGTAATGAGCGGATTATGGTCACTAGCGTTGTTTGGCTCCACCTCAAAACCATCTAACAAAAAGGCTGAGTTCTTAGATATTAACATAAAGTCAATAACACTTCCCTTTCTTCTACCCATATAGGTGGGATAGGGAGTTTCAGGATTGCTAACCAGTGTATCCATAAAACACAAATCATTTGCGACAATAATGTCATTTAAGGCCTCTCCCTGTGGAGTATGTAAGAAATGGGTTAAGGGTTGACCCTCAGTATCTGTTAACCCACATACTTTTTCTGCGCTGTGCCTGCACAGAGTGCAGTTAAAATCCCCGACCCAATAGATGCACAAGGGTTGCCACATCCCCACAGTTTTCTCAATTTCCTCTTTGAGATTTACAATGATGTCACATCTATTTGAATCGAAGACATTATAGTACCAGTTAATTAAAATAATTTTTACCTGTAACAGATTTGAAATCAAGATCAATTGGTACCACGGTGAGTTAACTACAGATTTGACATTAATAGACCCATACTTTAAAGAGATCAAAGTCGCCAGGCCTTCTTTCGCTCTTCCGGCAGGCGAGGCGATTGCATGCACATTAAGGGAACGGTAACCATCCAATTCAATATTTTCTCTCGTCCATGTTTCCTGGATACTGATAATATCGAAGGTCTTTACATACTTTAGCCAACTCTCATCCTCAAGTTTTGAGGAGATACCCGCGATATTCCAGGGAATGATTTTCAAAGGTCTGGTTATGCGCTGCCTTCTCCCTTGCTCCTCCCTGTTACTAGGTGTTACAGGATCTAAACCAGTCCCTCCCCTGCCTAGATCTAATAAGATAGAAGGGCCTGTGCGGTCATCCACAGCCTCTCATCACTAATAGATGTGTATGGAAAAGTGCATATGTTGTCGACCAAGTGGTGTAACCCCTTCCTATTTCCTTCTATTCTACTTACTGAGCAGTGTATTTCCCTAGGTAACACTTGTATCCCTATCAACTCACTTGGGTTATCTGGGTTATATAAATATGGTGATAGTCAATCAATGTCTGTTAAACCCGACAATACCTCAAAGCGGTTGGGGTGAAGCCATGAGGCAGGCAGAGGAGGGGGGATTCTATATAAAGAGCGCTGGCAGGGCGTGAAGCCCCCTGCTGGGGGAGGAAAAAAAGTAACCCAAGGGGCGGGCTTTTATGTGCTGTGAGGGGGAATCTCTAGCAAAACGTAAAGCAAGTTCAGCCCATCTCTTATCGTTAAAATTCACAACTACGCAGTCACCTTCTATGTCTTTTTTGTGTTTTCCCTAACCAGCTCACACGTCTTGCCATTATGATGTGCTTACCCCAGTTTACATGGGCCTGTGTGTTACTAGTACACCAGTGGATAGATTTATTTATAAGGCTCTGACAGGTTTCCTGCCAACCTAAATAAGGGCTTGGGACCCCCGTCAGAATCAACGTGTACGGAGTACATTCTGGAGGAAGGTCTAGGGCCGTATTTCCATCCTGGCGGGTTTGATCTGGGCCCCTACTAGGCACCTGTTTGGACCCTTTGCTCCCACTAGAGTCCCTTTCAGTGCTCGGGGCATTAAGGTCCCCTTGGGCATTGCTGGATCTCCACCCTGTGCCTCCCAGCCCACCTGCCCGAATTTGCCAACCAGTTTGGGAGTCTGTGTGGCTAGCGTTATCATGATAGTTACGTGGTATGTTAGGTTCTACTCTTGGGAATGTGAATCCATCTTTAGCTGATCTCTCACATTACCATTTGAAGTAGCATTGGAAATAACATTTTCACCTTTATCTGTCGGGCAATTGCCCATTGGGCATCCTACTTCCCATCCAACCTAATTAGCCAAATATCCTGTTGCCCCCAGACACCCTGGCGGTGGCAGCAATTGGCTCAGTTGATCCTCAATACGGCCTAAACGAAGTAAAATTGGCTCTAAAGAATCCGCCACTATTTTCCCAAGTTGTGCTACCACCATATCTACATCAAGCGGGGATTTTGTCTTTTCCGGCCCTACCCCTCCCCCTCGGCTTTTTCCCACAGGGCCCGGGGGATTTTGCTTTGTCCGCTTGTTCCTGGGCAACTGTCCCAAAGTTCGCTGTTCAGGTCCAGTTGGGTGAATGCGCTTCCTTTTACCCCCAAATGAGTTTTGATCTCCCTTTATTGAAGGTATTACAGTATCCAAGGCTCATCACACAGGGGGCCATGGCTCAGGATGATGATGGTGGGTGAGAGAACAATTGGAGCTTCGTTATTCCCAATAGGGGAGTCAACATTTACTGTTCATTTGTGGTCCTCTGTAGTTGCTGGGGTGACAATCTGGGCAGGGTGCATATTAACATCTTCGACGACAGATGGTGGGGCCAGCGATAATCTACGCTCCGCTAGTTCAATTTATTTGTTTAGCGCCCCCACAGCTTTTTGCAAGAAGCCATGTAATGTAGAATCACAGCATTTCGGCACAGGGATAGGTTTTTTGTCCTTCCCATTTCACCACACTAGTGTCATCAGACAATGTTACAGTTTACAGCTTTTCCCCAGGCTTTACGCCCCCGCTCCTTACTTTTATGTTCGTTATACGTTCGTTATCAGGAACGAAGGGATGTTGCCCAGCCTCTCTCGGCCGCGGACGGGTGCAGACGGCCCTGCGGGAGACTGGTGCAAGCTTTAATGTGCCTCTGGGCGCGAAAGCTGAGGTGTCACGGGTGGCCCTTCGGGCTGCTGGGGGCTGTGGTCGCGTGGCACTGCAAGATCCTGTTAAGCCGTTCCCCTCACGGCACTGCTCTCTCGCGTCCCCAGTCATTAACTTCTCAGATTGGTGGACATTATAAGTCATGGATTTAACATCAACAAATTAACTGGAGTTATTTTTCTGGATATTGCCAAAGCATTTGACTAAGTATGGCACACAGTACTGGTCTATAAGTTCATTAGGCTCACGTTTCCAAGCTGTCTGAAATACCTGCAGACTACCCACTTGGCAAAATGCACCTTTCATGAAAGGTTATGAGTGGAATGCTCAACAGTACATCCTATGCTTGCTGGAGTTCCTCAGAGATCAACTCATGGCACATTTCTCTTTAATCTATTAGAAACGATATTCCAGCTGAAACATCCCTCAGCAGAATCTCTGGATTGTACAGTGCCTGGCACATAAACCTGATCACAAGGAAAACTCTCTCTCTGAGCCTTCAGATTAATAGAATGGTGTCCACCTGTTTTGGGATTATTAGGATTCTCAGGAAAATGTCCCACTCCCTTTCCTTCACCTCCCGAAAGCAGGCAGTTATTGCCTGAGTGCTGTCCAGACTGGATTATTGTAATGCTCTTTGTTTGGTCATTATTAAGGGTCTTGAGAGTTGTCTGCAGCTAGTACAGAATGCAGCAGCCAAGCTGGTGATGGATCTTCCTAAATACCACTCAGTCCCGGCTTCCCTCAGCAAGCTGCACTTGTTCCCTTCAAATCGAAGAATTTTGTTCAAGGCTCTTTGTCTTACTCACAAGGCTTTTTATGACTTAGGCTCAGGTGTTTTGAAAGGGCTCTTTGGGCACTATGTTCCCACTAAACAGCTTAGATCAGCCAGTAAAAATCTGCTGGTGGTGCCTAGGATTAGGAGAGTTAGATGGGGAGGCAGAGCCTTCTACTTCGCTGCTGCTAGGCTCTGGAATTTCCTCCCTGCTGACATTTCTGGACAAGGGTCCCACTCTCTGTTCGGCAAAGCTCAGAGGACCTGGCTTTCTACTGGTACTCCAGTCTGAGCCCTATTTTTATTTCTGACTAACAGCTCCTCCCACAGCGCCTTGACACCCCCGGGATAAGTTTGCGCTTTAGAAAACTAATATTCATTCATTCAACCACATCACATTATTCACCAGAAAGAAGGGTAAAGAGCATCCACAGATTAGCCTTAATGGAGAGGAAATAAAGTAGGAAAACAGCAGCTTCCACTTCAGGGTGACCTTTTCCAAATTCAGCTGGACAAACCAAACTGAGAAAACTTACCAGAAAGCATCAACTAAGCAAGCTGCATGGTACCCACTTGTGAGGACTAAGCAATGCCTGTTTGAGAATGGTAGACGCAATCAACGCAATTATTCAACCCACAATAACATATGCTGGTGTATAGCGGTTGCCAGTAAAAGTATTGGAAATCTCTGCAAGAACTACAGAGCAAGGTGCGACTGGTAGCAGGTTCTCCTTGCTTCACGAGAGCAACAGACCTCTACAGTGATCTAGGTGTTGAGAGGTTGGACGACCATCTCCACAAACCAAATGAAAATTTTGACAAAGGACTTAATCAAAAGGAAAACCCACTGATACAGAAACTTGCTGACATTTCTGCTAACCCTTTTGACTGCTACCCATGGCCCATTACAGTACTGGGTAACTAGACATAATATCGAAAAAAAAATATCGAATGGACATAATATCGAGTTTAAAATATAGAATGGACACAATATCGAATGGACATAATATAGTCGTTAAAAATATCGAATTGCAGATAAGTAATATCGAATGTCATAATATAGGCATGAAAAAATATCGAATTTTTATTAATATCGATTTTTTAAAGTGTTTTGCATGTTAGTATATGTGTTAAAAGTGTATAATATTTTTAGTAATGTATGTTTAATTTTTTTAAAGTAATGAATTTTATGTTATTACATTTTTGCATAATTTAATTCCGTAGCGGGTTGTGGGTTTATAGGGGAATAGGGTGGGAAGTAATTTAATAATAATTAAGTAAATATTTATTTTTATTTATTGGTATTGATAATTAATTTACTGTTAATTAATTATTAATTTGCATTTTTTATTATGTATCCATTTTTGGTATTGAAAATTAATTGGTTGTTGATTAATTATTAATTGGTAATTAATTTGTATTAATTGGTAATTGGTTGTTGATTAATTATTAATTGGTAATTAATTTGTATTAATTGGTAATTAATTTTTATTAATTGTTTAATTGATTATTATGTTAATTGTTTTAATTTATTATTTGTAGTGGGTTGTGGGTTTATAGGGGAATATGGTGAGAAGTAATTTAATTTTAAATAATTAATTATTGAAATTAATTTTGTATATTGATAATTAATTTAATATTAATTAATTATTAATTGGTATTTGTATTTAATCCTTTTTGGTATTGACAATTAATTGTCTGTTAAATAATTATTAATAGGTAATTAATTAAATAAACAATTTTTATTGGTATTTATAATTATTTGATTATTAAATATTTTGTTATTGGTAATTAATTTTAATAATTTTTCTGTTGGTATTAATAATTACATTATTTTAATAAAAATATTAAATTATTATTTTCCCTACTACTGCACTCACTGGAGTGGGAATAGTAAATTTTACCCTCCTGCTATCCAACGCTTTCCCTACTGTTGCACTCTTTGGAGTGGGAATAGTAATTTTTACCCTTACGCTATCCAACGCATTCCCTATTGTTGCACTCACTGGAGTGGGAATAGTAAATTTTACCCTCCCGCTATCCAACGTTTTCCATACTGTTGCACTCTTTTGAGTGGGAATAGTAATTTTTACCCCTACGCTATCCAAGGCTTTCCCTATTGTTGCTCTTACTGGAATGGGAATAGTAAATTTTACCCTCCCGCTATCCAACGCTTTCCCTACTGTTGCACTCTTTGGAGTGGGAATAGTAATTTTTACACATACGCTATCCAACGCTTTCCCTATTGTTGCGCTCACTGGAGTGGGAATAGTAACTATTACCCCTACGCTATCCAACGCTATCCTTACTGTTGCATTCTTTGGAGTGAGAATAGTAATTTTTACCCATACGCTATCCAACGCTTTCCCTATTGTTGCACTCACTGGAGTGGGAATAGTACATTTTACCCTCCCACTATCCAACGCTTTCCCTACTGTTGCACTTTTTGGAGTGGGAATAGTAATTTTTACCCGTACGCCATCCAACGGTTTCCCTATTGTTGCACTCACTGGAGTGGGAATAGTAAATTTTACCCTCCTGCTATCCAACGCTTTCCCTACTGTTGCACTCTTTGGAGTGGTAATAGTAAATTTTACTCTCCCGCTATCCAACGCTTTCCCTACTGTTGCACTCTTTGGAGTGGGAATAGTAATTTTTACCCCTACGCTATCCAACGCTTTCCCTATTGTTGCACTCACTGGAGTGGGAATAGTAAATGTTACCCTCCCGCTATCCAACGCTTTCCCTACTGTTGCACTCTTTGGAGTGGGAATAGTAATTTTTACCCATACGCTATCCAACGCTTTCCCTATTGTTGCACTCAGTCGAGTGGGAATAGTAAATTTTACCCTCCCGCTATCCAACGCTTTCCCTACTGTTGCACTCTTTGGAGTGGGAATAGTTATTTTTACCTCTACGCTATCTGACGCTTTCCCTACCGTTGCACTCACTGGAGTGGTAATGGTACATTTTACCCAGCCGCTATCGTACGGAAAAAATATTAGTTATATTGTATTAATATTACATTTATATATATCTATTAAAAAATAAAAATGTAAGTTTATTTTTTTGAAGTTACATTAATTATTTATTATTTTTAAGGTTATTTAAGTATTTTTAAATATGTTTTAGTTAATTATATGTATTATTTTATTATTTTTACATTACTTTTAATACATTTAAAAAAATTCGATATTTTGACTGACTATATTTTTTACAACAATATTTTAGACTCGATATTTTTGTACTTACCTGTTTGTAGATAGGAATTCGATTTTTTGGCAATCGATATTTTGGCATCGATATTTTTGTAGGTCTATATTTTGGTAGTCGATATTATGTCAGTGATCCCAGTACTGACCCTGTGAACCAATTCACCTGTGACAATATGCCACAGATTGACATGAAAACAAAACTGTAACTTGAAAAGTCAAAGGGCCTTTTTATGAGTTTGGCAGTGCTGGAGCAGGACTGCCCCACTCCCGGACCATCAAACCTGTGATTGAACCCCACGCCAGATTAGGAGTTTTCATCTGTCTGGCGGACAGTTCTTTGGCAATCACATGAAATAGGCACCACAATGGGAATGTCAAAATCAGTACCTGCACTGCATGGACTTATGCAGTCCATGCCTTGCAGGTACTGGGTTGCATGCACACATGGGGCACAACATGCTAATGCATGCACCTCATGGCGCAGAGGCACACCCCCTTTGTTTCTTCACCGCCACACTTTTCATGGTGGTCGCACCGCCATGAGAAGTTTGGTGGTGAGGGGCCGCAGCAACCTGCCAAGCATATTGCGGCCTCAAGATCGCTGCACCACCGACAGGGATCTCTGACCCCTGGTGGTTGTGGTGGTGCCAAGATCACCACTGCCGCGCCCCCGGGAGTCTGGCGGTCCGTGGATCGCTAGACTCGTAATAAGCCCCTAAGTGATTATGGCATTATGAAGCTCAATCCTCGGTATCCAAACTCACCACTGTCAGATCGAATCTGACAGTCAGAGAAACACATATAGATGCTGGGGTCAGTGCCTTCGAATAGAAGCCTCAATGGCACCTACCACCTCAACTGTCCCGGGCACTTGTTTCAGCATTTTAGGCTTGCAGTAAGAACATGACCATGCTCATGATACCTTGCAGTTGGGGTGTTCATACACTGCTCCAGTATGACAAGGACGAGTGCGCAGTCAGCATGCTGTTTGTTTCTTCAGATATCTGTGTATATATTAAATAAATCTTCCATTCCAGCGCCAATGTTAAAGATATTTACCAAGATTAAACACTGACAGTAATGTACATGGGGTTCATAGGCCTGCCCACTGCACATGGAAATTGCGAAACTGTTGCACACTTATTTAAGCAGAAGCAACATTGTTACTGAAATGGCCTGAGTAATTGAAACTTATACTGGTTCCCCCCTCTTCAGTGTTCTGATGGTTGTCTCCACAGAGCAGAAGTCTTGAGAGTTTTACCATATGATTTATCGTTCATCAGCTTGAATTCATCAATCTGTGTCCTAGTGGAGCAGCCATTCTAGCAATCTGGAATATCTGCATTCTACTGTTGAACATAATAGTGATGAGACAATGGTGCCGATCACGATCCGGTAAAAACCGGGTACGAACCGTCGGACGGAGCACAATCTCCGCCCGACGCGTACCCGGTCGTCAATTTTTACAAACAAGGAATTACGATTCGCACGGGTACACCATTACAGTACGAATCGTAAAAAAGCCCGACCGAACAAAAAAACACCTACCAATGCGATCCGGGAAAGCGCCGACCTGACGTCGGGACGCTCGCAGCCAGCCATTCACGACCCAGGAATCACGATTCGCACCGACGTCACCCCGCACGGTGAATATTTTGCGGCAGCCAAAAACTGCCGGGAAATCAGGACGACGCGAACAAGGACCACCAGTACGCGACGGACAGACGACGACGCGAACAAGGAGGACCAGTACGTGACGGACACACAGGACGACGCCACCAAGGAGGACCCGTACGCGACAGGACGACGCGATCAAGGAGGACCCGTACGCGACAGGACGACGCGAGCATGGAGTACCAGTACGCGACGGACAGACATGGACCCGAACCTACGAGTCATCCCTGCCCTCATAGCAGTCCACCTCCTCTACAGGTTACGACGCAGACGCCGCAGAAGGTCAGAATAACTAAGGGAGGGGGGAAAGTGGGGTGGGGGTGGCAGGACCAGAGCAGGCCACAAAACAACCACATGAGTCACACACCACACATGGCCTGGACATACCTGACTCCCATGCCCTGGTCACCACGAGGGGGTGGGGGCGTGTCCTGATAAGCCAGCGACCGCCACAACGGAAGTCCGTCACCACGCGAACCGGCAACACAACCAGACAGGTACGTTCCGTACCCACGCCTGAAGAGCGTGGGTACGAGTCGGACCACGCCCACACACGTCACCCCAACAATGGCGGGACGGATCGCACCCACGTGGCAAAGGCCTGGGTACGGGCCGCACAAACATCACATAGCGTGGGGACGGATATGTACGGACCCTACCCCCACCCCGTATGCAAGGAGCGTACCCCCCACCCCAACAGTGAAAGTACGACCCGTACCCCCACCCGCGTATGCATGGAGCGCACCCCCCATGCCAACAGTGTAAGTACGACTCGAACCCTCACCCGCGTATGCAAGGAGCGTACCCCCCACCCCAACAGTGAAAGTACGACCCGTACCCCCACCCGCGTATGCATGGAGCGCACCCCCCATGCCAACAGTGTAAGTACGACTCGAACCCTCACCCGCGTATGCAAGGAGCGTACCCCCAGCCCAACAGTGTAAGTACGACCCGTACCCCCACCCGCGTATGCATGGAGCGTACCCCCCAGCCCAACAGTGTAAGTACGACCCGTACCCCCACCCGCGTATGCAAGGAGCGTACCCCCCAGCCCAACAGTGTAAGTACGACCCGTACCCCCACCCGCGTATGCAAGGAGCGTACCCCCCGGCCCAACAGTGTAAGTATGACCCGTACCCCCACCCGCGTATGCATGGAGCGTACCCCCCACCCCAACAGTGTAAGTACGACCCGTACCCACACCCGCGTATGCATGGAGCGTACCCCCATGCCAACAGTGTAAGTACGACCCGTACCCCCACCCGCGTATGCAAGGAGCGTACCCCCCGGCCCAACAGTGAAAGTACGACCCGTACCCCCACCCGCGTATGCATGGAGCGCACCCCCCATGCCAACAGTGTAAGTACGACTCGAACCCTCACCCGCGTATGCAAGGAGCGTACCCCCCAGCCCAACAGTGTAAGTACGACCCGTACCCCCACCCGCGTATGCATGGAGCGTACCCCCCAGCCCAACAGTGTAAGTACGACCCGTACCCCCACCCGCGTATGCAAGGAGCGTACCCCCCAGCCCAACAGTGTAAGTACGACCCGTACCCCCACCCGCGTATGCAAGGAGCGTACCCCCCAGACCAACAGTGTAAGTACGACCCGTACCCCCACCCGCGTATGCATGGAGCGTACCCCCCACCCCAACAGTGTAAGTACGACCCGTACCCCCACCCGCATATGCATGGAGCGTACCCCCCATGCCAACAGTGTAAGTACGACCCGTACCCCCACCCGCGTATGCAAGGAGCGTACCCCCCGGCCCAACAGTGTAAGTACGACCCGTACCCCCACCCGCGTATGCAAGGAGCCTACCCCCCGGCCCAACAGTGTAAGTTCGACCCGTACCCTCACCCGCGTATGCATGGAGCGTACCCCCACCACACCAGTGTAAGTAGACTCGTACCCTCACCTCGAATGCATTGAGCGTACCCCCACCGTGTATGTTCCAAGCGTACATATCCTGAAATCGGAGGTGTGTGTGCAGAGTCCACCCAGCAGTGCCCTGAGACAGGAGGGGTGGGTGCCTATCACTCCCAGCATTGCCCTGAGACAGGAGGGGTGTGTGCAGAGTCCTCCCAGCAGTGCCCTGAGACAGGAGGGGTGGGTGTGGAGTCCTCCCAGCAGTGCCCTGAGACAGGAGGGGTGCAACACATGTGTGTGAGGCCAGAATTATCCACATGCATACTGGCTACAAGGGAACATGTGCCCATGAACACATGTCAACAGACTCCACACACAAGTACAGTGATCACCAAGGATGCCACGATTGTTGCAGGTGGACACATGGCCCTGCATGCATGGCCAAAGTAGAAGGGCTCCGTCACACACACAGCTCATGTAGACACAGCTCTGCGCTAAACATTGGGAACACCCTGCAGGGAAGAAAGCTGGGTACACAGAGGAAGGAATACACCCTGGGACAAGTGCACCATGCAGTAACTGCTTACATGAACAAAGAAAGTTAGCCAACACCTTGTGATGGCACACAGATCACAGGGTCCCACCAATGAGCAGTACACTACTACATATCCCACACACCCAAACCCTTACACACCACCCAAAACCATGTAGCAGCCCCACCAACACCAATACCAGCATAGCAGTAGTGTGATAATGAAAACAAAATTAAGCTTTATTCAGCATGAGCACAATGTCCGTGGATCGCAGGCAGTACAATCTTCACAAAGCCCATAGGGCAGTCAATTATTCTCAGCTGGATGGGGGACACAGTGGGATGCGTGTCCCCTACCTTGCCTGCACAGTCAAATGGCATCGTCTTCCACACTGGTGAGGGCATCAGGGGGGGGGGAAGCAACAGGCACCGCAGGGACATCAGGGCAAAGGGGCGGCGTTGTGGGTGCAGGGATGGAGGACTCCACCACAGGGGGTGGGTCAGTGCCAAAGGCGGAGGCCAGGATGGCACTACACACCTTTGCAAGGTCCTCCAGGGAGTCCCCTGCACCCGAAGGGACCTCAGGCCCCAAGGAGGGGGGGGGGTCAGAGGGATGGGTCGCAGCGCCACCGGGGGAGGGGGGAGACAGGGGGGGAGACTCAACCACCCTGACCGGGGACCTCCTTGACCGCTTGCGTGGTGGTGTAACTGTGGGGCTCAGGGACAGAGCGGCCATGAAGGAGTCCTTGGGGGAGATGTGGCCAGGAGAGCTGAGGGGAGGGGATTTGGAGGGAGTGGACTGGGTGGAATGCGGACTCCCACTATGGCTGCGTGTCACACGTTTGCCCCCCGACCCAGTGGGTGTGCCTACCTCACCCTGTGTGTGCGTGTCAGGAGGAGTGCGGTGGACCTTCCCTGCTGGTGTGGTGCCCGTGTCCGTTGATGTGGGTGCATGCCGACGTCTGGGTGTACGTGGGACAGGCTTGGGAGTGGGAAGTGTGGATGGGGCAGGGGTAGGTGGGGGGAGGTCGCGCTGCAGGAGACCCACTGCTGCAGTCAGTGTGGAGTCTATGGACCTCAGCAAGTTGCGTTGGTCAGCCTGCGATGAATGAATGCCCTCCAAGAAAGCCTCGATGTTGGTGAGGGTTTTGCCGTGGGCATGGAGGACATTAAGGATCGCAGCCTGACCAACCTGCAGTTGCCGCTGGATGTCCACAGACTCTGCATTGGCGGCAGCAGTGGAGACAGGGGCAGGGGGTGCGGTGCCTGGCAGGAAGGAGACATGCTGTGACCGGGCACGCTGGGAAGGGACACGAGCAAGTGGGAGGCGGCTGGTGGAAACTGAGGGGGCGGTGCGAGGTGTTGTTCCGCTGTCAGCTGCTGGTGCAGCCTCCGCCCACTCGGAGACATCCTCCTCGGACCTGTCAGCTTCGTAGTCTGATGTGCCAGTCGACAGGTCCTCGGCCACACTCTCCTCCGCCTCTGTCCCACTCGATGTGCCAGACCCGATGTCACGGCTGGCACTGGTGCTCGGTCCCTCCGCCTGGTCTGTGTCCATGTCTCCCTCTGTGTCCCCCGACGATGCTGTGGGCAGGGTGGAGAGACAGAAATTAATCAGACACCTGTACACATCTGTCACATGAGTCCAATCTACATAGGTAACATTGCATGGCCTGAAAAGGAAGATCCCTAACATCTACTGAACAGGGTACCGATGTAGGGCATGAAACACACAGTTGGTTGAGCCACCATGCCACTGAAATACCATGGAGAGCATGAGACAATAGCTAAACACAGGAAACGGAGTCTGACATAGCACCCAGGCCCTGGGGACAATCCAGCACTGCATCTGCACCACACAGCGTTGGCAAAAATACCGATGACCAGGGACCATATCCATGAACTTGAGACACATGCTGCATAGGTAATGCTGAAAACATGCACAACATGACTCGGTCACTGCACCTTGCGTGTGTGTCCAGACACATCACACACTGCCCAGACCCAGCAAGTGGAAATCAGGAGTTAACACATAGGCATTGCCCGCCCCAACAAGACCCTACACGAGGCAAATTGTTGAAACACAGGTGGCACCAACATCTCATAGTCTGGGTGATACACACAGGGGCAGGCAAAAAGCAAGATTGGACGCCAAACAGCCAAGGTGCGCCTGTACAAATAATGAGGTACCAGTGCCCATCCTCAGATGAGTAGAAAAAGACACACAGGCACTGGCAACTGTGAGTATGAAGAAGGACAATCAGGTCAGGCTGCACAGTGGACACCTGTACAAAATAGCACGTCTATATACATGGTGACAGGGGACAATGGCACAGAGCACAACCTACGCTGTAGACACTGAGATTGGCCACGTTTATGATGACACAAACACCACTGGGGAAAAGGTGCCCCAGGGGACAGTAGTGGGCACGCAACTACATGCTACTGAATGGTAATGACTGCAACACACGTCACCATCCCTGCACTATGTGTATCGCACACTCATGCACATCATGTCACAGGCCACTACATAGGACATGCGCGCTGTAAGGCATGACACATGAGAGACCAACTCCCATGTCTGGAGTCAGCATCAGTGCCAACTGCCATGGAACCCACATGCAGTGAACTTGACAGTGCACAGGCAAGGTCCCACAACCGGTTACACACCACCCCCACACATGATGCTACAGTCATTGTTCTCGTGGACAAAGCGCCAGCCTACATTACCTTGTGAAGGAGTGACTACACACAGACCAGGGAACACATTGCAAGGAGGGGAAGGGTGGCAGGGGCACAGCGCTATACTGGGGCAAACAGGATCTGCACAGCACCTTTAAACCCTGCCAGTGAATTCATGCTACTGTGCCCTTACAAATGCCGGTGACACACAACAAACACACATGTACCTACCCCCTTCCGGCTGCTGCATCGCCTGTAAGCACCTCTCCAGGTCTGGAAAGACCACCGGCAGCACACGCCTGTGGAGGTGGCTCAGACGGCGGCGGCCGCGGTTCTTGTGGCTCTCAGGTGAGTCCCCCAGCAGGAGCCGTGCAATCCTCCGCGTCCAGCACCGGATATCCTGCCAGCGTTTCCTCACCTGGGGCAGGCTCCGCCTCCGACCATCCACACCCCTCACGGCACTGACGGCGGTCAGCCAGATCTGCTCCTTGGCAGTGGCGCCTACCTGTGAGGAGGAACAAGTGACACCACATCAATACACCAGCCACATGTCACAGAGAGACATATGGGTACAAATTAGCTGGTTACAACAAGGCATGTCATGCAGCCAACGCATTGCACCTTTGTCATAGGGACATCATCCCCTGGTGAGGGCAAAAGCAGTACGTGCCACAGTGGGTACACAGGTGGAATGATGGCAATGTCACAATCAATGATCAAGGCTCACACTGTGCATCACACCCACCCCACCTGTCTCAGGGCACTGCTGTGAGTGATAGGCCCCCACCCCTCCTGTCTCAGGGCACTGCTGGGAGGACTCTGCACACACCCCTCCTGTCTCAGGGCACTGCTGGGAGGACTCTGCACACACCCTTCCTGTCTCAGGGCACTGCTGGGAGACATCAGGCACCCCCCCCTGGGACCCCCCCGACAGTACATGGCATGTGTGTTACACCTGGACGCAATGGCAGAAGTCACAGTCACAACATAGGAACAGTCTGTGGCAGTGGCCTATGCACTCACCTGATACCCTGGTCGCCCATACAGCATGCAGTACTGTGGGAGGATCACATCCAGCAGAGCCATGTTCTCCTCCAGGGTGAATGGCTGTGTCCTCTCCACAGCCCTTGACATGGTTCCAGGGAATCAGTAGCAGCAGCTGGGTCGACGAATGCAAAGATGTGCAGGCAAGTGCTCACTCATGGGACCTGGCTGCCTTATATGTGCCCTTCTGCCCAGTCTCATGCACAGGAGTACAGAGTGATTGGTCACTCACATTTGCATCCTATGTTTCCACCAATCCCTTCAAACCTAGCAGTCTGTGGGTTCTCTATCGGTTTCATTCTCCTGCATGATGTCAGCCCCACAAACACATTGCAACAAAGTAGAATAATTCCAACTGACTTCTGCTGTGCACCTTCCAGAACAATTTCGAAATTTGAACTTGGTCTCCATGACAACCAGCATGCATGTAGGCCTTAATACTTGTCCCCTATGTAATTTGGAGCATCACACACAGGTACGGTGTGTTTCGGGGCCCTAGGGCACCCCAAATGCATGGCAACGGCCCGTACATGCATGCCTACGTTCACTATCACTATGGGTCTGCACGCGTATGCGTACTCGTAGTGGTACGGACCGTACACACGCATGTACGCTCACTATCACTATGGGTCTGCACGCGTATGCGTACCCGTAGTGGTACGGACCGTACACACGCATGTACGCTCACTATCACTATGGGTCTGCACGCGTATGCGTACCCGTAGTGGTACGGACCGTACACACGCATGTACGCTCACTATCACTATGGGTCTGCACGCGTATGCGTACCCGTAGTGGTACGGACCGTACACACGCATCTACGCTCACTATCACTATGGGTCTGCACGCGTATGCGTACCCGTAGTGGTACGGACCGTACACACGCATGTACGCTCACTATCACTATGGGTCTGCACGCGTATGCGTACCCGTAGTGGTACGGACCGTACACACGCATCTACGCTCACTATCACTATGGGTCTGCACGCGTATGCGTACCCGTAGTGGTACGGACCGTACACACGCATCTACGCTCACTATCACTATGGGTCTGCACGCGTATGCGTACCCGTAGTGGTACGGACCGTACACACGCATCTACGCTCACTATCACTATGGGTCTGCACGCGTATGCGTACCCGTAGTGGTACGGACCGTACACTCGCATCTACGCTCACTATCACTACGAGTACGCATACGCGTGCCGACCCATAGTGATAGTGAGCGTAGGTGCGTGTGTACGGTCCGTACCACTACGGGTACGCATACGCGTGCAGACCCATAGTGATAGTGAGCGTACATGCGTGTGTACGGTCCGTACCACTACGGGTACGCATACGCGTGCAGACCCATATTGATAGTGAGCGTACATGCGTGTGTACGGTCCGTACCACTACGGGTACGCATACGCGTGCAGACCCATAGTGATAGTGAGCGTACATGCGTGTGTACGGTCCGTACCACTACGGGTACGCATACGCGTGCAGACCCATAGTGATAGTGAGCGTACATGCGTGTGTACGGTCCGTACCACTACGGGTACGCATACGCGTGCAGACCCATAGTGATAGTGAGCGTAGATGCGTGTGTACGGTCCGTACCACTACGGGTACGCATACGCGTGCAGACCCATAGTGATAGTGAGCGTACATGCGTGTGTACGGCCCTATCACTATGGGTCTGCACGCGTATGCGTACTCGTAGTGCTACGGACCATACAAATGCCTGTACGCTCGCCATCACGATGGGTACACATACGGCAGCACTCCCACAGTGATTTGGGAACATGCACAGGCCCTCTCAGCAGCAGTACGGCGGTTTTTACACATCACTGTGGTGATAGGCGACACACAGGTAGGAATAGGGCGGACATACTTGTCCATGGATGGACATACTTGTCCATGGATGGACATACTTGTCCATGGATGGACATACTTGTCCAGGAATGGACATCAAGGCATCGTCTGTGCATTACTACATGTGTGGGGCACAGGTGTCACAGGCTGTGATGTGGAACATGCCTCCTGAGTGGAGAAGGCACCAGATGTATGATGAGATGTGTACAGGTGTACTGTGTGAGGGTGCAATGTGTGCCAGGCATGCCCTTGACTCCTTTGACATGTGTGCATGTGGGACTGCGCACTTGGGGTGAGCGTCACTGGCATGGCACGGACACCAACACACGGAAGTGTCCCATGATGCCCGGTACAGGGGACATGACACATGACTTGTCACTACCCACAGTGCACAATGTGACTATGTCATATATGTGTCCGGGATTTACATCAGGTTGATGTTGTAGCACCCTCAAAAGCTGCAGCCGTTGCAGCAACCAACATGTGGCTGTGTGTAGATTGTCATTGCACACTGTTCCGCACACCATGCCACATGTGTTATCGGATGTGAGGTGCACATGTATGCATGGGACACGGAGTAGCGTGACAAGGCCATGTCAGCATCCTCACAAGGAATGTGTGGTGAGTCATGACATGTGCACCTTCATGGCAAGGTGTGTGGGCTGGACTAGTGTAATGTCATGTGACCTGTGGCTCCAGTGGTCCGCTACCAGTCTCTGCAATCGGCATCCCACTTCTGCTGATGTGTGGGTGTATGTCACTCCTGTCTTGCGTCGGGCTGTGCACTTGCACTGGGACACAGCTATTTCCATGGCGTGGCATGGGGAGGTTCTCAATCACCGTGTGTAGCTGGGTCTTGGAAGGAGTGTCACCTTGCATCCATACGTGTCCTGGGCATGTAGCACATACCTGACTCCCTATGTAGCATGTGTGTATTGCCAGATTTACATGTGCTCAGTAGACATGAGTTGTTCTCGTAGTGCACTCACTCTTCGTTGTCACTTCCAAATTACTGCAGAGCGCCGCCTCTTGCCCGAAGAATTCCAGACTTGGCTACCATGCAGGAGAATGACAGGATCCGGCTCTACCGCTTCACCCAACCGTTGATTCTGGAGCTGACGGCGAGACTGGCACCACACCTGCAACCACAGCACAGGTATCCTACGGCACTGACACCCCAGCTGAAGGTAATGGCTGCCCTACATTTTCTTGCCACGGGTACCTTCCAAAATACCATAGCTCATGTTGGTGGCATGTCCCAGAGCATGTTCAGCGGTGTGCTGCATGATTTCTTGGAGGCCATGTTGATTCACCTGGATGACTTCATCAAGTTCCCAACCCCTGAACAGATGACTGAGGTCAAGCGTGGATTCTATGCCCTGGGAGGGATGCCCCATGTCATTGGGTCCATAGATGGGACACATGTAGGTTTGGTACCACCACACGCACGGGAGGTGGCGTACCGCAATCGGAAGCACTACCACTCCATCAATGCCCTTGTGGTGTGTCTGTCCAATATGGTGATTTCACATGTCTGTGCTCGTTTCCCAGGGTCAGCACACGATGCCTACATCATGAGGCGTAGCGGGATGCCTGATATGATGATGCAGCTGCGCAACGAACGGGCATGTGTTGTTGGTGGGTACAGTCTGTCTGTCCTGTATTCTGTATAGCCGACCAGCACGACCGCTTCACCAGTTCTAACGATGTCCATGTGCTTCCCATGTAGGGGACGCTGGCTATCCCAACATGCCTTGGCTGCTGACACCTCTCCGCAACCCCATCACGCCGGCCCAGCTCCGCTATAACACCGCCCATGGCCGGACAAGGCGAGTGATAGAGAGGACGTTTGGCATGCTGAAGAGCCGATTCCGGTGCCTCCACAAGACCGGTGGTGCACTCCCTTATGCCCCGGCGAAGGTCTGCAAGATCTTCATGGTCTGCTGCATGCTGCACAACATGGCAGTTGAAAGAGCTGTGCCACTCATCCTGAATCAACATGACGAGGACCATCCACCCGTGGAGGACGAAGGGCTTGGCAATGGGGCTAGTGATGTGGAGGATGTGGAGCCGCAAGAGGACATCCGGACTCGGCTCATACGCGACTTCTTTGCTTAGTGGTGAGTACCAGGGTCTGAGTGTGCACGCATTGGTCCCCGTGTGGCATGCGTTGTGATGTGTGTCTCCACCTGCATGTATGGCACGTGGGTCAGAGGTGTGTGTGGGTGTGTCACTGGAGTGATGGTGGCAGTGATGGTAGTATTTCCCCAGTCATAATTGTGACCTAGCATGTTGTCATCCATACATGTGTCGAGTAAATGCACATGCAAGTGGCTGTGCTTTTTGTGGCTGACTTCTTGTGTGTCTCTCTTCCCCAGGTACCTGCGCATGCCGTTTGCTGGTTGCATTGTTGTGGCACTGCTATTCCTCATGGACATGACATCGTGGGCTGACTCAGCGTTACAGGCACGGACACGTTTGGAAGTCTCCATGGGGTAAGGGATGCATCTGGGGTGTATTGGGTGTGGCAGTTGTTCACGATGTGTGCACACTGCCCCGGTCGGGGTTTGGTTCCTCTGCAGTCATGTGGCATCCCCATGGGACACGACATGCAGCTGGGTACACCTGAATAGATGGGCTGCCTGGTTGTCAGTCATCAGTGATGGGATAGTGGATTGTGATGATGGCATCAATGTGTGTGACACTGCCCTCGGACACATACGGTTGACATTGTCTTGACATGGCGTGGGACTTCCACATCAGCGGATCTATGGTGTATGTCAGGCTCTCCGTGTGCAGCTGTGGGTTTTAGCTGTTAGCCGACACTTGTGTGCCAGTTCCATGGCGATCACGCATTTGTGCTGCAGAAGGGGGGTGCCAGTGTTGGACCCACATGTTACTCTACATGATGTGTTCATGTGTACTTCAAGTTGCCTCTGCAATCCCAAAAACATGACTAATAAAGGTGTCCCTATGCCTCCAAGGTGCCTCTTCTCAGTCAATGCTGGTGTGTTGGCACGGTGCATCCTGCATGTCTGGCATGGTATTCCCTGATTGTGGCTATGTGTCAATGTGTCGAGTGGCAAGATGCAAGCTGTGTGTGTGTGCTGAGACTGTGTATTGGGCATGATGTCCATGACTGTGTGGGTATTGTGACATGTGCCATCCCCATGCATCCAACGTTGTCCATGACCCCATTCTCTGCATCCACCGGACTCAAGCTTGCAGGACATGGTTCTGCCACCTGTCTACACATACCTGGGTGCCCCCCAGGACACTGGCCAGGATCCCTGACCTCTGCGCATGACTGTTGCTGTACTCAATGTGTCTGTCAGCACGGTTGTTCGGCCACCCCCTCAGCTGGTTCTGCCCATCACGGGTGTGTATGGTGCTCCATGTCTGTCTTGCCTAATAAACTGTGACCCATGTGTCCTGTGCCAGACTCAGGCCCCAGGGTGTGGATGGTTGAAGTGAACAGATGACTCAGGCATGTTTAGACTGTACAAGACACATGTTAGGCAATAATGCTACCAGCAGGCATCTACTCTTAATAGTGTGATTTATTATTGGGGGGGGGACAAAGTGAGGGGCTTTCCGGGATTAGGGAATCCAAAGTTCAGTAGGGGAGTTGGTGTCCTTGCCATTGGAAATCCT
The DNA here is from genome assembly GCF_964204655.1 of Triturus cristatus. Lineage (NCBI taxonomy): Eukaryota > Metazoa > Chordata > Amphibia > Caudata > Salamandridae > Triturus > Triturus cristatus. The sequence goes on from NC_140581.1 coordinate 1,066,018,507, forward strand.
CAGAGTCCATGCCACAGTCTTTGTCAACATTGGTCAGCCAGTGACCAGCAGGGCCATGTGGCAGAGAATGTCTCTTGATGCTGTGATGCTGTTGCTCCAGTGGGCCAGGTGCCAGGCCAGGTGTCCTGGGAGATGGTGATGTAGCAGCCACCCTCACGGTCCTTTCCGTGGACGACCCGGCTTCCTGCGGGGAACCTCAGCAGCAGGCCGTGACGACGTCTGGGATGCTCCGTCGGATGTTTCCTCCTCCTCCTCCTGATCCCTCCCTGTGGGTGGTGATGTTCTCCGCCTTCTGGCACAGGGAGGGTCGGCCATGGTGTCGGCCATCCGACGGGGTGTAGCGTGAATCCCCTAGAACGCCGTCACTTGCTCAGCCTGTCTGTCCTCCATCCTCCGTTGGTGTACCTGTAGACAGGCTATTAGCTCCGCATGTTGCTGGGCCTGCTGGACCTTGATCCCCTCGAGGACGGACACAACCTGGGCCATGCCCGTGGTGTCCTGCCGGTATGAGTCCAGGATGTTACGGACATGGGAAAATACCGGATCCCCAGCCAACTGGTCAGGCTCGCGCCTCCGCCGTCCTCCACTCCCACCACCCCTGCCCACTTGCGTCTGGCCTGCACTTGTGGGCACATCGGGTCTCCGGGACCCCTGAGGGGTGGCATTGGCGTTGTCGCCTGCCTTCTCCTGGGTGCCCGGGACACCGTGTCCCTCCTGGCGAGCCTGGCTGCATTGTGGTGTTGGGGCAGGGATCCTGGGTGTCTCCTGGGATGTGGCAGGAGTGGGGGTGGTGGTTGGCACGGTTGTACCTGACGCAGGTGCTGCAGGTGGTTGGACACCAGAGGGGCCAGGTCGATCGGGGTCGTCCGCAGAGTGGTGAGAGTGGTCGCTGCCGGTGGGATCGGTCTCCTGCAGATCCGGGTCCTGTGAGTGTTCCCCCCCAGTGTTGGGGGGTGCAGCACGACGTTGACCTGTGTGTGAGAGAGGAAATGTTAATTTTGGTCCATGCAACATCCATGTTTCATCCGTTTCAAAGTTGGCACATTTCCTCTTGGAATTAGGATCTGTCTTGCATTCCACTCACAGTGCACTTGTGCATGGGTGTGTCCCTTGGGCACCAATTTGGCCCCTTTAACTATGTGTGGCACGGTCTTACTTGCTGCGTCAAGTGTGACTGCAGTCAGCAGTGGAGTGTGCAGGTGTGGCGAGCCATGCATTTGCGCCTTCCTTGTAGCACTGTACATGTGCACATGGAGTGGATCCACACACTTATATGATGCAGGTGGCTGTCCTTGTGCTCGTGTACAGGTTGTGACATAGCCCTGCGTTTTGCCATGATGAAGAGGGGGGGTTCTGGCACTAGCCACCCTTGTCTACATGCACGCAGTCCACCTGCTGACAAGCAGACATTCCCACACACCAAAGGACTGATTTGCTCTCCCTGTGTCTCCCTCCCTCTCTGTCCCCCTCTCCCTCCCTCTCTGTCCCCCTCTCCCTCCCTCTGTGTGTCAGCCTCCTCCCTCTGTCCGTCTTCCTGTGTCTCCCTCCCTCTCTGTCCCCCTCTCCCTCCCTCTCTGTCCCCCTCTCCCTCCCTCTCTGTCCCCCTCTCCCTCCCTCTCTGTCCCCCTCTCCCTCCCTCTGTGTGTCAGCCTCCTCCCTCTGTCCGTCTTCCTGTGTCTCCCTCCCTCTCTGTCGCCCTCTCCCTCCCTCTCTGTCCCCCTCTCCCTCCCTCTCTGTCCCCCTCTCCCTCCCTCTCTGTCCCCCTCTCCCTCCCTCTGTGTGTCAGCCTCCTCCCTCTGTCCGTCTTCCTGTGTCTCCCTCCCTCTCTGTCCCCCTCTCCCTCCCTCTCTGTCCCTGTCCCCCTCTCCCTCCCTCTCTGTCCCCCTCTCCCTCCCTCTCTGTCCCCCTCTCCCTCCCTCCGTGTGTCACCCTCTGTCACCTTGGCCCAGCTTCCTGGGCACACACTGTTAGCAGATCTTTGAGTGGCCCTTGGCCTGTTGATGTGAGTTTGTTTCTGATCTCCAGGCACCCATTTTGTCTGCTGTGTGTCTGTGCGCTGCTGCTGTGGTGGTGTGTGCTGCCACTCTTTCACAATGTTGGCTGTTCATTAGCTGCTGTCATGTGCAAAACAGTGCCTTCACTCCCATGTGTTGCTGCAAGGCGTCCGCCATTTGCTGGCAAGTCATTCCTGTGTTGGGACACACTGTTTGTCTGGCTGTGACCTAGGCCATATGGGCAGAGGGCATTGTTGTCTGCTTTGGAGTCGCACTATGTGATTTTTGGTGCCCAGCCTCCCGCCATCCGGGTTACCGTGTCATGTGTTGTTGTCTTCTGTGGCCTGTGACTTGACATTGTCCAGCTGGGTGCATGGGGCATGGTGGCAGCAGTGGCATGTGCCTGCTCATGGAGTGTGGTTGAGTCATGCGATGGCTTGTGGTGGTTGCGTGCCTGTTAGTAATTTTGGTTGTGGTTGCAGTTCCCCCCATGTGAGGTGCGTTGTTTGTGTACTCACCCGGGTCTCGGAGTCCTTCTACTCCTTCAACTGCCTCCACCGGCAGTATGGCCATCACCCTCTCCTCCCAGGGATGGTACTGTACGGCTCTGCGGGAGGGCCCTCCTCCGGTGGCGTTGGCCTGGTCGTGTTCCTCCTGCCTCTTGGCTCTGACCCTCCTCCGCAGATCGTACCACCTGTTCTGGCAATCCTGCTTGGTCCTCCTGGTGTCCGCAACGGCATTCACAGCATCGACGATGGTCTGCCACATGGCTGTTTTGGCTGCCTGGCTGGTGCTACTGACCAATGTTCCAAAGATCTGTGGCTCGACTCTGAGGATTTGATCAACAAGGACCTCCAACTCTCGGTGACTGAACTTTGGATTCTTGGTAGTGGGCATGGTGAGGGGTGTGGGTGGGGATGGTGTGGGTGTGGGGGTGTGTGGATGTTGGGGGGGGGTGTGGATGGTTGTGTGTGTGTGTGAATGTGATGAGAGGGTGTTTGTGAGGGTGGTCGTGTGAAGGTGTGCAAGTGTAAGGTGTGGTGTAGCTTGTAGTCTGGTTCTGTGGTGTCTGGCAGCAGTGAGTCTGTTGCAAAGGCTCATGGTTTGTGTGTGTGGGCCCTTTTTATTGGTCCATGGGTGGGTGTGGCAGTGTTTGAATTTTGTGTGTGTGTGTTATAAGGAGTGGTGGTGTATTGGGCCTCTGTTTGTTTTTGGCAGTTGCAGGTCAGTGATTGTGTTCTTTTAGTGGTTGTTGGCCATGTTTAGTGGCTTTGTGCCTTTCCAATGGTGTATTCTTGTGTTGTTTTGTTTTGTCCTGGTTGTGTACGTGCGTTTTGAGCGTGTGTACGGTGTGTACATGGGCCATTTGGTTGTACGATTATGTCCTTGTGTGTGGCTTTGTACGACTCGTACATGCGGTTGTGATGTTGGGGCATGGGGTGCGCTCCGTACTTAGGAGGTTGTGTTGGGGGTGCGCCAGGAACTACTGGGGTGTACATGGACGGTGGTACGACACGTACTGGGGTGGGGGGGTGTACATTGACGGTGGTACGACACGTACTGGGGTGGGGGTAGGACTCGAACGTACTGGGGTGTAGGTTCACGGTGGTACGACACGTCCAGGGGTGGGGGTATGACTGGAACGTACTGGGGTGTAGGTACACGGGGGTATGACACGTACTGGGGTGGGGCTCGAACGTACTGTGGTGTAGGTTCACGGTGGTACGACACGTACTGGGGTGGGGGTACGACTGGAACGTACTGGGGTGTAGGTACACGGGGGGTATGACACGTACTGGGGTGGGGGTGGGGCTCGAACGTACTGGGGTGTAGGTTCACGGTGGTACGACACGTACTGGGGTGGGGGGGTGTACATTGACGGTGGTACGACACGTACTGGGGTGGGGGTAGGACTCGAACGTACTGGGGTGTAGGTTCACGGTGGTACGACACGTACTGGGGTGGGGGTACGACTGGAACGTACTGGGGTGTAGGTTCACGGTGGTACGACACGTACTGGGGTGGGGGTACGACTGGAACGTACTGGGGTGTGGGTAGACGGGGCTATGACACGTACTGGGGTGGGGGTGTGGCTCGAACGTACTGGGGTGTAGGTACACGGGGGGTAGGACACGTCCAGGGGTGGGGGTACGACTGGAACGTACTGGGGTGTAGGTACACGGGGGTATGACACGTACTGGGGTGGGGGTGGGGCTCGAACGTACTGGGGTGTACATAGACGGTGGTACGACACGTACAGGGGTGGGGGGGTGTACATTGACGGTGGTACGACACGTACTGGGGTGGGGGTACGACTGGAACGTACTGGGGTATAGGTACACGGGGGGTATGACACGTACTGGGGTGGGGGTACGACTGGAACGTACTGGGGTGTGGGTAGACGGGGCTATGACACGTACTGGGGTGGGGGTGTGGCTCGAACGTACTGGGGTGTAGGTACACGGGGGTACGACACGTACTGGGGTGGGGGTACGACTGGAACGTACTGGGGTGTAGGTAGACGGGGCTATGACACGTACTGGGGTGGGGGTGGGGCTCGAACGTACTGGGGTGTAGGTACACGGGGGGTACGACACGTACTGGGGTGGGGGTGCGACTGGAACGTACTGGGGTGTACATAGACGGTGGTACGACACGTACAGGGGTGGGGGGGTGTACATTGACGGTGGTACGACACGTACTGGGGTGGGGGTAGGACTCGAACGTACTGGGGTGTAGGTTCACGGTGGTACGACACGTCCAGGGGTGGGGGTACGACTGGAACGTACTGGGGTGTAGGTACACGGGGGTATGACACGTACTGGGGTGGGGCTCGAACGTACTGTGGTGTAGGTTCACGGTGGTACGACACGTACTGGGGTGGGGGTATGACTGGAACGTACTGGGGTATAGGTACACGGGGGGTATGACACGTACTGGGGTGGGGGTGGGGCTCGAACGTACTGGGGTGTAGGTTCACGGTGGTACGACACGTACTGGGGTGGGGGGGTGTACATTGACGGTGGTACGACACGTACTGGGGTGGGGGTAGGACTCGAACGTACTGGGGTGTAGGTTCACGGTGGTACGACACGTACTGGGGTGGGGGTACGACTGGAACGTACTGGGGTGTAGGTTCACGGTGGTACGACACGTACTGGGGTGGGGGTACGACTGGAACGTACTGGGGTGTGGGTAGACGGGGCTATGACACGTACTGGGGTGGGGGTGTGGCTCGAACGTACTGGGGTGTAGGTACACGGGGGGTAGGACACGTCCAGGGGTGGGGGTACGACTGGAACGTACTGGGGTGTAGGTACACGGGGGTATGACACGTACTGGGGTGGGGGTGGGGCTCGAACGTACTGGGGTGTACATAGACGGTGGTACGACACGTACAGGGGTGGGGGGGTGTACATTGACGGTGGTACGACACGTACTGGGGTGGGGGTACGACTGGAACGTACTGGGGTGTAGGTACACGGGGGTATGACACGTACTGGGGTGGGGGTACGACTGGAACGTACTGGGGTGTGGGTAGACGGGGCTATGACACGTACTGGGGTGGGGGTGTGGCTCGAACGTACTGGGGTGTAGGTACACGGGGGGTACGACACGTACTGGGGTGGGGGTACGACTGGAACGTACTGGGGTGTAGGTAGACGGGGCTATGACACGTACTGGGGTGGGGGTGGGGCTCGAACGTACTGGGGTGTAGGTACACGGGGGTACGACACGTACTGGGGTGGGGGTGCGACTGGAACGTACTGGGGTGTACATAGACGGTGGTACGACACGTACAGGGGTGGGGGGGTGTACATTGACGGTGGTGCGACACGTACTGGGGTGGGGGTACGACTGGAACGTACTGGGGTGTAGGTAGACGGGGCTATGACACGTACTGGGGTGGGGGTGGGGCTCGAACGTACTGGGGTGTAGGTTCACGGTGGTACGACACGTACTGGGGTGGGGGGGTGTACATTGACGGTGGTACGACACGTACTGGGGTGGGGGTAGGACTCGAACGTACTGGGGTGTAGGTTCACGGTGGTACGACACGTACTGGGGTGGGGGTACGACTGGAACGTACTGGGGTGTAGGTTCACGGTGGTACGACACGTACTGGGGTGGGGGTACGACTGGAACGTACTGGGGTGTGGGTAGACGGGGCTATGACACGTACTGGGGTGGGGGTGTGGCTCGAACGTACTGGGGTGTAGGTACACGGGGGGTAGGACACGTCCAGGGGTGGGGGTACGACTGGAACGTACTGGGGTGTAGGTACACGGGGGTATGACACGTACTGGGGTGGGGGTGGGGCTCGAACGTACTGGGGTGTACATAGACGGTGGTACGACACGTACAGGGGTGGGGGGGTGTACATTGACGGTGGTACGACACGTACTGGGGTGGGGGTACGACTGGCACGTACTGGGGTGTAGGTACACGGGGGGTATGACACGTACTGGGGTGGGGGTACGACTGGAACGTACTGGGGTGTGGGTAGACGGGGCTATGACACGTACTGGGGTGGGGGTGTGGCTCGAACGTACTGGGGTGTAGGTACACGGGGGGTACGACACGTACTGGGGTGGGGGTACGACTGGAACGTACTGGGGTGTAGGTAGACGGGGCTATGACACGTACTGGGGTGGGGGTGGGGCTCGAACGTACTGGGGTGTAGGTACACGGGGGTACGACACGTACTGGGGTGGGGGTGCGACTGGAACGTACTGGGGTGTACATAGACGGTGGTACGACACGTACAGGGGTGGGGGGGTGTACATTGACGGTGGTGCGACACGTACTGGGGTGGGGGTACGACTGGAACGTACTGGGGTGTAGGTAGACGGGGCTATGACACGTACTGGGGTGGGGGTGGGGCTCGAACGTACTGGGGTGTAGGTACACGGGGGTACGACACGTACTGGGGTGGGGGTGCGACTGGAACGTACTGGGGTGTACATAGACGGTGGTACGACACGTACAGGGGTGGGGGGGTGTACATTGACGGTGGTGCGACACGTACTGGGGTGGGGGTACGACTGGAACGTACTGGGGTGTAGGTAGACGGGGCTATGACACGTACTGGGGTGGGGGTGGGGCTCGAACGTACTGGGGTGTAGGTACACGGGGGGTACGACACGTACTGGGGTGGGGGTGCGACTGGAACGTACTGGGGTGTACATAGACGGTGGTACGACACGTACAGGGGTGGGGGGGTGTACATTGACGGTGGTGCGACACGTACTGGGGTGGGGGTACGACTGGAACGTACTGGGGTGTACCTAGACGGGTGGGGGTGTACATACACGGGGGGTACGTGTCGGACGTACGGGGGCTGGGGGGAGTGTTGGGCGCGTATGCGGGCACATGTGTCCATGGTTGCTATAGGTGTTCGGTGCGGACGGTGTTTTTTCCATACGGTTGTACGCTCGGACGCACGGGATGGATCGTAATTCCTCGGTCGGACTTGGCTTTTCACGTTTGTAAGGTAAATCGTCCGAGGACGTGTCGGACACATTTTCCGACCCGAGGACGTGTGGGGAATGATTCCCAGTGCGGTTCGTATGGACTTTTTACCATGCGAATCGTGATTGCCAGTTCGTACGGCACTTGTACGATTCGTACGGTAAAAAGACCCGATACGAGTCGCACGGGGGAATTTTTTGCCGGATCGTGATCGGCACCAATGTCTTCCATTTAAAAGGCCAGTGTGAAAGTGAAGCACTTCGCAAGGTTGCTGCATTTGCTCTTTTATTCAAGCCACTACGTCCAGTGCGAACACCCCATCCATCAGAGGTCAGATCCATCTTCCAGCTCCCCAGCTCCAACTCTCCTCCAGTTTGAATCATCACATTCTCATTCTGGAGAACTCAATACTCTGCCATTCCAGAATACCTACTCTGCACACCACAGCCATGGTCCTGCAGCTGTACTGGAATATGGCAGGTTGCTGTTCCACATTTCAACTCCAATGCCTGAGACTAAACATTTCTTCAAGAGTTTGTTTATTGCCCGTGGCACTTAACATATAGGTATGACGATTAACTCACCTCTACCAAAGAGTGGGTGAGTCGCTTTTAGATGTATGCATGCTACACTCAACTTAGATATAATCTATCAAAGAAGTAGAAAGCCTATCTATAGGGTTGCCAGTAAAGTTGTCTCCACCTGCCTAGAAAAGAAACCATCAGCTCCCCTTCGATGGGTAAGTCTACTTTTCTGGTAAAATTTAGTCTGCAATCTTGGTTTGTGTTTAGATCAGAATCTCTTTCTAGAAGTTCAGGAAGCAAACGTCTCTGGTACTTTGTTTTCTATCATAATGTACTGAGATGGATTCTGCTTTTTATTAAGTCTCATCTTCATGTCACTGTTGTAAAGGCATTTTTTTAATGACAGCCAGAAAGGGAAAAAGCATTTACTTAGAGACCTCTGTGTAAATCACGGATCAGCTACAATTAGTGCACAATATAAGTATGGATTTCTTAAAATCCCCATGAGACTCAACCATTTAACGTCCTTTTTTAGGGCTGTTCATTGGCTGCCTACAAGACAAATATTGGCAAAGTCATTAGGTCTCATCTTTGTGACCAACTAAGTTTGGCACTTTTTATTGGCAATGCTGAACAGCATCAGTGACACAAACAGTGATTTGTGCACAAAAAATAAAAAAAGGCACTGTTGTTTGTCAAATCATTCTGTAGGTGCACAAATGGTCATCCGAGATGCATACAACTACAGAAACATGTGGGCGCCGTTTTCTTTCAGATTTTATTGACTGATCTAAGATAGTGAGTGCCACTTAGATTGGCCAATAAGAAAAGAAATGTAACTGCGCGAAATTGATTTTGTGATGGATCAGGAGGTCATTTCGGCCTAGACCAAAAAATATATATATTTCAAAAATATATATTTTTAAAAAAAGTATCAGAGGTGGCGGGCAATGAAGGAGCCGTGGGGGCAAGTTGTGGTAAAGCAACAGCGAGTGTGCAGGGGGTACAAGGGAGAGAGCAACACAGGGAGGATGGAAAAACCCATGAAGGAGACAGCAACACGCAGGCAGGGTAGAAGTACACATGGAGGGCCTAACCAAAAAAAAAGTAGTCCCCTAAATGTGAGCAGCGAAAGGATGCAAGTCAGCTAGTCAAGAGAATGGTAAAGAGGCTATGCCCCAGGACAGGGACAAACACAAGATAGACAAGGAAAAACAAGCAAAAGAGAGTGACAATAAAGGACCCCTGTAAGTTCTTGGTAAGCACACAATAGGTCTTTCACAACCAGACAGCTTGTGCTGTCTGGTAGGTTCGACTCTGTTTAGAGCATTGACCCACCTAGCTTCATGGTGCCTAAATGCAGCTGGTAGATCCGCTACCTTTTTCAGAGATCTGATGATTTGTCCTAGTTATAGGTGCCTACCTCCAGGACAGTGAACCTGGGAGAGAGGCCTGTTAAAGTTTTGGAAAGCAATGGAGACCTGTCTAATGTTGTCTGTAATCTGCCAGAACATCTAATTGGACTACCCTCAGCGCCAAGCAATCTAAATGGTGTTTTGAACATAACATAAGATAACACAACATAAGATAACTTAAGGTAACATAACATAACATGAACACCCAATTAGTCAAATTGGTGAAACTAAAAACACTTTCACAATAGTCAATATTTAGAAGGTTGAATGAATTGAAGGGCGAAAGCATGATCTGATGTAAAATTGAAAGAATAGGTGAATTAAAGGATGGATGGTTGGGTTGATAGATGGATGAAAGGAAGGCTGGAAGGGGGAGAAAACCTTCTAGGAGGCTCTTGGCCACTCTCTGGCTTTGGTCGATGCTTTCTGGGTACAGACCTTTCCCCTCCTCCCCTCGCCTGCAGGCCCTCCTCATCCACTCCACACCTGCTCCTGCCTCCTCTCCCTTCAAACCTACACGATATGGTACTTCTTGGACGTATTAGAATACTGATTCAGGTGCAAACTGCCACTTATATCCTAATCAATATTCCTCTAGGACTCAGAATTAGACTGTAAATGTATAACTTTTAAAGTTTGCAATACAGGGCTCAGCTAGTAAATTTTTGTGGAAAAAAAGTCCATTGTATGTGGTCTGATTTACCACGGAAATAAGAACGAAAACATAAAGAAGTAAACAAAACCGTAAATGTCTCAGACATCAAGCCAACAGGTAAAAGACTAATATGCGAGGGCGGATATTGCTAATGTAGCAATCAAACGTAACATGGAAATAAACAATAATGACAACACAACAACCAGGAAAAGTTGCAACCACTGCAGATATGATAAGTTAAGTAGTCAAATAAGAGACAAGAGATATCTGAATATATCTATTTCTGATACAGAAACAGATCAACAGCTTTAATGTAAACACAATGTAAATTTATATGTGAGTAAAACTACATTCTCTAAGGTTATTATTATGTTTAGTACACTAAAACCTGTCCAAACATGTACAAAGTAGAACTGTGCTATACAAAAATGTTATTTTGGGGGCCTGGACTTCTTTTTAATCATCTGACTTTGACCCAGAGCAAGATAAAGAAAAGCAGAATAGGACAGAAAAGGAAGAAGATAAAGATAGGAAACAATGACCAAGAGAGAAAGCAGGAATGCAAAGAACCTACAAGAGTAATATACATTTACAAGGAGTGTATGGTGGTGGAATATAGATCATGAGCTATAACCAAGACGAGACCCCCATCAACACCAGCATTCAGCAGTGCAGCGACAGGGCCTCATCTGAGAAACTGAGAAACTTTAGAGAATAAAAAATGGTTATCAGCAAGATTATAAAGTTGGAATATGTTTAACGTTGTGATATATTACATTGCGCTGTGCACACTGTTCTCAAGTTTATTCACTTGAATATGCAATAGATGCTCTGAAGCTCACCCAGGGGACACACAGCCTTTTTGTTGGAGGCCGCAGGGGGAGCCCCAATGCCCCTGTTGCCCCAGCCAGCACCCCGCCTCCAGCTGGAGCCTCCATTGCTGCTGCCTACAGGGAGCAGGTAAAATTGATGTCCCCCTGCAGGCAGGAGCAAGTTTCCCATCTGTTTTCCAGCCCGCTTGACAGCAGGCAGGGAAACAAATAAAAAGTCTGCTCACTGCAGGGCAAGAGCATTTCTCATGCTCCCACCTGCTGGGAGTGGACTTACTGTTTGCTCTCACTTAGTGGGAACTTTAAAGTGCTCCTGCCAAGCGAGCACAAACAGAGATTACCCTGTCCACACTAACCGTTATGTCCTGGGGCATAGCAGGAGCCTGGCCCTGGGGTTTGGGGTCCCAGGTGCAGAAAACGACCCAAGGAGGGGAGCTGCATGACCCACTCCCCCTAGTTGTGTATGACCAGGGACCAATGAGTGGCTGTCCCCAAGGGGTGTAATCTGCCTGGGAAGGGGGGGCGCATGGCCCCCTTCTTCTTTTAGGCCGGGCCCTGGGGGATAGAGTCCCTGGTGTCGAAATCGGCCTGGGGAGTGGAGGGCCTCATGCACCCCCTCCCCTATTATGATTAGGGCTCCCGGTTCAGAAGCTGAGTCACGTGGCGGACTGCAACGAACAGTCACAAGCTGCTAAGAATTGCTGCTAAACTACCACTTTGCACAGACCTGGTTTTAACAATCTTTTAACCTTTTTTAACTAACTATTAAATAGCTGTGCTGCTAAAAAACGCTGCTAAAGCGCGTACCTGTCCCTTACTCCCCGGTCTACCGCGGGGGCTCCCGTTTGTGCGGGGGGAGTGCTGGGCTGATCTCAAGGCATTTGGGGTGGGCGCCATCTTGGAAGAAGAGGGGTGGCACTCCAGTTGATCACCACTTCCGGGGGAGCACATAAAACTCTATGCTCGGCCAAATGCACAGTGGACTTGCCGCTGGTGCGCCGAAGGCAGGCCCGTCGGTGCCCGTCCGTGCCCATCCGGGACCAGGGGCCATGACCCATGCACAAGCCACTCGAATTGTATATACTAGAGAAGAGTTAGATACAGAGGAAATAATTGCAAGCAGGAATGGGATTTCACAAACTCCACATCAAAAGAGAAGAACTGCCGGCATTGTAAACAATGCTGTCTACTGGTAGAGGACACTAAATTAGATGCTCTGTTTTTAACAGAAAGTGGCTCAAGGAGTATTCATCCCCAGACATAGTTATGGCACTGCCTCCAGACTATAATAATCCACATTTGTAAAGCGCAAACAATCACCCGTAAGGGTCTCTAGGCACTGGTGGCCGTCGGGAAGATTAAGCAAGCTATTGCCCAGAGTCACATGGTGCTGGGCTAATCTGCTGCCGGCGCCGGGGATCGAACCGTGAGCCCCTGGGTTCCGGAGTCAGTCACCCTGTCCGCTGCGCCACACCTCTTCCCACTATGAGATACAAAGGCTGGACAGGACAGGCCAGCTGGGGGGGGGGGATTAGCTATTCTTTTAAAGAAGGAGTACAAATGTATAACAGAGTCACTGGCCTTGAAAGGATGCAAATGTCTCTCATTCTCAATTCTGTTATCTCCGACCTTAACCCGTCAGGCCTCCTGATCTCTCGACTAACAGGACCTTATGGTGAGTTCCTAGAAGAACTGCCTGAAGTGCTGGCCAGTCTCCTACTAAAGAAATCTCACATTACTATACTGGGGGATCTAAACCTGCACATGGAAGATAAGAGCCATCCAAGTGTAAAAAGACTACTATCAGATCTAAGAAGCTTACAACCGACCCAGCTAGTAACAATAGCCACACATGACAAGGGACACACTTTGGATGTGGTAATTTCCAATGATCCCGATATGAAAGTGGCCACACCAATACCGGTACCATGGTTGGTCCATCATTTTATCCCTTTTAATGTACGGAAGCTAGGAAGGGAGGACAGGGAAGACACCTTCAAGGCAACGACAAGGAAAAGGTGCTGGGCTAAGATCAACCTTATAGCATGGGGGAGGTCCTAACAGACATCGCAAACTCGGACACTGAAGATCCAGGGTCAGTCACAGAAGGATACTCAAGATGGGAATCCTGGATCACTCAATCCCTGGATTTAGTGGCCCCCAAGGGTGCCCTTAAGCCCAAAACTAGAACTAGAGCAGAAGGATGGTTCAATTCCCAGTTGCTGGAGTTAAGGAAAAATTGCAAAAAGCTCAAAAGGGTGTGGAGAAAAATGTATGAGCCCCAATTCAAAATAGAGTATAAAAAAGCCATTAGAAATTATCATAACAATATCAAAATGAGTCAAGCTAAGTTCTTTGAGGAAAAAATCAATAGGACTCAGAACTCCTCAAGGGAACTGTTCAAAGTAATAAAGACCTTGACTAACCCAACCACTGATACTGGTCCAACCGAAACTGCAGAGGAGACGTGTAATGACCTGGCCAACTACTTCCTCTCTAAAGTGACGGATATTTACAGCTGCTTTAATACTAATAGAGACCTCAAAGCAGAGGGGGAAGAAAATCAGGAAATAGTTTCCCCCCAATAGGCTATCACCAACTTCGGACATATGGAACAGAAGGATATAGATGCCTTGATGGAGAAGGTGAAGTCCGGCTCACCTCTGGACCCAGTCCTCCACAAATACTCAGAACAGTGACATCCATCATTGCACTGAATCTAATGAGGATTATGAATCAATCCTTAGAATCGGGCATAGTCCCAGGTGTTTGGAAACATGCAGTGATAAAGCCTCTGCTGAAAAAAGCCAATGCAGATAGAGGGCAACTGGGGAACTTTCGTCCCATCTCCTTGCTACCATTTGTCGACAAGTTACTACAAAAACATGTCAACAGAAATCTGTCAGAATTTCTAGAGAACAACCAGTGCCTTCACCCCACTCAGATGGGCATAAGGGTACAACACAGCACTGAATCGCCCCTGCTGGTAGTGGTAGAACATCTGAGACGATCACTAGACAAGACCCCCATCAACACCAGCATTCAGCAGTGCAGCGACAGGGCCTCATCTGAGAAACTGAGAAACTTTAGAGAATAAAAAATGGTTATCAGCAAGATTATAAAGTTGGAATATGTTTAACGTTGTGATATATTACATTGCGCTGTGCACACTGTTCTCAAGTTTATTCACTTGAATATGCAATAGATGCTCTGAAGCTCACCCAGGGGACACACAGCCTTTTTGTTGGAGGCCGCAGGGGGAGCCCCAATGCCCCTGTTGCCCCAGCCAGCACCCCGCCTCCAGCTGGAGCCTCCATTGCTGCTGCCTACAGGGAGCAGGTAAAATTGATGTCCCCCTGCAGGCAGGAGCAAGTTTCCCATCTGTTTTCCAGCCCGCTTGACAGCAGGCAGGGAAACAAATAAAAAGTCTGCTCACTGCAGGGCAAGAGCATTTCTCATGCTCCCACCTGCTGGGAGTGGACTTACTGTTTGCTCTCACTTAGTGGGAACTTTAAAGTGCTCCTGCCAAGCGAGCACAAACAGAGATTACCCTGTCCACACTAACCGTTATGTCCTGGGGCATAGCAGGAGCCTGGCCCTGGGGTTTGGGGTCCCAGGTGCAGAAAACGACCCAAGGAGGGGAGCTGCATGACCCACTCCCCCTAGTTGTGTATGACCAGGGACCAGTGAGTGGCTGTCCCCAAGGGGTGTAATCTGCCTGGGAAGGGGGGGCGCATGGCCCCCTTCTTCTTTTAGGCCGGGCCCTGGGGGATAGAGTCCCTGGTGTCGAAATCGGCCTGGGGAGTGGAGGGCCTCATGCACCCCCTCCCCTATTATGATTAGGGCTCCCGGTTCAGAAGCTGAGTCACGTGGCGGACTGCAACGAACAGTCACAAGCTGCTAAGAATTGCTGCTAAACTACCACTTTGCACAGACCTGGTTTTAACAATCTTTTAACCTTTTTTAAGTAACTATTAAATAGCTGTGCTGCTAAAAAACGCTGCTAAAGCGCGTACCTGTCCCTTACTCCCCGGTCTACCGCGGGGGCTCCCGTTTGTGCGGGGGGAGTGCTGGGCTGATCTCAAGGCATTTGGGGTGGGCGCCATCTTGGAAGAAGAGGGGTGGCACTCCAGTTGATCACCACTTCCGGGGGAGCACATAAAACTCTATGCTCGGCCAAATGCACAGTGGACTTGCCGCTGGTGCGCCGAAGGCAGGCCCGTCGGTGCCCGTCCGTGCCCATCCGGGACCAGGGGCCATGACCCATGCACAAGCCACTCGAATTGTATATACTAGAGAAGAGTTAGATACAGAGGAAATAATTGCAAGCAGGAATGGGATTTCACAAACTCCACATCAAAAGAGAAGAACTGCCGGCATTGTAAACAATGCTGTCTACTGGTAGAGGACACTAAATTAGATGCTCTGTTTTTAACAGAAAGTGGCTCAAGGAGTATTCATCCCCAGACATAGTTATGGCACTGCCTCCAGACTATAATAATCCACATTTGTAAAGCGCAAACAATCACCCGTAAGGGTCTCTAGGCACTGGTGGCCGTCGGGAAGATTAAGCAAGCTATTGCCCAGAGTCACATGGTGCTGGGCTAATCTGCTGCCGGCGCCGGGGATCGAACCGTGAGCCCCTGGGTTCCGGAGTCAGTCACCCTGTCCGCTGCGCCACACCTCTTCCCACTATGAGATACAAAGGCTGGACAGGACAGGCCAGCTGGGGGGGGGGGGATTAGCTATTCTTTTAAAGAAGGAGTACAAATGTATAACAGAGTCACTGGCCTTGAAAGGATGCAAATGTCTCTCATTCTCAATTCTGTTATCTCCGACCTTAACCCGTCAGGCCTCCTGATCTCTCGACTAACAGGACCTTATGGTGAGTTCCTAGAAGAACTGCCTGAAGTGCTGGCCAGTCTCCTACTAAAGAAATCTCACATTACTATACTGGGGGATCTAAACCTGCACATGGAAGATAAGAGCCATCCAAGTGTAAAAAGACTACTATCAGATCTAAGAAGCTTACAACCGACCCAGCTAGTAACAATAGCCACACATGACAAGGGACACACTTTGGATGTGGTAATTTCCAATGATCCCGATATGAAAGTGGCCACACCAATACCGGTACCATGGTTGGTCCATCATTTTATCCCTTTTAATGTACGGAAGCTAGGAAGGGAGGACAGGGAAGACACCTTCAAGGCAACGACAAGGAAAAGGTGCTGGGCTAAGATCAACCTTATAGCATGGGGGAGGTCCTAACAGACATCGCAAACTCGGACACTGAAGATCCAGGGTCAGTCACAGAAGGATACTCAAGATGGGAATCCTGGATCACTCAATCCCTGGATTTAGTGGCCCCCAAGGGTGCCCTTAAGCCCAAAACTAGAACTAGAGCAGAAGGATGGTTCAATTCCCAGTTGCTGGAGTTAAGGAAAAATTGCAAAAAGCTCAAAAGGGTGTGGAGAAAAATGTATGAGCCCCAATTCAAAATAGAGTATAAAAAAGCCATTAGAAATTATCATAACAATATCAAAATGAGTCAAGCTAAGTTCTTTGAGGAAAAAATCAATAGGACTCAGAACTCCTCAAGGGAACTGTTCAAAGTAATAAAGACCTTGACTAACCCAACCACTGATACTGGTCCAACCGAAACTTCAGAGGAGACGTGTAATGACCTGGCCAACTACTTCCTCTCTAAAGTGACGGATATTTACAGCTGCTTTAATACTAATAGAGACCTCAAAGCAGAGGGGGAAGAAAATCAGGAAATAGTTTCCCCCCAATAGGCTATCACCAACTTCGGACATATGGAACAGAAGGATATAGATGCCTTGATGGAGAAGGTGAAGTCCGGCTCACCTCTGGACCCAGTCCTCCACAAATACTCAGAACAGTGACATCCATCATTGCACTGAATCTAATGAGGATTATGAATCAATCCTTAGAATCGGGCATAGTCCCAGGTGTTTGGAAACATGCAGTGATAAAGCCTCTGCTGAAAAAAGCCAATGCAGATAGAGGGCAACTGGGGAACTTTCGTCCCATCTCCTTGCTACCATTTGTCGACAAGTTACTACAAAAACATGTCAACAGAAATCTGTCAGAATTTCTAGAGAACAACCAGTGCCTTCACCCCACTCAGATGGGCATAAGGGTACAACACAGCACTGAATCGCCCCTGCTGGTAGTGGTAGAACATCTGAGACGATCACTAGACCAGGGAAAATCAGACGTTCTGCTCTTACTGGATTTGAACGCCACATTTGATACAGTAGACCATCAAATACTACGCAGAAGTCTGTTAAATATGGGGATTCAGGTCATGGCGCTGAAATGGCTGTCTTCATTCTTAAGTGAAAGAACTTTACAAGTACAGGAAAATTCCACTTTCTCCAAAACCATGTCGCTGAGGTGTGGCGTACCACAGGGCTCAGCATTAAGCTCAGCCCTTTTTAATGTATACATGGAGCCCCTTGCCAAGATTGTGTAGGAATTTGATATATCCATGACTTTTTATATCGACGATACGCAGCTGGTTATCTCTCTGGACCCAAAAAATAGCAGGGACGGTGAGAGACTATCCTCCTGCTTGATAAGAGTCAAAGAGTGGATGACGAGAAGTTGTCTAAAGCTAAATGGGGATAAAACTGAGATACTATGTCTCGGAAACAAAGCAATACCCAGGCCCATTATAGATTGGCCTGCCTGCCTAGGAATCTACTCACCCCCATAGAAATAATAAAAAGCCTAGGATTCTGGTTAGAAACGGACCTCTCTATGGTGACACTGGCCAAGAAGGTCGCTGCAACCTGCTTTGGACTACTCAGAAGCATTCGGAAAATCCTGGATAGAGTGCTCATACAGCTTAGGAAGACGGTGGTCCACTCTTTGGTCACGTCACGACTGGACTATGGAAACTCATTGTTCTTAGGGGCACCTAAATATGTTACGCGCAGATTGTAGGTAGCTCAGAATGCAGCTGCAAGGCTGCGAAGCAACGTTCCGACACGGGAATCAGTAAAAAAGCACCTGGTGGGACTCCATTGGCTTCCGGTGGAAGCCAGAATAAAATTTAAAGTATTGATCTTCACTTACAGAGCACGCAATAATAAAGGTCCGGAAAAAATCAAGAGGCCAGTTTCTCCTTACATCCCAAATAGGCAGCTACGATCCAGCACAGAGGAACGACTAATAAAAACAAAGACCAGGAGGGAGAGATGGGGACGAAGATCTTTCTCCCATCTGGCTCCCAAACTCTGGAACTCCCTGCCGTTGGAATACAGACTGATAAACAGGGAACTACAGTTTCGCAAAAAGATCAAGACCTGGCTGTTCATGCAATATCTCTAAGACATGGTTGTCCTATTCAGTTTTCTGACCACTCAGCACTGGGAAGCCTTAGGGCAGCCATGCGCTCTACAAATCCCTAACAATAATAATAATAATAATAATTTTCAACATTTCCGTCTGTATTTATCCATATTTATTTTGTGTTTTGTGTATAAATGAATGTGAAAACTGTACATTTCCGTGTTTATTGAACTGATAGACGCGAACTCATACTTTGATGTCTGTCGTGTTTTAGCTCTTTAAGCTGCTAAGTACTACATAACAATACATCCACTGGTAAATACTAGCATTACACCAGAAATTTATATTGACACATGCTGTTAAATTTCATCCTATTTTTAATTTCTCATGCTTTCCATCTGCTCAGCTGTTCTGCTATAATTTATGAAAGACAGCACTGAGAGTCACTTAAGAGCAACACCATTTTCTGTATTTATCCATTTTTTAAAATAAATGCAGCCAGAAAACACATTGTTTTCTGCCTGTATTTATCTGTAAAAATCCGTAAAAACGGAAAACAGGGAGCCTTAATTATGAGTAGTAATTCAGCCCTTGGGACCTGGCCTACTGGGGGTGGCACATACAAAACATGCGTTTTTAGCCCGAGCTTGTTTTTTATTTTTTATTTAACTGCGGATTCCCAAATCATGCGTCAATTTGCAGTAAAAAATTATTTTTTAGCGTTTTTCGCCCACGGCCCACCACCAGGCCTAGGGGTTCAGGGTGTTTCTACCCTGCCCCTTTTTGTGATTTTTGTTGGGACTCAGTTCTGAGCCCCAAGATATATTTATGTTTATATCATTATACATATATATATATGAGGCTCTGTCGATCAAGAAGGTCGTGACTTATTCAAAGCCAGGAGTGCCTCGCCATACGACGGACACCCGCAGTAAGCCAACAGTTAAGATCGAGCGGCAGGCGAGAGGCGTTGTGACACAGCGAGAGTGAGAAGAATTGCCTAGAATAACTATGTGGCAGGACACGAGTGGCATTAACCGGGACATTGTTTTTTGCATAATCTGACATTGGTCTAAAAGGTTAATTAGTATCTAAAGTGAATTGTAATACGGAATAATACCACGTGAAAAGGAGTCCTCCCATTGGCCGAAATTCAACCAATTAGGCCGTACATTGGTTTAAAAGGTCTCTCGCTGTGCTAAAAAGAATGACTTTTAAACGCACTGACGAAGGCGAATGCTGAAACGCGTATGCGAGAATTAAAAGCCTATTCACAATACCTCGTGAGTGCACCTTCTCTTTGGTAGTTGTTGTGTAACAAAACAGGTCTCCACCCCCTGTAATTATGGATGCACCCGCCGTGTGTTCGGCAAGCTGTGGTGGAAACGACGCTGGAATATATATATATATATATATTTTACAATAAATGCCACTTGCTGCCAAACTGCTTGCGGCTGGGTGCTAAACATTTCTCAGCAATTCCCTCCAGGGATTTTACAACGCACTCCACGGACTCTTTCTCCGTCAAATCCTTTTTATCAGTTGATTAACAGGCAGACCGGTTTCGGCGCTTCGTCTTTTTCAATGCCTTTAGTGCAGATTGTTCACAAAGCCCCCAGTTAAATATCAGTCCGAACTTTCCTATTGAATTTGGAAAGTCATGTGAGTGACGACGGACTTCAATAGTGTCAGTCTCTTATAATTCCCTTGTCCGCCATTTCATCGTGGAACTGATCAAATAAACTCTAAGTGATTCTGGCTGCATTCCCGTGTATCGCCATTATTGTAATGGTTTACACTAAGTAGTCACGAGAAAGCCAGCCTAAATTGTGCATCACGAAGACCTTCACTTACCATGGGGGCTGAATTGCGGATTGTTCCTCGCCCTGCCGGACTCCTCTGTACATACGGGTGAGACCATCCAGCTCTATACCTGTTCCATAGGCCTTGTCCCACACCTGGGAGGACCCTTTCTAGGCAAAGCCTATCAGCAGAGGCCCATCATGCACTGTACAGTTAACCTATCTTAGTAGAAATATTCTTCTTACTATAGCCCACTTTCTCAGACATTTAGAGCATTGTGACTCGGGCAGACCAGTTCAGACACACCAATACTCCCACCTTCCAAATCACTTTTTCACACCTGGTACATGGCCAGCCTCCTGTTGTAAATGACGGATGGAAGTTGTCCCATCAACACCAGGCCAAGAGTACCACTGCCACTTTAAGAGGTTAATGAGAGCATGCACATAGTTTAAATCCGCCATTTTAATACTGACATGCATACACCAGTGACCTACTTACTGCAGTCATTAAGTCGCTCGCTCTTTTGGGAGGCACCCCCTCTAACCCATACTATTGGGAAGGACTCCACTCCACCCCCAAACGTTTCTCTTTAAATCTCTTTGACCACCTACTTATGCTGTAAACACCAAAAATGGAGAGAAGTCAGCCTGTGCCATCTAGCTCCGGTGCAAAACCAGACGTAAAAGTTGCAATGGAATAAACAGGCACGTGCTTCGACTATCTGCACTTCCGTTTGCAAAAAGAAGTGTTTCTTTGTGTCAGCTCAGGTTTTGTATCGTCAGTGGGTTTTATGAAGCGCTCTTTCAGCTCCATAGTAGCTTGTTAATTCCAGTGCTTCAGATACACCTCTGGCGTCTAGTCAATACATGTTGTAGCCGGAGGTTGTTGGACTTTTGAGCCTGCTACGACATTTTGTCTTCTAGTATTGATTCGGACCAACCTGCATGAGCAATGGAAAATTATATTGCCTTCAGGTGACCTGTGCCAGGGGATTAAGGTGTTTCTGCATTGATTGGGCCGCCGTTGCTTTGTGCCCGACTGCATATGGACTTTTATCAGTAGATAGCGGCAAGATCTAACATTAGCCTTTATTAAGTGTTCATTATTTTCCACCTTAGCTACGGGTCAAGAAACATTGCTTTTGACCTTCTCGTTTGGTGAATGTTTATAAATGTTGCTGTATTGCAACCAGTCAGGTAAAAGTATTACTTGAGAAAGACCTCTTATTGTTGGTTAGTATGCGTGTATTCACCACTAATTTTGACAGACATGGAAACTGAGAGCCTGGGAGATAGCTTACTTAAAATTACACATCTTGTTTCTGTTTTCATAATCACACCATTATGTCAATTAATAAAGGTATTTATGGGTATGGAAGTCATACTCCTTTAGTACTACTTGACATACTCCTATAGTACTACTTGATATACTCCTGCAGTACTATTTACACATAAATCCACTTGTGAACTGCCCTCATAATATTTAAGCTATGTAGATGTTGTTACACAAAATGTGCTTTTTGTTATTCGGTGCAAATCTGTTCAGTAGTTTTTGTGAAATTAAAACCGAACAATATAGTGCTATCTCTGGCTTCGGCTATTTCGCGACAGTTTTGCGATGATCGTGGCAAAATCATGACGTGTTCGAGGTAAATTGCGAAATCTCGCTCCAGCGGGGATGCTCTGATTGGCTGGATGGAACCCAAGCAGAAAATTGCGGTGGTTTCACGGTGATCGCTGTTAAATCATGATGTGTTCGAGGTAAATCGGGAAAGTGCGCCAGCAGGAATGCTGTGATTGACTGGACGCAACCTGAATGTAAATCTCAGCAGTTGTTTCCGCAGGAGAGAGATGCAAGGTTGTGATGCTGGATCCAAACTTCCCACACCTGCCAGTACCAGCCCAACAAAGTGACAGCAAGCACAGTAGAAATAGGGGAAGAGGGGGAAACAAAACAAGGGAGTAGAAATGGAGACGTGTCACTGATGCACTTCAGGAGCAGATGTCCCTGTGTTGTGGTTTGTATGGTTCCTGTAATGGAAACAAGGTTACATGTATTACCAAGCATGCATATGGAACACTCTTCACTAACAAAGACTGTATTCCACTAAATGTAACAACTTGGCTTGATCCCCTCTACCGTATGAATAGGGTAAATATTAGTTGATGATAGATATACGGTGGATTTATTTACAAAAGAGAAACAGTCATTTATTAGGTGAACTCACTGTAACAACTCCATGCTAAATCAGAGTAAGTATTATACTAACCTTTAATATATCCAATGAAACCTTTGATCAGTCCTAAAATGAATTATATCCAATATTTATATGGAAAAAACAAAAAACATATTTTCCATACCGGATAAACTATGATACACAAAAAGGTGCAGGGCCTTGGATAAGAATACTTGGCTCCTTATAAAATCAGGAAACTAATACCTAGACTCTTATCTTTATAGCAATCAAGTAATGCACACCAAGAATCCGGATCTCCATACACCAAATGGGAATCTACAATAGATATTTATTGTAGTAGAGCTTCGTTTTTTTAATACTAAAAAAAGTAAAGAATGTTACCGCCTTGAGTCAAAAAATTAGTGCGATACTTTGTCTTTTTTCTTCTGTTCTCCTTCAGGAATCAACAATGAAATTCCACTGGCACTGAATGATCTCCTTGAATGCCGAAGCCCGACAAGGGAAAACGCTGCACACCCTGCGACCCGGTATGACTCCAGATCAAGACCCTTCGAACCGGAACAGGGAGACGGACGCCAGACGGGAGGAAGCTGGAACACTTCCAAATGTGGCTCAGGAATTCAGGTAAGTGCTCTGCGGGGGACGGGCGCTAGGAATACTCGAGTGAAACTGAACGCAAAGTGCCTTCTGAGTTCACTCGACTTCCTTTATTCTGTTTGGCTCCACCCTGCGCACACATGCGATCAGGAGCAGCTCCGTAGCAGGAGCAGGACCGAAACTGAAACGAAAGTTACAGACGCCATTTTGTCGATCAGAAACGGTTCCCAGGACTGAAGATTTCTGTGAAAGCTAAGATGAGGGGTAAGGGTGGAGGTACTATGACCCCATGTTTGAAAAATGGGGGAGTTAGTGACACAAGTTATTTTGTCCAAAATAGATTTTTTTGATCCCGTGCGATATTAGTGATGATGCCGCTACTGCTAGTGTTGCCCCGTGTACTGTTATAGGGACATTGCGAATATCGCGGTGACATTCTGAATATTGATGAAAATATATTAAAAAATATGAATATTAGTGCATACTTGCCGGTCACTGACACATACTCATGTACACGAGTGCAAACTTATACACCCATTCACATACCTACTCACACACTTATACATCCAGTCACATGCCCACTCAGATACTCATGCACCCACTCAAATACCCATTGAGGTACACATGCACCCACTTCCAGACTCACTCTGAGAGTTAAGCACCCATGTACAGACCCACTCAGAATCACACACCCACTTATAGACCCACTCATAGACTCATGCACACAGTCTCATACCCACTTAAATACTCTTACACCCACTCACAAACCCACTTGTGCAGTTATATACCCACTCACAGACACACTACGATACTCATGCAGCCACTTACAGACTCACTCGACAAGTCATGCATGCATGCACAGACCTACTCAAAGACTCAAGCACCCACTTACAGACCCACTCACACACACACACATTCGTACTCACAGATCCACTTAGACACTCACACACCCACTGAGACACTCATGCACCCACTCATTCATCCACTCAGACACACATACACCCACTCACACACCCATAGAGTCACTCACAGATCCTGTCAGAGAGTTGTACAATCAGTCACTCACTCATACACTCAGAGACTCACACACCCTCATAGACTCACTCAAATGTATGCGCACCCACTCACTCACCCACTCATTAATTTATGCATCCACTCACAGACCCACCAAGACACTCGCCCTCCCAGTCAAAGACCCTCTCAGACACTCATGCATGTACCAGTTCACTCACCCACTCAGAGACTTATGCTCTCACTCACAGACCCATTGAGACACTTGTGCATCCACTGACAGATTCACTCAGACACCCACTCACCGATCCACTCAGAGACTTATGCACTCATTCACTCATACACTCAGATACTCACGCACCCACTCATAGTTACACTCAGAGACTCATGCATGTATTCACAGAACCAGTCAGACACTCACACTCCCAGTCAGAGACCCACTGAGAGACTTATGTACTCAGTTACAGACCCACTCAGACACTCACGCTCCCACTTACTTACCTACTGAGACATGCACTTAGACACTTATGTATCCACCCACAGTCATATACTTACTTTCAATAGAATAAAGGCAGTCATGCACCTACTCACAGATCAACTGAGAGACTCACGCAACCAAATCACAGATCCATTGAGACACTGATGCACCCTGTCATAGATGCACTGAGACAGTCACGCAGTTCGTTACAGAACCATTGATAGACTGACGCACCGTCTCACGGATCCACTGAAATACTTAAACCGTGAATGAGAGACTTACTGATACAGTGATTCATGCAGTTACAGATTCCACTTAAAGAGTTATTCACTGTGTTATAGAGCTATAAAGGGCGTTGCACATGCTGTTATAGAGTCTTTTAGATAGTAATGTGACTAGTGTTTTGGTTATAATCTATTTTTCAGTTAAAAGTTTTTGTATATGGTGGTGGCTATTGAATTTGTTTTCGCGGTGATCGCTGCCATCGATTTCATCGTGGCGCCCAGCATCATCACGAAAACGGAAAATCGGTTTTAAAATTGTTTGTTATACAAACTTCTTAAGAATATATGACTTGAAACAGTGCAGTAATAAACCCCTGGTGTTTAAAATACTGTAGAATGTGTTCATATATGTGTTTTACACTTTATAAAAAGAGGCAGAAACGTTGCAGTTACTGAAGTCATTGCGACTCTCGTAGTAATTGCAAAGACAGAGAGTAGGGTTCAAACAGTTTAGAAAAAATCTTACTAGAAAAATATGTGTAAAGAATTACACACAGAGGAGTAGGGAAATAAAGAAATGTATAAATTAAAGTGTATACAATAAATATAAGAACACAAAAAACAGTTGCACGTGTTTCCTGTGAAAAAAAACTGCCCTCATTCACAAAATTGTTACATGCTTCATTATAGGGTTTGCTACAAACATTCCTGCGCAGACCAACGCCTGGGGTGGAGCAACAGGGAGGGAAGACAATACAAACAATTACCTTTCTTGGGATCACCGAAGAAAAAGTGCTGTCAGCGAGAGTTAAAACTAGCTCGGATGTATACCCTCTCTCAAATTAATTCCGGGGCCATCCGGCTAGACTTAAAAACGTGAAGGATGGAGGTGAAGGGAGAAAATTAAGATTCCTTCAACCAATCATGAGGGAGACACATAGGTCTAAATCCCATACCATGTACACATGGTAACTTGTTCTTTCGCAGGGGACTGCCTAATAGTCTACGAGTGCTACGGCACGACTTTGGGCTGCCGGACATCCCCTTGCAACACTCTATGGGATTTAGACCTATTGTCTCCCTCATGATTTGGTTGGAGGGTGTGTATACCGACAACAGGAACATTTCCACTCTTTCCCTGTCAGTTCCAATTATTGATACCACTTTCCTCATGCACTTTTGAGAGGTATGCTGGAGGGCCAAGGAGACTATGTATTACTTTCTATTGCCTCCATACTCACACTCTGCAAGAGATTATGCATACTGATAACATCTAGTATATATGAACATATATGTATTTTTGTTTCTCCTTCAGAGTTTGACTACAGGGGGACACCCCACACCTCACCATTTCTAGAGACTTTATCTATGAACCTCGAAGAGTGCCCCTTTACTTTGATGCAATAACAAGGATAATTGGATATTTTTGAAAGGATGGTTCCCCGGAACGTGTTGCATGGGTATTGTGAATGTGTAAAACTCCGCACATTGAATGTTTGTGTCCAAGTTGGATTATTATGCTCAGATTCAGATTTACGAGTACCTACGAGCATTTTTCTGTGTGGTGCGTGTTGTTTTGTGGAATATGAGGGCCAGGTAATACCTCTCCCTATAACCTTTTGACACTGTCTTTGGGTAAATGAGTGATTATTTTTTATTTTTACTTACTTTTTTCTTATTTCACAGAACACAAATTGTGTGTTGATCAAGGTATCTCTGCATGACTAAGAGCACATTGCACAGATACCGGAGGCAGGATCAGAGGGGACCTCCCTTTTTGGGTCCCGAAGGGTCCTGATGAATGCAGAGTGACCCTTTTTTATGGGCACAACTTTTACGGCAGAAACATGGCGACACCTTGGCAGGAAGGACGGGTGAACAAATCTTAATTTTCTCCTTTCACCTCCATCCTTCATGTTTTTAAATCTAGCCGTATGGCCCCGGAATAAATTTGGGAGTGGGTAGGCATCAAAGCTAGTTTTAACTCTCACTGGATGCACTTTTTTGTCGGTGATCTCAAGAAATGTCATTGTTTGTATTGTCTTCCCCTCCATTTTGCTCCACCCCAGGAGTTGGTCTGCGCAGGGGTGTTTCTAGCACGCCCTATGATGAAGGATGTCACAATTTTGTGAGGGAGGACAGTTTGTACCACAGGGAACATGTGCCACTGTCTTTTTTGTTTTTATATATATTGTATACACTTTTTGTTATACATTTCTTTCTTTCCCTACTCCTCTGTGTGTAATTCAGTGATTGTACAGGGATGCTGGAGTAGGGAGCTATCCCCCCCTTCTGATTCTGTGCATTTTAAAAAAAATATGTGTACAAATATGTTTTTTAAGGAGTGATGTAGTGAGTAATGCGTGTATTGTAGTACTTAGAATGAATTTTTTAAGTTAACATTTTTGAATGTGGTGGCGGTCGTTGAATGTCTGCTTTTGTTTTGTGAATTTACGACATGATTGCGATGATCGTGACATCATCACGGATTTTAAAAAATAATGATTTTTTATTTAGCATGAAAATGAACAAAACTTTGGGCTCTTGGGTGACTCTAACAAGAGCATTGGTGTTGAGAGTGTGCATAAGACAGCTACAGATAAGACTGTATGCAGAGTTTCAGGTTGCTTAGAAACACCCTGTTCCCTTCATCTGTAAAGTGATCTCCATCACCTGTATACATTCCATGCATGTCAAAACACAGGTTATTTTTGTAGGTAGAGTCCTTATTATGGTCTGTGAGGAAAGCAGCAACAGTTTTTATTAACATGTTTCCTGGCTTTGTCAATCTGTGGGCAGAATTTATTTGACCACTTCCATTTCTGTCTCTGGCATATATCAGAGTACATTAAGACAGTGTGAGGGAAAAGCGAGATCAGTTCTGCAAAGGTATCCTTCATTAGGATTTCCAGCCCTGCCCCAGTCAATATGCCTAGGTCATTGCCACCACAGTGCACAATCACGAGGTGAGGAGCTTGGCAATCCTTAATGGTTTTAACCAAAGCAAGCAACTGATGAAACTTTAACCCTCTCTGGCTAAACCAACTAATCTCCACATTTGGCAAACTCAAGTCCCTGTCAATACTTCTCTTTTTGTAGCCTCTTTAGCCCAATAGACATAGCTGTGGACCACAAGCCACACTCTAAACATTTTGTATGAAGTAGGAGTAGCACACAGGACAGGCCTACAGCTCAATATCACAGTTGGTTCTATGAAAGACAGTGAAAATGTATATGTGCTGGTGGTTTGAAAAAAACGAAACATTTAGTGGGTAGAATAAACATGCAGGTGAAAAAAAGTAGGTAGGATTTGGAAATGATTACTAAATAGATGTTTGATTGGGTCTGGTAAATAGAAAAAATGTAATAGAGAGTTGGATATGCTTCACAGTCTGTCCAGTAACCCACACTTACTGTAGTTCACTTTGGGGCCTATGCATCAACAATGCCATTTGCGATTCCTTATTAGCGAAAAATAAGGAATCGCTAATAAGGAATAGCAAAAGGCTATGCATGTAGGAATCGCTATTCAAATAGCGATTCCTTAATATTCCTTATTACCGAATCGGTAATACCGAATCGGTAATAAGGAATACCTACCCATTTATTCCTATGGGCTTGGAGGCCCATAGGAATGAATGTAAAGCCAGTCTGTATTAGCGATTCGGTATTACCGAATCGCTAATAGCGGGAGCACTTTCAAGGGTGCCAGGGTGTCAAAAGGACACCCTGTTGCACCCCTGAAAATGATATGTGCACATATGTTGCACACACACATGCTCTAAGGGCATGTGTGTGCGCAACAAGAAACTTTGAAAAATGCACAAAAGTGCATTTTTCAAAGTTTTTGCAAATTACCATGCAGTTCATCTTCATGGTAATTTTCTCCCCCTATTAGCGAAATCGCTAATTTTTTAACTTTGATGCATTGCATTTAAGGAATCTCACTTTGGGATTCCTTAAATGCAATCGCTATTTAAGGAATCGGTATTTAAGGAATCCCTATTTAAAGAATCGCTATTTAAGGATTCCTTAAATAGCGATTTCTGCTTTTGGGTTGATGCATTGGGATTGGGTATTTTTTACTTAATACCTGGAGCTATTACCGAATCGGTATTTTACCGACTGGATTTTGGGTTGATGCATGAGGCTGTTTGTGACTAGTATGACCCTTCTGGAATATATTGTGAACTTGTGACCTATTGGCTCTGGCAGGTTTCTATGGAGAATCTGCAGAGGGTGTATTAGGGGAAGGGTGTTAAAGAGACAGGTATTAATTTTTTCAAACGGGAGAGGCTTAGGATCATTGTTTTATAAGGTAAGTAAGATTACCTAGTGAGGATTTTGCATAAAAGTGTATTATAGTGCTAAAAAGAGATCTATAAAGAAAAGTAGGTTTTCCGGCTCCTGTTTATTTTTGCGAATTCAACGCGATGATCGTGATTACGTCGTTAGTATTGACACAAAGTCATGCATTTTGGGCTACCTCTACAAAGGAGTGAAAGAGTTAACAGACAGTAACCATTGGGGGCGTGGCCAAGAGGGCATCAAGAGCGGTCGCAGAGCTCTGAGCTCCGCTCTGCGCCAGCCGGAAAAATCCAGATTTCTCATCGCCTGGCCCAATATCCTGCACGGGGTAGACAGCAGAAGACTCCCCGCATCATCTCCCGCTGATTCGGAACTGTTGACTGGCCCCAATCCCTGTGCGTGTAGGCGGAGTGCCATTGTGAACATCGAGGCCCGGGGATCCCAGGTGCGAGCGGGGCGACTCGGCGTGGGCCGTGACTCGATTGGCCGACGCACGAGCCCTGCTTCTCCCGACTTCTCCTGCCATCACCGTTAAGACATTGGGGCCTGAGACGAGGCACTTGTGATCCCCCGCCCGCGGCGGGCTGTAAAATGGAGACGCCATTCAGAGACAAGCGGCGGCGATGTGAGCCGCCTGATCCTGCGACCGGTCCTGCTGCGAGCTGCCCTGGGAGGAGGGGAGCCAAGGAGCAAACAAGAACCTGTCGGCCTGCTGTTGGCCACCCCCTGGGAAGCAGTGAGAGTGCACCTGAGCCCCGGGCCCCCCCTTTGATCCTGGAACGAGGGAGGCGAGCTAGGATTGGGCCCCCACGCACACCTGGCTACACACAGAGCATTTGGGGATACAGCGCGTCCCCGACACACCACAAGTAATCTCCACTCAGCTGGGGACCTCGAGAAGACGCATGTGACGACTACCAGCGCAAGGAGTGGGGTGGGACCTGGAAGCCTGGAAAGAGCTGCCAACACGCTCCCAAGTATATGATCCTTGTAACCTGAGCCAACCACCGTCTTTGTAGAGTGAAGAATACCGTGGTAAATCTGCTGACACGTCAGCTACCGCTGTGGGAAGCCGCAATGCTAGACACCCTAAACTGATCCAGCTGCCTGAGACGCCCCTATTACTTATTCTTGCACTCCTTCTCTGTGCCTCATGGAGGCACCGCCCCAAGATCCTAGGCAATCCCTGATCTTTTGCAGGATGCTTAGACCACCACCTGGCCTACCGCCTCTCGCAGACGGCTCAATGGGCAAACCCAGGGCAGAGCAGCCCCAGACACAACCTCCGGAAGTGGAGTCAGCACCCTCGGGGGCTGGAAATGTGGACCCCTTGCGGCGCCCTGCTCAGGGAGACCGCATCGATCACTCGCATCGCTTTGATGAATTGCTGGCAGCAATACTTTACATTAAAACCACTCTGGGAATGAAGATTGACTCCCTTAGCATTGATATGGGGTACTTGCGGGAGGACCACAAGAATCTAAAGGGTCGAGTGGCAGAAACCGAGTCTACATTGGCATCGCTGCGACCCACGGTAGATGAGGCGACCACCCAACTGCAATCCATCCAACAAGGGGTGGACTTTCGGCACGCTTGGAGGACCAGGAAGGGCGCATCGTGCGTCTTCCAGAGAGGGCAGAGGGCCCCAACATGGAGCTCTTCTTTGAAGACTGGTTTTCATGAGACGTCCTGCAGGGTAAGATGTCGAAGTTCTTCTCAATTGAACACGCTCACAGGGTGCTGGGGGCTCCCCCCTTGCCCGGGTGCTTTTCTTCGACCTGTGGTGGCTAGATTTTTCAATTACTGTGACATAGATCACGTACTGCAAGTCACCCGTACCAGGGGCCCTTGGCAAATTGCCAACCCCATGGTTCATATCTACTCAGACTACACTTTGGCTGTGCAACATTGCCGCCCCTCCAACCTGGAGGTCAATTAATGCTTGAGGGACCATGATGTTCAAATTCCCTCCAATACCTTGCCCTTAGAGGCATGGACCTGGATCGATCAACAGTGTTTGGTACATGAGCCCCCAGTCCTGCAGACGGATCCCTCTCAATCATGGACACTTGTGGAATCACGCAGGGGCCGAGGCAAAGGCCGGCTGTGCCACCCCACTAAAGAGCAAGCGGCTCAGGAACGGGCACAAGCCATCAAGACGGTGGAAAAGATGGGATCTCCCGATTCTTCTCCTGGACAGGATTCAAACTCTGCCATGACCATGGACGGAACCCTGCACATCACGGCCTCACAGCTTGAGGCGTTGTCGGGGGACGGCCCGGCCCTCACTCTACAAACTGAAAATGTATTGGGTTGACTTTTCCGAACTTTGGGATGTCTTCAGATGCATCGGCCAGAAGGCCTACGTCCGCCTGCTGAGTGCCAGGCTGAATCACAGGAGGAGGCAAGGGCACCCCAAACTATGAGTGATATTACGCAACAGCTCCACTACAGTGGTCAATGCAGTGGCTCGCCAAAAACAACCTTTCTGAGATGACCATGGTAGCCCTTACATGGGACCCCCCAACATTACTGGAATGGATGTCGGAAATGACTACACGACTCAGAAATGGTGAAGCGACCTTTTAATGACAGCGGCCAAACCACACTGGTCCAAATTTGTGTTACCCAGGAACCGTCCAGCACCCTACTCTCCTAGCTTACTACTGGAACTCCTTCCTGGCACGTTCTCCTGTTATGGACGCCCAGAGCTGAGATTATGGAGGGAGAGTGGGTTGGAGACATGGGGTGACATGTACGCAGACTCGCAATTGCAAACATTTGAGGGTCTGATAGACACATATGGAATAAGACAGGGTTCCTTTCTATTGCATGCCCTGCTGTCGCACCAATCCCTGTAAACATGGGACACTGACCGGGCTGAGCCAACCACATCACACGCATGGCCGTAACAGCCATTTACACTTCCATCAGGCTGGACGACCCGCCCGCACTGGCAGCACTGCATGAGTATTGGGATGGTGAACTGTCCATCACTCATACTGACAAGCAGTGGCTGCAATGCCTTAACTACCCGAAAACTATCTCGACCAAACCTGGGATAAAGTACACCCAATTTAATTATTTACACCACACGTATCTCACCCCCCACAGGTTGGCACGCATGTACACCACCACCCTATGCCCTAGATGTCGGGACCAGGGAGCCACATTCATGCACATGGTGTGGGCCTGTACTGTCATTCAAATATTCTGGTCCGAGGTAGCCACTTTACTTGCGGAAGTGGCAGGCGCGCAAGTGGAGGCGGAAACCCTTCACTTCCTACTGGGTGTCACGAGAAGCAGTTCATCTCGCCTGAACAAATTCCTGGACCTTGCTCTAGGCCTGGCCAAACATAAGACTGCCATGGCGTGGAAGGCACCAATGGGCCCCAATGTAAATGCATGGATGCTTGACCTTCGTAGGGCACTGGTGTCTGAGTGCACAAACCAGCAAGAGATTGCGACACGTGCGTCAGCGCCGCCTCGACAAACCCCTATACAATGGCAGGAATATTTATCCGTTATTGAAACCAAATTGTCTACAGGTTCCCCTCCAACTTAGACTCGCTCATTGGCGTGGGACCCTGGTCTCCTGAGATTTCACTGAAGCCCACACTGATACACAGGTATGTCTGTCCGAGTTGCCAGACACTTTAGCCGCCTGCTCCCTGCCTCTCTCTTCTTATGTCCTGTCTGCCTCAGCCCGTACCTCTCCTTTCCCTTCCCCCCCACACCAAACCCCCTCCCTCTTCATGCCCTAGACACACTCACCAGCACACAGCCTACCTTTCCCTTGCAACTATACACATGCTGCCCAATGATGCATTAGACTGACAGACACACTCATGATGGTGGTTTCACGAAGAGATTGGTTCGTAGTTTCCTCTTTATTTTTTCTTTTCTCTCCTCTTCTTTCCATTTTTCCTTTGTTGCTATTTCTTAAGTTAAATTCATTTTTCAAATGTATGTGACTCGATGGAGAAATTATTTTGAGGAACAATGGTTGGTTCTCCCTTTGGTACACCTATTTTGATTTGACAGTTTACAGCTGCAGCGCTGCAGAGTGAAGTGGCAAGCCAGCCAACATATGGAATTTAATGTCTCCTAGATGAGTGTTCCCCTATGCCCCTGCCTAAGCCATTCAAAGTTACTGTTCTCTTATAATGTCAATGCCAGATTGAATCGTCACGCAGATGTTACTGATGTTATCTTACTGAAACTAATAAAAATCATTTAACAAAGAAACGGAAAAAAAACCAGACAGTAACCATTCGGAAATGCAGTTACAGCAATGAAATATTTTTATTCGCTGACTTTTGCAGTATCAGGCAATGCAAAGTTCAGAAGGTTGCCATTTTTGGTTGGTTTGTATGAGAGTGGTATGCCATTCTTGTACTAAGTTTGTACACATGCTGATAATATTGCATCTATATAATAAGAGAAAAGAAGCAACTTTACCAACAAACTCAATATTCTGGTATGTTAATTATATTTCTTTGTAAGCAAAAGAAATTATTATTAAGGTAGATAATAATGCCATATTATGATAAAAGATTTTGAAATATATATAAGTATTTAAAAAAAGAAAGGATGATATATAACTGAAATTGTAAGTGTTTTTATATATCTATTAAGAGACTAGGTGTCTGTCAGGTTAGTTTAGAATGTGTTTCCATGGAGGTGTATATTGCACTTAAATTACCTTACTCTATTATGTAAGTGGTAAAAGAAAATATTGTACAGTAATGGTTAAACTTATATGCAATAATGTAGATTAGGATGTCAAAGTGTTATGTGTGTATATACGTTGTGCAGTTTATAAAGAATGTTATTATTTGAATTCTGGGAGTTGTAATCTTATTTGTTCCATTATAAAAAATAGATTAGAACACTCATATTTGAGAGTGGAAAGTATGCACTGTAGCTGTATTTGAATTATGAATCTCTCAAAGTTGATAGCTATGTGTTACATACTCTTTACTGTAGGTGTTGGATAATTACAGGGTGGATTTGTATGTGCATACATGGAAAGATATGTTCTTTAGTTACATTCAGATTGCGATATGTAATATAACACTGTTAGGCACTGTTATGCCAAGTACTCTATAAAGTATAGCACCTTTGATGCATGTGAATACGTGTTTCTAAATTATAGAGGCTCTGGCTCACCCATGCATGGATTAAGAGAAGCACTTATATATTCACTAAGATACTCACAAAGTAGATATATGTGTATCAGTATCAAAGGCAGTTAGAGAAATCTTTCAAATTCATAATACAGGGACTGAGGTATTTATTCAGCAATGTATGTTGATATTTTTAGAGCTTTCAAAACAGATATTCAGATACTGGTACATTTTCTAAAACATGTTATGGGACTGCTAGGTAGGCCATAGCGTAGGGTGTTATGTGGCTAATATGTAATATTTGTGAGATATATCTGCTTATAAGTATTTTTGTTCTGAAGTGTACATACATTGTGCCATCCACATTTTATTCTTACATATCTACGTATAAACCTATACATTATGTGTTAGATCTGGAGTGACTGACCTGTGTATGCAGTTGTACTGTTAGGGGTGTTTTCTTACATTAGGTGTAAACTGCTCTTTTAGAACATATGAGTCCATACTAAGATAGGGTGTAGCTGGGAAAGTCCGTCCCTATCTCCTAAACAACGGACACTTTCTATTTTGCCATGCAGAAAGTAGCCCTTGGATTAGTCTCGGGCCTGGAATACTTGAGCTTGGGCATGAAGTTTTACGGCTAGGGCTGTCTTATCACTTAAAACTGGTACACAAGGTTTAGACTGTTCTTTTACCACATATAACTGAACAATGAGGTAGGCTGTAGTTAAGCCATAGCGCATGGAGCTATATGCTTGAAAAATAAATGATTCACTCTGATATTTCAGTGAGCTGTATGCACTTCTAAAGATCCATGTGCCCAATTACACATCCAGCCTACACCCAGACTAAATTTGACATACCTAAGTAGAAAAACAGACATACACTAAATCATCCAGGGGCATATGTATGAAGCAAAATTTTAGTTGCAAACGCTGCGAATTGCAAAAAACAGCGTTTGCGACAAAATTTTCGCAATTTCATATGTATGACACACATTCCCAGTGCAAAATAAGAAATCGCTAAATTAGCGATTTCTTAGGCTGCGAAACTCCAAAATTGCGATAAAGCTTGCGATTTCTTAAATTGCAATATTCTCAATTTGGGAAAATCGCAAAAAGGATATCGCAAAATAAGAAATCGCAAGCAAATGTATGAAAAACTCGCTAATTGCGAAATCACGGAATTCGCTATTTAAGAAATCGCAATTAACACCAAGTGCATGCAGGTGGTAAACAGGTGCAAGGTACTTAAACCACCCCACAATGCAACAGAACCTTCCACAATGGCACCACTGTTTGTGATAGCCAGGAGGCTGCGTATTCGGGCTCTTGCACAGAGGAGAATGAGACAGGAACGTATATTCAGGCTGCGCATCACTCTGTTCCAGCACACTGAAGAGGACATCCATGACAAGTACAGGCTGCACCTACAG
The DNA here is from genome assembly GCF_964204655.1 of Triturus cristatus. Classification (NCBI taxonomy): domain Eukaryota; kingdom Metazoa; phylum Chordata; class Amphibia; order Caudata; family Salamandridae; genus Triturus; species Triturus cristatus. The sequence continues at coordinate 1,066,053,905 of NC_140581.1, forward strand.
AACATATTGGACCTGATTGTGGAGCTGAAACCCTATTTGGAACACCCTACACGCAGGACACAAACAATTCCCACACATGTGCAGGTCCTGTGCTCTCTGCACCTCCTGGCATCAGGGAGTTTTCAACGGGTCATAGCGGAGGTTGGTGGGGTGTCACAGAGTGCACTTTCGCGCTTTTTCCATGCCTTCCTCGATGCAATGCTACAGAGGCTAGCACATCACATGTACTTCCCCACCACCCAACAGGCATTACAGCAAACCAAACTGGACTTCTACCAGATTGCACGTTTCCCCCACGTCATTGGCTGCATCGATGGGACCCATGTGGCCATCACACCCCCATCAGCAACTGAATATTTCTACAGAAACCGTAAATGCTACCATTCCCTCAATATACAGATTGTGTGCAACGCAAAGTATATCAACAATGACATTGTACCCAAATACCCTGGCAGTACAGATGACTCTTTCATCTTTAGACACAGTGGAATACACAGACGTCTGAGTGCTGGAGAGTTTGGGGAGGGATACCTGCTAGGTAAATACATGGCACACATCCATACATCCACTACATCACTGGAGGGTGGGGACACTGACTTACCTATTGTGTGTATCCCTGCAGGTGACAGTGCCTATGCAGTGCGGGACTTCATCCTGACCCCGTATCTGGATCCAGCCAATGCAAGTGAGAGGAAATACAACAGGGCACACAGATCTACACGCTGCATCATTGAGCGTACGTTTGGAATCCTACAGAGCCAGTTCCGGTGCCTGCATAAAAGTGGAGGCGCACTGCAATACAGCCCTGAGACCTGCTTTAAAATCGTGGCAAGCTGTGCAATGCTCCATAACATGGCTATGAGGAAAGGCACCACAATTGATGTGACCGATAAAGACACATCGGATGACGATTGCCCTGCTCCCCCTGGCAGATCAGCATCAGGAGTCGGGGCAGCTGCTGGATGACAGAGACGGACTGAGATCACACAAAACTACTTCTAGGTGAGTAATGATGACATGAGACAAAAAATGATTATAATGTGTGCTGTGTTTATTCACACTTCACAATCATTAAGTGTTGCTGTACCCAGCACATGTTATGCACACAGTGCAGGTACGGCACAAGTAACTGTGCAATCTGCATTGTTGGGTTACATCACCCTTTTTTGCTCAGTTGTCACTGGACAGTTCACCTCCTTCGGTGACGCATTGGTGGTGTTTGGCATCCAGGCTGAGTGCCCTCTGTGGTGTTCCTGGGTCCTGCACCAGGTCTGGAACTGCGCCGTCTTGCTCCAGGCAATGTAGGAGTGATACTGCTCCTACAGGAGGTTTCCTCACTCTCGCCAGAGGCCATGAGAGCGGTGCCACCTGAGTTGGCTGTCGGCATCTACTCCACTGCACTGGTTACCTGTGCTAGCCCTCTTGCTATGTCCTGACAGCAGTGCGACATTTCCACCTGCATGGTGATGCTTCTACGTGTCAGGTTGCTGGTGGTGGTGCAGAGGCGGTTCACGGCCTTAGTATACGTGTGCAGTTGTGCATTGGCACGTCGGGCAGCCCTGTCACTGGCGTCTTGGTTGTGCCTCAGAGTGTCACAGAGCTCACGTATGGCCCCTGCCATGGCCATGATGCCCTCCCCCATGTTTCGCTGATTTCTGTTGAGACTGCATAGCTGCCTATTTATTGAGCGCAATGATTTACATTGTAGGCGCTGTACCTGCAGCATGCTGTGTTCCAGGCCAGAAAACATGGTGTCCTCCGCTTCAGTGGCAGTGCTGCTCCTGGGCCTTGACCTGCGTCTTTCCAGGGATGAAATGCTCGGCCTTGGTGTGTCCTGACTCGGCATGTGTGACACACCCTGACTCCCCTCTCTTCTGTCACTGTCCTCCCCTGTGGCCTGTATGTCATCCTCAAATGGAGGCAGTGGGGGCACATGTGTGCACTTCCTGCGCAAGTTTGGTGTCATCACTGGAGTCCCCATCGTCATGATGCTCCTCAGGATGTTCTGGCTCCTCTCCCTCTGCACTGTCATCACGTGCCCTTGATTGTGCTGTGGATGTAAAGGGGACTACATGAGTTTGTGTCTTTGTCTGCAATTTGCACTCAATAAAGTTTCTACAGTTTGTCTCGGCTATCTTCTGACCCTGTATCATTCACTTATCCCCAACCCACATGTTGCATTAGATTTCATATGTCTCATGGACACACTATCAGACATATTACTACAAGTTCCATGATGCATTGCTGGGTGTGCTGCAAGACTTGGACTGGAATGACATTTTTTTTGTTTATTTTGCGCATTTGGGGAAGTGTGCATCGGATGGGGATCAGTGCAGGTTGATTTGGCATGCATCTTACCTTGGCTGCTGGATGCAGGGTCGGAGCTGTCAATGTCAGCCACACCACAGACGCTCTCAGGCAGGAGAGTGGACTCAACAAGTTCCTCGTGGGGTGTTGGCTGTGCTGCTGTGGATGGTCCTCCCCCGGTCTTGTTTGCATCCTTTAGTCTGGCTGCCACCCTCTCCTTCGACCTCTGCCGCATATCGTGCCATCGCTTGCGCAATTCCTCTATAGTGCGATTCGTCACACCCACAGCATTCACCTTCTGTTGAATCTCCAGCCAGATTTTGCGTTTCCTCGCTTGGACTCGCAGTGCCTTTTTCCCAAATAGGAGCTCATGGCTGCAAACCATCTCCTCTATGAGGACCTCCTGCTCCTTGTCAGAGAACTTGTGCTTTCTCTTTCTCTTCTCTGCCTCCTTGCCCTCATGTTGCTTGTGGGACTCCATTTGGGTTTGTTCTCTCCTGGGATGCCTCCTCACACTCTCCAAACAGTCTCTGGGTGTGGCTCAGGTAAGCAGGTGCAGGAAATCACTCCCACTTCCTGGTTGTGATGTCATCAGGCTGCACCTGTATTGCAGATTCCCGTTTTTGCGAATTCTTAATTTGCGAATTTCGCAATTAAGGAATCGCAAATGATGTTTCTGAGACTTTTTTGCGATTATTAAGAAATCGCTAATCATTTGCGATTTTTTTTTACATACCGATTTGTGAATCTCAAATTGCTAATCGCAAAATATCGCAATTTTAGATTCGCAAAATGGGACTTTCATACATATGCCCCCTAGTGAGGTAGTTAGAGAAGCACATAAACATTAACTCATTCAGACAGGCACAACTGATATGTATCTTGTGCTAACCGAGGCAGTTTCACACACACTTAAATAACCCAATACTCAATAATACACCCAGGAGGCAATGTATGCAGGCCCTTGCAGACATTTTTAGAGAACCATATATCAGACAAAGAGAGACAGTGATTTAGTAACAAATGTACATATACATGGAATCACAGATCTAGATATGAACTGAAACACTCATTCAGATATTTACTAAACAACTGACTCTTTCAAGTTTACCATTTAGAGAAGTAGCCCTTGGATAATGTCTAAGGCCTACTATACTTGAGCCTGTGCATGCAGTTTTACAGCTATACCAACCGTCACATTTAAAAGTCCTTGTGAAAGCATAAACTGCTCTTTTACCATATATAACTCACCACTGAGATAGGTTGCAGCTACGTAATATTTCAGGGTGTTATATGCTCAGTAAATTACACATATACTCTGAAATTTTAGTGAGCCACATGCAGCCCTAGAGACACATGTGCCCAATTATATAACCACCCTGCTACCGACACTTCAATCTGATATACCTAAGTAGAAAAGTAGACAGAGACTGAAACAGCCATACAGAATGTGACAGAAGCATGTAAACATTCACTTACAGAGACAGGCACAACCGTTATATATCTAGAGCGGATGGAGGCAGTTGCATATACACTTAAATAACCCAGAACTAGCCCTTGTATCATATCTCCGGCTTGGGACTCATGAGCCTGTGCATGCACTTTTATGGCTAGGCCAACCGTTACATGTAAAAGTCCTAGGGAAGACATAGAGTGGTCTTTTACCATTCAGGTCACCACTGACATAGGCTGCAGCTAAATTATAAGGTATGGTGGTATATGCTTAAAATGTAGCACATGTATTGTGAAGTTTATTGTGGTGTATGCCCTTCTACAGACTTTTGTGTCCAATTATATATCCACCCTGATACCCAGATTTCAATCTCAGATACCTAAGTAGAAAAGCAGAGAAACACTAAAACAATTAGTGAGGTAGAGAACCACATAAATACTCACTTACACAGATTGGCTGAACTGACATGTATTTAGTGGTAATGGAGGCAGCTGTACATATATTGGAAACACTGAATACTCAGTAACACACACAGAAGTCAATCCATGCAGGCCCCTACAATCCCATTTAGAAAATCATACATGTCACAAAGAGAGACAGTGATTTAGCAACAGACTTATATACACATGCAATCGGAGCCCCAAACAGGAACCGACACACTGATTCATATAGCTAAAAAAGAACGGATGCTTTCAAATCTACCATGCAGAGAAGTAGGCCTTGCATCATGTCTTAGGCCTGGTACATTTGAGAATGTACATGCACTTTTATTGCTAGGTTAATTTTCACATTGAAAAGTCCTACAAAAGGTATAAAGTAGTCTTTTACCACATATAACCCTCCAGTGAGATAGGCTGCAGGTAGGCCTTAAGGCAAGTTGGTATGTGCTTACAATGTATGAATTGTACTGCAAAGTTTAAGTGAGCTATATTCACTCCTAAAGGCCCATGTGCATAATTATTCATCCACCTTGCGTCCCAGACTTCAATCTGACATACCTAAGTAGAAAAGCAGACAGACACTAAAACACCCAGTGAGATAGTAATAGAAGCAACTGAACATCCACTTACAGAGACAGGCAGAACTGATATGTATCTAGTGGTAATGGAGGCAGTTGTACACACACAGGTAAATAACCCAATAGTCCCTAACACACCCAGGAGGCAATCAATGCAGCTCTTACAGATACAGTTAGAGAAGTATACATGACACAAAGAGAGGCAGGTATTTACTAACAAACTTACATAGACATGTAATCACAGTTGCAGATAGGAATCGAGACACTCATTCAGATATCTCATAAAGAACTGACAGTTTGAATTCTACCATGCAGAAAAGTAGCCCTTGTATCATGCCTCAGGCCTGATAGACTTGAGCCTGTGCATGTCGTTTTATTGCTAGGGCTGTCTTGTCACTTAAAACTCCTATACAAAGCGTAAACTGCTCTTGTGGCACATATAACTGAGCATTACGTTTGGCTGTAGCTAGAGCTTGGCACTCATTTTATCTGCTGTCTTGAACGTTTCGGGGTGATTAGCCAAGTGGGAGGCCGAGAAAAAGGGGGAGGGGTTCCAAAACTAGTTTTCCCCATGCAATTTTCCATGAGACCTCTTTTGGCCACATATGGTACTGCACCCTGCAAAATGGCTAGGTAAAAAACATTGGCATTTATAATGGCAATATCTTCAACTCCAACACATGCGAGACCGATTGCATTTCAAATGCAATCGGTCTCACATTTGTCAGAGTTAGAGCTGTTGGCGTTGAAAATGACAATTTTTTTTACTCTTGCTTTTTAAACCATTGGCAATAGTGCTATGCAAATATAATTGCTCCACTGCAAATAAAAAAAACAACATTTAAAAACATTGTTATTGTCAACGTCAACAGCTCTAACTTTAACAAATACGAGACCTATTGCATTGCAAATGCTTGTTGTTTTTTGATTTGCTAATAACTTTGGTGCCGTTTGACACATCTTCACTAAATTTTAAACTAGTTTGGCACTCATTTTAGCTGATGTCCTGAATGTTTCTGGGTGATTAGCCAAGTGAGGGACCGAGAAAAAGCGGGGTTCCCAAAACATGTTTTCCCTATGCAATTTCCCATAAGGATTTTAGACATGATTACACCCCAAACTGCTGAACAGAATTGCACAAAATTTGGCAGAAAGCTAGATCTTGGTTGAGAAACATCTCTTCTTGTAATTTCATGTAAATCCGTTAAGTAGTTTTGGAGGTATTGAAGAAAAAAGATATATAGATATCTGGGGGCGTGGAGGGTCCACGGATCTACCAGATCTCAAAATGAGATCTGATTGGCTGTCACCACTTCAACCAGGAAGAATTGGCAGCCATCTTGGGACTTGGACTCAGTCGAGTCTGAAACAGAAACGGAAAAATACATATGGGCAGGGTAGGAATACCTGACCCCCTAGGCCTGGCAGTGGGTCACAGAAGGACTCCGCCGGGGGCCAACATTTTTTTATTTTTGTAATTTAACAGCAAATACATGAAGGATCTGCAGTTCAATGGAAAAATAAAAAATATAAACATATGTGGGCTCCCACTCATGTTTTCTATATGCCGCCCGGGTGGACCATGACAATGGAGGTGGACTTATTAATATAATTGGAGGAGGGGGTGTGTGTAGCCCCCTCTCCAGGCTGATTTCAGTGGGGTGGACCCCATCCCCTGGGCCTGGCCGAAAACAGGAGGGGAAGAGGGGTCCTGCAGCCCCCTCAGGGCCTATTTCGGTCATGTGGACCATCACCTCTGGGCCCGGCTTTGAGAAAAAAGGGGGAGGGGTCTTTTAAGCCCCCCCCCTGGAGCCGTTAATGGCTCTGGGGATCCCATCCCCCAGGGCAGGCTCCAGCTATGTTCCGAGGTGCCCACCCAGGTGTACAGTGGTTTCACTGCCTGCACTGATGCAGGTACTGAAACCTGTGTCTACTTTCACTTGGTGGAAGCAATTTTAAAGCTCCCACTAAGCAAGAACCTACACTAAGTCTGCTCACGCCCGCTTGGAGTGGGCTTTTCATTTGTTTCCCTGCCCGCTGTGAAGCGGACAGGTAAACAGATAAAATAATTGCTCCCGCCCGCAGGGAGAAGCATTTTTAGCTGCTCCCTGTGGGTTGAGGCAATGCCAGCTTCCACTGGAGGTGGAGAGCCAGCTAGGGCCATGGGGCATTGGGGCTTCCTCCGCAGCCTCGAGCAAAGAGGTAGTGGGTGCTCTGGGTGGTACCCACCATTTACTGGCCAGGCACTGGGCATGGGGTCTCCGGGGCCAATATTGGCCTGGGAAGGGGGGCTGTGTGCACCCCTTCCCCTTCATATACTGGCGGGACCCGGGAGATGGGATCCCCAAGGCCAATATTGGCCCGAGGAGGAGGGCTGCAAGACCCTCCCCCTTCATAGAATGATCAGACCCGGGATATGGGGTCCCTGGGGCTGAAATCGGCCCAGGGAGGGGGGATGAGTGCCCTTCTCCTCTTCTAAATATGGCAGGGCCCTGGAGATTGGGTCCCTGGGGCCAGAAATTGACAAGGGAACGGGGGCCCCTTGCCCTCTCCCCATTTACATTGAAGCCTGGCACAAGGACATGGGGTGTCTGGGGCCAAAATACAGACAAGGAAGTAGTATTTCCCCTTCTGGGCCAATTTTGGCTCTTCACACATGCCTACAAAGTCCTACAGGATGCGGGACCTGCATGCCTTAACCACAGCCTCTCATTCCAAGCACTCACCAGAGACCTCCACTCCACCAATCTGGCCTTGGCCACGGTTCCTCATATCCGCAAGACCACAGCTGGCAGAAAGTCCTTCTACTTCACAGCAAAGACCAGGGACACCCTGTCTCTCCATCTCAGGCAATCACCGTCACTGCTTCAATTCAGGAAGGACCTCAAGACCTGGCTCTTTGACTGAATCACAGTTCGTTCATCTGGATCAGCAGCACTCCCTCACCCTCCCCTAGTGCCTTGAGACCCTTACGGGGTGAGTAGTCACGCTTTACAAGTCACCTGATTGATTGATTGATCCTTTGTTGCTTGTATTAGCTTTAGGCTGTCTTTGCTTTGCACAGCCACACATAGTATACTTGTTTTTGTGACATGATATTATTTTTGAAAAACGCTCCGCATATTATTTGTTATACAGTGCCTCTTCTTGGAATTCAGTCTGAACATTTCGTACAAGGTCCAACAACATGGTGTACTGTTTTCCTATGCTCGGTCATCAACATCTCCTAATGTTTTTAGACACAACACAGTAGCACAGCTGTATTTTTCCAACACAACAGTTCTTATGCTATAAACTGTATCAACCCCTTTGAGGTTAGGGTAGAGAATTCCAGCAGAGAGACAGTCTTGGAATGGAGTGTGGAGTTGAGCTCTAATCCCAGAGACTACTAATATATTCCTGTACTCACATAGGGCATGTATACATCAGTTTCCTTGTGCCTGCATCAAATGTCCTAGCGACACCTTGGATGCTCTGTATTTACAATATAAAGCTCCATGGTGCAAGGATTCAACAGATGCATCCGAAATTCGGACCCATCTGTTGGCGCAAAATTTATGCATTGCTGGAGTTGGTCATAAAACTGATGCAACTCCAGCAATGCGCCAGAACACATAGGAGAGCCCCATTGTAAAAGCCCTGAATCAATCCTAACGCCTGGTCTGAGCAGGCGTAAGGATTTTGACACAGTCAAGTAAAAGAGTGCCACAGTGGAATGTTGTAAATTTCACTGCACCACTTCTACATGGATTTTTTTTGCGTGGAAATGCCTACCCTGCATACATTATACCTGGTGCAGGTGTAATGTGGGCAGGGCTCTACAAAGTGATGCATTGAACCCAATGCATCAGTTTGTAGACATAGAGCAGTGGGGTGCACTGATTTCACCGCCGCTACATCAGAATGAAGTGATGCAGCAGCAAGTGATGCAGCAGCAGCGCAAGGGGCTTGTAAATAAGCCCCTTAGTGAGGGTAGGCCTAGATAGACATATTAGTTGACATGGTCGGGTTGTTCATTGTTTGCAGCCTGTTAGTAATGTTGATTCGTTTTCTTAGTTGTATCTGTTTACTAATGGAAGCAAACCTGCTTCAAAATAGGCTACAATAGTTTCAATAAATATATTATAAACTTACTTTGAGTCTTTTTTCTGTTTACTAGGGACATGCATGAGTGAGAACAAAAGGTGATGATCTGTTTCCACAGTTTCCTTGGGGACTAGAGGTTCATGTTCTAGGTTTGCTGAAGTCACCTCCTACTCTGGGAAGGTTAGGAGTGCAGGCGAGGCACTGTGAGCTAGTCAAATTCAAGCCTAGTATTGACATGTTAGACTCAGTCCCCACATTCTGACGTCCTCTTCTGTCATTCTTCGTTGGTAATCACCCCCCCCCCCAGGTGGGCCAGGTCGTGGGGGCATTTTGATAACAAAGGAGGTGGTGAACATGCCCCCCTCTTGGGGCTTATTAAACTGGGGTGGGGTAGAGGTGAGTGGCATAGAGAGGAATGGCGTAGAGTAGAATAGTGTGCTGTGAAGTAGCGTACAGTAGAGTAGCTTAGAGTAAAGTGGCATAGAGTGGAGTGAAGTTTAGCGGCATTGCGTAGAGTGGAATAGCTTAGACTGGAGCGGTGTATACTGGAGTGGCATAAGTAGAGTGTTGTAGAGTGTAATACTATACAGTGGAGTGTTGAAGAGTGGAACAGAGTAGAGTGTAGTAGGATAGACTATAGTTGCATACAGTGTAATAGCATACTGTGGAGTGGCTTAGAATGGAGTGTTCTAGAGTGGAGTGGCATAGAGTGGAATAGCGTAGAGTGTAGTGGCATAGAGCAGAGTGGCATAGATTGGTGCGCATACAGAAGATTAGTGTAAAGTGGAGTGGTGAAGAGTCTAATAATATCAAGTGTTAATGGCGTACAATGTAGTGAAGTAGATGGTAGTGGCATCTAATGGAGTAGAGTGCAGTAGAGAGGCATAGAATGAAGCTTAGTACAGTGCAATAAGGTAGAATGTAGAGGGTAGAGTTGACTGGCAGAGAGTGGAGAGGCTTAGAGTGGAGTGGCGTAGAATAGAGTGATGTACAGTGTAATATCGTACAGTGGATTGTGTTAGAGTGGAGTGTTGTAGAATGGAGTGGCGTAGAGTGGAGTGGCACATAGTAGAATAGTGTACAGTAGAGTTGTGAAGATACCTAAGTAGAAAAGCAGAGAAACACTAAAACAATTAGTGAGGTAGAGAACCACATAAATACTCACTTACACAGATTGGCTGAACTGACATGTATTTAGTGGTAATGGAGGCAGCTGTACATATGTTGTACATATGTTTGAAACACTGAATACTCGGTAACACACACAGAAGTCAATCCATGCAGGCCCCTACAATCCCATTTAGAAAATCATACATGTCACAAAGAGAGACAGTGATTTAGCAACAGACTTATATACACATGCAATTGGAGCCCCAAACAGGAACCGACACACTGATTCATATAGCTAGTAAAGAACGGATGCTTTCAAATCTACCATGCAGAGAAGTAGGACTTGCATCATGTCTTAGGCCTGTTACATTTGAGAATGTACATGCACTTTTATTGCTAGGTTAATTTTCACATTGAAAAGTCCTACAAAAGGTATAAAGTAGTCTTTTACCACATATAATCCTCCAGTGAGATAGGCTGCAGGCAGGCCTTAAGGCAAGTTGGTATGTGCTTACAATGTATGAATTGTACTGCAAAGTTTAAGTGAGCTATATAACACTCCTAAAGGCCCATGTGCATAATTATTCATCCACCCTGCGTCCCAGACTTCAATCTGACATACCTAAGTAGAAAAGCAGGCAGACACTAAAACACCCAGTGAGATAGTAATAGAAGCAACTGAACATCCACTTACAGAGACAGGCAGAACTGATATGTATCTAGTGGTAATGGAGGCAGTTGTACACACACAGGTAAATAACCCAATAGTCCCTAACACACCCAGGAGGCAATCAACGCAGCCCTTACAGATACAGTTAGAGAAGTATACATGACACAAAGAGAGGTAGTTATTTAGTAACAAACTTACATAGACATGTAATCACAGTTGCAGATAGGAATCGAGACACTCATTCAGATATCTCATAAAGAACTGACAGTTTGAATTCTGCCATGCAGAAAAGTAGCCCTTGTATCATGCCTCAGGCCTGATAGACTTGAGCCTGTGCATGTCGTTTTATTGCTAGGGCTGTCTTGTCACTTAAAACTCCTATACAAAGCGTAAACTGCTCTTGTGGCACATATGACTGAGCATTACGTTTGGCTGTAGCTAGAGCTTGGCACTCATTTTATCTGCTGTCTTGAACGTTTCGGGGTGATTAGCCAAGTGGGAGGCCGAGAAAAAGGGGGATGGGTTCCAAAACTAGTTTTCCCCATACAATTTTCCATGAGACCTCTTTTGGCCACATATGGTACTGCACCCTGCAAAATGGCTAGGTAAAAAACATTAGCATTTATAATGGCAATATCTTCAACTCCAACAAATGCGAGACCGATTGCATTTCAAATGCAATCGGTCTCACATTTGTCAGAGTTAGAACTGTTGGCATTGAAAATGACAATGTTTTTTTACTCTTGCTTTTTAAACCATTGGCAATAGTGCTATGCAAATATAATTACTCCACTGCAAAAAAAAAACCAACATTTAAAAACTTTGTTATTGTCAACGTCAACAGCTCTAACTTTAACAAAAGCGAGACCTATTGCATTGCAAATGCTTGTTGTTTTTTGATTTGCTAATAACTTTGGTGCCGTTTGACACGTCTTCACTAAATTTTAAACTAGTTTGGCACTCATTTTAGCTGATGTCCTGAATGTTTCTGGGTGATTAGCCAAGTGAGGGACCGAGAAAAAGCAGGGGTCCCAAAACATGTTTTCCCTATGCAATTTCCCATAAGGATTTTAGACATGATTACACCCCAAACTGCTGAACGGAATTGCACCAAATTTGGTAGAAAGCTAGATCTTGGTTGAGAAATATCTCTTTTTGTAATTTCATGTAAATCCGTTAAGTAGTTTTGGAGGTATTGAAGAAAAAAGATACATTGATATCTGGGGTAGTGGAGGGTCCACGGATCTACCAGATCTCAAAATGAGATCTGATTGGCTGCCACCACTTCAACCAGGAAGAATTGGCAGCCATCTTGGGACTTGGACTCAGTCGAGTCTGAAACAAAAATGGAAAAATACATATGGGCAGGGTAGGAATACCATGACCCCCTAGGCCTGGTGGTGGGTCACAGAAGGACTCCGCCGGGCGCCAACAATTTTTTATTTTTGTAATTTAACAGAAAATACATGAAGGATCTGCAGTTCAATGGAAAAATAAAAAATATAAACATGTGTGGGCTCCCACTCATGTTTTCTATATGCCGCCGGGTGGACCATGACTATGGAGGTGGATTTATTAATATAATTGGAGGAGGGGGTGTGTGTAGCCCCCCTCCCCAGGCTGATTTCAGTGGGGTGGACCCCATCCCCTGGGCCTGGCCGAATACAGGAGGGGAAGAGGGGTCCTGCAGCCCCCTCAGGGCCTATTTCGGTCCTGTGGACCATCACCCCTGGGCCCGGCTTTGAGAAAAAAGGGGGAGGGGGCTTTTAAGCCCCCCCTGGAGCCGTTAATGGCTCTGGGGATCCCATCCCCCAGGGCAGGCTCCAGCTATGTTCTGGGGTGCCCACCCAGGTGTACAGTGGTTTCACTGCCTGCACTGATGCAGGTACTGAAACCTGTGTCTACTTTCACTTGGTGGAAGCAATTTTAAAGCTCCCACTAAGCAAGAACCTACACTAAGTCTGCTCACGTTCGCTTGGAGTGGGCTTTTCATTTGTTTCCCTGCCCGCTATGAAGCGGACAGGTAAACAGATAAAATAATTGCTCCCGCCCGCAGGGAGAAGCATTTTTAGCTGCTCCCTGTGGGTTGAGGCAATGCCAGCTTCCACTGGAGGTGGAGAGCCAGCTACGGCCATGGGGCATTGGGGCTTCCTCCGCAGCCTCGAGCAAAGAGGTAGTGGGTGCTCTGGGTGGTACCCACCATTTACTGGCCAGGCACTGGGCATGGGGTCTCCGGGGCCAATATTGGCCTGGGAAGGGGGGCTGTGTGCACCCCTTCCCCTTCATATACTGGCGGGACCCGGGAGATGGGATCCCCAAGGCCAATATTGGCCCGAGGAGGAGGGCTGCAAGACCCTCCCCCTTCATAGAATGATCAGGCCCGGGATATGGGGTCCCTGGGGCTGAAATCGGCCCAGGGAGGGGGGCTGAGTGCCCTTCTCCTCTTCTAAATATGGCAGGGCCCTGGAGATTGGGTCCCTGGGGCCAGAAATTGACAAGGGAACGGGGGCCCCTTGCCCTCTCCCCATTTACATTGAAGCCTGGCACAAGGACATGGGGTGTCTGGGGCCAAAATACAGACAAGGAAGTAGTATTTCCCCTTCTGGGCCAATTTTGGCTCTTCACACATGCCTACAAAGTCCTACAGGATGCGGGACCTGCATGCCTTAACCACAGCCTCTCATTCCAAGCACTCACCAGAGACCTCCACTCCACCAATCTGGCCTTGGCCACGGTTCCTCATATCCGCAAGACCACAGCTGGCAGAAAGTCCTTCTACTTCACAGCAAAGACCAGGGACACCCTGTCTCTCCATCTCAGGCAATCACCGTCACTGCTTCAATTCAGGAAGGACCTCAAGACCTGGCTCTTTGACTGAATCACAGTTCGTTCATCTGGATCAGCGGCACTCCCTCACCCTCCCCCAGTGCCTTGAGACCCTTACGGGGTGAGTAGTCACGCTTTACAAGTCACCTGATTGATTGATTGATCCTTTGTTGCTTGTATTAGCTTTCGGCTGTCTTTGCTTTGCACAGCCACACATAGTATACTTGTTTTTGTGACATGATATTATTTTTGAAAAACGCTCCGCATATTATTTGTTATACAGTGCCTCTTCTTGGAATTCAGTCTGAACATTTCGTACAAGGTCCAACAACATGGTGTACTGTTTTCCTATGCTCGGTCATCAACATCTCCTAATGTTTTTAGACACAACACAGTAGCACAGCTGCATTTTTCCAACACAACAGTTCTTATGCTATAAACTGTATCAACCCCTTTGAGGTTAGGGTAGAGAATTCCAGCAGAGAGACAGTCTTGGAATGGAGTGTGGAGTTGAGCTCTAATCCCAGAGACTACTAATATATTCCTGTACTCACATAGGGCATGGATGCATCAGTTTCCTTGTGCCTGCATCAAATGTCCTAGCGACACCTTGGATGCTCTGTATTTACAATATAAAGCTCCATGGTGCAAGGATTCAACAGATGCATCCGAAATTCGGACCCATCTGTTGGCGCAAAATTTATGCATTGCTGGAGTTGGTCATAAAACTGATGCAACTCCAGCAATGCGCCAGAACACATAGGAGAGCCCCATTGTAAAAGCCCTGAATCAATCCTAACGCCTGGTCTGAGCAGGCGTAAGGATTTTGACACAGTCAAGTAAAAGAGTGCCACAGTGGAATGTTGTAAATTTCACTGCACCACTTCTACATGGATTTTTTTTGCGTGGAAATGCCTACCCTGCATACATTATACCTGGTGCAGGTGTAATGTGGGCAGGGCTCTACAAAGTGATGCATTGAACCCAATGCATCAGTTTGTAGACATAGAGCAGTGGGGTGCACTGATTTCACCGCCGCTACATCAGAATTAAGTGATGCAGCAGCAAGTGATGCAGCAGCAGCGCAAGGGGCTTGTAAATAAGCCCTTAGTGAGGGTAGGCCTAGATAGACATATTAGTTGACATGGTCGGGTTGTTCATTGTTTGCAGCCTGTTAGTAATGTTGATTCGTTTTCTTAGTTGTATCTGTTTACTAATGGAAGCAAACCTGCTTCAAAATAGGCTACAATAGTTTCAATAAATATATTATAAACTTACTTTGAGTCTTTTTTCTGTTTACTAGGGACATGCATGAGTGAGAACAAAAGGTGATGATCTGTTTCCACAGTTTCCTTGGGGACTAGAGGTTCATTTTCTAGGTTTGCTGAAGTCACCTCCTACTCTGGGAAGGTTAGGAGTGCAGGCGAGGCACTGTGAGCTAGTCAAATTCAAGCCTAGTATTGACATGTTAGACTCAGTCCCCACATTCTGACGTCCTCTTCTGTCATTCTTCGTTGGTAATCACCCCCCCCCCCCCAGGTGGGCCAGGTCGTGGGGGCATTTTGATAACAAAGGAGGTGGTGAACATGCCCCCCTCTTGGGGCCTATTAAACTGGGGTGGGGTAGAGGTGAGTGGCATAGAGAGGAATGGCGTAGAGTAGAATAGTGTGCTGTGAAGTAGCGTACAGTAGAGTAGCTTAGAGTAAAGTGGCATAGAGTGGAGTGAAGTTTAGCGGCATTGCGTAGAGTGGAATAGCTTAGACTGGAGCGGTGTATACTGGAGTGGCATAAGTAGAGTGTTGTAGAGTGTAATACTATACAGTGGAGTGTTGAAGAGTGGAACAGAGTAGAGTGTAGTAGGATAGACTATAGTTGCATACAGTGTAATAGCATACTGTGGAGTGGCTTAGAATGGAGTGTTCTAGAGTGGAGTGGCATAGAGTGGAATAGCGTAGAGTGTAGTGGCATAGAGCAGAGTGGCATAGATTGGTGCGCATACAGAAGATTAGTGTAAAGTGGAGTGGTGAAGAGTCTAATAATATCAAGTGTTAATGGCGTACAATGTAGTGAAGTAGATGGTAGTGGCATCTAATGGAGTAGAGTGCAGTAGAGAGGCATAGAATGAAGCTTAGTACAGTGCAATAAGGTAGAATGTAGAGGGTAGAGTTGACTGGCAGAGAGTGGAGAGGCTTAGAGTGGAGTGGCGTAGAATAGAGTGATGTACAGTGTAATATCGTACAGTGGATTGTGTTAGAGTGGAGTGTTGTAGAATGGAGTGGCGTAGAGTGGAGTGGCACATAGTAGAATAGTGTACAGTAGAGTTGTGAAGATACCTAAGTAGAAAAGCAGAGAAACACTAAAACAATTAGTGAGGTAGAGAACCACATAAATACTCACTTACACAGATTGGCTGAACTGACATGTATTTAGTGGTAATGGAGGCAGCTGTACATATGTTGTACATATGTTTGAAACACTGAATACTCGGTAACACACACAGAAGTCAATCCATGCAGGCCCCTACAATCCCATTTAGAAAATCATACATGTCACAAAGAGAGACAGTGATTTAGCAACAGACTTATATACACATGCAATTGGAGCCCCAAACAGGAACCGACACACTGATTCATATAGCTAGTAAAGAACGGATGCTTTCAAATCTACCATGCAGAGAAGTAGGACTTGCATCATGTCTTAGGCCTGTTACATTTGAGAATGTACATGCACTTTTATTGCTAGGTTAATTTTCACATTGAAAAGTCCTACAAAAGGTATAAAGTAGTCTTTTACCACATATAATCCTCCAGTGAGATAGGCTGCAGGCAGGCCTTAAGGCAAGTTGGTATGTGCTTACAATGTATGAATTGTACTGCAAAGTTTAAGTGAGCTATATAACACTCCTAAAGGCCCATGTGCATAATTATTCATCCACCCTGCGTCCCAGACTTCAATCTGACATACCTAAGTAGAAAAGCAGGCAGACACTAAAACACCCAGTGAGATAGTAATAGAAGCAACTGAACATCCACTTACAGAGACAGGCAGAACTGATATGTATCTAGTGGTAATGGAGGCAGTTGTACACACACAGGTAAATAACCCAATAGTCCCTAACACACCCAGGAGGCAATCAACGCAGCCCTTACAGATACAGTTAGAGAAGTATACATGACACAAAGAGAGGTAGTTATTTAGTAACAAACTTACATAGACATGTAATCACAGTTGCAGATAGGAATCGAGACACTCATTCAGATATCTCATAAAGAACTGACAGTTTGAATTCTGCCATGCAGAAAAGTAGCCCTTGTATCATGCCTCAGGCCTGATAGACTTGAGCCTGTGCATGTCGTTTTATTGCTAGGGCTGTCTTGTCACTTAAAACTCCTATACAAAGCGTAAACTGCTCTTGTGGCACATATGACTGAGCATTACGTTTGGCTGTAGCTAGAGCTTGGCACTCATTTTATCTGCTGTCTTGAACGTTTCGGGGTGATTAGCCAAGTGGGAGGCCGAGAAAAAGGGGGATGGGTTCCAAAACTAGTTTTCCCCATACAATTTTCCATGAGACCTCTTTTGGCCACATATGGTACTGCACCCTGCAAAATGGCTAGGTAAAAAACATTAGCATTTATAATGGCAATATCTTCAACTCCAACAAATGCGAGACCGATTGCATTTCAAATGCAATCGGTCTCACATTTGTCAGAGTTAGAACTGTTGGCATTGAAAATGACAATGTTTTTTTACTCTTGCTTTTTAAACCATTGGCAATAGTGCTATGCAAATATAATTACTCCACTGCAAAAAAAAAAACATTTAAAAACTTTGTTATTGTCAACGTCAACAGCTCTAACTTTAACAAAAGCGAGACCTATTGCATTGCAAATGCTTGTTGTTTTTTGATTTGCTAATAACTTTGGTGCCGTTTGACACGTCTTCACTAAATTTTAAACTAGTTTGGCACTCATTTTAGCTGATGTCCTGAATGTTTCTGGGTGATTAGCCAAGTGAGGGACCGAGAAAAAGCAGGGGTCCCAAAACATGTTTTCCCTATGCAATTTCCCATAAGGATTTTAGACATGATTACACCCCAAACTGCTGAACGGAATTGCACCAAATTTGGTAGAAAGCTAGATCTTGGTTGAGAAATATCTCTTTTTGTAATTTCATGTAAATCCGTTAAGTAGTTTTGGAGGTATTGAAGAAAAAAGATACATTGATATCTGGGGTAGTGGAGGGTCCACGGATCTACCAGATCTCAAAATGAGATCTGATTGGCTGCCACCACTTCAACCAGGAAGAATTGGCAGCCATCTTGGGACTTGGACTCAGTCGAGTCTGAAACAAAAATGGAAAAATACATATGGGCAGGGTAGGAATACCATGACCCCCTAGGCCTGGTGGTGGGTCACAGAAGGACTCCGCCGGGCGCCAACAATTTTTTATTTTTGTAATTTAACAGAAAATACATGAAGGATCTGCAGTTCAATGGAAAAATAAAAAATATAAACATGTGTGGGCTCCCACTCATGTTTTCTATATGCCGCCGGGTGGACCATGACTATGGAGGTGGATTTATTAATATAATTGGAGGAGGGGGTGTGTGTAGCCCCCCTCCCCAGGCTGATTTCAGTGGGGTGGACCCCATCCCCTGGGCCTGGCCGAATACAGGAGGGGAAGAGGGGTCCTGCAGCCCCCTCAGGGCCTATTTCGGTCCTGTGGACCATCACCCCTGGGCCCGGCTTTGTGAAAAAAAGGGGGAGGGGGCTTTTAAGCCCCCCCTGGAGCCGTTAATGGCTCTGGGGATCCCATCCCCCAGGGCAGGCTCCAGCTATGTTCTGGGGTGCCCACCCAGGTGTACAGTGGTTTCACTGCCTGCACTGATGCAGGTACTGAAACCTGTGTCTACTTTCACTTGGTGGAAGCAATTTTAAAGCTCCCACTAAGCAAGAACCTACACTAAGTCTGCTCACGTTCGCTTGGAGTGGGCTTTTCATTTGTTTCCCTGCCCGCTATGAAGCGGACAGGTAAACAGATAAAATAATTGCTCCCGCCCGCAGGGAGAAGCATTTTTAGCTGCTCCCTGTGGGTTGAGGCAATGCCAGCTTCCACTGGAGGTGGAGAGCCAGCTACGGCCATGGGGCATTTGGGCTTCCTCCGCAGCCTCGAGCAAAGAGGTAGTGGGTGCTCTGGGTGGTACCCACCATTTACTGGCCAAGCACTGGGCATGGGGTATCCGGGGCCAATATTGGCCTGGGAAGGGGTCTGTGTGCACCCCTTCCCCTTCATATACTGGCGGGACCCGGGAGATGGGATCCCCAAGGCCAATATTGGCCCGAGGAGGAGGGCTGCAAGACCCTCCCCCTTCATAGAATGGTCAGGCCCGGGATATGGGGTCCCTGGGGCTGAAATCGGCCCAGGGAGGGGGGCTGAGTGCCCTTCTCCCCTTCTAAATATAGCAGGGCCCTGGAGATTGGGTCCCTGGGGCCAGAAATTGGCACGGGAACGGGGGCCCCTTGCCCTCTCCTCATTTACTTTGAAGCCGGGCACAAGGACATGGGGTGTCTGGGGCCAAAATACAGACAAGGAAGTAGTATTTCCCCTTCTGGGCCAACTTTGGCTCTTCACACATGCCTACAAAGTCCTACAGGATGTGGGACCTGCATGCCTTAACCACAGCCTCTCATTCCAAGCACCCACCAGAGACCTCCACTCAATTCAGGAAGGACCTCAAGACCTGGCTCTTTGACTGAATCACAGTTCGTTCATCTGGATCAGCAGCACTCCCTCACCCTCCCCCAGTGCCTTGAGACCCTTACGGGGTGAGTAGTCACGCTTTACAAGTCACCTGATTGATTGATTGATCCTTTGTTGCTTGTATTAGCTTTAGGCTGTCTTTGCTTTGCACAGCCACACATAGTATACTTGTTTTTGTGACATGATATTATTTTTGAAAAACGCTCCGCATATTATTTGTTATACAGTGCCTCTTCTTGGAATTCAGTCTGAACATTTCGTACAAGGTCCAACAACATGGTGTACTGTTTTCCTATGCTCGGTCATCAACATCTCCTAATGTTTTTAGACACAACACAGTAGCACAGCTGCACTTTTCTAACACAACAGTTCTTATACTATAAACTGTATCAACCCCTTGGAGGTTAGGGTAGAGAATTCTAGCAGAGAGACATTCTTGGAATGGAGTGTGGAGTTGAGCGCTAATCCCAGAGACTATTAATATATCCCTGTACTCACATAGGGCATGGATGCGTCAGTTTCCTTGCGCCTGCACCAAATGTCCTAGCAACACCTTGGATGCTCTGTATTTACAATATAAAGCTCCATGGCGCAAGGATTTAACAGATGCGTCTGAAATTCGGACCCATCTGCTGGCGCAAAATTTATGCATTGCTGGAGTTGGTCATAAAACTGATGCAACTCCAGCAATGCGCCAGAACACATAGGAGAGCCCCATTGTAAAAGCCCTGCATCAATCCTAACGCCTGGTCTGAGCAGGCGTAAGGATTTTGACACAGTCAAGTCAAAGAGTGCCACAGTGGAATGTTGTAAATTTCACTGCACCACTTCTACATGGATTTTTTTTGCGTGGAAATGCCTACCCTGCATACATTATACCTGGTGCAGGTGTAATGTGGGCAGGGCTCTACAAAGTGATGCATTGAACCCAATGCATCAGTTTGTAGACATAGAGCAGTGGGGTGCACTGATTTCACCGCCGCTACATCAGAATTAAGTGATGCAGCAGCAAGTGATGCAGCAGCAGCGCAAGGGGCTTGTAAATAAGCCCTTAGTGAGGGTAGGCCTAGATAGACATATTAGTTGACATGGTCGGGTTGTTCATTGTTTGCAGCCTGTTAGTAATGTTGATTCGTTTTCTTAGTTGTATCTGTTTACTAATGGAAGCAAACCTGCTTCAAAATAGGCTACAATAGTTTCAATAAATATATTATAAACTTACTTTGAGTTTTTTTTCTGTTTACTAGGGACATGCATGAGTGAGAACAAAAGGTGATGATCTGTTTCCACAGTTCCCTTGGGGACTAGAGGTTCATGTTCTAGGTTTGCTGAAGTCACGTCCTACTCTGGGAAGGTTAGGAGTGCAGGTGAGGCACTGTGAGCTAGTCAGATTCAAGCCTAGTACTGGCATGTTAGACTCAGTCCCCACATTCCGACGTCCTCTTCTGTCATTCTTCGTTGGTAATCACCCCCCCCCCCCCAGGTGGGCCAGGTCGTGGGGGCATTTTGATAACAAAGGAGGTGGTGAACATGCCCCCCTCTTGGGGCTTATTAAACTGGAGTGGGGTAGAGGTGAGTGGCATAGAGAGGAATGGCGTAGAGTAGAATAGTGTGCTGTGAAGTAGCGTACAGTAGAGTAGCTTAGAGTAGAGTGGCATAGAGTGGAGTGAGGTTTAGCGGCATTACGTAGAGTGGAATAGCTTAGACTGGAGCGGTGTATACTGGAGTGGCATAAGTAGAGTGTTGTAGAGTGGAATACTATACAGTGGAGTGTTGAAGAGTGGGACAGAGTAGAGTGTAGTAGGATAGACTATAGTTGCATACAGTGTAATAGCATACTGTGGAGTGGCTTAGAATGGAGTGTTCTAGAGTGGAGTGGCATAGAGTGGAATAGCGTAGAGTGTAGTGGCATAGAGCAGAGTGGCATAGATTAGTGCGCATACAGAAGATTGGTGTAAAGTGGAGTGGTGAAGAGTCTAATAATATCAAGTGTTATTGGCGTACAATGTAGTGAAGTAGATTGTAGTGGCATCTAATGGAGTAGAGTGCAGTAGAGAGGCATAGAATGAAGCTTAGTACAGTGCAATAAGGTAGAATGTAGAGGGTAGAGTTGACTGGTAGAGAGTGGAGAGGCTTAGAGTGGAGTGGCGTAGAATAGAGTGATGTACAGTGTAATATCGTACAGTGGATTGTGTTAGAGTGGAGTGTTGTAGAATGGAGTGGCGTAGAGTGGAGTGGGACATAGTAGAATAGTGTACAGTAGAGTCGTGAAGAGTTGAGGGGCATAGAATGTAGTGTGGTAGAATGTAAATGGGTACAGTGGAGGAGTGTAGAGTGCAGTGGCGAAGTGTGATGCAGCGTACAGTAGAGTGAGGTACAGTGTAGTAGCTTACAGTACAATAGAGTAGAGTGAATTGTTATAGAGTGGAGCGGCATAGAGTGGAATAGCACATTTTTGGAGTGGGTATAGTGGAGTGGAGTGGCGTAGAGTTGAATAGCGTAGGGTGTAGAGGCAAGAGTGGAGCTGCATACAATGGAATAGTATAGAGTGGAGTAACGTTGAGGAGACTAGCATAAAGAGCAGTGGCACAGACTGGACTCCCATAGAGTGGAGTGGAATGGTGTAGTGTGGAGTGGGATAGAGTAGAGTGGCGTAGAGTGCATTGGAATACAGTGGAGGGTTTAACGTGAAACACCATATATTAGAGTGGCGTACAGTGTAGTGGCATAGAGTGGAGTGGCATTGAGTGGAATGACACACAGTGACATGCTGTACAGTGGAATAGTCTAGAGTTGATTGGCATACAGTGTAGTGGTGGACAGTATAATTGCATACATTGGACTGGCATAGAGTGGAGATGTCATGTAGTTCCTATAAACCTATATAGGATCTGTGCGTTTAGACAACATAGACTGTGGGATTGGTGTCCAGACTGATTCCAGACACCCCCACGGGGTATGTTTGCCTGTATAGCAGCTGGCTCTTAGTGCCACTCTAAACTCCTCTTACTGAGAAGAGAATAGTTCTTGGCAACTATCCAACATGACAACTCTGTCCTATCAGTAATCGTGGAAACAGTACAGTACTTTTCGCTCAGTTACTTGTGCTCACTTTGTCTCGGAGAGATACACAGAATAAACGGTGGGGACATTTTTCAATAAGCATTTATTGGACCAGTGTCATTCTGATGTAATATAGGTGTGCTGAAACAACCATAAGATAGAAACAGATATAAATGATTATAAGCACCAATAGAGTAAATGGATGCTAGATTACTACCATAGTGCTAAAATAATGAACATTGGCAGGTATAAAAATACATGCCAATAAAATGTATACTCCTACGATGCAACTCTAACTATATGTACCTATATGTACCGAGCATGTATGTAGGTGTCGAGCCAAGAATCCCTCTAGGCTGTAGCCAACCCCATTACCTGAAGTGAGAGACTGTGGGACACAGTCTTGGTCTCGAGATGGACACCCCGCGAGGGATGTCATACCACTGCGAGCTAGAGTGTCTGCATGCAGGAACCTCAGCGTCTTGCGTCAGTTTGTCAGCATAGAAGTCCCTTTTCGCCTCTCTCTGCCTCAGCAAAAATATGGTGTTTATATACCCAAAGTAGTACCCTCAGGGGATAGACCTTGCTGTGTAATGTCAAACTAGTATGACGGAAGGGATGACCCTTATACATAGTTATTATGCAGGAGATGGTAGTCCTGCTGAGATTCCAAGAATCCTCATGCATAATGAATGAGGCTAGTTTTCGGAGAAATCCCACGTCATTTAAGCAGTGCCGTAACTAGGTAAAAGGTCAGTAACAAGAACCGTTATATAGTGTAATGGCAGGGGAAATGTAGGTGATATTTCTGGATACTACCTAAGCCTATATCGGGGTACCTGTATGAAATATAACAGAGGGGCATACAGTGGAGTGTTGTAGAGCTGACTAGCATAGAGTGAAGTGAGGTAGAGTGTAGTGGGGTATAGTTGAATAGCATAGAGTAGAGTGGTATAGACTGGAATAGCATACAGTGGAATTGTGTACACTTGGGTGGGGTAGAGTGGAGTGGCATAGAGTGGAGTGGCGTAGAATCGAATAGCGTGCAGTGAAGTGGCGTACAGTAGAGTAGTGTAGAGTAGAGTGGCTGAGAGTGGAGTGAGGTATAGCGGAATGACGTAGAGTGGAATAGCATAGACTGGAGTGGCGTACAGCGTAATAGCATACTGTGGAATGGCATAGAATGGAGTGTTCTAGAGTGGCATGGTATACAGTAGAATAGCGTAGAGTGGAGTGGCATAGATTGGTGCGCAGACAGTGGAGTAGTGTTCAGTGGAGTGGTGTAGAGTCTGATAATGTCGAGTGTTACTGGCGTACAGGTTAGGCATATAGGGGAGTAGTGTACAGCAGAGGGCCATAGAATAGAGCGTTGTACAGTGCAATAAGGCACAGTGTAGTGGGGTAGAGTTGACTGGCATAGATTGGAGTGGCGTAGAATGGAGTGATGTACAGTGTAATAGCGTACAGTGGATTGTGTTAAAGGGGAATGGTATATAATGGAGTGACACAGACTGGAGTGGCATAGAGTTGAGTTGTGTAGAGTAGAGTGGAGTGATGTAGAGTGGAGTGGGGTAGAGTAGAGTGGAGTGTCGCATAGCGGAATACTGTATAGTAGAGTGGCGTAGCAGTGGAGTGGCTAGAGTGAAATAGCATAGAGTGGAGTGTCGTACACTGGAGTTGACTACAGTGGAATAGTGTAGAGTGTTTTGGCATTTTGTGCAGTAGTGTACAGTGGACTGGTGTAAACTGGAGTATCCTAAATTTGGGCAGAATATAGTGGAAAAGTGTGCAGTGGAATGGCGAACACTGTAGTGTGCTAGAGTGGAGTGACATACAGTGGAATAGCATAGAGTAGAGTGACATTCAGTGGAGTGGCATAGAGTGGAGTGACATAGATTGGTGCGCATACAGTGGAGTAGTGTTCAGTGGTGTGGTGTAGAGTTTGATAATGTCGAGTGTTACTGGCGTACAGGTTAGGAATATAGGGGAGTTGTGTACAGCAGAGGGGCATAGAATAGAGCGTCGTACAGTGCAATAAGGCACAGTGTAGTGGGGTAGAGTTGACTGACATAGAGTGGAGAGGCATAGATTGGAGTGGCGTAGAATGGAGTGATGTACAGTGTAATAGCATATAGTGGATTGTGTTAGAGTGGAATGGCATATAGTGGAGTGGCGCAGACTGGAGTGGCATAGAGTTGAGTTGTGTAGAGTAGAGTGGAGTGATGTGGAGTGGAGTGGGGTAGAGTAGAGTGGAGTGTCGCATAGTGGAATACTGTATAGTAGAGTGGCATAGCAGTGGAGTGGCATAGAGTGAAATAGCATAGAGGGGAGTGTCGTACACTTGAGTTGTCACACACGTTGGATGATACATCGACTAACATCGACGCACACGACTGGCTATACAGCCTCGCACACCTGATTAGTGATAATTATCACCTGACACCCTTTAAAAACCGCGCGCGTTTCACAGTCTATTGACTTGCTGAGAAACCGGCACCTTTGACCGCTTTGCTTTCAACGATCTAGCATCACGTAAGTGGAATACGTTACTTGATTACACCGGCTTGTTTCTTCATACTTGCGCTGCTCTACCTTTGACGCTCTTTTTTATTTGGCACCCGAACTCTTCCTTCACCCTTTTCCTTCGTATTTGCGTTTGCTTAAATCTATCTCTATACTCGTTACAATTTAATCACTCGCACTTGCTACGTTTCTCACTCACGCTATTTACTCTTTCCTCATACGGTCTCATGTTTACTTCTGTTTTTTGTTTGCACGTAATTCAGCCTATCACCAAGACTCGCTTTACACGATTGACCATGGACTTGTATTCATCTCACTCACGATTCCATTTCTCAAAACAATTGCTCTTCGACACCACACCATGCATGCATCAACGCACCATCGCCTTACTTTAAGTACACTTCCTGAATGCTGTATACACTTTTGTTCGTTGTTTTTTCAGTCAAACCAGTTAATTTGGATTGTGAATTTACGTTTTTTGTACTTTGCTCTTTACTAATGTTGATATTTTCATATTGAGTAAAAGCTGTTCCCTTGTATCCTCCCTTTTAGTGCTGCCCCTGACGAAGGGCCGTACCGGCCCGAAATGCATTGGGCTATACCGAGTTTATGAATACAATATACTTGTTTGTGATGTACAATCGTCAGTGATAACGTTACCTTTTCAAAGGAATGATTAAATTCATGTGAACTGAATAAATTGATGAACTACATACAAACTTCGCTTGATTAATTTCACCACCGGAGTGCAATTCGAGTGACACGCTTCCAACCAGAACGTGCTCTCACTGTACACTTGAGTTGACCACAGTGGAATAGTGTAGAGTGTTTTGGCATATTGTGCAGTAGTGTACAGTGGACTGGTGTAAACTGGAGTATCCTAAATTTGGGCAGAATATAGTGGAAACATGTACAGTGGAATGGCGAACACTGTAGTATGCTAGAGTGGAGTGGCACACAGTGGAATAGCATAGAGTAGAGTGACATACAGTGGAGTGGCATAGAGTGGAGAGGCATAAAGTGTAGTGTTGTAGTGTGGAGTGGCATAGAGTGAAGTATCGTACACTGGAGTGGCATACAGTGAAATAGTGTACACTGGAGATTGGTAGAGTGGAGGGGAGTAGAGTGTAATAGCATAGAATGGAGCGATGTACAGTGGGGTAGCACAGAGTAGAGTGGCGTAGAGTGGAGTGAGGTACAGTGTAGTGAAGTGCAGTGGAATAGCGTAGACTGGAGTGGCGTAGAGTGGAGTGACATACAGTGCAATTGTGTAGAGTGGAGTGTTGCACAGTGGAATACCGTAGAGTGGAGTGCTGTAGAGTGGGGCAGTGTACAGTGGAGTGGGGTAGACTGTAGTGGTATACAGTGGAGTAGCGTACAGTGGTGTGGTGTAGAGTGGAGAACCGTTGATTTTTACTGGTGTACAGTGTAGTGACATAGAGTGTAGTGGCATCAAATGGAATAGCATACAGTAGAGTGGCATAGACTGGAGTGTCGTACAGTGGAACAGGGTAGACAGTAGTAGGGTAGAGTGGGCTGTGGACTGGTGTACAATAAAGTGATGTACAGTGTAATATCGTACAGTCCATTGTCATAGAGTGGTGTGGTGTATCGTAGATTGACGTACAATGCAGTGGGGTAGCCTGGAGTTGTATAGAGTGGAGTGGCATAAAGTGGAGTGTCATAGAGTGGAGGGGCATAGAGTATTATGGCATAAAGTGGGGTGTGTACAGTGGAGTGGCATCCAGTGAAATAGTGTATACTAGACTGACGTAGAGTGAAGTGGCACACCGTGGAATAGCAAAGAGTGTAGTGTCATACAGTGGAGTTGTGTTCAGTGGAATACTGTAGAGTGTATTGATGTATAGTGTAGTAGCGTACAGTGGAGTAGCGTAGCCTGGAGTGTCATATAGCTGAGCAGCATACAGTGGAATAGCATACAGTGAAGTAGTATACCGTGCATTGGCATACACTGGAGTGTGTTAGAGTGGTGTGGCATACAGTGGAATAGTGTAGAGTAGAGTGGCCTACTGTGGAGTGGCATAGAGTGTAGTGGCATACAGTGGAGTGTTTTAAAGTGGACTGACATAAAGTTGAGTAAGGTGCAGTATAGTGGCCTGCATTGGAATAGTGTAGAGTGGAGTGGAATAGAGTGGAGTGTTATAGAGTGGAGTGGCGTATACTGGAGTGGCATACAGTGGAATAGCATACAATGGAGTGGGGTAGTGTGGAGTGGTATGGAGTGGAGAGATGTAGAGTGTAGTAGCGTATAGTGGAGTGGCATACAGTGAAGTAACGTAGAGTTGAGTGGCATCAAGTGGAGTGAAGTACAGTGTAGTGGCTTGCAGTGGAATTGCTTAGACTGGAGTGGCATAGAGTGGAGAAGCATACAGTGTAGTGGTGCAGAGTGGAGTGTTGTAGAGTGGAATACCATAGAGTGGAGTGAAGTACAGTGTAGTGGTGTACAGTACAATAGCGTACTCTAGAGTGGTGTAGAGTGGATTGTTGTACAGTGGAGGGGCGTACAGACGAATGGCATAGAGTGTAGTTGCTTAGATTGGAGTGGTGTAGAGTGAAGTGGCATACAGTGGAGTAGTGTACAGTGGAGTGGTGTAGGGTGGATTGACATTGAGCGTTACTGGCATACAGTGTAGTCACATTGAGTGGAGTGGCATATAGTGGAATAGCGTAGAATAGAGTGGCATAGAGTGGAAAACCATACAACGGAATAGCATAGAGTGCGGTTCAGTAGAGTTGATTGGTGTAGAGTGTAGTTCCGTAGAATGGACTGATGTACAGTGTAATGGCGGACAATTGATTGTCATAGAGTGGAGTGACGTATTGTGGAGTGGCAAACAGTGGAGTGGTTTAAAGTGCAGTGGATTACAGAGGAATATTGTATAGTGCAGTGGTGTACACTGAAGTGGTGTAGAGTGGAGTGGCATAGAGTGGAATAGTGTAGAATGTAGTGTCGTAAAGTGGAGTTGCTTACAATAGAACAGCGTACAAGTGGAGTCATGTAGAGTTGGAGGGGGTCCAGTGTGTTGTCTTAAAATGTAGTGGCATACAGTATATTAGCGTACAGTGTAGTGGTGTAGAGTGGACTGGGGAAGAGTGAAGTGGGGTAGAGTGGAGTGGTGTACAGTGGAGTGGTGTACAGTGGAACAGCGTAAAGTGGAGAGGCGTATAGTTGAATGATGTAGGCATAGACAGGAAATAGCCATTACAATACGGCTGTTACCACACATTGCCAATAGAGCACAGCTGTTATCACGCATTAACATTACCACGCATAACCTTTACCACACGTGATTTTACAACGCACATGTCTTTACAACACATGCCTTTACAATGAATTTCGTTGTAAGGGCAAGAATGGTAAAGGCATATGCATTTTAAATGTAAGTATTAGGTAAGTATGTTAGTATGTTTTTTTATAAAATGTTTAGGGTGGGAAGTCGCCAGTAGGTAGTTATAGTTAGGACTATGCTTCCATAGGAAAAACATTTTTTTGACTAGCCTATAACTTTAGCGCAGTTTGATGAATCTTTACAAATTTTTCCAGAAAAAGTGTAAAGTTGATGTTTATTGTGCATAGAAAGTTTCGGGGTGGTCCATCATGAGGGGGCTGAGAAAAAGGGATGTCCAAAAAAGTGTGGTTTTCGATGTTAATTCACATAGGACCTTTACACATGCCTGCAGGCAGAACTGCTGGACAGAATTACACCAAACTTTACATAAAGGTAGATCTGGTTACGCTGATTGTGCTTTTTGTTATTTGGTGTAAATCCGTTCAGTAGTTGTTGAGAAATGTAACAAAATAGAGTTAGTGATATATGTGGCCGCAACGTCTTTGCAAAATATAGCGAGCTCGTACAGGGAAATACAGAGCTCTGATTGGCTACCAACACTTCAACCAGGAAGTGTTGGCAGCCATCTTGAGACACTGCTTTAGCTGATCCCCCAAAAAGATTTATAAAAAAAGAAAAGGCGGCAGGGTAGGAATACCCTGACCCCGTAAAGTTAGTCTTGGGGTACCAGAGGGACGCCAACAGGTCAAAAAAGCATTAAAAAAAAAAGTAAATTGCACTAAATCATAATACTCGTGAATTCGCAGTAAAAAACAAACAAAATAAAAGTGTGGGCTTCCACGCTTGTTTTTAATTAACCCCAGGGTGGGCTAGGTCCCGGGTGCATGCCAGAAAAATAAGAGGGGGCATACAGGCCCCCCTCCTAGGACTTTTGAAATCCCCAAGAACTGACACCTCCCTCGGCATGCGTTTTTAT
This sequence comes from Triturus cristatus, assembly GCF_964204655.1. Lineage (NCBI taxonomy): Eukaryota > Metazoa > Chordata > Amphibia > Caudata > Salamandridae > Triturus > Triturus cristatus. The sequence continues at coordinate 1,066,083,011 of NC_140581.1, forward strand.
GTATGTGGGGGTGCCCACATAGCCCACCTGTGCCCTGGGGACCACTACCTCCCCGGGGCAAATGTTTAAAAACTAATGTAGGAATGCCCACGTGGAAACCCTTGCCCCGGGCCGCCACCTCCCTGGGGCAAATGATACTAAAATAATGTGGGGGGGCCCGAGCAGGCCCCCTGCAGCCCCAGGGACTGCTTCCTCTATGGGGATAAAAATCAAATAAATGTGGGGGGCCCATAAGGCTTTCACTGCAGCCACAGGGACTACCACCTCCCTGGCGCAATTTAGCAAAAATAAGGAGAGGACACGCAGCCTCCAGCATCCCCAGGGACTGCCACCTCCCCGAGGCTGCTTCACCAGAGAACATGCTCAGAGTAGGGGGAGCTGCTCCATCCCACTCTGTGGTTCCTACCTTAAATAAATTCTCAGTACTGGATGTCCCACCACCAGGCAGCAATGAAGGGAGAGGAGAGAAAGAAACCCTAATCGATTCACATAAAACCCAGATGCAAAATCCAACATCAAATCAACAAGACGATGAGGTTAGTAAGGTTAGCCATGATGCACCAGATTTGGCCATGGTTCAAGGGATGTTGAGTCAACTATCTACTGAAATTAAGGAACGTTTTTTAACATCAGAGACTAACCAGAGGTGTATTCAGGATACATGTACCAGCCTTGAGGAAAATCTATTGGCGTTAACTCATCGTACGGAGGCACTGGAGAGCAAAGTTCAGGAGCTAAAGGCGGACATGAAGGCTAACACCCGGGAAGTGGTTAGGCTAAAACAGAGGGAGAAAGACCTATCAGAAAGGTTAGAAAGACTGGAGAATAACTCTAGGAGAAATAACATCACGATCCTGGATGTCAAGGAAGGGGTGGAAGGAGACAACGTTAAGTCATTTGTAATAGATCTTCTGACCAAAGCATTCCTGCACGTCGCACCTGCCACATTTCTGGAATCTGAAATCCAACGGGTACATCATGACCCATTTAAATTAAGCCCTGGGTGGAAGAAACCCAGAAAAAGTCTGGTGAACCTACAGTCTTACGCATTTAAGGAAAAAATTCTGGGGGCCGCCCTCAAGCAAAAAATCATGCAGGTCCAGGATCTAACCTTTAAAATCAGGTCCGATATCTCTCATGTGACAGAAGATAGACGGTGGGAGCTGGTTAAGCTAATAGAACCTCTAAGGGAAATGGGTACGCAAGTGCAGCTAAGGTTTCCAGCAAGGTAAACAGCCATTAGTGCGCGGCTGTTTGTACGCATGCCATTACTTTGCGGGCGTTACTACGCATGCGATGTAGCAACGCACTGCCTTTAGTACGCATGCTGTTACATCGCATGCGTACTAACGCCGCATGCGTAGGGGGCAGGCGCCGCTCTTGGAACTCGTCACGGTGGCCATTTGCTTAAACAGGTTTATATCCAGGTTTATATCCTGAGTGGAGAAGAAGGAAACCACGCATGGTAAGAGGTAAGTGGGGCTGTGTAGGGTCGTACTAGTGTTAGTGTTGTGTAGAGTTGTGTGTTGTGTACTTGTGTTAGTGTAGGGATAGAGGCAGGGTCATGCTGGGGTAGAGTTTTAGGGTTAAGTGTAGTGTTATGGGGGTAGTGTATGGTTTTAGGGTTCAGGGAAGTAGGGGGTTGTGTGGGGTAGTGTTTGGGAGTAGTGAGAGGACTGGGGCTAGGGGCAGGGTCGTGCTGGGGGTAGAGTATTAGGTTTTAGGGCAGTGTTTTAGTGTTAGTGTAGTGTAGTTTACTGTTTAAGTGTTTTGTGTAGTGTCAGGGGTTGTGATGGGTAGTGAAGGAGTGTATGTAGCGGAGCAGGAGGAAGTGTATGTTAGTAAAGGGTGTAGTGATTTAGGGTTTAGGGTAGTGTAGTGGTGTTTCATTAGTGTAGGGTTGTGAGAAGTTGGCCTGGCATATGCTGTCTCCTAGTTATAGGGACACCTTGCACCAGTCCAATTCGACTCTTATTGATGATAGGTTTAAGACAACCTTTAAAGAAAGCTATCCTAGTGGTAGCTGTGGAGAGCAGCCTTCAGGCTAAGTCTTGAAGGAGTGTTAAGCTTATTGTTTTACCATAATAACCTCTTGAATAACCAAATGAAAGAGTAGCCCACACAGGTATATATATAAAATATATGTATTTATTCTAGACAGAATCCCACAGTCTCTTTATGAAGCTGTGGCAAAGTTACAATATCAAACAAGCATTGATAGATACAATAAATAGCACTATTAACATTGGGCCCCGGGGGGGGACCAAACCATATACTAAAATAGTGGTATAAGAACCACGACAATTCTACAGACACTGCCTAGGGCATTCAGGATCGCTGGCCCCCTAAGAATCCACCCCAGGTTATGAGGAAGGGGACCCACGGGAGGCGCGTGCAGTGGAAGTAGCTGCTATCGGGATCTCTATTACAGCCTATGGAGAATGTCGCGGTGGGAAATAAACAGTTTAAAAATACTTCTAGCAGGAGTACAAAGTTAAAACTTTAGACTTAAGCTTTTGAGGAGCCCACTACCACGAGAGTACCGAGGTACCACTGTTACCTGCCCCAGGGAAGCTGGGTGCATAGGTCGATTCTGGTGTCGGGTCGCGGGCTGATTTTCTATAGGAAAATGTTCAAAAGTTCTGCTAGCCAAAAGCGTTGATGATGCCGTGAAGATCAAAGATGAGAAGATTGCAGAGAAGAACCTGAAAGTAGAGGGGACAGAGTCTGGGTCACGGCAAAGTGACCAGGAGGCTCAAAGCAAAGAGCCCTTCGATGTCGGGTGCTTCAAGTGGAAAGAGCTGTAGCTTGGATCTGCAGCCACGGGCTCCGGGAGGCTTCAAGGAAGGCCATCTTCAGGAGGGCAACTGTCCCACAACGGATGAGGGTCGCTGCGGTGTTAGTGTCTGGATTGGCTCCACTAAGCCTTGGCAACCGCAACCCACGCAAGATGAACAAATCAGCTACTGGTGCAGACCCACGAGGTCTGTGAGAGGTCTCCTTCAAGGAGACGGGTGAGCAGGTCTGGAGCAACCAGGGGAACTCTTAAAGTTGAAAATTGTCCTCCGCCAGGGCCCACAAGTCGAGAGACAAGGGACCGCGGAAGGCAGCAATTTGGCGTGCGTAAAAGGGAGCTCACGGGCCACCGGGGCAAGCTAGGGCGCTGGTCTTTGGCACAATTGCTGCTTAAAGGTTGGCTCAAGTTTGGGCCAAAGCACGACTTCCCCACTGGTCAGGGTTGTGTGCTATACAAGAGGTGGCTGGTGCCCTGGGGTATTGGGGATCTCGGCACCCACGCGGTCCACGGTGCTCAGCTCGGCTCACTGGCCTCTAGGATGCTTAGGAAACCCACCTCAGGGTGCTGGGAGTCGACGAAGTCCGAAGGAGCAGCGAAGTTCCAACTGGGTCACTTGCAGTGTTTCAGGTGCCTGCCAAGCAGGGGGGTAACTCCTTTACCCCAAGGGAGATTTCTTCCGTCAGCTGGGCAGCAGCAAGTTGAAGATCAAGACTGTAAAGTTCAAGAGTAATCTGAGGCTCTGGGGCCACGTTATTCACCTTTATCCCCAAGATTAGAGGAGTGTCCAGAGTAGTGTCCACCAATGGCTGGTGAGGCGGGAAAAGGTGGCTACACCCTCTCCCCTTTGTGTGTTTCCCGTCTGGGCGAGGGGCAGGATGCCCCTGAACCGGTTCCAAGCGGTGTATGCAGAATGAGGCTTCCGCAGCTGCCTACGTGCAACTCTGAAAGGACATTTGGTGCACCCACCCTGTTCCAATCCACATTATCCTGTCTGGGGAGATGCTAGCACCTCCCTGCCACAGGAGCCCTATTGTCCAGCTGGCGAGGCTGGGATTTTCCCCAGCAACAGCCAGCCAGGGTCGTGTAGGTGGCGGGTAGTAGCCATTTTGTGCTACTTGTGCACTTTTAAATTGGTGTCTAAATTCTGCCGCTTTTCCCATATCGCCCCTCTAGCAGGGGGGAATCGTACCCTCATGCCCATGGCTGGACTGGGGGTATGATTCCTACATGTTTGACACCAAACACGATATGGTTCTGTGTAGCCATTCTCAAGTTATCGCGTTATCGCGATAGACTTATAATGCGGTTAAGAGTATATGGTATGGCTACACTACAAACAACCCAGCAATGATTTTACGAAGGTTGCAGAGAGGCCCTACTCAGGTAGGGCCTCCCCCTCACACATACCTCAGCACCCTGCCTTGTAGGATTACCAAGGCCTGCTATAGGGGTGACCTATGAGGGTATATGTGTTGTTATGGGGTGGGATATAGGGTACCTATATCCCTGTAAGGGGTGCTAGCACCACCTTACCCAGACTACAGTAGGGGTCTGGTGGTGTCAGTTTGTATGGCTGTCCCAGGGTGGCACAATAAGTGCTGCAGCCCTGGTAGGCCTACTGAGGGACCCATGCCCTGGGTACCTAGGGTACCATCTACAAGGGACTGTCAGGGCATCCTCAGCATCCAATTTGTTTGTACCTAGGGTACTTCACATTCGTTTTAGGGAGAAAGCAGATAGGCTGGGGTCCTGGATAGCAGGATTCCAGCCAGACTAATCAAAAACCATTCAAATACCAGGCAAAAAGTTGGGGGCAACCATTAGTCAGATTCCACCTTCCTACAAGGGGAGTGTAGTTTATTAGTGTTTTAGTTTACTTCCCCACCCAAAACCCCTTATTTGCTTGCATCCCGCTCCAGGGGAATGGTACATTTTTGATAAAAAATTAATAAACAATAAAAATATTTATCGTTTTGGAGTAATGGGGACATAATCATTTATAAAAAAATTCTTCTTATTGAGAAGTAGAAGCAGATGCGAAGTAAAAGCATGCGAAGTATAAAAATGCGTAGTAACGACATATGCGAAGTAAAATTTGCGTACTAACAGTATGCGCACTGATGCTTTGCGAAGTAAGAACACATATTCTTCCAGCAATTCTTAAAGTGATGTGGGCCAACAAAATGCATAATTTTCAATGTTCAGAAGAAGTGAATCGTTTTATGGCCCTCAAGAAGGCTGGTAAATAGTTAAGACACCCATGATAGAAGGCAGTTAGTGGTGACAGTTAAGTTAAGTTTAGCTGTAAATACCGGATTCTGTGGATAGCAGCTCAAATTGGCAAATGCTAATAGGTAGCAAGGGAGGGAGGGGCTTTTGGGGGTTGCACATGTGGTAGGGAGCATAGGGGAAAAAATATAAAAAAATTGTCCTCACTCATAATGGGGGTTATGAGATGTTGTGCAACCATGACAGAGGATGATGGAGGATAAGGGAAGACCACTGGGAGGTGAGTGCTTGGAGGTCATGTGAATGGCTTAAGGATTAAAAGAAAGCAGCGTGTGGGATTTCAATTCTTAAAGAAAGCCCCACAAGGGTTCTTTTGCTCCAAGAAACGCACCTCTTACGGCATGAATGTTTGGCATTATTTACTAAGCAAGGATGGGTAGACAAGGTTATAGCTACAGACCAGCAATACTGCTCTAAGGCCATTGCTATAATAATTAAAGAAAATTCAGGGATAGAGCTACGAAGACCACAGGCTGACAAAGGCGGGCGCTGGGTGGTAGCGGAAGTTAAAATTTGCCGCTCTGTTTATACCTTCTCTAGCTACTACGGCCTGAATGAAGATGACAGTTCACCCCTGAGTAATCTCTGCTCTAGTTTGCTAGACTTTGAAGCCCCACTCATAATTGGTGGAGACTTCAATGTCCTTTCAAATAATAAATCGGATAGATCTTTCGCCTGCACTCAAATCACTTGGCCATGAGTTAAAGCCTATCTCCTTTCTATGCTAGATAATCTAAATCTATGTGATGTGTGGCGTAAGGTTAGTGGGGATTCAAGAAATTATTCTTTCTACAGCAAAAAGAAAGGTCAGTATTCTAGAATTGATAATTTTTTTATGGAAGTGTCAAAAATCAGAAAAGTAAAAAAATGTGATTATCTGCCAATCCATTTATCTGATCACGCTGCAATTTGGTTAATAATCGAGCTCCCCTTGAATCTTACTTCTAGAAGTTGGATCCTGAAGGTTACTCTTGCAACCAGATATTATGTGCAAGATTGAAAGGGACACAGTGGATTTTTTTAAATGGAACTCCGCATCCGCCTCAGCACACATGGTATGGGATGCTTTTAAGGCCTGGCTGAGGGGTGCTTGAAGACTGCCTCGGTTGCTTGGGTTAGAGCAGAAAAAAGGCAGATTGCTTCACTTGAAGACCAGCTGGCGATAGCAGAAGCCAAGCTGAAGTCAGGGCATTTCCACGGGGTGGAAAAGGCAAATTTAACTGGTAAAGTTGAGGACTTGCAACTTAAATTCAGACGTATGAAGGAGGGGAATCTGTTGCAGAAATGGGAAGTTAAGAAGATGAGAGAATTCGAACAAGGGGAGAACTGTGGAAACTTGTTATCAATGAAGAGTAGAATTGATAGGTCAGGAAGATCAAACCAGACAGTGGAGATCAGGTTGCGGAGGATAGAGGAGGTATTGAGTCGGCCTTTTCTAAATTCTTTGAGGAATTATATCTTGAAGAACAGATGGTAGATGAGGTTGCATTAGATCACTGGGTCTCTGAAAAACAACTTTCAAAGCTGAGTATTGAAAGTCAATTATACCTTAACCAGGATATAACAGGGAATGAAATCCTGACTGCTCTTTAAAAACTTAAGAAAGGGAAAGCAGCATAGCCAGATTTGATCCCAAACGAAATCTATGTATCATTGGCAGAAGAAATCATCTTCGTGTGGCTAGAGTTATTTAATGAAGTGTTCAGGGGCACCTCTCCACTTACAGACTCTTGGAGTGAGGCTGTTATTACCTTAATTCTAAAACCAGATAAAGACCACACACAATGTCAGTCTTACCGCCCAATATCTTTATTGAAATGTGACTATAAAATCTTCACAGCCCGTTTAAGAAAAATTGTTGGGCCCTTAATCCATGAGGATCAGAAGGGCTTCCTTCAAGGGAAGCAGATGGAAGAACTCGTACACACCCTGATAGGCTCAATAGACCTTGCCAGGATACAGGGAGCGGTGTTATCCACAATTAACCTAGGAGCCGCAAAGGCCTTCTACCGCGTCAACTCGAAATATCTGAGAGGGACTTTCAAGGCTTTCGGCTGTGGTGAGACATTCAGAGAGACCGTCAAAAAAACCTACTGAGCACCCCGAGCTCAAATATTGGTAAATGGCAATCTCACGGTTCCCGTGCAGGGAGAGGCATGAGACAAGGGTGTCCCCTATCTCTTATCCTCTTTGAACTATACATTGAGCCTTTGGCCCAAAGTTTAAGGCAGAATAAAGAAATAACCCCCTTCATGGTGGGCGGTTTCTCTAGGAAGCTGGCCCTCTACGCTGATGTCCTGATTCTGTTCACCTCTGATGTCAATCAAACCCTCCCAGAACAATTCAATGAAGTGCAGTCATTCAGGCAGATGTCTGGATATGAGATAAATAACAGCAAGATGGAAGTTAGGCTTGGAACTTTGATGCACATGATGTCCTTTGGTATGGATATCTGCTGGCTGCAACGGAAGAGAGCTTGAGACACCCTCACCTGGTCTGGGAAGACTGGTTGCCGAATGAGGAGCTAAAGAATTTATGGCAGGTATCTTTAGACATGACATCTTTAGACTCAGATTAAGTCTGCTGAGAAATCATGTCTTCACCCTACATAGGATCTACTAGTCTCCACTTAAGTTGTCCAAAATAAAAGGCAGTGGAGATGCCAAATGTAAAAGGTGCGTCCAGGAAGCAGGCGATATCCACATATTCACCACCTGCCCAGCACTGAAAGAGTTTTGGGATAGTATGGGTATGACCATGTCGGACGCTTTGGGTAAAGAAGTAGAGGTAAGACCTTCCTTAGTATTGTTTGGAATTATGCAACCAACTGATGACTTGGAAGGTCCTTTGGAGCTGCAGAACAAGCTTGTATTTTACCTGGCTCTTTTGGGAAGAAGGGAAATATGTAAAAAGTGGCGCCAGGCGTCTCCCCCTACATGAAATGAGTGGTGGAATTCTGTGAGATTCTTTAGAGAGCTCGATCAAAAGGCTAATCGGATTAGAAAAAGAACAGAGCTCGCGCTATTTTGGAGCTTATTGGATAATGAACAGTAGGATGGGGAGTACAATGATTACATCTCTTTGTCAGCTCATGATGTACAATACGGCCCAATATTCAGAGTCTTTCTTGAAGATGCAGAAGGTAGAACATTTGGGCTGGGAACAACATCATGTTTTGCGATCACTGTGGATAATTGTTTAGCATTAAAAGAAAAACTACTTGCTTCAGTCCGGCCAATATCCGTTTGGTTCGAAGTTAGCGCAGTGCCATCAATACCATACAATTTGGCTGCATAAGTAAAGCAAACTTCATCACTGATGTTTGGATTATATTCTTGAGTATTATCAAAGGTTATATATTTCACCAAACCTTTTAGAATTTTTGGGGCGACAGTGTTGATATAAAAGAGAATACTTTCTATTTTGAGCAATGGATTTTGCCCACCAAATTGGCTTTTTAGATGATTGTCTTAATTCATCTACTTGAGAGTATTGGATCAATTTAAAAGATGGTGGCAACTTTTTCAATTTCTTTATCTCCACTTTTAATTTCCTCCTTTGGTGTGCCAAAGTTTTGGTGTACCACAAATTTTGTTGTGTATGAGATACAATAAAAAGCCTCTAGGACGATGTGTTATGCCAAATGTTTCCATTCAAGTGCTTACAAATTGTGACCATCCTACCGGATGCATTGTGCCATCAGTACTCCTATTTTTTAATCTTCAAGGAAGCATGCTGGGTGTAGTAAGCTGATTGAGTACTGCATTATGTGATCTAAAGTAGAACACTACCACCTTAGTGTTTTTAGATTCAGTACATGAAGATGTCTTACAGTCTTTCCATCTTTTGATGCTTCTCTCCATCTGTTGTAATGGCAATCAACTGTGGTAAATGGTCACACTTCATTCCGGCTTACATTTTTGCAACCTTCTCCCAAGGCATAGTTAGATACTCCACTGGGGAAAGGTGTGTTTTCCTAATTAGAAAGTGTCTGTCGGCATCTTAACAATCTGAAAACGAACCAATTATAATGCCCACAAGCAATCTAAACTCGGCCACCAATAATACAATTTAAACAATTTCAACATTAACCTGCGTGACCTGAGTGAGCCAACCAGACCAACCTTTCTCTAACACATATGGGAAGGAACACGTTCAAGCCTTTCATTACCTAATTTCACTCAATATTTATATTCAAATTTTTTGGGGCCATACTTATAAAATCGAATCAAAACTTCAACATATTTTAAAATCCCCCCAATCACTCCCACTCTTCACCCACCCCTTCCCATCGAGGCTTAAGTATCCTCTGAAGTAAGTACATCTTGATTACTGACAAGGCAGCATAATCGACCCACCATTGCCCTTCTGTAATCCTTTAAAGTAGCTGTTCTATACCCTCACCATATATTCTCTGGATCTGTGTCTCAGCATCCTTAAGTATCGAGGACATGTCACCTCTTTAAATTCAGTGTACAAGATTCTCAAGCCGGGTTTCCACATTTTAAGGACTGTTTACAAGCTATTGCCATAGTTATTATCTCCATTCCAAAGAGTTCCCAAACTTTATGAAGTCACGTCCTAAAACAGGGTATTTCCTTACTAACCCAGTTGCACAGCACAACTTGCTTGGCTGCACACAGTAACAAAGTAATAAAACTTGCCTGCAGTATGCCAGTAATCTGTTGTATTGAGAATAGATTCTATCTCATCGAGAACCTCTCTCCAGTATCTCTCTAGTTGTGGGCTGTTCAACAGAATGTGGAGAAGGGAACCTGCATTTCCACAGCATCTCCGGCAAGGTGGACTGCGATCCTCATTCCATTGGTGAATCTGGAATGGGTATTGTACCAATATGTTGCTAGCTTTACTGGAGTGTCTTTTATTGCTGTACTGGTTGGTAAAATTATCATCCCGTTCCCTGGGCGGTAACTGTTGTTCCAGGCCCCACTCTCAGCTCTTCTACCCTGCAGCCTTCCCCAGTACCGTTTCTGTTTGGAGGAAGTGGTAAACCTCAGAGATAACACCGCTTCTTGCCCTCCTATGTCAATACCAATCCCCTGAAGGAGATCAGTCACCTCCCTGCACCTTTCTTCAGATTCAGATTCAGAAAAACTTTATTCGATTGTAAGAAACAATCATAAAAGTATACATAGAAAAACATGAAAACATTAAATCATAAATCTTCAATTAAAAATTACATATAAAAATTACATAGTACCCAAGAATTTGCAGGAAAATACATTATAAAATCATCCTTTTCCTGATGAGTATCACTTTTTTCAGATACAGGGTAAGTGTTGCAACACAGAGATGGTCATCCAGGCGTTGAATATCATACATTGCACGGCGACATTGCCGATGCCCAATCACCCTTAAAAACGGCAATAAAATAATTCGCCTGACTTGATAATAAAATTTACAAAACAATACAAAATGCATGGTACTTTGGGGAGTAATTTCATCACAAGGGCAGAGGGACAATTCATGAGACCAATCATTGATTGTTGGGAAACTGACCAATCTGTGAAAAAGTCCAAATCTAAAACGGGATAATAAAAATCTATCATAATTACCCGGGACATGGATCAAGTAAGGTTGAATATTAAAAGATGTTAAAATTAATTGGTGTTGTAAAACAGTGGGTTTTAAGACCTCCGCAGCACATCTTGTTGATTCTAAAAATACCAAGCCCTCTTTTTTAAGATCTTTCCGTGAAATTGCTGAGATAGTAAGAGGATTTAGAAAATAATCCAACTTGCCCATATCGGTCAAAAACTTTCGTACATAACTCAGCCCTGGTATCCTCGTATGTCCATCTAACTTTAAGACATCTGACAATATATCTCTATTAAGCTTAGGTTCTTCTTTTGACCACGCCCTGTGCCATAATAGCACAGGTTCTAGCTTAATAAGGTCCGATATAAAAGAGAGTCCCAATTCTGTATGACAATTATAGTTAGAGGAACTCTTAGGGACCGCGAGGATAAACTTCAGGAAAGAGTTCTCAACTACCTGGAGCGGGATAGGATCCACGAACCCCCATATCCCGCTACCATACATAGCACCAGATACGCATTTAGCTTTATAAATTTTAATTAACTCTGCGGGTGGTCTGGTGCCTAATTTCGCCGAGAAGGACCTAAGGGCAGCGGTCGAGCGAATCATCGCCTGTTTTTTTGCTATCATTGCCTCGCCCCATACGTCCTTCTGGGTAAACAAAATGCCTAGGTAGGAGAATTGTTTCGTTAGAACCAACCGCTGGCCTTCAATAAAAATGAGCTTCTTAATTTTTACATTTCTACCACAGTGCATGATGAAAGTTTTTGCAATGTTAACTTTTAAGCCCAATTCTTTCATAAAGAGGGCAAAACTAGCAACCACGCGCTGTAGTCCCATTTGAGTACGGGACATCAATACTGCATCGTCTGCGTACATTAATAATGGAATTGGGCGGCCAGCTACGTGAGGGGGATCAAAACTGTTATTGCACAAGGCTTTCTCCAGACCATTTATATACAAATTAAAAAGGAATGGGGCCAGGACACAACCTTGCCTAACCCCACTCCTAATTGGGATTTTACCAGTGCATTCCCCCTGATGACCATAGCGTACGCACGCAAATTCTTCACTATAAAAACATTTAAGAAAATAAATAATATTTTCTTCAACCCGAATTTGTTCCAATAACATCCATAGTTTAGAATGAATCACACAATCAAAAGCGGCTGAGAGGTCAACAAAAGCCACAAACAAGTTCTCCCTCTTAGCCCTAGTGTATTTCCCTGTCAGCATCAGAAAGTTTAGGCCTTGTTCCACTGTTTCTAGGCCAGTGCGGAAGCCATATTGTAGGTCGGATAGAATGGAGTTATCCTCAGCCCACGAGAGTAGTCGGTCCAGGATTATTCGTCCAGCTACTTTTGTAAAAGAATCTAAAAGGGAAATGGGTCTATAACAGCCCGGGTCGTGTCTATCCCCTTTTTTATATATTGGGACTATTATGGACTCCACCCAAGTGGGCAAGAATTTCGACGCACAACTGGCATTTAGCACCTGGACCAGAAGGGGGGCCCACAGAGGCATAGTTGCCTTAAATATATCTATGGGTACACCATCTGGGCCGGGGGCCTTCCCACCCTTACTTGCATATAATGCCTTTTCAACCTCTGGCAAGGAAAACTGCATATTTCTCAAAGATGAATAGTCAGAGGGATTGCAAGGGGGGGAAGGCGCTCCATCTCCCTTATACACTTTAGAAAAGTGGTCAATCCAGTCACCTCGGAAATAGCTATTTCTAGAGTGGGACAGGTCTCTTCTCTAGAGGATTTCTGATGATCTTCCAAAAACTTGCACAGTCGTTACATACCGACGCCTGATGCAACGCTTCCCATGATTCTTTCCTTAACTCATCTTTTCTATCTTTAACAGCAAGTTTGTACTCTTTCCTAGATTTACGTACATCTTCTACACACCTAGGATGATTGTGCAATGCTTTCTTTAAAAGAGAATACACTTTGGTGCATCTGGAGTTAAACCAGCCACCCCTCTGTGCTTTGTTGTGTCTACGTTGTCTCGTTAAAGAAATTCTAATCTCATTGCAAATTGACAAAAAGGATGCAAGTATATTTTCTGGAGTAGCATCCTCCGCTAGGCACATTGAAAAGTCAAAAGCACAGTTGGTAAACACCCTATTATGCACCTTTCTTAATTTCTTCCTCCACCACCCAATGTCACCCTTAATAGAAATGTAAACTCTCTGAGTCAGAGTTTCCAAATTCCTCTTGAAGTTTGCTAAAAGTACTTCAGCCCCTCTTGTGGGATTGCAATCCGCCCTCTGCCACACTGCATATTGACCCTTCGCAAATGCCGATGGGCAATCTCAGGTACCTAGAAATGGTATGAGGGGTGAGGGGAAAGTATACACGCCTTTTCTTAGTGCCACTGTATCCCAAGACTCCAGCGTTACGCCAGTCACTGAGGATGAGTTTAAACTCTATGCCCTAAGTCTTTTATATAGCCATATCACTTTCCAAATATGATCCCCCGCGACAGCCTCGTCCACAAAACACCAGTACTTTTCATTTGAGAGTTGGTTCCATTCAAAGACATAATGCAGCTGTGCAGTCGATAGTAGTCAACAATCCATTGCAGTCCTTTGTATGGTGATATGCTGTGTGCATAGCTATTAAGGCTGGGCATTAAACTCCGCTCCTCTGGCGGAGTTCACTGAGTTTTTGTCACGCCGTGCTCCGCTTGGAGTGCACAGTTTTGCAAAAACTCCGCTGCAACAGTGTAGCGGAGTTTTCCAGCGCCTCACAGCCACTCTCACCCTTCACACCGAGACAGACACTGGAAGTGCTTCTGTTCAGATTGAAGCAATGACACACACAGCCACAGGTGGTGCAGATCAACTTGTTGTGTCAGCCCTTCGGGCAAAGGGGCACCTGCACAGAGACAATGCCAATTCGCACCTGGCTATTGGCTACCCCAAACTGCGTAGCCTCATACATACAAGATGGAGCTGTGCCACACCTTCCACACAGTGGGTTATGCGTGCCTCTACGGGCTGCGCTGCCACTTCATCCGCAATGCCGAGGAGTGGCGCAAGGAAGAGCCAGCCTCTCCTTTCCTCTCCCCCCGTGGAGACTTCAAACATGCAGCAGCACACAGCAGAGTGGCTCCGGCAAGCGGCCGTGCTTCTATGGCTTCCTCACCTCAGTGCAGACTTGGTGCAGGCTGTGCCCTAGCCAGCTGAGCGCCACATGCCACTGCCCCAGCTATCGCAGCTCTATGCAAAGGAGCTGCAGCTTCTCTTTGCCAACTATACCTAAAGCTTCAGTTCTCAGCAGCGGGCCACAAGTCTGCTCACCCCTCTGGCTGCGTCTTGAGCCTCAACTTCTCTGGGCGTAGGGTGGACCTGAGCCAGCTTAGCCCCTAGCCCCACACACCACTGCAGCTGTATGCAAAGGAGATGCAACTGCTCTCAGACAACAAATGCTTTTGTCTTATTGGCAGGCAAGCAGAAGGAGAACTCGCACAACCTGCACTGCCAGCACCAGCAGCGCCCCAGGGTTAGCTCTCTGTTGCGGGAAGTACAACACCACACTTTTAAATTAGCTAGTTATGAGCCTTTCAATTTTCTGTCCCACCCACACCTGAAGCTTGCACTACTGTTACTCTGCCCGCTATCTGAACTCTGCGTAGCGTGGTGGAGTTTTTGTGTCACTTCGCGGAGTTCCGCATACCGGCACTCTGCGAACTAGCTACATGTGGTTTCTTGCCATTCCAAATAAAATTATCTCTGGTCTTTGTATATCTTTCAAACACCCACGTAGAGGTTTGCAGAGGGAGAGTGTGCATGACTTTGCCATATGCTCCAGAGTAAGGAACAACTTCACCCTCAAATATGTATTGTAACTATTTGCCCGTGCTATAGGAAATCTTCTCTGGAGATTCAACCCTACTCTGAGGTAAGGGACAGGATCAGTATCTGACACTTTTCTAAGTTAAACTTATGCCTAACAATTGACTAGAAGTGGATACTTCTGTCAGTAAAGGGGGTACTGTCAGCTCTGGGCCCCCCAAGGTCAGCAACAAGTCATCAGTGTACAGGCATATTTTGTGTTTAAGCCCTCTCAATCAAACCCCTTTCATTTCACCACTAGCCTGCACCTTGTTTGTCAATGGCTCCATGCACAGAGCAAATAAGAGGCAGGACATTGAGCACCCCGTATAGTGCCACACTATATGAGGAATGGGTGTGATGGTTCATCTTTCACAAGCATCTTAGCTGACAGTGAATAATACCTGCTCTGTCCCCACATCCTAAATCTGGGCCCAAAGATATAGCCTTCTAGCACATTCCTGTGGTATGGGCAATGCACTCTATCAAAATGCATTTTCGGCATCGACAGAAAAGAGCAAGGTCCGTGCTCTCGTCAACTTGTCAAGGAGATGAATCACGCTTTTAGTATTGTTTGAGAACCCTCTACGGGGAATAAATCCTGCTTGATCTGGGACAAAAATACATATGTGGGCCAAGATACTAATGAACAATTTGACATTCACATTTAAGAGGGAGATGGAGCGGAACAGGGAGTTCTATCTTTTCTCGATTTGGGCAACATGACCACCAACTCCTCCCTCATGGTGTCTGTCAGCATCTGACCTTCCCCAAAAGAGTTAAATAAACCCATCAATATGGAGGCCAAAAATGGGAAAACGCTTTTATAAAACCTTGCTGTAAACCCATCTGGACTCAGGGCCTTATTGGGGCGGAACCTGGCAATGCTGCTTATCACATCGTCTAGCTCAATAGGCTTATCCAGGAGCTTGACTTGCTGGGTCAGAGTGGCTTGCTCTAAATATTCAACAATGCCCTTACCGACCCCAGTTTCAACCGTATATAGCACCTTGGAGAAGTCTCTAACTGCACTCCATATTTCCTCCTCTTTATGGGCAAGTACACCTTCCATGTTATTAAATGCCATGATATTCTCCTTCACCCTTTTAGCTCTTGATTTCCAGGCCAAAAGCTTGCCTGCCATATTCCCCCAGAGTAATAAGCTTGTTTCGATCTAAGCAGTGCATACTCTCCTTTATCCATATCAGTGGCTTTCAGTTGGGCCCTGAGTCCTTCCAGTTGTCTCCACACCTGTCACGCTTCAGTCCTGCTGTAATCCAGCTCCTTAATCCGAGAATCCATTAACTGTTGTCACTAATTAATTTAAGTATTCTCTCTTAGCTGCTTTTAGAGCATCCCAATACTCTGGAGGCCAAGTATCAGGCTTATCATTTTCTTCTATGTATCCCTCAATACCGTTAGCTATCTGCTTCCTGTACATGGGGTTTTGCAAGACAGCATCCTGTCTCCGCCATTTTCTATTCATTCTGGTGACTTTAATGTCAGAATCATCTGCTTGTGATCCACTAGAGTAGTGCTAGAGGCACTCCCATGTATTGAAACCACGTGATGACCTTTGACTACCATTATTTTACTTGACTTTTGGTGTTTTACTTTATCCTAGCTTGAATGTATTCTGCATGTGCCTTTTTTCCTTTAAGATTTCTTTTGTGTCATCTTGTAGCTGCAGAGGGGGGGGAGCTTTCACAGAGTAGAACAGCCTTGCCAAGAACAGAACGTGTGGAAGTGCATTTGAAAGCATGAGAGAGAGGGAGATGGGGAATGTACTTCTAGGTCTTGAAGTGAAGTGTTATAAGCATTGGTGCTCAAATGTTCATTATGTTGTACATTGGGAGATGAAGTGTGTGGTGCTATAGGCAGTTTTGCACAAATGTGCACTGTGCTGTACTTTGGGAAGATTTATGAAGTACTTACTTTGGCTTTGACATGCCCTCATGCCATCTTGAATTCTGACTCTGCCAGCTAGCTTGAGCTTTTGTGCACACAGGCAGGCCCTCAGATTACTCAAGTTGTTTAGGTTATTCACGTTCAAGGTTGCTTTGTTTTTGGGGATTGTTGACTGTACTGCTGGAGACTTTCGTAAGCTACGTTAAGATAAATTCTGGAATACGTGAGAGCGCAGAAAGAACGTGAGAACTCTTTTGCCTTTCGAATGCTTGCATGGAAAGTGGCCAACTCCAGTAAGTTTCCTTGGCAGAGAGGAGGGCCTCTTGGAACCTTCTAGTGTGTTCTGAGATTATAAAGCTGGGATTTGTTGAAGTAGAAACTGGGATTTGAGAATGAATGATGGACATGTCTACAGTGCACCAACTCCCGGTTTTGCTGAGTTTTTTGGCCCTGGCTGAGAATCCCCCAGTCTGGAGTGGGCCAAGATGAAGTTCGCAGCCAGTGATGTGTTTTATTTTTGATTATTGACATTGTGTTGTGAGAGTGTCTGTGTGCACATTCAAGTCTTCAGTGGTTGTAATCATCTGTTGTATTTAGTGTATACATCTTTCTGATTTCTTGAAGTGGATCTCCAGCATATTATCTACTTGCATTTCATATTATTCCATATTATAACAGTTCAGTTGCATTTGCTAACATATAAGCGTGTTATTATTGCTTGAATTTA